>NC_136071.1:139387881-140009559 GCF_964261635.1 Lissotriton helveticus | reverse complement strand
CCCAGAATGTAAATCTTCAGAAATTGAGCAGTCTACACAAACTGAAATAGATCCACAGGCAAATGATCATCTTAATTTACAAATTAAAGGGAGAAAGACCCGTATACAACTGAATACATCGGCTCCAAGTTTTTCTACATCAGGGCGCGATCATGAGAATTTGCTACTGACTCCAGTTCAAAACACGGAGAAAAATTCTGGCGTGACTAGCTTTCAGAGACAGCAAAGTCAGGCTCGTCTCCTGGAAGTTTCTGATCTATTTCCTGCATGTAATGATCCTTTAAATAGAGGAAGAATAATAAACTTAATCCAAAAGATCCCTGCACTTCAGTTTATCACAAGCTCAGAAATAAAATTAGTGATGTTTCCGTTAAAGGATAAAACTACGGTGGCTACTGATGAATTCTGGTCTAATGTAATTCCGACAATAATCTTAAAAGAAAGCGAGAGCCTATATAAAAATGGATACGATGTTGCAACTATATGCAACAAAGAAGACCAATCAGAGGAGATGTTTAAAGGAAAAAATAACATGAAAATACAGGCTTTTGATCAAAAAGATAGGGGTTCCAAAAATCTTACTAATAATCAGGATGGAAACTTAATTATTTCGATCAAAAATGGAGAGAGAGAGAGAGATCTGGAACAAAAACATAGAAAAAAAGGAGACTATCTCTAAGGAACAGCATTGGTCCTGGCTACCGGAAAATTTAAATAAACACAAATACAAACAGGGTCGAGAAAATAAACTCCCTTTTTAGCAGAAGGCTGAGCATAATGTCATGGAATATAGCAGGGAAGAACAAGGAGGAAATGGAATTAGTTTTGAAAGATTCCCCTGCGATAGTTGCTTTACAAGAAACTTGGCAAACAAAATCTTTTCTTCAAAATGGCTATTTCGTATATGATATAGCCAGCAGAATCAGTAGGCCGGGGACATTCAAAAGGAGGTATAGCATTATTACTCCACGAGCACTTCTGTTGGGACCAAGAACTCTTACCTATGCATCAAAAAAATACTCAATGTATAAAGGTCAAATGTTGGAGTACTCCCACAGACACTTTATCCAATTTACTAATTTTTAACTGTTATTTTCCACCAGGTTCCTCAATAGACATCTACGTCCTCTAAGCATTTGAGGAAATAGAAAAGGTCATGGAAGCTGAAGGATTTCCTTCTGTTTTTCTATTAGGTGACTTGTTGGACCTGGGGTCTCCAGATCACATAGGGTAGCCAGGCACAGAGTAGAAAGGCCTAACCTAAAGGTCAAAGTGTTAAGCTTGCATCACACCCTAAAAGTAACTCAGCGTCCATCCACAAGAAAAGAAAGAGTCTACACCAATTTTAGAAAAATACGATTCATTTTATAAAAGTTCTTTAAGTTTTCTTGCTTTGTAAATTAACACATGAAGTTGTACATCAAGCATTTCCCCCATCCATTTTTCTGCAGCAAGGGAGTCTCAGTAATATAGCTCATCTTTCAGCAATTGTAATTAACACTTACACTTAATACTTGAATTTACAAGCAGATTTCTGGTTACTTAGGTTGTTATTCACAAGAAAAAGAACACATGTCACATTTCATTTAGTTAGCGAAAACGTATAATTGTGCAGTCTAGTTATCTCATTCAATAAAGTTAAGTTAAGTGCTTGCCCAGCACTGCCTGTTTTATTCCTCTCTGATCAAATAAAGCAGATAAGTATTCCAGTTAGGTTCATATGATGAATTTGGGATTTCATTAAACATTGGCCCCTGTTTCTCCTCTCTGTCCAACCAGCGTTAGTTTTAAATCTAAATTCCTCTCCTGAAGATATTACTGTCTTTGTTAAGACGGGCTCCCTGAGTCAGTTCAAAAGTTCCTCTGGGGCTTATAAAGGAAGACCAGCCACCAACACCCGTGGCGTCAACTCCCAATTCCCAAGCACCCCACCAGCTACCAGAGCCCGGCTTACTTATTGGATTTCCGATGTTTGTTCAGCCCCGGCCGACATAAGCACCCAGAGACTCCACTGCGCCTCCAGCCACTCCTCTACTGCTGTTCGCTTCCTCTTCCGGCCGGCTGACTCACCCCCAGGACCTGCGTGGGAGCCAGACGCTACCGCACCACTATCCGGTGAATCCACACAGGCCGCTTGCTCCCTGGGACGCTTCCTTGAAGATCCGCGCCTCTGGGCCTGCGCGGGAAACAGACGCCGCCGCACGCAACAGGTAATTCTTCTCGGGCCGCTCGCTCTCCGCGACACTTCCCTGAAGTACCGCGCCTCTAGGCCTGCGCGGAAGTCAGACGCTGCCTTCCACCACACGCTCAGCAGTAGCTCCGACGGCGCCACCACGCTA
The DNA here is from genome assembly GCF_964261635.1 of Lissotriton helveticus. Lineage (NCBI taxonomy): Eukaryota > Metazoa > Chordata > Amphibia > Caudata > Salamandridae > Lissotriton > Lissotriton helveticus. Next base: position 140,007,220 of record NC_136071.1, on the reverse strand, counting down.
GGACTTCCCTCCAACCCCGACACCACAGATTAGGGGGAGGTCCTCACTGCTCACCAGAACTCAGGAAACCACGTCTCTGGATGGAGGGCAAAGCAGCTGCTGGACAATGCTCTGCAGCGCAGGTGAGGAGACCGCCTTTAGCAGATGTAGTTCTTGTGCTGGCAACGGGGGGGGTAAAGAGAGGGGGACAGTGGCTCGCCGTTCCTTCCTTACAAGTGTCTCACAGAGATGTTAAACTGCACTTCCTACTGGGGGCTGGAAAAGGGCAGTGCTATTGGCTCAACACCGGCCCCAGCAGTCACCAGCTATGGGTCAGTGGAAGGGTCAGTTACCTTACTCTGGAGATAATTGGGCAGTATTCAGATATAGAATACCTAAGCAGGGTCAGATCTAAGGCCAGGGGCGTTAACAGAAGAGAGAGAGCGCATCCCCTAGAGTGAAGTCAATCCTCTCAGTGTTCCACCTCCCTGATGTCCTAGCCTGCACTCCAGCTAGCCCTCCAAGATTGTTCTAAAATGGCCGCCCTAACCTGGCCTTTTTATAGGCTGGCCTCAGTCTACCAGAACCAGCTAGAAGGTTCTAGAGCATCTCTATGTTAACCTATGGGTCCCTTTCCTTAAGTGTCCGTTATGGCAGTTGCTGGCCACCATTTTAGGTAACTAAGCTGATCCTTAGAAAAGGAGGGAATTCTAGGCCTATAAGGAACCATGGGGTCAAGGAGTACCTAACCCCCCAGGTCAACACCTAAAAATTCCAGTGGACATAAAAAATGAAGGATAGAGGGGCAAAAAGGGGACAAAAATAAATAAATAAATAGGAGGGACCACCCAAAGGGCAGACAGGTCTAACACGCGTCCCCCCAGCTGAAAGTGAGTCCTCATCACTAAGGCGGAAATACCTAGAGAGACCGTCTGCATTGGCGTGGTCCACTCCAGGCCGATGTTCCACCCGGAAGTCCATTCCCTGTAGGGAGATAGACCATCTCAACAGCTTGGGATTCTCTCCCTTCATTTGCATCAGCCAACGAAGGGGTCGGTGGTCGGTCTGACCCAGGAAGTGCGAGCCAAACAGGTATGGCCGCAACTTCTTCAGAGCCCATACAACTGCAAAGGCTTCCCGCTCAATTGCACTCCACTTCTGTTCCCGGGGAAGTAGTCTCCTAGACAGGAAGACAACAGGCTGATCCAGACCCTCTTCATTGAGTTGCGATAACACTGCCCCAATGCCATGCTATGATGCGTCTGTCTGGACAATGAATTCCTTGGAGAAATCCGGGGCCCTCAGGACCGGTGCTGCACACATTGCTTGTTTCAGCTTCTCAAAGGCTTGCTGAGAAGCCTCTGTCCAGACTACCCATCGAGGTTGTTTCTTAGATGTGAGCTTAGTGAGGGGCGCTACAATAGTGCCATACCCCTTCACAAAGCAACGGTAGTAACCTGTGAGGCCCAGGAAAGCTCGGACCTCAGTTTGGGTCTTGGGGGGCTCCCAGGCCATGATTGCCTCAATCTTTGCCTGGAGGGGCTGCACCGCTCCCCTGCCCACCAAATGGCCCAGGTACACAACTGACCCCTGCCCGATCTGACATTTACTGGCCTTGATTGTTAAGCCAGCCCATTTCAGGGCCTGGAGAACAGCTTGTAAGTGACACAAATGATCCTCCCAACTGCTGCTGAAGACGGCAATGTCATCCAGATACGCAGCGGAGAAAGCCTCCATTCCAGAGAGGACCTGGTTCACCAGCCGCTGAAAGGTAGCAGGGGCGTTCTTGAGCCCAAAGGGCATCACACAGAACTGGTAGTGGCCCTCAGGCGTGGAGAAGGCTGACCTTTCCTTTGCTCCATCTGTAAGGGAGATCCGCCAGTACCCTGAAGTAAGGTCAAGGGTACTCAGGTATTGGGCAGCTCCCAGCCGGTCAATAAGTTCATCCGCCCTGGGGATCGGATGTGCATCAGTCTTGGTCACTGAGTTCAGTCCCCGGTAATCCACACAGAACCTCAGTTCTAGAGTGGTGCCCGGTGGGGAAGCTTTTGGTACCAGAACCACCGGACTGGACCGGGGGCTACTAGAAGGTTCAATGACTCCTAGCTCCAGCATCTTGGTAACTTCACTGTGGATGCTGGCCTTCACCTTGTCTGACAGCCGGTAGGTCTTAGACTTCACTGGTGGGCTGTCTCCTGTGTCCACATCATAGGTACACAGGTGGGTCCTTCCCGGGACAAGGGAGAACAACGATGAGTACTGCTCCAAGACCTGGCGGCAGTCCTCTCGCTGCTCAGGAGTTAGGGATGGGGAGAGAATCACTCCCTCCACCGACCCATCCTTTTCCTGAGACGAAAAGAGATCAGGGAGAGGCTCGCTTTCCGCTTCCTCTGCTCCATCAGTCACCATCATCAAGATGACCTCAGGCCTCTCATGGTGGGGTTTGAGGCGATTGGCATGCAGCACCCATAGGGGCTGTCGAGGGGTCTTAAGATCCACCAGGTAGGTGGCCTTACCCTTCTTCTCCATCACCTCAAAGGGGCCTGTCCAGCGATCTTGGAGAGCACTTAGCTCTCCAGGTTCCATCACCCACACTTTCTGGCCAGGCTCCAACTCCACCGGGTGAGCGTTGTGGTCATACCACTCTTTCATCACTGCTTGGCTGGCTTCCAAGTTGTCTGAAGCTTGCTTCCACAACTTAGCCATTTGCTCCGGAAGGCCAGCATGTAGCTCACCACATCCTGGGGAAACTTCCTGGGAGACTTTTCCCATCCGTCTTTCACCAGGCTGAGAGGTCCACGCACAGGGTGCCCATACAGAAGCTCGAAGGGGCTGAAGCCCACTCCCTTCTGTGGCACTTCCCTGTAGGAAAACAACAAGCAGGGTAGGAGGGCGTCCAATTTCCTCCGCAGGCTCTCAGGCAGACTCCTTATCATGCCTTTCAAGGTCTTGTTGAACTTTTCCACCAGACCATTGGTCTGTGGGTGATAAGGAGTGGTAAACCGGTAGGTAACTCCACACTCCTTCCACATAGCCCGCATGTATGCTGACATGAAGTTGGGTCCCCTGTCGGACACAACCTCCTTGGGGAAACCCACTCGGGTAAAGATCCCCATCAGGGCCCTAGCCACTGCAGGTGCAGTAATGGTCCTAAGAGGTATTGCCTCTGGGTACCGTGTGGCGTGATCCACCAGAACCAGGATAAACCTGTGACCAGCTGTAGTTGGTGGATCCAATGGCCCTACAATGTCGATGCCCACCCTTTCAAAGGGAGTGCTAACGACAGGAAGTGGTTCCAGGGGAGCTTTCAGCTTCACCCCTGTTTTCCCACTGGCTTGGCAAGATACACATGTCCGACAGTATGTGTCGGATGCCACCTTCATCTGAGGCCAGTAAAAGTGGGGGACATGCCGGGCAAAGGTCTTGTCTTGTCCTAAGTGTCCTGCCAAGGGTATCTCATGCGCCAATTCTAAAAGAAAGGCTTGGTAACGTTGAGGGACAACCAAGGCCCGTGATGAACCGTGCACGGGTGCCTTTGGTTCACTGTAGAGGAGTCCATCCTCCCAGTAAATATGGTAACTCCCAGTAACGTTCCCTGCTGCCTGGGCTTCGGCCTGTCGCCTCAGTCCCTCAAGGGTAGGGCACTCCTTCTGGCCCTTCCAAAACACCTCCCTGGTAGGCCCTCCTTCCACATGCCACTCAGCAGGGATAGGTAAGTTCTCCAGGGAGACAACTTCCCCCTCCACGGACTCCTGGTCCACCACCGCAGGTGGCCGATCTGTCTGACGGGGCGTGGAAGCCAAGGCAGGCTTCTCCTGTCCTCGGTTCTTTCCCTTTTTGGCAGCTGGCTGGGCCCTTGTTCCAGGCTCCAGCCCAAGCGAACTCCCCCTCCGGGTAGTCGCGGACCTTGTGCTAACACAGGTCCAGTTAGGGGTACCCAGCACCTTAGAATGAGTCCGGTATTCCACCTCCTTCCAAGCATTGTGCTCAATGTCATTCCCCAACAGACAATCGACTGGCACAGCAGGGCTTACGGCAACTCAAAGTGAACCTGCAACCCCTTCCCACTCAAATGGAACCTCGGCCACAAGGTAGTGGCCCAATCTACCGTCAGCCATCGCGGCGGGTTAGAGTACATGTGGAATCACCTGCTCTGGAGACACCAGTTGACTCCTTACCATAGTCATACTGGCTCCTGTGTCTCTCAGAGCCTCCCCTCTTTGGCCATTGATGGTGACCCACTGCCCATACTTTACAGTATTTGAGGGCACCTGGATCTTAGGAACCATCTCCCGATCTTCCAGGGACACTAAGGTGACACCCGCCCACTCCCCCCCCCTTATCTAAGGGCAACTCCTCCCCGAGCACTACACTAGCTACTCCCGGGGCTTTTCCTCCAGTGGGAGGAGGTGGTCTCTTTGGGCACTTGACATCCCCCTTATAATGTCCAGCACCACCACACTCAAAGCAGTGGACAACCCTTGGCTGCTGACTTTGGCCAGGATAAGGGTTTCTGGGCGGGTTAGCCTTAGGGGTGAATCCTGTTCCCTTTCCCTGGAAACTGTTTTGAGGGCCTTTTGAGAACTCCTTTTTTTATCTCCCCCCTCTTTCCTCTGGGGGGCGCCCTGTCCGGTCCTTTGGGAATCCCCTCCAGTCCCCTTTGAGGACACCCGGGTACTAGCCCAGATGTCCGCCTCCTCAGCAAGCTTCCGGGGGCTGGTCAGCTTGCTGTCCACCAGGTGTTGACGCAGCTCGGGAAAACATTTCTCGAGTAGGTGCTCCTTGAGAATAAGGTCATACAACCCCTCATAGTCCCTCGCCTCGCTGCCTTGTACCCAACCCTCTAATGCCTTCTTTGCGTAGTCCAAGAAATCCACCCAATTCTGTGTGCCTAGTTTGTGACTACTCCTAAACTTCTGCCGGTACTTCTCTGGGGTCAGCCCAAACTTCTTGATCAGCGCCACTTTCAGGGTGGGGTAGTGGGTCTGCTCTCCCTGCTCTAGGGCCAAAAGTGTATCCCTTCCTGCAGGAGGCATGTATTTATACAAGCCACCCCCCCAGTGTTTCTCCAGTATCCCATGGGCTCTTAAGGAGACCTCATAGGCGGCCAGCCACTTGTCGAGGTCATCCCCTGTGCTGTAACTGGCGACCTTGTCCTTTGGTAAATAGGGTCTGGATTCCCTGGTCAAGTCCTTAGATTCGCTGCCACCATTAGGAGTATTGGGAGTCCCTGCCTGTAGGGCTTTGAGATCTAACTCTCTGAGTTTCAACTCATGAGCCATCCTCTGCTCCTCCTTCTCCTTTTCCAACCGGGCTAACTCCCACTTCAGCTGTCTTTTCTCCCTCCTGTCCGCTAGTTCGGCTTCAGTCAAACTTCTCACGGAAACACTGCTGCCCTCCCTTGAGAGTGTTCTGGGACCTGTCAGTAGGTTCTCCCTCTCAGGCTGGTACAACACATCTATCCCGATGACCGTGTCCCGCTCCTCCTCTTCCTCTTCCTTCCCCTCTGGGTGCGCTGCCACCCACGCCCTCAAGCTGGTCTGGAGTTCCCCCTTTTTAGCACCACGCTTAAAGAACACTCCCATATTTTGGCAAAAGTCTCTAAGCTGGGCCACAGTATAGGTCTCCAATTCTTCCAGAGAAAATCCATTTTGCCAATGAGAGTTCGGGACAGCCACTCGAAAGGAATTGGTTTAGAGGGTAATTAGAAGCTACCTCCACCCACCACCAGGAGTAAATTTGGAAAAACAAAAATATAATTAGGGAGTCCGCCAGGAGAAAACTCCAGGTGTAGGTCTATGGAGTACACTACGTTACTATTGAGTGGACGCAAGCACAGTTCTCATCCCACCGCTAGACACCAATTATGTTGGACCTGGGCTCTCCAGATCACATAGGGTAGCCAGGCACAGAGTAGAAAGCCCTAACCTAAAGGTCAAAGTGTTAAGCTTGCATCACACCCTAAAAGTAACTCAGCGTCCATCCACAAGAAAAGAAAGATTCTACACTAATTTTAGAAAAATACGATTCGTTTTATAAAAGTTCTTTAAGTTTTCTTGCTTTGTAAATTAACACATGAAGTTGTACATCAAGCATTTGCCCCATCCATTTTTCTGCAGCAAGGGAGTCTCAGTAATATAGCTCATCTTTCAGCAATTGTAATTAACACTTACACTTAATACTTGAATTTACAAGCAGATTTCTGGTTACTTAGGTTGTTATTCACAAGAAAAAGAACACATGTCACATTTCATTTAGTTAGCGAAAACTTATAATTGTGCAGTCTAGTTATCTCATTCAATAAAGTTAAGTTAAGTGCTTGCCCAGCACTGCCTGTTTTATTCCTCTCTGATCAAATAAAGCAGATAAGTATTCCAGTTAGGTTCATATGATGAATTTGGGATTTCATTAAACATTGGCCCCTGTTTCTCCTCTCTGTCCAACCAGCGTTAGTTTCCAATCTAAATTCCTCTCCTGAAGATATTACTGTCTTTGTTAAGACGGGCTCCCTGAGTCAGTTCAAAAGTTCCACTGGGGCTTATAAAGGAAGACCAGCCACCAACACCCGTGGCGTCAACTCTCAATTCCCAAGCACCCCCACCAGCTACCTGAGCCCGGCTTACTTATTGGATTTCCGATGTTTGTTCAGCCCCGGCCGACATAAGCACCCGGAGATGCCACTGCGCCTCCAGCCACTCCTCTACTGCTGTTCGCTTCCTCTTCTGGCTGGCTGACTCACCCCCTGGACCTGCGCGGGAGCCTGACGCTACCGCACCGCTATCCGGTGAATCCACACAGGCCGCTTGCTCCCTGGGACGCTTCCTTGAAGAACCGCGCCTCTGGGCCTGCGCGGGAAACTGACGCCGCCGCACGCAACAGGCAATTCTTCTCGGGCCGCTCGCTCTCCGCGACACTTCCCTGAAGTACCGCGCCTCTGGGCCTGCGCGGAAGTCAGACGCTGCCTTCCACCACACGCTCAGCAGCAGCTCCGACGGCGCCACCACGCTAGGACTTCCCTCGAACCCCGACACCACAGATTAGGGGGAGGTCCTCACTGCTCACCAGAACCCAGGAAACCACGTCTCTGGATGGAGGGCAAAGCAGCTGCTGGACAATGCTCTGCAGCGCAGGTCAGGAGACCGCCTTTAGCAGATGTAGTTCTTGTGGTGGCGACGGGGGGGGGGTAAAGAGAGGGGGACAGTGGCTCGCCGTTCCTTCCTTACAAGTGTCTCACAGAGATGTTAAACTGCACTTCCTACTGGGGGCTGGAAAAGGGCAGTGCAATTGGCTCAACACCGACCCCAGCAGTCACCAGCTATTGGTCAGTGGAAGGGTCAGTTCCCCTACTCTGGAGATAATTGGGCAGTATTCAGATATAGAGTACCTAAGCAGGGTCAGATCTAAGGCCAGGGGCGTTAACAGAAGAGAGAGAGAGCGCATACCCTAGAGTGAAGTCAATCCTCTCAGTGTTCCACCTCCCTGATGTCCTAGCCTGCACTCCAGCTAGCCCTCCAAGATCGTTCTAAAATGGCCGCCCTAACCTGGCCTTTTTATAGGCTGGCCTCAGTCTACCAGAACCAGCTAGAAGTTTCTAGAGCATCTCTATGTTAACCTATGGGTCCCTTTCCTTAACTGGCCGTTATGGCAGTTGCTGGCCACCATTTTAGGTAACTAACCTGATCCTTAGAAAAGGAGGGAATTCTAGGCCTATAGGAAACCATGGGGTCAAGGAGTACCTAACCCCCCAGGTCAACACCTAAAAATTCCAGTGGACATCAAAAATAAGGATAGAGGGGCAAAAAGGGGACACAAATAAATAAATAAATAGGAGGGACCACCCAAAGGGCAGACAGGTCTAACATGACTTTAATGGGAAGATCCACAATGATCTTCTCGAAAAATGGGAATATGGCGAACAAGAGGAAGTACTGCTAATCCCTACTCCATTATTCCCTGCAGGGATTAAAGCAGATAATCTTGGGGAAATTCTACTATCTTCTCTACCAGTAATAAATGGCGTCATATTAAATAGATGCACAGAAGGAGTTATTCACGCTTCCTTTACAAGAAAGGGTAGCTTTAGTTCATCTATCCTGGACTATACGATATGTAGTCAGGGTTTATTTGGAAGAGTATTAAAACTAACTACATCATTTGTCCTAGGAAGTGATCATGTAATATTAAGCCGCGAAACTGAAAATATGCTGCAACTTACTTCACCTCCAACTTCTATGTATTCTTATAGTACTGTAATGGTGAATCAGGCTCAAGGGCGATTAATATTGACTTCTACCGTATTTAATAAAATCAACTTTTCACTAAACTTCAAGTACTACAAATAAACTACTCCAGATCCAATAGTAAATTACAAAATGACCCTCATCAAGATAATGCAACTCCTGGAGGAGACCTCAAAATACCGAGATACTCCGGTAATACAATATACAAAAAAGAATCTGAATACAAAAACTGGTGCATTAAACAAATTAATCCGACAGCAATTCTTACAATTTTCAGAGGCAAGAGATAAAGAAATTAAATATCTAAAAAACTGAAGACAGAGGGAAAAAGAAAAAAAACGGAAAAGGCAACAGACCAAAGTTGGGTTGACATCCAAATGGCAGCTAATAATCTTGATATGCGCACATATTGGAATCTAATAGCTAAACAAACGGAAATAAATAAATGTTTGAAAGCATCACCAGTTCCTCCAACTGACTGGGAAATATACCTAACCAATTTATACAAGCCAAACCCAAATTGCGAAAATCGGAGGCAAGCACCAAGTGAACTGGAGGAAAATACTCAAGACAATCTTGCCCCTGTTGCACGTCAAATAGAGCAATATATAAAGATCGCAAGGTCTACAGCCGCCATGGGTCCGGACCAGATCCCGAGAAGGGACCTTAACCCCTTACGTGCTGCTGTCGGCCGTTGGCCGTCGCGAGGACTACCTCCCTGGTTTCACACACCCCCAGTCACAAATCTGGGTTGAATCCATCATCGTTCTTTAGCTCAGTTCCCCACCCCAGTTCAAACCCAGCCATATGTAAATCATTCTTGACCCTGTTCCCAATGGGAACCGTCCAGCCCGAACTGCCAAGACATTTCTTCTCTGGAATGGAAACAAGCATCGTGGGAACGGTTTTTGGGTAACACCCCTCATCAGCCATGCGAGCTTGAATCCAGTGACAAAGTGAGCAAGTAACCCACGTCTGGGCATACCAAAACAAACACAAGGAGATTATGGACGGAGCACTGCAACTTTTCACTCACCCCCAGTCACAGATCTGGCTTGAATCTATCATCGTTCTTTAGATCACTTTGCCACCTCAGTTCAGACTAACCCTGGGCGTAGTGGGCGTAGTGGGGCTTCGCGGAGCTACGTGAAGTGGGCGAGAAACTACGCCCACCTCCGCACTCCGCGTAGCCCCACTACGCACCGCAGGCCTCCCTCCCGCCCTCCCTAAATACTTTAAATTAAAAGTGGAAACGAATTAAAATGCACTTACCTTGCCCGCCGCTGCCCGCCGCTGCCCGCCGCGTCCCCGGGGCTCGCTATCTTCATGGCTGCCGTCTTGTGTATCTAATGCGCATGCGCGGCCGCTCGCGCATGCGCATTAGATACACAAGACGGCAGCCATGAAGATAGCGAGCCCCGGGGACGCGGCGGGCAAGGTAAGTGCCTTTTAATTCTTTTACACTATTAATTTAAAGTATTTGGGGAGGGCGGGAGGGAGGCGGGTGGCGGCCAGCTACGCTCCGTCTGCGGAGCGTGCATAGTGCCGGATTCTACGCCTGCTACGCAAAATGCGTAGAAGCCGGCACTACGCACACTCCGTGCACGGAACGTAGCCGCCCGCCCAGGGTTAGTTCAGACCCAGCCATATGTAAATCAGCCTTGACCCTGTTTCCCATGGGAAGAGTCCAGCCCAACCTGCCAAGCAAGGTCCTCTCTTGAATGGTAGCAAGCATCCTGGAACTGGCTTTGGGGTAACACCCTCATCAGACAGGCTAGCTTGAATCCAGTGACAAAGTGAGCAAGGGACCCACATCTGGCATACCCTGATAACTTGTGGCGAACAAAGCAAACACAAGAAGATGGACGGAGCGCTGAAACGTTTCATCCTTTCAACTTTAAATCCAGTGGCAAAGTGAGCAGGTAAAGTTAGGACCGTGTTTCTATAGGAAATAGACTTTTTGGTTTGCTAATAACCTTGACGCAGTTTGCTAAATCTTCACAAATCTTTCCCAAAAAAAGTTTACCCATTGCAATTCCTTCCTAAGTGTTTCATGGTGATTGGTCAAGTGGGGGCCGAGAAAAAGGAGGTAGGTCACAAAGTCTGTTTTCCCCAAGAAATTTCCAATAGGAATTTGGTACAGCGTTACAGCAAAAATTGCTGAATGGAATTAGACCAAATCTGGCAGAAAACTAGATCTTTCCTCAGAAAGTGTGTTTTTGTGCTTTGGTGTAAATCTGTAGAACGGATTTTGAGAAATTAAGGTTAAAAATATATAGATATCTAGAGATGCTGGAGTACCGTGGGACAGATAGATCAAAAGCTAAGATTGACTTCCTCAACATGAACAAAGATGTTCCAGCATGTATTTTAGGACTTCAGGACTCAGTCCCCATGTCCTGGAAAAAAATGTAAAGGGTAGTGATACTCTGACCCGCTAGGACTGGTGCAGTTTTTCCAGAGGGCCCAAAAAATTTTTTTTGCTTTGGACGTGCAGTACTGTGGTATCACAGTAAAAGTTTAAATATAAAAGAGTGTGTGGGGCAGTTCCCGGGGGAGGCGAGGGGTTGAGAGCATTATCTTTTAAAAAAAAAATATATATATATATATATTGAATATATTTTATAAATATATATTTTTTTACGTATATGGAAAGGGGGCATGCATGCCCCCTACCTGTGCCACATATTGGCATTGAGAACCTCCTCTCCAGGGGATTAGCCACATTTCCATTTTAAATAATTTGTTTGGGAGGATGGCCTGTGTGTGTGTGTCCCTCCTTTCCGAGCCATGTACTGGCCATGTATGACCCTTATCCTAAACCCTGATCCTAACCCAAACTATTTATCACACTTCAGCCAGGAGCAGTACCCACCAGTAAGTGTGCTCCTGTCCCTGGAGACCAGTACCTGGTGAATTTCAGTGTTTTCTTTTGTTTAAAATAACATTTAGGCAGAGCAACCCCTGACAAGTGTGTTTATTCCTGGTTGGCTTTGATGGTATTTTACCAATCCAAAGTTGTAATACGGTGCCTGGAGTGGTAAAAGGCTTTCGTCATTTTCAGCTCAGAATGGATGCATTATGCTAATCCTACACTTAAAGACTTTGCGTTAAATATAGCGAAATACTTTGTCACTTTTTAGCTCGATGTGGATGGTACTGTGCTAATCCTATGCTTAAAGACTTTGCTGTAAAAATAGAGAAATGATTTGATACTTTCTAGCTCGGAGTGAGGTGAACAGATTCAGAGTGTCACTGGTGTGGTAGGGTGCCCATATAAAATAAAAGAGCTGCTCCTCCTAAATTTGAGTACTATCCAGAATTCCCTGCTTTTCTTTTTAGCATAATTTATGCGGCAGTCTAAGCTTGTATGGGTATTGTCTTTATATATATATATATATATATATATATACATATATATATATATATATATGAGTTCAGCAAAATGCCCAGCTTTGAAAGGTCACACAACAGCACCCCTTGCCATCCGGCATTTTCCCAACCTCGGTGCAGCCTGCATGTCTCCTATGCCATAGTGTGTCTTCATGCCGACGCGTTTCGAGGCTAAACGCCTCTTCTTCATGGGCTTCAGAAAGGAGGCATTCAAATTTCACTTCCATGCAATTGTGTTTTTATTGATAATCCCGCCCTTGGTGGGCTGTTTAATTCTGTTTTTCTTCACAAAGCATTATGGGAATTGTTGTTCATGGAAGTGCATATCATTAAAACCTTCGTAGGTTGAATGTCTCGTTTTCAAAAAAGTAAAAGCATTATTTATCACCTATAGTAGAGTGGCAAGGTTAAAGCAGACATCCTTTTGCAGAAGGGGCGCTGTGCTTCGCAAAGAGAACTCGCTTTTCTTCACAGCCTTCCATCATGTGAAATGGTGCTCCTTTCCACGGCGGACCACCGTATAAACAATGAGTTCAGCAAACTGCCCAGCTTTGAAAGGTCACACAAAAGCACCCCTTGCCATCCGGCATTTTCCCAACCTCGGTGCAGCCTGCATGTCTCCTATACCATAGTGTGTCTTTATGCCGACGCGTTTCGAGGCTAAACGCCTCTTCTTCATGGGCTTCAGAAAGGAGGCATTCAAATTTCACTTCCATGCAATTGTGTTTTTATTGATAATCCCGCCCTTGGTGGGCTGTTTAATTCTGGTTTTCTTCACAAAGCATTATGGAAATTGTTGTTCATGGAAGTGCATATCATTAAAACCTTCGTAGGTTGAATGTCTCGTTTTCAAAAAATAAAAGCATTATTTATCACCTATAGTAGAGTGGCAAGGTTAAAGCAGACATCCTTTTGCAGAAGGGGCGCTGTGCTTCGCAAAGAGAACTCGTTTTTCTTCACAGCCTTCCATCATGTGAAATGGTGCTCCTTTCCACGGCGGACCACCGTATAAACAATGAGTTCAGCAAACTGCCCAGCTTTGAAAGGTCACACAACAGCACCCCTTGCCATCCGGCATTTTCCCAACCTCGGTGCAGCCTGCATGTCTCCTATGCCATAGTGTGTCTTCATGCCGACGCGTTTCGAGGCTAAACGCCTCTTCTTCATGGGCTTCAGAAAGGAGGCATTCAAATTTCACTTCCATGCAATTGTGTCTTTATTGATAATCCCGCCCTTGGAGGGCTGTTTAATTCTGTTTTTCTTCACAAAGCATTATGGGAATTGTTGTTCATGGAAGTGCATATCATTAAAACCTTCGTAGGTTGAATGTCTCGTTTTCAAAAAATAAAAGCATTATTTATCACCTATAGTAGAGTGGCAAGGTTAAAGCAGACATCCTTTTGCAGAAGGGGCGCTGTGCTTCGCAAAGAGAACTCGTTTTTCTTCACAGCCTTCCAACATGTGAAATGGTGCTCCTTTCCACGGCGGACCACCGTATAAACAATGAGTTCAGCAAACTGCCCAGCTTTGAAAGGTCACACAACAGCACCCCTTGCCATCCGGCATTTTCCCAACCTCGGTGCAGCCTGCATGTCTCCTATGCCATAGTGTGTCTTCATGCCGACGCGTTTCGAGGCTAAACGCCTCTTCTTCATGGGCTTCAGAAAGGAGGCATTCAAATTTCACTTCCATGCAATTGTGTCTTTATTGATAATCCCGCCCTTGGAGGGCTGTTTAATTCTGTTTTTCTTCACAAAGCATTATGGGAATTGTTGTTCATGAAAGTGCATATCATTAAAACCTTCGTAGGTTGAATGTCTCGTTTTCAAAAAATAAAAGCATCATTTATCACCTATAGTAGAGTGGCAAGGTTAAAGCAGACATCCTTTTGCAGAAGGGGCGCTGTGCTTCGCAAAGAGAACTCGTTTTTCTTGACAGCCTTCCATCATGTGAAATGGTGCTCCTTTCCACGGCGGACCACCGTATAAACAATGAGTTCAGCAAACTGCCCTGCTTTGAAAGGTCACACAACAGCACCCCTTGCCATCCGGCATTTTCCCAACCTCGGTGCAGCCTGCATGTCTCCTATGCCATAGTGTGTCTTCATGCCGACGCGTTTCAAGGCTAAACGCCTCTTCTTCATGGGCTTCAGAAAGGAGGCATTCAAATTTCACTTCCATGCAATTGTGTTTTTATTGATAATCCCGCCCTTGGAGGGCTGTTTAATTCTGTTTTTCTTCACAAAGCATTATGGGAATTGTTGTTCATGGAAGTGCATATCATTAAAACCTTCGTAGGTTGAATGTCTCGTTTTCAAAAAATAAAAGCATTATTTATCACCTATAGTAGAGTGGCAAGGTTAAAGCAGACATCCTTTTGCAGAAGGGGCGCTGTGCTTCGCAAAGAGAACTCGTTTTTCTTCACAGCCTTCCATCATGTGAAATGGTGCTCCTTTCCACGGCGGACCACCGTATAAACAATGAGTTCAGCAAACTTCCCAGCTTTGAAAGGTCACACAACAGCACCCCTTGCCATCCGGCATTTTCCCAACCTCGGTGCAACCTGCATGTCTCCTATGCCATAGTGTGTCTTCATGCCGACGCGTTTCGAGGCTAAACGCCTCTTCTTCATGGGCTTCAGAAAGGAGGCATTCAAATTTCACTTCCATGCAATTGTGTTTTTATTGATAATCCCGCCCTTGGTAGGCTGTTTAATTCTGTTTTTCTTCACAAAGCATTATGGGAATTGTTGTTCATGGAAGTGCATATCATTAAAACCTTCGTAGGTTGAATGTCTCGTTTTCAAAAAATAAAAGCATTATTTATCACCTATAGTAGAGTGGCAAGGTTTTTTTTTTTTTTTTAAAACCTTTATTGGAAAATATCGGCAAACAAATACGGGCCTACAACCCAGAGGCCGGCCTCAAAATCGAGTAAAGCACAATAGCGAGCAATCAAGCAACTCAGCAGCATGTCAAGGCAAACAGGATTAATTCAAGTTACACTGTAATTAGGTGCGCTGCCGAGAGGTAGGAGAAGTGTAGGTTTGATTTTAAAGTTTTCAAAACGAAGTCCAAAGTAGTAGGAGCCAAGAAGGATCAAAGTCCAAACAATTCGCACCAGGACCGAGATGGGCGACAGTATTCAGAAAAATTCACGAGCATTAGCTATTAAACAAGAGGCTGGAGGAGAGTAGCACAGGAGAAAGGACGATCAAACATTATGATACACCCCAGCCAAGACCCATCACGCACCAATCCACCCCTTGACCCGAAGAAAAAGGAAGAAGAAAAATAAGGCCCATAGTAACTGAAATTAACAAGAAAAGAGCACCCCCCACCCTACACGCATGCAGAGGCTACGGCCTACCCCCCCTTAGCAGTGTGTCTGTCGCCCCAAGAGTACCCGAAATTTAGAAGCAAGAAAAGAAGGAAAAGAAACCACAAAAGACCGGAGGAGGGCCAGGAAAATAACCAAAACAATCAGCACGTGTACCCTCGGCCACCATTCCCCGTACCCCGAACCAGCACCCGACCGACATGCAAATCCCACAAGTGTCCATTACAGTCCCAACAATGTATACCACCGGGTGCAGCAAAAAGGGAAAAACATCCTCAACCTTGTCCCTTTCGATCCAGTATGTCGACGGAGTACAGTTCCAAAGCAGCCATCTTGGACGGAGAAGACAAAGGAAAGTTCCACTGTGAAGCACAATGCCATCCACCAAAGTCCGTCCACCTCAGAGCTAAGCGGCGAACGTCCAGCCAAGTAGGGGCAATGCATAATAGAAATGTTTGAAGGGCAGCCGGCCAAAACCACAGGAACAACTCCAAAATAGGCCAGGGAGACCGGCGATGGAACCCCGAAACAGCCGTGTGGCGAGGCGTCCAGACAGAAACCCCCTGCCCCTGCCGAGGACCGAGGTCTCCATACATCTCCGCATCAATACCGGGTAGCACGGCAGCAACCACATCTCTCAACTCCAGCACCGTCAAGTACATCTGAGCAGACTGGCAGTCGCGTGAAAACACAGGATGTGGCAAAGTGTACCGCACATGGAGCTCAGGATGACCATCCGAGGGCACTGCAAGCACAGAGATATCCAGTCGGCGTTCCAGGTCCAGGGCCATGTCACGCACAGCCACATGTAGATCACCCAAGGCACACAGAACATCAGCAATCCTGAGGGGCGCCGCAGGATAAGAGGGCACTGCCGTCTCGTGCATCCTGGGCGCTGGGTCACACAGCAGCCCTCGAAACTGGTCGCCATCGGCCATCACATCAGCAGCCCACCAGTAGCCGATCCGCAAATCACTGCCACTCCAGAGGTACAGTAGCGGGACGGTCCCCTTCGCCTGATACCCGGCGACAATGCCGTGCAAACCGCTATGGGTACCCCAAATGGCCGCCGGTGGTAGAGAGTCCCAGAAGTAGATCGCCCAGTTTAAAATGGCAGCCGTCTCAGTGCCGGAGAACAAGAAGACGCTCCGAGCCGGCCACAAGCCGAAAAGAGGGTAGCATAGATCTTCCACGGCGGAAACACCAGTCGAGAATGAAGGCAGGCGGCTCGCTGTAGCAAGAAAATCAATGTGGCATTAGCAAACCGACAGCCGACCCCGTACTGCAACAATGTCAGCCGATGTAGCAACTTGGGACGGCAGCCTCCGGAGAACAAAGACCTGGCCTCGGCAACGCAGCACTGAAATAAAGACCGGGACACCTCGCCGCCTCTGACAGCTGGATAAAGCCGGGGAGCACACCGCCGGACACAGGAGCGCTTCACGGTTCCGGGACGCCGACAAGCGGGCAGGATAACAGGCAGGATCAGCAGCGTGTCGGGAGAAGAACGAGAGGGTCGGCGGAGCCGAGGGATCAGGCGGCCATCATGGTCGCGGGTTAGGCTCCTCCCCTAGTGGCAAGGTTAAAGCAGACATCCTTTTGCAGAAGGGGCGCTGTGCTTCGCAAAGAGAACTCGTTTTTCTTCACAGCCTTCCATCATGTGAAATGGTGCTCCTTTCCACGGCGGACCACTGTATAAACAATGAGTTCAGCAAACTGCCCAGCTTTGAAAGGTCACACAACAGCACCCCTTGCCATCCGGCATTTTCCCAACCTCGGTGCAGCCTGCATGTCTCCTATGCCATAGTGTGTCTTCATGCCGACGCGTTTCGAGGCTAAACGCCTCTTCTTCATGGGCTTCAGAAAGGAGGCATTCAAATTTCACTTCCATGCAATTGTGTTTTTATTGATAATCCCGCCCTTGGTGGGCTGTTTAATTCTGTTTTTCTTTACAAAGCATTATGGGAATTGTTGTTCATGGAAGTGCATATCATTAAAACCTTCGTAGGTTGAATGTCTCGTTTTCAAAAAATAAAAGCATTATTTATCACCTATAGTAGAGTGGCAAGGTTAAAGCAGACATCCTTTTGCAGAAGGGGCGCTGTGCTTCGCAAAGAGAACTCGTTTTTCTTCACAGCCTTCCATCATGTGAAATGGTGCTCCTTTCCACGGCGGACCACCGTATAAACAATGAGTTCAGCAAACTGCCCAGCTTTGAAAGGTCACACAACAGCACCCCTTGCCATCCGGCATTTTCCCAACCTCGGTGCAGCCTGCATGTCTCCTATGCCATAGTGTGTCTTCATGCCGACGCGTTTCGAGG
The DNA here is from genome assembly GCF_964261635.1 of Lissotriton helveticus. Taxonomy (NCBI): domain Eukaryota; kingdom Metazoa; phylum Chordata; class Amphibia; order Caudata; family Salamandridae; genus Lissotriton; species Lissotriton helveticus. The sequence goes on along the minus strand of NC_136071.1, from coordinate 139,989,947 downwards.
CTAAACGCCTCTTCTTCATGGGCTTCAGAAAGGAGGCATTCAAATTTCACTTCCATGCAATTGTGTTTTTATTGATAATCCCGCCCTTGGTGGGCTGTTTAATTCCGTTTTTCTTCACAAAACATTTTGGGAATTGTTGTTCATGGAAGTGCATATCATTAAAACCTTCGTAGGTTGAATGTCTCGTTTTCAAAAAATAAAAGCATTATTTATCACCTATAGTAGAGTGGCAAGGTTAAAGCAGACATCCTTTTGCAGAAGGGGCGCTGTGCTTCGCAAAGAGAACTCGTTTTTCTTCACAGCCTTCCATCATGTGAAATGGTGCTCCTTTCCACGGCGGACCACCGTATAAACAATGAGTTCAGCAAACTGCCCAGCTTTGAAAGGTCACACAACAGCACCCCTTGCCATGCGGCATTTTCCCAACCTCGGTGCAGCCTGCATGTCTCCTATGCCATAGTGTGTCTTCATGCTGACGCGTTTCGAGGCTAAACGCCTCTTCTTCATGGTCTTCAGAAAGGAGGCATTCAAATTTCACTTCCATGCAATTGTGTTTTTATTGATAATCCCGCCCTTGGTGGGCTGTTTAATTCTGTTTTTCTTCACAAAGCATTATGGGAATTGTTGTTCATGGAAGTGCATATCATTAAAACCTTCGTAGGTTGAATGTCTCGTTTTCAAAAAATAAAAGCATTATTTCTCACCTATAGTAGAGTGGCAAGGTTAAAGCAGACATCCTTTTGCAGAAGGGGCGCTGTGCTTCGCAAAGAGAACTCGTTTTTCTTCACAGCCTTCCATCATGTGAAATGGTGCTCCTTTCCACGGCGGACCACCGTATAAACAATGAGTTCAGCAAACTGCCCAGCTTTGAAAGGTCACACAACAGCACCGCTTGCCATCCGGCATTTTCCCAACCTCGGTGCAGCCTGCATGTCTCCTATGCCATAGTGTGTCTTCATGCCGATGCGTTTCGAGGCTAAACGCCTCTTCTTCATGGGCTTCAGAAAGGAGGCATTCAAATTTCACTTCCATCCAATTGTGTTTTTATTGATAATCCCGCCCTTGGTGGGCTGTTTAATTCTGTTTTTCTTCACAAAGCATTATGGGAATTGTTGTTCATGGAAGTGCATATCATTAAAACCTTCATAGGTTGAATGTCTCGTTTTCAAAAAATAAAAGCATTATTTATCACCTATAGTAGAGTGGCAAGGTTAAAGCAGACATCCTTTTGCAGAAGGGGCGCTGTGCTTCGCAAAGAGAACTCGTTTTTCTTCACAGCCTTCCATCATGTGAAATGGTGCTCCCTTCCACGGCGGACCACCGTATAAACAATGAGTTCAGCAAACTGCCCAGCTTTGAAAGGTCACACAACAGCACCCCTTGCCATCCGGCATTTTCCCAACCTCGGTGCAGCCTGCATGTCTCCTATGCCATAGTGTGTCTTCATGCCGACGCGTTTCGAGGCTAAACGCCTCATCTTCATGGGCTTCAGAAAGGAGGCATTCAAATTTCACTTCCATGCAATTGTGTTTTTATTGATAATCTCGCCCTTGGTGGGCTGTTTAATTCTGTTTTTCTTCACAAAGCATTATGGGAATTGTTGTTCATGGAAGTGCATATCATTAAAACCTTCGTAGGTTGAATGTCTCGCTTTCAAAAAATAAAAGCATTATTTATCACCTATAGTAGAGTGGCAAGGTTAAAGCAGACATCCTTTTGCAGAAGGGGCGCTGTGCTTCGCAAAGAGAACTCGTTTTTCTTCACAGCCTTCCATCATGTGAAATGGTGCTCCTTTCCACGGCGGACCACCGTATAAACAATGAGTTCAGCAAACTGCCCAGCTTTGAAAGGTCACACAACAGCACCCCTTGCCATCCGGCATTTTCCCAACCTCGGTGCAGCCTGCATGTCTCCTATGCCATAGTGTGTCTTCATGCCGACGCGTTTCGAGGCTAAACGCCTCTTCTTCATGGGCTTCAGAAAGGAGGCATTCAAATTTCACTTCCATGCAATTGTGTTTTTATTGATAATTCCGCCCTTGGTGGGCTGTTTAATTCTGTTTTTCTTCACAAAGCATTATGGGAATTGTTGTTCATGGAAGTGCATATCATTAAAACCTTCGTAGGTTGAATGTCTCGTTTTCAAAAAATAAAAGCATTATTTATCACCTATAGTAGAGTGGCAAGGTTAAAGCAGACATCCTTTTGCAGAAGGGGCGCTGTGCTTCGCAAAGAGAACTCGTTTTTCTTCACAGCCTTCCATCATGTGAAATGGTGCTCCTTTCCACGGCGGACCACCGTATAAACAATGAGTTCAGCAAACTGCCCTGCTTTGAAAGGTCACACAACAGCACCCCTTGCCATCCGGCATTTTCCCAACCTCGGTGCAGCCTGCATGTCTCCTATGCCATAGTGTGTCTTCATGCCGACGCGTTTCGAGGCTAAACGCCTCTTCTTCATGGGCTTCAGAAAGGAGGCATTCAAATTTCACTTCCATGCAATTGTGTTTTTATTGATAATCCCGCCCTTGGTGGGCTGTTTAATTCTGTTTTTCTTCACAAAGCAATATGGGAATTGTTGTTCATGGAAGTGCATATCATTAAAACCTTCGTAGGTTGAATGTCTCGTTTTCAAAAAATAAAAGCATTATTTATCACCTATAGTAGAGTGGCAAGGTTAAAGCAGACATCCTTTTGCAGAAGGGGCGCTGTGCTTCGCAAAGAGAACTCGTTTTTCTTCACAGCCTTCCATCATGTGAAATGGTGCTCCTTTCCACGGCGGACCACCGTATAAACAATGAGTTCAGCAAACTGCCCAGCTTTGAAAGGTCACACAACAGCACCCCTTGCGGAGCACCATTTCACATTCAACCTACGAAGGTTTTAATGATATGCACTTCCATGAACAACAATTCCCATAATGCTTTGTGAAGAAAAACAGAATTAAACAGCCCACCAAGGGCGGGATTATCAATAAAAACACAATTGCATGGAAGTGAAATTTGAATGCCTCCTTTCTGAAGCCCATGAAGAAGAGGCGTTTAGCCTCGAAACGCATCGGCATGAAGACACACTATGGCATAGGACACATGCAGGCTGCACCGAGGTTGGGAAAATGCCGGATGGCAAGGGGTGCTGTTGTGTGACCTTTCAAAGCTGGGCAGTTTGCTGAACTCATTGTTTATACGGTGGTCCGCCGTGGAAAGGAGCACCATTTCACATGATGGAAGGCTGTGAAGAAAAACGAGTTCTCTTTGCGAAGCACAGCGCCCCTTCTGCAAAAGGATGTCTGCTTTAACCTTGCCACTCTACTATAGGTGATAAATAATGCTTTTATTTTTTGAAAACGAGACATTCAACCTACGAAGGTTTTAATGATATGCACTTCCATGAACAACAATTCCCATATTGCTTTGAGAAGAAAAACAGAATTAAACAGCCCACCAAGGGCGGGATTATCAATAAAAACACAATTGCATGGAAGTGAAATTTGAATGCCTCCTTTCTGAAGCCCATGAAGAAGAGGCGTTTAGCCTCGAAACGCGTCGGCATGAAGACACACTATGGCATAGGAGACATGCAGGCTGCACCGAGGTTGGGAAAATGCCGGATGGCAAGGGGTGCTGTTGTGTGACCTTTCAAAGCTGGGCAGTTTGCTGAACTCATTGTTTATAGGGTGGTCCGCCGTGGAAAGGAGCACCATTTCACATGACGGAAGGCTATGAAGAAAAACGAGTTCTCTTTGCGAAGCACAGCGCCCCTTCTGCAAAAGGATGTCTGCTTTAACCTTGCCACTCTACTATAGGTGATAAATAATGCTTTTATTTTTTGAAAACGAGACATTCAACCTACGAAGGTTTTAATGATATGCACCTCCATGAACAACAATTCCCATAATGCTTTGTGAAGAAAAACAGAATTAAACAGCCCACCAAGGGCGGGATTATCAATAAAAACACAATTGCATGGAAGCGAAATTTGAATGCCTCCTTTCTGAAGCCCATGAAGAAGAGGCGTTTAGCCTCGAAACGCGTCGGCATGAAGACACACTATGGCATAGGAGACATGCAGGCTGCACCGAGGTTGGGAAAATGCCGGATGGCAAGGGGTGCTGTTGTGTGACCTTTCAAAGCTGGGCAGTTTGCTGAACTCATTGTTTATACAGTGGTCCGCCGTGGAAAGGAGCACCATTTCACATGATGGAAGGCTGTGAAGAAAAACGAGTTCTCTTTGCGAAGCACAGCGCCCCTTCTGCAAAAGGATGTCTGCTTTAACCTTGCCACTCTGCTATAGGTGATAAATAATGCTTTTATTTTTTGAAAACGAGACATTCAACCTACGAAGGGTTTAATGATATGCACTTCCATGAACAGCAATTCCCATAATGCTTTGTGAAGAAAAACAGAATTAAACAGCCCACCAATGGCGGGATTATCAATAAAAACACAATTGCATGGAAGTGAAATTTGAATGCCTCCTTTCTGAAGCCCATGAAGAAGAGGCGTTTAGCCTCGAAACGCGTCGGCATGAAGACACACTATGGCATAGGAGACATGCAGGCTGCACCGAGGTTGGGAAAATGCCGGATGGCAAGGGGTGCTGTTGTGTGACCTTTCAAAGCTGGGCAGTTTGCTGAACTCATCGTTTATAGGGTGGTCCGCCGTGGAAAGGAGCACCATTTCACATGACGGAAGGCTGTGAAGAAAAACGAGTTCTCTTTGCGAAGCACAGCGCCCCTTCTGCAAAAGGATGTCTGCTTTAACCTTGCCACTCTACTATAGGTGATAAATAATGCTTTTATTTTTTTAAAACGAGACATTCAACCTACGAAGGTTTTAATGATATGCACTTCCATGAACAACAATTCCCATAATGCTTTGTGAAGAAAAACAGAATTAAACAGCCCACCAAGGGCGGGATTATCAATAAAAACACAATTGCATGGAAGTGAAATTTGAATGCCTCCTTTCTGAAGCCCATGAAGAAGAGGCGTTTAGCCTCGAAACGCGTCGGCATGAAGACACACTATGGCATAGGAGACATGCAGGCTGCACCGAGGTTGGGAAAATGCCGGATGGCAAGGGGTGCTGTTGTGTGACCTTTCAAAGCTGGGCAGTTTGCTGAACTCATTGTTTATACGGTGGTCCGCCGTGGAAAGGAGCACCATTTCACATGACGGAAGGCTGTGAAGAAAAACGAGGTCTCTTTGCGAAGCACTGCGCCCCTTCTGCAAAAGGATGTCTGCTTTAACCTTGCCACTCTACTATAGGTGATAAATAATGCTTTTATTTTTTGAAAACGAGACATTCAACCTACGAAGGTTTTAATGATATGCACTTCCATGAACAACAATTCCCATAATGCTTTGTGAAGAAAAACAGAATTAAACAGCCCACCAAGGGCGGTATTATCAATAAAAACACAATTGCATGGAAGTGAAATTTGAATGCCTCCTTTCTGAAGCCCATGAAGAAGAGGCGTTTAGCCTCGAAACGCGTCGGCATGAAGACACACTATGGCATAGGAGACATGCAGGCTGCACCGAGGTTGGGAAAATGCCGGATGGCAAGGGGTGCTGTTGTGTGACCTTTCAAAGCTGGGCAGTTTGCTGAACTCATTGTTTATACAGTGGTCCGCCGTGGAAAGGAGCACCATTTCACATGATGGAAGGCTGTGAAGAAAAACGAGTTCTCTTTGCGAAGCGCAGCTCCGCTTCTGCAAAAGGATGTCTGCTTTAACCTTGCCACTCTACTATAGGTGATAAATAATGCTTTTATTTTTTGAAAACTAGACATTCAACCTACAAAGGTTTTAATGATATGCACTTCCATGAACAACAATTCCCATAATGCTTTGTGAAGAAAAACAGAATTAAACAGCCCACCAAGGGCGGGATTATCAATAAAAACACAATTGCATGGAAGTGAAATTTGAATGCCTACTTTCTGAAGCCCATGAAGAAGAGGCGTTTAGCCTCGAAACGCGTCGGCATGAAGACACACTATGGCATAGGAGACATGCAGGCTGCACCGAGGTTGGGAAAATGCCGGATGGCAAGGGGTGCTGTTGTGTGACCTTTCAAAGCTGGGCAGTTTGCTGACATATATATATATATATATATATATATATATATATATATATACACACACACACACACACACACACAGTTATTGACCACAAAGCAATCATCATAGAAAAATATTGCCTAAACATAATCCCCGTTTGATGATGTCTATGTAAAATACATAAATATCATTATTAGATATACTGAACATAACACAATATTGAGTGACAACCACAATATCAACTTTTACGTCACATAATGTGAACAAACAAAAACATTGAAACATATTATTTTTACTAATGACAATAAAATAATATAGAATAAATGCAATATACCTAAAAACTCACAGAAATAATTAAAACGTGTATACATCTGTATCAATTTTGAACAATATGAATATTTAGAAATAATTTGATACAATGCTTGGAGAAAGTGAATAATATTTGGGATTTAATAATTACAATTTTTACTCCATTCCTACTAACATTGGAGAAAGAGCATGTAGTTGGTAAGGACATATTTAAGGTTCTAACTCTATTGCCACTAACATTGGACCATTTTTGGGGGAGGAAGGGAAAGAGGTGATGTCTATCAACTATTCAGGCTGCATCTTCCCTAATAGCGGGCAAAGTGTAAACATTTTGGGAGGGCATATTTACTATTCTAATTACATTCCAACTAACATTGTAGAAAGAGCATATAATTGAAGAGGGCTTATTTATGATACTAACTCCATTCCCATTAACATTGAGTAAAGTGCATAAAGTTGTGTATGGCATATTTACTGTTCTAACTCATTGAACATGGATGCAATTGTGTTGAGCTATTTACTAATATAACTCCCACTCTGCCATCACTAGGGAAAGTGCAATCAATTTTGGTTATCTCAATATCTATACAGTCTGCACTACAGAAATTATCATTAAAATAAAAATATTTATTTTAAAGTAGATATTTTAATGATATTTGTGAATAAAACTACTTACAGAAAGTGTTTATAGAATATATTACATTGAAAATTTTAACATTATTGTTTTGGTAATAATTTATTTTTAAAATAATATATACACATTTAAGTAATATAAATAAATAGTCTCTTTCAAATTGAAATGTGTTCTTGTATTTACTGTTACCCATTACATTACGTTTTTAACATTATAATATAAATTTTTAATAAACAATTATATTCGTATTAAATATTTTAATATATTTTCAGTGATTTATTAAAGAATGATTTATAATCTTTATACTCACATTAATTTTGATAAGCACTTTTGTATAAATGAAATGTTTATGTATTGTTATGTATGTTACATTAATAGATTATTTATTTACTGCTCTACTGGGTATACTTTACAACATTAGTCTGAAAATAAGAAGGTTTTCAAGGGGGTTCCAAAAGTCAGGTGATTATAAATGAAGCATAAGGAAAAGGTAAGAGAATTTCCAACCTTCACAGCTGCTACAAAAAAAGAGTGTCCTCCAACGGTGAGCCTGATAACTTTAGGAGGAACTAATAAGCAAGAAGAAACAGAGCGAGAATTAAGGAATGGCGAATTTGCTTATAAACTTCAGAATTTTGCCATGCATGGCTTTATGGCAGATGCATGGACTACTGAATTAGATACTTTTTTAATAGACAGCAGATGAAGATGTTTTATTTATTGTGAAATAGGAGCTGAGTGAGGAAGGCCTAGAAAAAAACTAGCTGTCGAATTCTGAGCGAATTGTAGTTTTTAAGCTGGTTCTTAGGGAGAGGCAGATGAAACGCATTGCAGTAATCAAGGGCTTCTCCCACAATTGCATGAAGGTCCATAAAATGAGCCTCAGCTATAAGATGAGGACATATTTTCCTCAAAATCTAAGGTGAAAAAACACAGAGGTGAGCTTTGCAATTTGAGCTGAGGAAGTCAGCATGTCATTAAAAATCCTCGTGCTCTACCACAGGAATAGGGTAAGAACTGAATGATGTGGGCCAACATTCTTGGGTCCAGGTTGAGGAAGATCCTGAATTAATTCTCATGAATTCCTTTCAATTCATGAAGCTACAGCAGACACACATACCCGAAAGTTGGTTTGTCCCGGGTGTCATCTGCTTAAGCCCTGGCCTCCAGATCTAATATGTTTCGCAAGTGGGGCATCTAATAAGCTAACTAACTTGGGGCCTGAAGAAAAGCCCTTGCGAAACACCTCAGTAAGTCCTACACAATGCAGTATGCATGGGCAAGTCCTTTGATAACAATACTGAGTGAGACATGGTGTCAAAACCAAACTGTGCGATGCTAGAGGATGAGGGTGACTACACCCCATCATCTTGGGTCATTGGTACCAGTCCAGAGCTATCACGAGAGCTTTTTGAGTTCTGTGGAAATCGAACAATGCCTCTTCAGGAATAGAGATAAATAATATTGATAAAATTGGACAGTAGTTTGTTCACTTCTCTTTATGCTACAAAAGAGAAATAGACTGAAAATTGCTGAAGACTAACGGGACAGACAGTGGTAGGTTTATTGAGCAGAGGGATCACTATGTCTTGTTTCCAATGAGAAGTATCAGTGTCAGAGAAGGAAACATTGGTGGTTGAAGCAAGGACAGGAGCAATAATGTTCATTTGCATGAATCAATATTTTATCACAGAAGCAATACAATCAAGAGGTAAGCTTAATGGCCAAAGTTGTGACAGGTATGACTTTTGACACTACAGGAGTGATTTGTACGACTATGGGTTTCCTAGGATACAGGTTTGCAAGCTGAAGGATATTTGAGGGGAATTAACAAATGACTTCCATTAGTGCTTGCGATTAAATGACTCTTGATGTAGTGCCTGTGAAATAATGGGGATACACCATTTTGATTTGTGAGCAATTGCCATCACGTGTACTTGCCTGTACTAGCATAAGCAAATTGGAAAGCTATTTTCTCCTTACATGTACCACATACTATAACCGTGGCCACCCACAACATTTTATCACAATCCTTGGATTTGGATGGGTTTTGCTGATATAAAGTAGCCATCCGTGGTATTAGGTGACTAACCCCTCTCATGTGATAGTAATACATCAGAAATACAACGCAAAATTTGTCTGCACATGACAAATTGTGCGGATGTAAATGATACGCTAATGTTTATGACCCAAAACTGAATTAATTAAACTAACAAGATACACATTAACAGACGATTCTGAGCATATGCTTTATAACTCAACATGAAAAGTTGGCGTTTGTGGGCAGAATTTGTGTATTTATAGAACATTTCGAGCTGGAGTTTGAGAAAAAATGTTTATCTAGCAGAAATGAAAGGCTGATATTTGTTGACAAAATGGGTGTTTTGTAAGAATATAGTGAGCATGTGTTTAGGGATAAAAGTGACTGCGCATGCCTCACAGATTTAACGTTGGAATGGCAATTTATGCTGATTGGGGTGTCTTTATGGCTGGTGTTAGTTTTCGTGTCAGCAGGCAATTGGTGTATTTCATGTCTTACGTGAAACTTTTCATCATCTATTGATTTAACTTGTGTTGACATTATAATCACTATCACTGCCTAGTTGTGAGCCAGGTGTGTTGGACTAACCAACCTCAGAGGTATTGTCTGCTGTCTGAATTGGGAAGTCATCTGAGTAGTAGCTTTAGTATCTAATCCTGCAAAGATGTATTCAATATGAGAGAGAGCTCTGCGATTGAGACATGAGAAAGAAAATCTACCAAGGCGAGGCTAGATGAGAGGCTAGATGAAAGAGCTGAAGGGAGTGCTAGTTAGACGTGATGATGGGTACTATTTGCATGTAGAAAAATATAAATGGGTGATGTCAAAACTAAACTGCCAGTGCAATCTGTGTTTTTTTGGGTCAATTGTTTATCAAAATTATACATAAATGCACATTTTGTGCAGCTTTATTTAAAAAAAAATGGGATGACTAAACCTTGGTCTTTTTAGCAAAGGTATTTGAAGCTAGTACTGAAAAATGCACGTTTTGGTGACATTTTTTCAAAATGTTCGCTTTTTCTTTGAGTAAGGAAGAGGCCAGACCTTTTGGGGGGAAAAGTCTGTAAAGCTATTTTTAGTTAGCAGATTAAAAGTTTACCAGAGGCCACAAGTTTGCAGATGGATATTTGACCACTTAAAAGTGAAATTTATGTTATGATTCAAAGAATTAGGACCTTAAATTTATGAATGCAAATTCAATTGTGGCGTACAATGATTCCTCACTGCAGCCTTGGAATGTACAGCTTTTTGTGTAAAGAGTCTGGATCAGTAAAAAAACATAGGGCCTTATTAGCAATGGTGAGTACACAACCAGAGATTTCCTTACATGGAGATCTCCACCTACGCCTAGGCAGAGAACTCCTCAGGAATAGAATTGCCATATTTGTGCAGATACCACTCGCTAGATGTACACTTGTTCATCTTCGCCCCTTTTGACCAGAATGCTACTCTTAGTAACTTTCCAGCTTTTGGTGTAGATCTCCATGTAGCATCTAAAAGGGAAAATATTGATGTTCAGTCCAAATTAATAAAAAAATTATATATATCTTAATTGAATTAAAGAAAAGCAAACTCGCATTACACTAGCTCCTACTTACCTAGAATTATCACACTAACAAGACACAACAACACTGCACAAAAACGTAACATTATAATATAATCATTACAATATTAATTCCCTTCCTCCTTCACAGAATCAGTTTTATTTAATGTGTTACAAGTTTGTTCGGAAGTTACGCTTTATATTAACTTCATTTGCATTATTTTTTTAATTGATATCACTGTTTGAATAAAACATGATGTGTAATGTAATGGTTAACATTTACATATTTTAAATTATAATAAAATAATGAATTAAAAACATTTCAGCATTGACATTAACTTGTTTTATATTTACTCCTAAACGTTGTTAGTGTTATTACATGCCTCCATTGATTTCTGTGGGAATGTGTTGCAGTACCAGGGGTCAGCCATGTGCAGTGCTTGACCTACTCCAAGGATTGGCTAGTATAGATTTTGTGAATTGTAATGGTCTTACTCCTTTCTGGGTGTATTTTTGTATTGGACTAAACCCCACTCATTTGTTGGTAATTATTCATAATTTTCCGACCACTTGCCCTTCTCCCTCCCACATTTACAACGAACATGTATACCTCAGTGCGCCCAGATCTCCACTGGGAAGATCTCCACACCAAAAGTGCAGATCCCTGTACAGAAAAGATAAGACGGGCCGTCCGACAAGAGAATTGTGAATTATACATTTGAGCACATAAGTAGTATTTTTTCCTAGTCTAAAATACCTTTATTGGTTTAGGACCTTCTATTTTACTAGATAGTTTCTTAGGCTTGATGCTAGATTTTGTTCAAATAATTCACCTGTTTAACTACATAGATTCCTTTTATCCCACATTGCTCTATTGAGTGTAATGTCTGTATCTTGACATCTTTTTCACTTTTCACTGGCTACTTAACCAGTTTGCACAGCTGATTACACAATGACTAAACTTTATTCCAAATTGAGTTGACATGTTGCTGTACACTGGTTGGTGAGCGGTAGTCATGTTTGAGAAAGTTTCGACGGTCCACGGATTGGACCCTTAAGTTTCCCAGTAATGCAATTCTGCAGACAGACGCGCACACAGACTGTTCCATTAGGTGCAATGCAGCACGCCGAATTAGTGTCAGTATCATGTCAAAGAAAGTAATACAAGCCCCCATAGGGTAACACTTCTGTTAGATTAAACGTAATGCAATTCTGGAGTATATTGCTGAACGATGCTAAAAGAGTGTGGTATTTCTCATGTAAGGTAGTACAGCCCTGCTGGGACCTGCTGTTATTGACTTATGCCGTACATAAGACCTGCCAAGGAATGCTTGTGGGTGTGTCAATGGTGAATGGAAAGTGAGTCTGTACTGAAATGCTAGCCTCATTCCATGATAATGCAACTCTTCAGAGAATAAATAGGGAGTTGGATGTTTCAGGACTGATTCATTAAGGCATGTAAGAGGACATAAAAAGGTACTCCTGTAGTAAATCTTCTTGTACTCATAAATGCTTTTGTGAATCGCCCCCTTACCCTCCTCAAGGCAAGTGAGTGTAAAGTAATTCTGTATTCCAGTGCCAGGCTCATTCCAATAGGAGTAATGCAAGACTTCAGTCAATAAATGAAGGACTTGTATAGTGGGCTCTGCAACTTTAATGGCCTCAAGGCGCTTCTGTCAGACTCAGTCCAATAAGGTAGTAGAAGTAATACATCGGTGGGATGAATACCGACTGCAGGTCATTAAAAATAAGACAAACCTGAAATGAAGCCGACTATTGTTTGATTAGATGTAAGAACTCTTCAAAGGTGTTGTTCTAATAAAGAAGTCATCCAGCCCTGGAGTACTCTTTATAAATGGCAGTTCCATTTCTCTTTATTTGTTTAATTTTGGGCCCTGGAGGAAAGATGCTATTTATCACATGCAATTAAATCTGACTCACTTGGTTTCTGAATTTATTGGGTGTGATAAATTGCACCTATTCTTGCTTTTGTGGAATAATGTGGATTTTGGTGTTTAAGGCACCGACATCAGCATGTCACGGTAAATACCACACTCTTTTCCCTTGTGTTTTTCAAGCACATTGGGGCATATTATCAAGAACGGCGTTAAAATTATCGCCACTTTAGCGGCAGGAAACTGCAGCTAAAGTGGCGAAAATGGGCTTGATAACATACCCTTGAGAATTCCAATAGAAGCCCATGTTCATAGCAGAACATGGGCTTCTATGGGAATTCACAAGGGCATATTATCAAGCCCATTATCGCCGCTTTAGCGGAAGTTTCCTGCCGCTAAAGCAGCGATAATTTTAATGCTGTTTCTTGATAATATGCCCCATTAGCTCTTCTGAAAATTGGCGAAGGGTGCAGGCTTTATTGCATCCGGTAATTACTGGTTGCGGTTTCCTCAGCACAACTCAGAATCCCAACCCATGCACAAACTGGGGTTTTTACAGGGGTTGGAAAACTCAGAGCCATTCATAATCAGGCCAAAATAATCCATCTTTGTACAAAAACACACAATTGTTACACTAAAATGTATGGAACCCTGCAAAGGAAGCATGGACTTTTTTATAACCACTATAACATTCCTTAAAGTAAGTGACCAAACTAGATTAACAGTGATTCTATGTCCCATAGAAGTGCAGCTGTTATATTTTATCAGTGCAATCATGTCTAAAAGTACTACTATGTTTCAGTAATGTATTGTACCTAGGAAAGAAATATAACTAATGTTCTGGTCACTTTTCGATTACTACGGTTGGTAACTAATTGAAACAAGCCCTTCTGCCCTAGTGTGACTGATGATAAAATGAGTATTTGCACTTGTGATATGGGGAGATACACTGGAATAATGTCAGGAGCTACATTGCTTTCTTCCGAAAATAGGATAATATTCTCATCACTTAACCGTTAACGGGCTCTGGGCATAGCCATACGTTTTCATGGGTTACAGCCATAGTGCTGCAGTGCTGCATAATCGAACTGCCACCTAGCATGGGCGTAAAATCCGTTCCGCTCGCGGATTTTGCGGATTTTCGGTAAATTCGCAATCCGCGAACTCTCGCGAACTTACCGAAAATTCGTAAATCCGTGCGAAGCGGATTTTTTTGCTTGGTCGCACTTGCCAACTAGAATACTATACAATTTCGCGGGAGTAAACACTTGCGAAAACGTAGATGCGGCGGGCAGCGACAATCTCGCAATTGCGAGATTGCAAAATTTGCAATTTCGCACAAGAAATCCACCAGCAGGCAGCATAAACCTTGAAAATTATGATTTTTATCAGAATAACTCCTCAGGTTGACATTTGCCTGCACTTTGTTTTTGCAAGGAGTCCATTTTGGGGGGGGGGGGTGGGAGGAAGGAAGTGCCCCACAGTCTCCAACTTCCTGTTCCTGTCCAGCAGGCTCCTCTCAGTGCTTTCTTCATGAGCTGGTCACTTTGATTTGGATCTTGACCTGGAAGTACTCAGCAGGTGCAAAAGTTCAATCTTATCATTAGTAACCATTCCGTGTAGTGCCTGGAAGGATACTTTTTGTGGATGCTGCTGGATATTTGGATTTTTGCTAAACTGAAAGCACTCAGCAGGTGCAAAAGTTCAATCTTATCATTAGTAACCATTCCCTGTAGTGCTTCCTGAGGGGCCCCTTCAGAGTTCAGTTGCCTACTTGCAACTATTCTATGACCCTGCTCTGACCCTCACAGCAGGCTCAGAGAAAGCAATTACAGATAAGGAAGCAGGTTCCAGCCAGGAAGTTCAAATTCAGTAACACATTAATCAGCCCCTAATTCATTTATGTCAGTTGAGGCAGGGCAGGTGTGCTTTGCCACCCATAATCTACAGTGATGAACTAGAGGGTGGCATGGGTGAGCCAGAGGGTGGCAGTGGTGAAACAGAGGGTGGCAGTGGTGAAACAGAGGGTGCTGTGATGAACAAGATGTAGAAACAACATGTTCGCGACCGTTGCTACCCGAAAAGTAAGTTCGCGTTTGCGAACTGGTACAAAATCCTCGCGAACTGGCAGAAATTCTTGCGAACACAAAAAAAAATAAAAAAATCCGCAAATTCGCGAGAGTTCGCGGATTTTGCGGATTGCGAATCCGTAAATACGCAATTTCGCGGATTGCCAATTCGCAAAATCCGCCCATGCTTAATGGTGAGACTGCATGTTATATTTAACCCTGGGCGGGTAACTCCACTCTGCCAGCGGAGTTTGCAGAGATTTGCCTACTCCGCGCTCTGTGGCGAATGCGGAGTAGGCAAAAAACTCCACCTCCGTGGCGGAGCAGAGTTAGCCACTCCCTCCCCCTCCCAAAGTCTTTAAAAATGTTAAAGAAGCCACTTACCTGTTGTCTGCCGCCTCACCTGCCTGACCGCTCTCTGCCCTGCTCCTCACGTCCCCTTAAAAAAACACTACGTCAGACGTACAACGTAGTGTTTTTTTAATTACAGAAGGGGACACGAGTACCGAGGAGCAGGACAGAGAGCGGCCAGGCAGGGGAGGCGGCAGACAACAGGTAAGTGGCTTCTTTAACATTTTTAAAGACTTTGGGAGGGGGGAGGGCGGGGGAAGGGCGGGGGGAGGGAGCCGGGCGGAGCATATTTCCACTGAGTTTTTTTTTTAACTCCGTGGAAATACGCGTAGAGGCACTACACCCGATACGCCCAGGGTTAGTTATATTATCTGGGATCATCAAAACAGAGAAAACCCAGCCATTTACCAAGGTAGGGAAAAGGAGGCGATGGGGTCTCAAGGGTGAGCTGGCCTCCAACCACACGTCACGCACTAGAAAGTCACCCAAGTAAGTGTTTATTTATTCCTCTGTGAGTGATTGATTTTTTATATTCAGGTTCAGTAGTTAGAAGTGCCTCCTTTACTAGTCCAGGTCCGCTCTTCATCAAACCAGGTTTTTGAAGAGCGAGGGGAGTCCTATGATGAAGCGTGACACTTAGTAGTGTGAGGACATTCCGTCACAATTTTTTGTGTGTCCATAGATAGGCTTGAGGAATAGAGGAATAATTAAACATTTACTCGGGCGACTTTGCAGTGCTTGACATATTATCTAGGATATCAGGTAACTGAAGTGGGCAGACTGACTAAAGTTCTACTTCCAGAAGTATGATGTTGAACGTTAGAGGCCTCCTATGAAGTGCAGCGGCTTACCTCCACACCGGGCACAGTGCCACCTACCTTGCAATCCACCCTCTTCTACAAAGTCAATGTGTACCAGCCCATGTCTCCTCCCTGTATACATTTCAGATCTCTAGTCCACCCTGCGCGAGTGCCAGCATCAGAACCCATCTGTGGCTTTATCTGGAGGTCTGTCCCCTTTCCCGTCACAGGATGTGGCACTCTTCATGGTTGGACTTTTTTCTGCTGGAAAATAGCCCAGTTGTGTAGGTTTCAAAGTGCAGACATTTGAAGTGGAATAGTCAAGCAAAATAAGAAGACTACAGAGGAGAGGAAACAAAATCACCGGTGACTATTTTAACCCTTTTTTAGGTTCTCCTATACTGAGTATGCCATAATACACGTGGTGCAAAAGTGATATCTGAAGCCAGCATACCACTGTTTGCATTTTTACATGGAGTTAACTGATAACTATATCTCAATATTGCAGTTTGAATTGGTGATGATTGGTGCATTTGCAACAGGCATAGAATATGATCAATGGCTGTTAGGAGTTGAGGGAAATGGGAAGGCAGACTAGGCCTTGATTTTTTGCGTATGCTGAATATGTTTCCAAGATGAGTCTCACACACAAGCATAGTATTGTCCCATTAATGGGACCATGAAGTGAAAAGAAATCTAGTTCTCATCATCTGATTCCTCATTATTTAAAATCACAAGCATTAGCAAAGTAAATTAGTCTCTTCTGAGACACCTGTTGACTTTGCCAATGCTAGCTCCTCGCCAGATGACTATCACTGATGAGCACTGAGGTTTCGCGTGATTTTGAGATGATTTTTTTTAATGTAAAAGAAAAATTATCCCAAGATAGTCACTGTGCAGGTGTATGCTTAAGTGGCAGTCATCTTGAAATGCTTTTTCTCATTCATGAAGAAAAGTAATTCCAAGATGGCCTCTTTCTCATGTGTGGCAGCCATCTTAGAATGATTTTATTTCCAGTTCGATTATTTTTTTAACCAATCCAAGATTGAATTTAGCCATATAAGAACAGTAAATTAAAAAATAAAATATGTAAAGGACGGTGTGCAAATGGAGACAAGCAGCTGCTCGTCCCTTAAAAACATAGCACAAATAATAAATTAATACATTTTGAAAAAGCAAGGGGCATGGTGGTAGGATTTAATGGTGGATCAAATGGGTAAAGGCAGTAGACGGGCATCATAGTCCAGCTACTGGGCCCTCGCAGAACAAAATAAAATATTAACTAAATAAATAAATACTAAATACATTGGGGATAGGGAAGGAAGCCAAAAAAGAGATGGGCTTCCATGAAGTGCTGAAATAAAAATTAAATAAATAGTCCCCTCACATCAGGAGTGGAGGGATACAACTCATTCAATCAATAACAATGTAAACAAGTGTTCCTCCATGGTGGAACACACATAAGAATAGGGAGAATAAAGTCAAGGACCTTGAGATAGGCAAGAAAACCATCCAATCATGAGCAAGAGGCACACTCAGTGTATCAAACTGTAGACTATTGGCCTTCGAAAACAGACATCTAATGGGGAAACCTAAAAAAACGGATTCCATGCTGACACTTTGACCGTTGAAGCAAATCCCTCCCCAGAAGTGTTAAAACTGCCTGTTAAACAGCAGTACCTGTTAAGGTCCTTTTGCATAAACTGTACTGTCTGCACCATGTGACAGTTATCAAAAGCTGTTCGAACATCTAGTGTATTCCATCAACATGGTACTATGTTAACAATGGTTCCATAATGAAAAGTTGGTCCAGACACAATTCTGTGAATGAATCAAGCAATGTGGTGATGCACAGAAACAAAACATTACTGAAATGTCCTGTTTTGTGTTAGGAATATGGCACCATTACCTTTTGTATAAGGCATAGGGTCCCTCATTTGAGGTGACCATAGGCTTGAGTCATACCCTGCTCGCCCCCAGTTTCTTCGCTGGCACAACTTTAAGCCCCTCCGTTGGAGCAGTTGTATGTACCCTGTAAGGTGGCCTGGCTGCGGCCATCTGTAATAGATTGTGCATCTTCAGGGGTTCAATTGACTGAGGATCTGTTGTATGCAGGCAAGCTCCCCCATTAATAGTGGTGGACTGGTACATCAAGTGCTGGTGAATTGAATTAGAATGATTGTCATCCTGGAATTACCAATGTGTGCTAAACCATTAAGATCTTATCTCATTATGCATATATGAAGATGCTTATGGATTCGGATATTCATTTTGCATATTTTCTTGTTGAAAATACCATACTGGCCCCTTAATGGCAGACAACTCTAAATATATTTGCAGTCGAAGGAAAAGCCATAAGCCAACCCCTGACCAGTCTCATTTTCCCTCCCCCTTTTTTTAATTTTTTTTATTTCAAGATACATTTTATTGACGTTTTATATAAGTAAGGTACAGGTACAGTAAAGATATAAGGAGGAAAAATGAAACAATTTCTAGTGGAGGTATCATAACAGGCAGTTCAGGTTAATACTATAGTTTCTGGTTGGGAAACACTGTGTAATGTACTTGGTGTGTGTTATTGTCTGCTCTGTTTGCTAAGGATGACGGCTTTAGTGATATTTGTATTCAGGATTATGAGGAACTGGCTATCAGATTTAAGTTATCCCTGTTGATCGTATGGTACATGATGAGAGCTATAGGAAAGAATGGAGAGAAGAATAGGGAGAAGGCAAGTCCTTTTTGATATCTTTAAATGAGCTGAGTCCTGCCCAACCTTTTCACAGCATTTATATTTTGACGGGGGGGGGCATAGGGTGGAATTTCCTGGATTGTTCTTGGATTGTTCGGATTGTTTTTGGAATGTTTGAATTCTGGAAGTTGTTAAGTAAAAGTTCTTTCAAACAAATGTTTAAAAACCATTGCGGAGAATATCCGGCCAAATGCACTATTGTACTGATTGCTAATAGAAGTTGCAAATTACGCCTCAACTTTTGTGCCCCCAAATTTTTATTTTTTTATAGAACCCTGAGTTTCCTAAAGCTAATAGAGAGGCTACAAAAACGTGTGTTTATTTTGAAAATCTTCAATGACAGGGGGAAGTGGTCTGCTTAGTTTGTAAAAAAAAATCCATGCAAGTGTGACAATTCAGACTTCAAAAATACACTAAAATGACTAATACATGCCGTCCGAACTATTCTTATATCTTTAGGAGGCAGGTATTAGTGAATTTAATGTATATTTAATTATTAAACAACAGCTGTTGTGGGCCTAAAAAAAATAAGACAAATCGCTCCACCATGTGGTAGGCTGTCATAAGAGACGGTGTTGACAATAAAGTGCTGCTGCCGAGAATCGCAACCCCCGGCTCAAATTAAGCACTGTTTTAACGTATATTGAATTAGTAAACAACTGTTGTTGTGCTGATCTCTAAATTAGATGAGTAGCACCACCATGTGGCAGTCTGTCATAAGTGCCGTTTATGACAATTAAGTGCTAATGCCGAGCACCGGAAACCACCAGCTGAAGTTAAGCAAGTAAAAGGCTGCCTCCTCTCTCTGGATCATACCCCAAAGAGTGAATTAGTAAGGAGACGCAAAATCTGCAGGCTCTGCAAACAATCAGACGAAACATTACTTCATTTGGTCTGTATTTGTCCAGTCTCAGGGTAAGAAAGGAGAATATTACTCAGAAAATTGTTTAATCTAAGCAACATAAAAACATGTCGACAGGTTATAATGAGTAGTTTAAATCCAAAGGACTCTATTTTAAACGCTCATTTTGTATATTGTATTATTGTTGGTGGAAAGTAAATTATTAGTATGAGTGGGTAGGTCATATTTGAACTTGATTTTAACCTTGGTATTGCTTTTTATGACTTGTCATGTTATGATTTTAAGTAACCAAAAATGACAAATTTAATCTGGCAAAAAAATCCTTTACAAGTACATTAATGCAGCAAATATGCATCAGTACTACCCTACTAAAGGTACTGCAATCCTGCAAAGAAGAGGAAGTACAGGTCAATACATTTTCGAAATTCTGCAGGGAAATGCCTATACTGAATGTAATGAATTTCTGAAAACTAATGGTCAATACGTCAATTGAAAGGATTACAGTTCTGGAGAGAACTACTTGTATTATATCTCATTAAACACAATAGGATGATGGACGGAGTGCCAAACCTTTTCAACCTCTCACCCCCATTCAAGAGAGCTGGGTTGAAACCCGGATCATACCATTTGCAGCTAAGGGGGCCTCAAATGTCATTTTTGAAGGGAGACAAAAATCCTAATTCTGAACTTGACAATCAAGGAGAAAATTTCCATATGCTCTGAATCTTAGCATATTTTGTGTCAAGAAGACACTGGCCATATGTTCAGACGTTTTGCTTATTTAGTGTCAAGAAGACAGTTGTCATATGCTCTGAGAGTTTGCATATTTAGTGTACAATGCTTTACTGTGATTGGTTACTTGGGAGTGCAGCCTTCATTAACTGCCACTGGCGTATCGGGGGGTTTAATTTTACATTTCTAGATCACTGTCTAGGAACTAATAATATCCTAGTAGAGAGAACATTGTGCCTTCAAACAAAATATATGGTTAATAATGTGATTGGTAAGCATATTTTGAAATGTAGTTTTGGAAAATAATCTTCACCTGTAGACAATAACTAAAGTTTTTGTCCAATATCTTCCCACAAACACAGTTTTCTTCATGAACACTGTCCCACTAAAGATTACTTTTTTGTGTATAACCTACTATTGTTTTTTTTGTTCTCATTTGTTTTTAATTGCGTGACCTTTGCAAAATTTGAAAAGATTGCAATGTTTTGAAAAAAAAGCACAAGGATTAGTTTAGAAAAAGTTGGCAGCTTCGGACAATCCACCAGCTGGTACTAAACAGACATACGTAAACAACGAGTTAAATAATAAAAATATATGAATTCATAATCCAGAGAAGAAATAGGGCTTCCTTTATTTTTCTCACTAATAAAGGGCATCTTTAACTGTATTTATATGACTGTGCTCAAGCTTTGATTTCCATTAGTGGAGTAATCTTACCAAAGTCACTGGGGTAGTGAAAGTGACATCTGGGGACCTTTGAATCATCACAACACCATCACCATCCACAGAAATCATCTGGTCAGCAGATGGTGGATATCTTGAATGGGCAACACCATGTGGTAAGTTGAGTGTTACTGGGTTATTGGTCATGCACAAGTTCCCTTTAGTACAGAAGACCCACGTGTGGTTCCATACTGAGATTGGAAAATATGAGTGCAAAAATGCAGTTTTTCAACGACCACAGATGAGCATGCATCTGAATTGAGCTTGGATGCCTTCATCTGAGTCGGTGACTCTTCTTCAAAAAAAAATTAAGGAACTTTTTCCGATGTTGGTGGGTTGGCCCACTGACATGAGCAGTCCGACCGCCTGATTCTGATTCAGCGATCGGAGGCACTGGGCAGGGAGACCGACTGCTGCTTTTCCTATGGGCACAAGGAGCTCATTGGTGCAGCGGATGGACAGTAATCCCTACAATCGGGGCGGTGCCTGCCCAGGCACTGCCGTTGGGATTACAATGCCCGTTTCCCCCTGCCTTTTCATGGCTGTCCAACGGCCATGAAAAGGCAGATGCAAAGGGACTTTATGGGTCCCTAGTAGGGTCACAACAAATTCAAGCGCAAACCGCTTGACCTGACGCGCACTGTTGCTATTCCATCTGGAATACTTTTAAACGGTGTAATATAATACAATTTCATTAAACAATTTCAAGTTGTGACAATCAGCAAACCATCACTCTATATTGACTTATGTTGTAATTTACTGTGTCTGTTTATAAACATGAAACAAAGTTTTCAATTACATGACGTTACATCATAAGCATTTCATTTTTCATGATTATGACAATGACATTCATATATATCTCATTTTACATTGCCCGCCCAATGCATTTCGGGCCTCCAGGCCCTTCTTCAGGGGCTGTATCTAGAAAATAAAAATAATCAAACATTTTGTTGTAATATAGCGGTCCTTCATACATGCAGAGTGAGCAACCTCACAACAGTTACCACTGTGTTACTATATAGTTATTATTAGAACCAATAATAAGTGAACCTTGTGTGGGTGGACTCTAGTGAGTAAATGTAAAAAAATGAAAGTACCAGTGCATGTGAAGAGTGAAATGGCGAGTAAAAATAAAATGAACAGTGGAAATTACCCAAAAGGGCTCAAAAGCTCTCGACATAACCTATGTGCCAAAAGAAATAGAAATAGAAAAAACACCCTGGTGTAATACTTAAGGAGAAGCTAATGGCTTCTGTACTGACCTTGCTGTTGAGTAATTACACCAATTCAGAAAATGGGATGATACGTCCTATATCCTAAAATACACCGGTACTTCGTTAGAACAAGAAATCTTACCGGAAGACGACTAATATGTAAGAACTGGTCAAGTCATACCTTGCAGTACACTCAAGATGAATGGGCTCGTTACTCATATAGACCGCTGTAGACCGCTGTCTCCGTGGAGTTGCGGCAAGGAAATTCCTCATACTATAAACAATGAGGAACCGCGGTTAGCATGCTTTGTATGCGAACGTTACTAAAAAATACCAAAAATACAAGCGTTTGGGAGATTAGGCTTACCGGGAGTCGTGAGAGGTACTCTCGTGTGCAATTCAAACGCCTGTGTTCTGATCGGCTTCCGTGTATGAGGTCGCGCATGCGCGATCTATCATCAGGGAGTAGATACTAAAAACGGACTGCCAAATGGTGAAAGGATAGAAGGATACGAGCGCCATATTAGGGGGACTACCCGAGTGGTAAACGGATAGAATAATGAATAGAAAAAATGTGGAGAACGTGTGGGAGATTATGTAGAGCAATAAAGTGTGTGAAAAAAATGAAAAAATGAAAATAAATCTTGGATGTGTATGCACATATGGTGGGTACATTTTCATATCTATTTACAGTTGTATCACTGTGCTCTGAACCCGCTGTCGCACGCAGGCGACTCTTGAACAATATTCATAAATAACATCCTAGATCCACTCTGTCATTGATCCCTTTCGGATCCTGAGAATCTAGTTGCCTAATCCAAAAGATTTCCCTCTGCAATAACATCTTAGTTAGGTCTTTTCCTGGGGTGGGCTTAACTACCTCTAGTACCTGGAATTTTAACTGCGCTATGGTGTGTCTGTGATTGGCCCAGTGTACGGCAAGACTGCTATTGGGATTGTTATTGCGTATTGTGCTTTTGTGTTCTGATATGCGAGTTTTGATTTTTCGCTCGGTTTTACCTACGTACATTAGTCCGCAGGGGCATTTTATAGCGTATATCAGATTCATGGAGTTGCAATCTGCATTGTGTCTTGTTTTGATGGCTTGGCCTGTGTATGGATGCTTAACATTATCACTCACGATGACATTGTTACACTGTACACAATTTTGGCATTTTCTAGTTCCTCTGAAATTTTCCTCTGTGCGCTTAGATGATGATTTCAACATTTCTTTGATGTTCCTAGATCTTTTATATGCGAAGATTGGTTTTTCTTTGAATTCTCCTTGAAAGTCACTTTCATTGCTCAATAGATCCCAGTGTTGATTAATGCTCTTCTTTATCTGTTTAGAACTCGTGGAATATTTGGATACAAAGACTTGTCGTTTCGTTTGTGGCTTATCAGCAGGGGATAGTAATGATTCTCTGGTTTTGTTAGCGATCCTGAGTTTAGTATCCTCCAGTAATATTTCAGGATATTGTTTTTCCAAATATTTCTCGGTGATTATTTCGATATTAGTTTTCAGAGATTGTGTGTCTGTACATATTCTTTTAGCTCGCAGCATCTGTGAGTATGGTAAGTTGTCAATAAGGTTCCTGGGGTGAAAGCTTTTGTACATCAGTGCTGTATTTTTGTCTGTGGATTTATGGTATACCTCTGTCTTGATTTGGGTTCCATCTATTTGTACTAACACATCCAGAAAAGGTATCATCTTGCTCTCTATGGTTTGTGTGAACTGTAAATTCTCATCGTATGTGTTAAGTTGTTGGATCTTCTGTTTTAGGAGTTCTTTGTTGTTATGCCATATCAGAAAAATGTCATCTATATATCGACAATATATGGTTAGATTATCGATCCATTCATTATCTGATAGTAGAAATGACTCTTCAAATCTCGCCATGTAGGTATTGGCGTATGCAGGTGCCCCAGAAAATCCCATGGATGTGCCTCTGTTTTGTAAAAAGAATTCATTTTCGTGCTTAAAATATCCATGATGGAGACAAAAATGAAGTAGTTCAAGTAGAAAAACTTTATCTGCTCCAAGTTTTTCTTGTTTCAGTAGTGCCCATTCTACCGCTTCAATGCCTCCAGTATGTGGAATGGAGGTATACAATGCTTTTACATCCAATGTGCACAATGTCATGTCCTCATTAGTTTCAACAGCTGCTAGTTTCTGTAAGAAATGGGTAGTGTCCTTTGTGTATGAATACCATGATTGTACGAACGGTTGTAAAAAGTGATCCAAATACTTTCCCAGGGGTTCGAAGATAGTGCCACACCCGGCCACTATTGGACGAAATGGTGGTTTATGGAGGTCTTTATGGATTTTAGGCAGCATGTAAATGCTTGGTTGTTTCGGGTACTGCACTGTAAGGAATTGTCTGGTTTTAGTGGTGATCCATTTCATTTGCTCTGCTTGATCCAGTATTAGATTTAAGGTCTTCTTTAAATCTTCAATGGGATCCTTGTCCAATTTCAGGTATGTCTCAGTGTCATCAATGTGCTCTTTCAGGCTGTCATCATAGAATTTCTGATCCATGATTACAATGGCTCCTCCTTTATCAGCTCTTTCAATGCGAATATTTGGATTCTCAGCTAATGCTTTCAATGCTTGTTTTTCGTGTTTAGAAAAATTCATACGTTTTTGTTTGGGTATGTTAATGTTCTTCAAGTCATTCAGCACAAGCCTTTCAAATGCATCCAGTATTTTATGCGATGTAGGAGCAATAAATGTGGATTTAGGTTTAAATTCCTCGTAATCAGATGCTTCACGTGTGGTTCCAAATTCAGGTATGTTCATAAAAAAATATCTTAACCGAAGTACTCGCATGAATTTGAAGAATTCGATTTCAGTCTCAAGTTGGTTGGTGTGATATGTAGGTACATAGTTGAAACCTTTATTTAACGTCTGAATTTGTTGGTTGCTGATAACTTGAGAGGAGATGTTGACTACTATGTTTGCTTCGTGCTTCTTAGGTTTGGTTTTGTTGTTTCTTTTACCTCGCCTTGTTTTCCCTTTGGTTTCCCTGGCGGTTGGCTTGAATCCCCGTCCTGTGGAGAAAAAGACGTTTTGCTGCTCGATGCTCCTTCGATGTTACGATCAATTATAGTGTCTGATGTTTTCTCTACAGTTTCGGTGGTGGGGGGTGCTCTTGTGGTGCGTGTTTCACTTTCTGAGGTTACACTTTCTTGAGATGAGGTGTTGGTGGTTCTCTTGAAAGAGGTTCTCCTTTGTGCGTATACTTCAGCCCATGTATATACCTCATTCAATTTGTAATCTAAGGTATCTCTTTTATACTTCCTTAGTTTGCCTTCTTGAATGTCTTTAGTGTATACGTCCAGTCTTGTGTTCATTTCTTCAAGAAATGTTGCCCAGTCTGAGGAATCCATACGACTTTCCAAGTCAGTTTCTATTAATGTGATCTCTTCGGTTATTTCTTTGATGACAACTGCTAATTCCTCGATCAATAAAAGTAATAAGTCTAAAGAACATTTATTAAGTACAGCATACCATTTATCCATAAAGTCCTTTTTCGTGTGAAACCTGAATAGCATAGGTTTGATGGGCATTCTTAGTCCGCGAGGTATCCTTTTCGCTCTGTGATATTGTACTAGAGTGGACGCGTGCAGTCGTTGGTTCAATCGCCGCTTGGTGAGAAATTCTAATTGTTTCAATTGGTGAGGAAGATTGCTTCCCTGTGTGTTGAAGGAACGAATATCTTCAATTAATGAATATATTTCTTTGGCCTGATCCTTAGTGTATGCCAGAGTTGTAGCCCTGTTATCTGTGAGGCCGGTGATGGCGTCAAAAGACATTTTATCGGTGGGTGCTCCTGCCTGCGGGGCTAGAATATAACTGATATGGTAGAGGCTGGGCACACCTATCTTTAAGGTAATTAAACTTCTTTACTCAAACTTATCTATGCGTGCTGCGTAGGTAGGCACGATGTCCCTCTCGTGCATAAACTAATAACACAACAAATTCAAGCGCAATAAGAAAAGGTTCTACCACTACATCTGGCACGTCAAATACGCGCTCAAGACAGGAGAAGTCTGTGATGGCAATAAATTGTTGTTTTAGTTGGGTGGGTTGCTGTCAGAAACAGCCACATCACATTCAGCACATACATGAGTATTTCCCAGAATACACAGACTCCTATACATTAATAGATTTCTCGTTGTGCTCATCTACAAGTATATCTTGAAATGTATGTAGATCATGAGCGGGGGATAGAATTGTAGGTAAACATGCTAAGGGAAAGAAGGGGTGTAATATGGATTTGTTATCTTTATGATTCGGTAACCTGTGTTGCTACTGCAAACTCTATTGACCTCCTTGTAAGTCATGTGATTTACTGAATATGTTGGTCGACATTTTGTACGTGAACATGTCTTTTGTTTTTTGTAATTGTGTTTGCACCTTGATTGTGATGGTTGTTATGAAAGTTCACTAAGATTTTAATACTGCTACACGCACAATTGTAAAAACTTTGTTTTAAACAAGAGCATGTTCCACCTCACTGCAAAATGATCAAACCCTCTTGCTCTTGGTCTCCAATTTGATGCTGATATGACTGCTCATTTCTACTAGCCAGGTTTTCCCTAGGTGGAGGACTGAAACTCCATTTATCCAAGAAGTCAGAGATGCTCAGGGCACAATTAACTGAAGCGGCCCATGCTAACTCACCCTGTTGAATAGATCAGCAGACGTAACCCACCAGTCCTACCGATTCTTGTCGTCTTCTTGCATTGACATCGCCCAGGCAGTTCTACATGGTCAAAAAGGGGCTCATTCCCGATGTCAGTCGGACAAGCGTCCAACTGACATTGCAGTGGAAGTGAAACAGCCCGACTAGTAGTGGCGGTTCCACTCTTAGTATTTCGATGAGACCACCAGCATGGCGGTCAGAAATATGCCTTTTCCAATAGCACAGCCAGAAAAAGGGCCGTGACCACAAGCTGCAATTGGAAAAGGCATATTTTACACATCCATGCACCTTGTGCCAGGCATCTCTTGGTGCCTAGCACACTGTGCATGGATGTTTGAGGGGCACCACATCTGCCCCCTAGGCCCCATAGTGGGGGCCCATTGGGGATGGGGACCCTACTAGGGAGGCACGATGTCCCTCTCGTGCATAAACTAATAACACAACAAATTCAAGCGCAAACCGCTTGACCTGACGCGCACTGTTGCTATTCCATCTGGAATACTTTTAAACGGTGTAATATAATACAATTTCATTAAACAATTTCAAGTTGTGACAATCAGCAAACCATCACTCTATATTGACTTATGTTGTAATTTACTGTGTCTGTTTATAAACATGAAACAAAGTTTTCAATTACATGACGTTACATCATAAGCATTTCATTTTTCATGATTATGACAATGACATTCATATATATCTCATTTTACATTGCCCGCCCAATGCATTTCGGGCCTCCAGGCCCTTCTTCAGGGGCTGTATCTAGAAAATAAAAATAATCAAACATTTTGTTGTAATATAGCGGTCCTTCATACATGCAGAGTGAGCAACCTCACAACAGTTACCACTGTGTTACTATATAGTTATTATTAGAACCAATAATAAGTGAACCTTGTGTGGGTGGACTCTAGTGAGTAAATGTAAAAAAATGAAAGTACCAGTGCATGTGAAGAGTGAAGAGTGAAATGGCGAGTAAAAATAAAATGAACAGTGGAAAATCAGCATCTGATTACGAGGAATTTAAACCTAAATCCACATTTATTGCTCCTACATCGCATAAAATACTGGATGCATTTGAAAGGCTTGTGCTGAATGACTTGAAGAACATTAACATACCCAAACAAAAACGTATGAATTTTTCTAAATACGAAAAACAAGCATTGAAAGCATTAGCTGAGAATCCAAATATTCGCATTGAAAGAGCTGATAAAGGAGGAGCCATTGTAATCATGGATCAGAAATTCTATGATGACAGCCTGAAAGAGCACATTGATGACACTGAGACATACCTGAAATTGGACAAGGATCCCATTGAAGATTTAAAGAAGACCTTAAATCTAATACTGGATCAAGCAGAGCAAATGAAATGGATCACCACTAAAACCAGACAATTCCTTACAGTGCAGTACCCGAAACAACCAAGCATTTACATGCTGCCTAAAATCCATAAAGACCTCCATAAACCACCATTTCGTCCAATAGTGGCCGGGTGTGGCACTATCTTCGAACCCCTGGGAAAGTATTTGGATCACTTTTTACAACCGTTCGTACAATCATGGTATTCATACACAAAGGACACTACCCATTTCTTACAGAAACTAGCAGCTGTTGAAACTAATGAGGACATGACATTGTGCACATTGGATGTAAAAGCATTGTATACCTCCATTCCACATACTGGAGGCATTGAAGCGGTAGAATGGGCACTACTGAAACAAGAAAAACTTGGAGCAGATAAAGTTTTTCTACTTGAACTACTTCATTTTTGTCTCCATCATGGATATTTTAAGCACGAAAATGAATTCTTTTTACAAAACAGAGGCACATCCATGGGATTTTCTGGGGCACCTGCATACGCCAATACCTACATGGCGAGATTTGAAGAGTCATTTCTACTATCAGATAATGAATGGATCGATAATCTAACCATATATTGTCGATATATAGATGACATTTTTCTGATATGGCATAACAACAAAGAACTCCTAAAACAGAAGATCCAACAACTTAACACATACGATGAGAATTTACAGTTCACACAAACCATAGAGAGCAAGATGATACCTTTTCTGGATGTGTTAGTACAAATAGATGGAACCCAAATCAAGACAGAGGTATACCATAAATCCACAGACAAAAATACAGCACTGATGTACAAAAGCTTTCACCCCAGGAACCTTATTGACAACTTACCATACTCACAGATGCTGCGAGCTAAAAGAATATGTACAGACACACAATCTCTGAAAACTAATATCGAAATAATCACCGAGAAATATTTGGAAAAACAATATCCTGAAATATTACTGGAGGATACTAAACTCAGGATCGCTAACAAAACCAGAGAATCATTACTATCCCCTGCTGATAAGCCACAAACGAAACGACAAGTCTTTGTATCCAAATATTCCACGAGTTCTAAACAGATAAAGAAGAGCATTAATCAACACTGGGATCTATTGAGCAATGAAAGTGACTTTCAAGGAGAATTCAAAGAAAAACCAATCTTCGCATATAAAAGATCTAGGAACATCAAAGAAATGTTGAAATCATCATCTAAGCGCACAGAGGAAAATTTCAGAGGAACTAGAAAATGCCAAAATTGTGTACAGTGTAACAATGTCATCGTGAGTGATAATGTTAAGCATCCATACACAGGCCAAGCCATCAAAACAAGACACAATGCAGATTGCAACTCCATGAATCTGATATACGCTATAAAATGCCCCTGCGGACTAATGTACGCAGGTAAAACCGAGCGAAAAATCAAAACTCGCATATCAGAACACAAAAGCACAATACGCAATAACAATCCCAATAGCAGTCTTGCCGTACACTGGGCCAATCACAGACACACCATAGCGCAGTTAAAATTCCAGGTACTAGAGGTAGTTAAGCCCACCCCAGGAAAAGACCTAACTAAGATGTTATTGCAGAGGGAAATCTTTTGGATTAGGCAACTAGATTCTCAGGATCCGAAAGGGATCAATGACAGAGTGGATCTAGGATGTTATTTATGAATATTGTTCAAGAGTCGCCTGCGTGCGACAGCGGGTTCAGAGCACAGTGATACAACTGTAAATAGATATGAAAATGTACCCACCATATGTGCATACACATCCAAGATTTATTTTCATTTTTTCATTTTTTTCACACACTTTATTGCTCTACATAATCTCCCACACGTTCTCCACATTTTTTCTATTCATTATTCTATCCGTTTACCACTCGGGTAGTCCCCCTAATATGGCGCTCGTATCCTTCTATCCTTTCACCATTTGGCAGTCCGTTTTTAGTATCTACTCCCTGATGATAGATCGCGCATGCGCGACCTCATACACGGAAGCCGATCAGAACACAGGCGTTTGAATTGCACACGAGAGTACCTCTCACGACTCCCGGTAAGCCTAATCTCCCAAACGCTTGTATTTTTGGTATTTTTTAGTAACGTTCGCATACAAAGCATGCTAACCGCGGTTCCTCATTGTTTATAGTATGAGGAATTTCCTTGCCGCAACTCCACGGAGACAGCGGTCTACAGCGGTCTATATGAGTAACGAGCCCATTCATCTTGAGTGTACTGCAAGGTATGACTTGACCAGTTCTTACATATTAGTCGTCTTCCGGTAAGATTTCTTGTTCTAACGAAGTACCGGTGTATTTTAGGATATAGGACGTATCATCCCATTTTCTGAATTGGTGTAATTACTCAACAGCAAGGTCAGTACAGAAGCCATTAGCTTCTCCTTAAGTATTACACCAGGGTGTTTTTTCTATTTCTATTTCTTTTGGCACATAGGTTATGTCGAGAGCTTTTGAGCCCTTTTGGGTAATTTCCACTGTTCATTTTATTTTTACTCGCCATTTCACTCTTCACATGCACTGGTACTTTCATTTTTTTACATTTACTCACTAGAGTCCACCCACACAAGGTTCACTTATTATTGGTTCTAATAATAACTATATAGTAACACAGTGGTAACTGTTGTGAGGTTGCTCACTCTGCATGTATGAAGGACCGCTATATTACAACAAAATGTTTGATTATTTTTATTTTCTAGATACAGCCCCTGAAGAAGGGCCTGGAGGCCCGAAATGCATTGGGCGGGCAATGTAAAATGAGATATATATGAATGTCATTGTCATAATCATGAAAAATGAAATGCTTATGATGTAACGTCATGTAATTGAAAACTTTGTTTCATGTTTATAAACAGACACAGTAAATTACAACATAAGTCAATATAGAGTGATGGTTTGCTGATTGTCACAACTTGAAATTGTTTAATGAAATTGTATTATATTACACCGTTTAAAAGTATTCCAGATGGAATAGCAACAGTGCGCGTCAGGTCAAGCGGTTTGCGCTTGAATTTGTTGTGTTATTAGTTTATGCACGAGAGGGACATCGTGCCTCCCTAGTAGGGTCCCCATCCCCAATGGGCCCCCACTATGGGGCCTAGGGGGCAGATGTGGTGCCCCTCAAACATCCATGCACAGTGTGCTAGGCACCAAGAGATGCCTGGCACAAGGTGCATGGATGTGTAAAATATGCCTTTTCCAATTGCAGCTTGTGGTCACGGCCCTTTTTCTGGCTGTGCTATTGGAAAAGGCATATTTCTGACCGCCATGCTGGTGGTCTCATCGAAATACTAAGAGTGGAACCGCCACTACTAGTCGGGCTGTTTCACTTCCACTGCAATGTCAGTTGGACGCTTGTCCGACTGACATCGGGAATGAGCCCCTTTTTGACCATGTAGAACTGCCTGGGCGATGTCAATGCAAGAAGACGACAAGAATCGGTAGGACTGGTGGGTTACGTCTGCTGATCTATTCAACAGGGTGAGTTAGCATGGGCCGCTTCAGTTAATTGTGCCCTGAGCATCTCTGACTTCTTGGATAAATGGAGTTTCAGTCCTCCACCTAGGGAAAACCTGGCTAGTAGAAATGAGCAGTCATATCAGCATCAAATTGGAGACCAAGAGCAAGAGGGTTTGATCATTTTGCAGTGAGGTGGAACATGCTCTTGTTTAAAACAAAGTTTTTACAATTGTGCGTGTAGCAGTATTAAAATCTTAGTGAACTTTCATAACAACCATCACAATCAAGGTGCAAACACAATTACAAAAAACAAAAGACATGTTCACGTACAAAATGTCGACCAACATATTCAGTAAATCACATGACTTACAAGGAGGTCAATAGAGTTTGCAGTAGCAACACAGGTTACCGAATCATAAAGATAACAAATCCATATTACACCCCTTCTTTCCCTTAGCATGTTTACCTACAATTCTATCCCCCGCTCATGATCTACATACATTTCAAGATATACTTGTAGATGAGCACAACGAGAAATCTATTAATGTATAGGAGTCTGTGTATTCTGGGAAATACTCATGTATGTGCTGAATGTGATGTGGCTGTTTCTGACAGCAACCCACCCAACTAAAACAACAATTTATTGCCATCACAGACTTCTCCTGTCTTGAGCGCGTATTTGACGTGCCAGATGTAGTGGTAGAACCTTTTCTTATGTGGCTCCCACCATATGGAACAGTTTGCCTTTCTCTCTTCAAACTTGTCATAACTACTCCAACTTCAGGAAATCATTAAAAACAGTACTGTTCTAGATCTCGTACACAGCCTTGAATTTGCCCAATCGCTGAGATACTCTGCTGGTGGGATTCATGCACAATATCAAATGGTACTAATAATAATAAAGAAGCGTTAGGTCACTGCAGCTGCCTGTGATCAAGAAAGACAAATAGCTGTGCCTCACCTAAGGAGTCCCCTTAACCTTTCACAGACTCTGTGGTCTCAACCTACCCCCTACCATTCACCGCGTGCAGTGCTTCAGGAAGCATAATTACCAGCCCCTTTACAAAAAGTCTGAGGGTCATATTCTCAAGGACTTATCACTGAGTTAGCGGCACTTTATCACAGCCAAAGTTGCAAAAATGTATCACCCCATTCACAAGCTGGTGCTAACATCCGATATCACCAGTTTCCCTGCGATAGCAGATGCAAAAAACATCACTACAGATAACACCAGCAACTAACGCTAATGATATGCAGAGTTGGCGTTCCCGTGTTAAAAAGCCGTGACAACACCACTTCGCAACATTCCCAACCACCAGCCAGATCGGCGATAAGATCCCAAAACAGGCGATATGGCGCGTTAGTAGTAGGGATTTAACACCTGCTCTTACCTGGTGTAAAGTCGGACGACAACCTGCACCAGAAAAGGGAGCCCAGCCCAGAGCCACACCTGAAGAACAACAGATGCCAGGGAGCCACTGATCATGCAGCCCGACACCCAAGAGTGCCACAACACCCACCGCCAACACCCCCAGGACCCCACCAACCCCAGGACCCCCACAAGGCCCTACCCCGGGCCCCCCCATTCAGACAAAGATATGTCACATCAACTTTGTGAAATCATGAACAAAACAATTCGCCTGATGTCACATAATTACAACACTTAACAGTCATGTGTGGTCAGAAAAAGGACAATAGCTCATCTTTGAGTTACTAAACAAAACATTTTATTCAAATAAAACTCAAAACAACTATTTTGAAGAGTCATGACGGGTCTTCTCTGGACAATCTGTAAGTCACAGCCTGCAAGTCAAAATTCCATATAAGAAGGTGCGTCATGAGCTCATCAAAGGACAGAGAGAGAGAAAGAGAGAGAACAAGAGAGAGTGAGAAAGAGAGAAAGAGAAAGAAAGAGAGAGAGAGAAAGAGAGAGAGAGGCAGAGAGAGAGACAGAGAGAGAGGGAGAGAGAGAGACAGTTCAAGGAAGTGAGGGAGAGGGAGAGAGAGTGCCGACACTGCGGACCCAGGCTTTACTGCTCACCAGCTGCCACAGGTGTTCGCCAACCACGTGCCGGTATACACTGCAGTCCACAAGGTCCCTTATCTGAAATAGAGTCCAGATTTATGAATGGCAGAGTTCAAATAATTGCACACGCCATCATCGCTTGCCCGCCCCTCGCATACAGGCTGCTACACCCCAGCCCCTCCCTGCGCCCAGCGGTGACTGCCCGCCCCTGCGCACCCAGGCCTCACTACCCATCTTCCGCCACCGGCGTGTCTCCAAGATGGCCCACCAAATGCCGGGGCAAGCGCCAAGTCCGGGGCCCGCAACCTTGGCAGCCTCCACATCATGCAGCCCCGCAGCGAGGACCACCAGGTCGCACACTTGATTCTGGGTCTTGATTTCGGTATGGCAGAGATCATATCAGTGCACACGGCATTATCGCAGGCTGCACACCCGCTCAGCCTTTTAGGTGCCACTAACTCTGTGAATCGTGACGCAGCGCCATGTGGCAGTAGGCCCTCACTGCCCACTGGCTCAGGCCTACACTGTGGTCCAGCAGGGCTCACACAAATCCTTACCAGTCTGGACCGCCAGGACTGGGCATCATCGCTGGCTGCACACCCGCTAAGCACTTAAGGTGCCCCTACCTCAGTGCACTGAAAGTCACCGTCCCGTGGCGGTAGGCCGGTGCCGGCCGCAGTGCATCCGGTACCACCAACTCTGTGCAACGCAAGTCATGGACCCTCTATGATTGAGTATTGTGGTGTGGACGCCATCATGTCACCTCCGGCCTTGGGGGATGCGATATGGTAGGGTCCTAGGCCCTCATGCATAAATAATAATCACAAGGATACACCCAGATAGAGAGTTGAAATGGTGTTGAACACGTGCGCCCGGAACTTTTTATTGGCTGGGTCACATGTCCTGTGATACGTGTGCTGGATGGGTGTGGTGTGGTTGTGAACCAGTCATGAGGGAGTGGCTGTGACATGCTGTAGCGTTGTCGTACCCTCCTGTGAGCGTAAGCGGAGTGGGCTGGCCTGGCGTATGCCAGTCCAGTGTAAGGGTGTGAACAATGACCACTGGGCTCTGGGCGTGGTTCCGACCTGGTCTGGACAAGGAAGTAACTAATGCGTGTGTCTCTGTTGTGGTGTCTGCGCCACCTGGACCGCAATCAGCAATGTGTCACCCTGTGACTCAAGTCCCACAACATGAGCTACATGGACGTAAGGGGCCATCACTGATCCTACATTCAACCGTACTTCCACACTTGAATGATCATGGACATGACACATCTGTGTGAATATGAATGTTTAATGTTTAATGCACATTCAGGGGAGTGTTGTAGCTGGAGCAATACAGGGCCATGCAAACCCCACTTTACATTGTGGCCCATGGAGGGCCAGCCAGAGTCCATTAGGGCATGACAAGTTCATCAGGGGAAGAGGATGAGTTCAGTCCGCAGTCTGAATGCTGTGTCATTGGTGATCAAACAAAATATGGCAGTCCATGTCGAGGTCCAAGGTGAGTGTATGGGGGACAGTGGAGGGTGATGATGCAGAGGGCAGAACCAAGCAGAAACAGGCCATATGGCGGAAATGAATGACACAGATTTCTTTTTACCAGTAAGGCAGATTCATCCTCATCTTCGTCCTCTGCTGTTTCATGTGCCTCACATGTGGGTGGTGGTGTTCTGTCGCTAGCACTGTATGGCAGTGATACCTCAGGGGCCGGAGGTGGAATGTCTGCCGCACTGTGTGGCACCGACACTTCAGGGGGTGGAGAAGTGGTAGCAGCAGCATTCATCAGCGCCAGACCTTGTGGCAGCAATGCCATGAGGAGGGTCTTTAGGGCATTGAGGGACCCAGCTACCTCTCGCTGGTGTACAGCCGTGGCAGCCGCTCTTTCCGCTTACTTCCGCTCCATTTTTTTTTTAACACATTTTTATTAGTTTTGCCACAAAGCATACAGCAATAATAACATTGCCCCCCTCCCACAATCGTTCGTTACCCAGTCCAACCAAAGGAGTGTTAGGAGTTGGCATCCATGATGACCTGGCCATCTGGACCCTAGCCTGGTAGGTCGATCCTATCCATGCATTCGTGATGTGCCAGCTGGATACAAACTTTAAATCCAACTCCCCTCCCCCCCTCCCCATCCCCGCCATCGGTGCGTGTAACAGGACAGTCGTCGTGGGTCTGAAGCATGGACGTTGTCAGTTGGAATGTTATGCAATGTACCTGCTGCGCCTTAGGGGTATAGTCCGGTTACATTGTTAATCTTCACGATCCTGACGTATATCATAGTCCCGTAATGTTTGCACCAGAGCCTCCCACGCCTGCGCTGCATCTAGAGCCTTGTCGTTCTGTGAGCGCCGTGCCGCTTGAAACCTCAATGTGCTCTCGCCACCCGCCCATTTAAGGAACTCATGCCGCCACTTAGTGTCTGCCGTCCCGCCTGTGATTTCCAATGTCGCGTGATTTCGCGCTTCGCCAGGATAAAGCCCATATCAATGAATTTGCTCGTGACCTTGTTTTTAGGGGTATGCGGAAACCAATGCAGGAGTCCCACAGTCATATCGAATTGTAGTTGGCGCTCTGTCACTGCTTTGAGTGTGTCTCCTACTGTCCCCCAGTAAAGACCTAATCCAGGGCACGCCCACAGCATGTGGTCAATCTCCACACCTACTGCCTTACATCTGGGGCAAGCCGCGGAGTCCGCCGCAAAGTATCTTCGTATCTTTCCCGGGGTCAAATATGCCCGGTGGAGGATATAAAAATGAATTAATTGAAATCTCGCATTTCGCGTGCTCTTTCAAGCTCGGCGTAGCAGCTGCGCCCAAACTGTCTCGGGAATTTCTTTCCCTATATCCGCCTCCCACTTATTCTTAAGCGACTCCAATGGAGGCAGTTCCTCGTTAAGCATTCTGGCATAAAGGCACGTGACCGCCTTAGTTGTGCCAGCCGCCATCATAGTATACTGGCAGGCCATGGTTGTGCGCGGCTCAGCATGCCCTTCCTTCCAGCGCACCTGTATTGCGCTCGTGAGTGCCGAGTGCAGCAGGAAGTCTCCTCTAGGCAGGTCATATCGGTCTAAGAGCACTGGAAACGGCAGCAGCACCCCGTCTTCATACAGGTCACCTAATATTTGTAACCCCGCCTCCTCCCAGCTTTGCAATCTCGACCAGTCTCCGCCATGTGGCAATGCTGTCAGCATTCCCAGCGGTATTTCCGGGGCATATGGGTGTCTCACTCCCGCCCTACGTTGTGTTCGGTTCCAGCATTGTCTAAGTGTGCGTTCTTCCTGCGTAAGATCACCGAGGACTAGTCTCTGCTGCATGGCTATATAGGAGAGCACATGTCTAGGTATTCCAAGGCCCCGTATTTCTTCCGGTCCTCGGAACTCGCGTGCTACTTCCTGGGTATAAATCTGTAACTGAGCCGCTAAGTAGTACACTTCAAAGTCAGGAACGGCCAGCCCCCCTTCAGATTTGGGTCTCATTAGTGTTGCAAGGGCTACTCTGCGCCGTCCCGTACCCCAAAGAAAAGACACCGTCAATGATCCCAAGAGCCGAAAGACAACCGGAGGAATCCAAATGGGGAGCGTCCTGAAATAATACAACAGACGTGGGAGTGCCACCATCTTCAGCAGCGCTATCCGGCCCGCTACAGATAACGGAAGGGTGGCCCAGAAGGACATGTTACCCTTCAGTGCTCTGATGCTACGAGAAACGTTGCCCTCCAAGAGGTCAGCTGGGGGATGATAGACATAGACCCCCAGGTATTTCAGACAGCTGGGTTCCCACCTAATTGCCCTCACCGTGGTGGGCTGAGTCTCTCCCCTCCGAACCGGAAATAAGCATGTCTTGGACCAGTTTACTCTGAGTCCAGATATTTCACCAAAGGTGGTCAATAACCTATCTGCTCCTCTCAGAGCTCCGTCAGCATCCTCAAGAAACAGCAACAGGTCATCAGCGTACAGAGAAATGAACTGCTGCCCCGTCAAGCCCTTCAAACCTCTGTAATGCGCTCCCGTGCAGATGGACATCGCAAGGGGTTCCACTGCCAGCGCAAAGAGCAGCGGGGACCGCGAACACCCCTGTCTCGTGCCACGTTCCACCGGATATTGTGGAGATATCAGCCCACCCGATTTTACTCTGGCCTTTGCCGAAGCATATAACACAAATGTCCACTGCAGATATTCTTCTCCCACCCCGTAGTGCCTAAGCACCTTACCTAGGTATTCCCATTCGAGACTGT
Source organism: Lissotriton helveticus (assembly GCF_964261635.1). Classification (NCBI taxonomy): domain Eukaryota; kingdom Metazoa; phylum Chordata; class Amphibia; order Caudata; family Salamandridae; genus Lissotriton; species Lissotriton helveticus. Next base: position 139,952,171 of record NC_136071.1, on the reverse strand, counting down.
TGAATGCCTTTTCCAGGTCAACCGACAAGATCATGGCGTGGGGAGCTTCCGCATGGTCTGCCTCCAGTAGTCGTATTAGGCGGCGTATGTTCATAGTGGTGTTGCGTTTAGGTATGAAGCCCGCCTGGTCTTCATGCACTAGCGTGGTCATGTGTACCAACAACCGGGATGCCAAGATGCTACTCAAGATTTTGTAATCTGTCGTGAGCATCGACAACGGTCTATACAATGCTGTATCGCTGCTCTCCTTATCAGGCTTTAGGAGAGGGATTACTAACGCTTCGCGCATAGTGTGTGGTAAGCGACCCAGTTCCTTCGCCTCCCTATATACTGTCAGCAGTTTTGGAGCCAACAGATCTGCGTATGCGGCATAAAATTCAATGGGCAAACCGTCCAACCCCGGAGTTTTGTTGCGGGCCATGTGTTTTATGGCGCAGTGGATCTCCCCAAGTTCAACGTCTCTGCCTAGGTCTTTCACCTGTTCAGGGTCTAATACTGGAAAGGGGAGGTCCTCCAGGAATTCGTCTATAGCTGGCGAGCCGGCACTCAGTCTACTCTGATACAGTGTCGCATAGTAGCTTGTGAAACAGCGCAGGATTTCGGGTTGTGTATACACTTCGACACCCGTTTCCGTTCGCATGGATACGACAGGGGAACCGCGTCTCGCAGGGTTGGCAAGCCAGGCCAACAAGGCTCCTGACTTGTCTCCTTCCGCGTGGGACCTGGTTAGATATGTCTTGTGGTCAAAACTACGTAGTCTTTCTACCTCCACTGCTACTGCTTCCTTCGCTGCCACGCTTTGTTGTTGTAGCTCTGGGTGTCCAGGTCGTGAGAGCTCTAATTCTCGGAGTTTCTTGTCTGCCTTATCAAGGTCGTCTAACAACGTCCTACGTACTCCTACTTTCTTAGCTATGCAAAACCCTCTTACAATCACCTTGAAGGCGTCCCATTCCGTCGCTCTCTCCCCCGTCGTACCCTCATTCTCCTCAAAGTATTGTGTTATCCTTTCTTCCAATTCTTTTTGGAATGGCTGGTCTGCTAGCATCTCAGGGCTCAGCCTCCAGGTCGGGACACAGGAGGCGCCCGGAAACCACCGTACAGTAATCAGTAAAGGGTTGTGATCAGAGATCGTCCTAGTTAGATATTCAGTGTTAGTAATGGCTGGTAGCAGATTGGAGGAGCAAAGCATCGCATCCAGCTGCACATGTAGTTCGTGCATCCCCGAGAAAAAGGAGTAATCTCGGGTGTGTGGATGCTGGGTGCGCCATATGTCAATAAGGCCCCACCTTGATTGCCACTCCAGCCTACCTTTAGCTATGCGGTGCGTTGGGGAGTCTGCCAGTGGGGGGTGTGACCTATCAAGGTCAACATCTAGGACCGAGTTGAAGTCACCTCCTAACAGTAGGGGTCCTACCAAGAAATGGGCCAGTGAGCCCGACAGTGTCGCAAAAAATGTCAGCTGGTCTACATTGGGTGCATAAATGCTGCAGATTGTAACGTCTTTGCCTCCCAGTTTCCCCGCTATAGCCACAAACCGGCCTTCCGGATCTACCACCTGTGTGCTAACTTGAAAAGGGATTCCAGCCCTGATCCAGATCAGTGCGCCTCTCGCATAAGCTGAGTATGTAGTGTTGTATAGCTGGCCTCTCCATCTGCGCTGCAATGCTATCCCCTCCGCCCTTGTTAAGTGTGTTTCCTGTAGTAACGCTATCTGAACTCCTCTACGTGTTAAATAAGCATGTACTTTGTGTTGTGTCGTCTCGTCATGGTATGTAGTCCCCGCACATTCCAGGTAATGCACTTCAAATTAGACAGTTCACCCATTATCCCACAACGTATCACGCCCCTTCCTCCCCCCCTTTTCCACGTGTTTCAAATGCAAAAATACCCCAGCACCGATGGCGTACCCACCCTCCAACAGCGTAACAGTTCCCAAACCCTCCTCCCCCCCCAGAACAGGACCCAAAGATCGCAATCTAGTTCCCATCCAAACACTCCCAAAGGAAACAGTTGTCTAACTGTAGTCACCGCCTGTGTGCCTTATGGGCAATAAGGGGGTTCGAGCACCCATGGGAAGCCTCCCTCCACCCGGACATCCTGTGAGCGATCGAGCCCTTAATAAAGTCATACAGCGTTAAGCTTCTCCCTCCGCCCGCCCTTAAACTAGCAATCAGGTCCCTCCCTCAGTGTTCAGCGATCAGTTCACCATTGATTGTTTCTCAGCCGCAACAGCTCACCAATAGTCCTCATTGTTCATCTAGCATTCCTTCAGCCGTTTCCGGGGTTACCGAGGGCAGGGGCACACTGTCGGTTTCCGAGTACTCAGTTTCGGAGTGGTCATCGCCCCTGCCGGACTCCACACCCTCTGTCGTGGGAGCATCCTGTGATCCGGATATACTAGATACCACCTCCAGGACATCTCGTCGCTCTGCCGCTGTTTCAAGCAGCGAAGGTCGCCCAAGTCCTCTGTGTCTGTTGTGAATCCGTCTGGACTTCCGTCGCAGCTGATCCACAGGTACTTTTGCAAGGTGTAGACTGGGACCGTCTTTGCCAGCTCTGTACATTTCTAGCCAGTTGCATGCTTCATCCGGCGTATCGAAGAATTTGGTGGCATTATCTATTATTATTCGCAGTCTGGCCGGGAATAATAAGGAGTATTGTATGCCCTCGCTTCTCAGTTCTTGTTTGATCGCCAGAAAGGAGGTCCTTTTACGCTGTGTATCATACGTGTAGTCTGGGAAGATGTTGACTTTACTGTTGTCCACCTGGAAGGGACCGTTCAGTCGAGCATTTTGAAGCAGTTTGTCCCTATCCCTGTAGTGCAGCAGCCGCGCAACCACCGGACCCGGGGGGTGGCCCTGTTGCTGCGGCCGGGACGGGACCCTATGTGCTCTCTCCAGGGTGTAAAAGGTGGATAATCCCTCCGGCGCCACCACTGTTCTGAGCCAGTCTTCGAGGTAACTAATCATATCTCCCCCTTCAATTTTTTCGGCCAGACCTACTATTCGGATAGTGTTCCGGCGGTTACGCCCTTCAGCGTCCTCCGCCCTCTTCTCTAGTTCTTCTATGCGACTCAGTACGTCCGCCATCGTGGTGGATAGGGCCCTCTGCGCCGGCTCCAGGGTGCGAACCGCGCCCTCCATCTCCACGACTCTATCAGAGCGTTTACCATGATCTGCTCTGACTAGTCCGAGCCCCGTTACCACCTGCGCTATGTCCTGTTGGAGGGCCGCACGCGTGTCCGTTATCGCCGCCAAGATTTTGCCCAATTGGTGTTGCAGGCACGGATCCCGCGCCGTCTCCGGATCAGGCCGATCCCCCTTGTACGGCATCTCCGTGTCGGACGTGGACTGCGTGGCGCACCTCGACCCTTTCGGCTTTCCCATGATAGTGGCGGTGCCCAGTGTCGATTGTCACAGGCGGTAGGCGCGCCGTGCAGCGGCAGATGAAGGTCGCCAAGGTCTATCTCAGACAACAGGTCACCGGCAGCCAGAGAGAATCACGCCCGGACGTGCGCCGTCCCAGCCTCCAGGAGCAGTCAGAGAGGGCCAACCAGTCTATAATCCGCAGAGCACAACAAATGTTTCAGTCACGGGCAGTCACAGCCCGGGTCCCATTAACCCCCCGCGCCCGAGGGCCCCAACGGGTTCCAATCAATCGAGGCCTCCGCCCAGTACTTCAGGCTATGTAGTAGTAGTTCCAGGCACCGGGTCAACAGCGGCCGCTGGACCCAGAGAGTGACCTGCGCCAAGCGTCTGAGGTCCCACCGCAGGCGAGGGTTCGCCCGCCACACCCATCAGAACAAGATGTGCCCCCACAATGGTAGTTCCTCAGTGTCTCTGCAGCTGCGCTACTTCCCAGGGGGCAGGGGAATGGCCTTCTCTGCAGCGTTGATGGCCGGCTCAGGACCCGCACGCAAGGCAGCAGCGCTCGGCGCCTTCCCGGGCAGCGGCTGCGCCGTGCGCCCCCAGCTCCCCACTAACCTCTGGACAAACAGTGTTTGTCGCTCCCATGGGCCATCCGTGGCCGGTCCGAGCCCTGGTCGTGTCCCTCTGTACTGCAATGAAGGGTCTCCGTAGTTGCAGACAGGTCGACCAGTCCGTTCAGATCGCGAGCCGCCGGGGGGCATTCAGGCTCACCGATAGGCCGGCCACGTGGGGCCCAGATGTCCGCGGCGCCACCTTCACCCCTCAATACAAAGGGCACCGCTCTCCCCGGGTTACTGGTCTCAGCGGGAGTCCCGGCAGACCCCAGCAGTTCAGAAAATGGCTGAGCAAGGGGGAAGGCACCGCCCCTCCAGTAAAATTACATAGACCCCCAGGCCCCTGTCGCCAAAAGTTCCTCCGCAGCAGTGTTCCCCCTCTTTTCAGGCCTCACCAGGGCCAGGGGTATTCGCCGCCATATCCCACTCCTTGATCACCTCTCAGACAGCAACCCGTTCCTCCGGGCTCGATGTCTGCCCCGGTGGGCTCAGCTCCGCTCGACGGCCATCTTAGGGCTCATCCCCGTCTCACACCGCCGATTCTCGAGCAGCTCGCTCAGATGACCGCGGGCTCCGCAAAGACGGCCCGCTACCAGCCCACCAGCCGAGGGCCCCTTCCTCCGCGATCTTACTTGGACCGGGGGTCGGCAATCGCCCTTAAAGCAGGATAAATGGCGGCTCGATCGCGGAGCCGAGCGCTCAGGCGACCTCCACCATCGGCGCTCAAGCCACGCCCTCCGCTTACTTCCGCTCCATGGTCTCCATTATCGTCCGCATGTGTCCCAACTCCTGGGTTACATCGCTGGAGCTACTCTGACTAGACAGTTGTTCTTGTCTCAGAGTCAGGACACCAGCGATGTCTGCCATGGATCGTTGGAGAGCATGGAGCAGACTGTGGGTGTCCGTTAGGGACTGTGAGTGGTCCCTGATGGGACTCAGACACCCACGTATGTCAACTAGTTTGGCTGCCATGCTGTCAAACCCCACCCACACCTGTTCAGCCAGCTTCTCCTGGCACCCCAACACACGGCGTTGGAAGGCCATGTGTTCTTCGTGGGGTCCTGGGAGGCAGCCCTGGTGGTGGGTGCTGCCTTCTGTGTGGTCTGTGCAGGGATGGGGTCTCATCGATGCAGCTAGGCTGCCCTGCTCCTGGAGGTGGGTTGACATAGCTGTCAATGAACTGTTGGAGGGCATCGGTGTCTTAGGTGTGGTGGTCCTCTTTGTCATCAAAGAAGAGAGGTTTGTCTGCTCTGCAGGAGGTGTTGGTTTTCCCTTTGCAATGTGAAGGGGAGATGCAGTTTAAGATTGTGTTCACATGTATGTTGACGCATTGTGCATTTTTACATACAGACTGCATGACATGGTACATTGTGACTGTTTGGGAGGAGCTGCCTAATTGATGTGGGACAGTGGACATTTCGACAACATCACGGATGTGTGTTTGTACTTGTACATTGTCAACTCACATTTCCGTGCAATGCCAAATGCGATTGGCCAGTTTCTACACACACACAGCACCAGTTGTGTCCTCTGTTCTGTTGTGGATGTGTTGCAGTTTGTGCCACATTGTTGTCAATTTTGATGTGCTCTGTATGTTATGTGTGTGTGCTGCATGTTGGTAGAGTCGCCCCTGCAGCTCTGATTTTGCTGCCCCTTATCCCCATCATGTGGTGTGCCTTTGACTTCTGGGCTTATTCAGTGCTGAGATGTTTCATACTTGGGTACATTGGTCTCTTTTGTTTTTTTTTGTTTTTTTTTACATTTTATTTTCCATTCATCCCATCCAAAAACATTCTACATATGTAGTCGTTCACCAATGCGTCAGTATACATTGTCAAGACATATCCATATCAATGATTATCACAGTTAGCAATCCTCGAGATAATTACGAGGTAATTAAAGACTGTTGTATTCACAGTGTAACATATAAAAAATAAGGAGAGGGATCCCTGCTGATAACACCTCCCCCAGCACTAGAGCGTCTGTATTCATGCTCTGTGTATGTTGAGTAGACTTATATACGAATTGCACTCAGCATCAATAATACAATAGAACCTTAACATTTGCAGAGACACGATTACTCTACGCCCTCCAGTACTATGCCCTGCTCCAACTGCAGATCTGAGTCTTGATGTAGTGTCTCAATGTATGATCGATAAGGGCCCCATATATCCTTGGACGGGACGAGCTAGGCATCACACTTGTGTATATTTCACTATTGACATTACAATACGCTAGACTATGCAGCCAATTCTGAACGGTCGGAGCAGATTTGCGCCCCCAATAGATGGCCACTTCTCGCTTCGCCAGCAGCAGACATAGTGATGCGAACCGCCTGACCTTTTTAGGGAAGTTCACTGTATAACCCAGCAGGGCCACCTCCGGGGTGGGAGTCAGAGAAAGATTGGTCATTTTCCTTAGTGTGTAATGTATGCGTTCCCAATAGTGTTGCAGTTTCGAACATGTCCAGTTGAGATGTGCAAAATCGGCCTGAGGGGTGGAGCATTTACAGTTGTGTGGCTTGGAAGGGTCTATCTTGTGTGCCAATGCCGGAGTGAAATATTTGCGGCGTGAGAATTTGAAGTGTAAAAGCTTATGTCTGCTGTTCAGCGAGATGTCCTGTGTAACCAAGCAACATTTGGCCCATTGCTCATCTGTAATCGTTGTTTCCAAATCTACTTCCCAAGCCCTACGGATTTTGCTGTCATCAATGGGATCTGGAACATTATATCCCCCTCTCTCATAGGGTAACGTGAGGAGAGCCCATCGGACTTGTGCTGGTTTCCCTCCCCAAATCAAGCGGGACAATAGAGTACGAAGTGTTTGAAAGAAATGATTGGTAAGTGGAATAGGTATGTTATTGAAAAGATATAAAAATGTAGGAAGTACTACCATTTTTAGAATCGATGCCCGGCCTGCAAGTGATAAGGGTAGTCTCAGCCATTTCTCTATTTGAGTTGTGAGTGTGTCGACTGCTCGGCCATAATTAAGACTTAAGATTTGAGTGGTGTCTAAGTGGATGTGGATTCCTAGATATTTAACTGAATCTCTGCACCATTCTAAAGGGAATTTGCAGTCCAGTTTTTGGGTACTTGCTGTCAGCGAAAATATAACAGATTGATTTATGCCAATTTATGCCCCATCCCAAGAAGCGGCCGAATCAAATAATTTCCCTGATCAGTTCATGCAAGTTATCGTGTGGATGTCGGACATAGAGGATCGTGTTGTCTGCATACAGGGAAACCAGGAGGGGGCCAGTGTTAAATAGTAGGCCCCTGTGTAAATGTCGCTCCTGAAAGTGACGTATCAAGGGATCCATGTCCAGAATGAATAGTAGTGCAGACAGTGGGCAGCCTTGCCTGGTTCCAAGGGATAACTGAAAGAGACCGGAGAACGTACTGTTTAAGCGTAACTGAGCAGTTGGTTTATTATACAATAATGTTGTCGTGGCAATGAAACCCATGGGCATGCCCATGCGCCTCATAACAGAGAGAAAGAAGGGCCATTCTTAAGAATCAAAGGCTTTCTCCGTGTCTAGAAGGATGGCGGCGGCCGGAGTGTCTGGGTTTATCTGATGAATAACCGAAAACAGTGTTCGAAGATTGAGTGAAGTGGAGCGGTGTGGCACAAAACCAGATTCAGCTGGTGAAATGATGAATTCGATTAATTGGGACAACTGATTTGAAATAACTTTAGCTAAGATTTTATAGTCTAAATTTAGGAGGGATAGTGGCCGATACAAACCACATAACGTGGGGTCTTTGTCAGGTTTGAAAAAGAGAATTATGACTGCCTCTCTGAAGGTGGGGGGCAAAATAGGTGTCTCCAATGCCTCAGCATATACCTCAATGAGTTTCGGAGCTAATGGCTCCTTGTATTCTTTATATAAGTCGCCGGGTAATCCGTCAAGCCCGGGTGCCGATGAGCCACGAATAGTATCAATGGCCAATATCACATCTGCAACGGAGATGGGTTCAGCCAAAAAATCCTGCATGTATTTCTCGAGATATACTAAGGCTATCTCGTCTAAATATTATTCTTGTGCTGTATAATCACTCCCTATGGTGGTGGAATATAGAGCAGAAAAATATTCCAAAAATGTGTTCTGAATGTCTGCCGTGGAGGTGTATGTGTGCGTCTGGGGAGTGTATTTCAGTGATGTACGTTTTGTGAAATGGGGGCGCAGGAGTTGGGCCAGAACTCTGCCAGGTCTCTCACCCTCGCCATATTGTCGGGCTGTCTGATACTTCCCTAAGAATAAAATTTCCCGGTCAGCTGTTTCCCTGTATTCCTCCAGTGTCACCAACCTTCTGCCCTCGTAAGTGGGTGACTTGTGGTGGCCTCATCTAATGAATGAAGGTCGCGTTCTAGACGTGCCAGTGTGTTTCGTAGGTCACTGAGGACACCTGCATGTTTAGCTATGCACGTACCCCTGATAGCAGCCTTAAAACCCTCCCAGAAAACCGCCCACGTGTCCACCGAGCCTATGTTGATGGCAAAATATTCCTCTATGGCCTCCCGTATCTCTTCTTTGAACACTTCATCATGCAAAGCGCAGCTGGGGAAGCGCCGCTGACGTTCAAAGCCCTGTGGGCGAGGTACCTTATGGTTTCGCGTCACCGGGGAATGGTCTAAGTGAGTCCTAGGAAGGGTTACAACTGATGTGCACCAACCATAAATGTCGGGGGAGTGCAACCAATAATCAATCCTCGTCCAGGTGTTATGTTGGCCTGAATAGTGGGTATACTCTGTGGCGTTTGGATTACGTTTGCGCCAAACATCCAACAACGTGAACCTATCACAGAGCTCATGAAGTGCCCGGCGGGCTCGCGGTTTAGTGTCAGAAGACCTTAAGGTGCAATCTATTTCAGGGTTGAGTAGTAGGTTGAAGTCCCCACCTACAATTAACTTTTGTGACTGCAGCCGCATGAGTCGTGTGTGAAGGGAATTAAAAAAAATATGATGCATCTGTGTTGGGGGCATAAACACAATGCAATGTAACATTCCTACGCAGCAGGGTCCCAGTAACCGCTAGGTATCTTTCTTCGTCATCCTGAAGCATGGAGCTAAAGCGTAACGGAACTTTCTCATGTATTAAAATGGCAGTGCCCCTCGCGTAATTACTGTAATTAGAAAAATACCTATGTGCACCCCAGCTAGCACCAAAGTGCGCTGTGTCCGTTTTGGGGAGGTGTGTCTCTTGTAAATAAGCAATATCTACATTGTGTGTCGTAACAGATAATGTAGAACCTGTCTACATTTCCTCTTATCATTAAGACCCCTTACATTCCAGGACAGTAGGGAGAGGTCTGAGGGACCCTCTATGTTACCAAACCTGGCCATTTATCTATCTACAATTTCAACACTGTATTGTGGCGGCAATAAACAACTATGAACAACAGTGAACAACTTGACATGTCCCATGAGACACGATGTTCAAATTTGAGCAAACCCCCACCAACCCCCACCAGCCAATCCCCAACTGGGGAAGGGCCATTCCCAACATAATAAAGAACGTGAAGTACCAAATAGTTTCACATTGAAATGAAAATCCCAAAAAATAGTACCCCAGATTTAACCAAACCATTCTCAAAGGATACACCATGGGGGGCGGCAACGCCCCGGCGAGCTACCAGCTAAATGCAATGCCAATGCAAGGATGGCAAAAAACATATTCCCAAGAAATACATTGAAACAAGTTCCATGAGTCAAGGTGCTGTGTCATCCCGTGCCAGCACTGGAAAATAGTTCGGCATTTGCGTCAGATCCGCTGTGCGGTGGGGAAGGGCCTGATCCCGCCCTGTTAGAGGGAAGATTGTTCTGTTTGTAGACTCTGCAAAACTCCTGCACTTCTGTTGGGTTTTCAAAGATCCGAGCCCACAAGTTCTTCAGGGTAGCTTTGACCCCGTTGAATTTACACCGTGCGTACTGTACCCTGGCTGTAAAATCTGGGTAAAAGGACAGTTTTGCTTCCTGCCAGTCAATGTCACCTCTTTCTCTAGCCAAGCGAAGTGCAGCATCTCGGAAGATCATTACAGGCACCACGATGGGCCTGGGAGGAAGACCTGGGTTGGGGGGAGGTCCTAGATATCTGTGTGCCCTCACGATTACAAAGCCAGCAGTAAAGGAGTCTTTGCTGAATAATTCGATTCACAAAGTCTCAACAAATAGATCCATTTGGCCCGTGGGGTTTGTCTCTACCCTTTCCAGATGTTTAGCGGATTGCGCAGTTCCGTCCTCAATGTCGGAGATGCGTGTGCTTCAGCTATATCGAGCCGTCTGTCGTGCACTTGGATTTTGGCGCCCAGATTCGAAATGGTTTTGTCGAGCAGATCAAAGCGGTTGTCCAATGCCTTAAAACCTACTTGCATCTCACGGAGTAAGGAGGCTGTTGTGTCTCAGGGGGTGTCTTCTTGCCCCGCTTGGTGTGCAGATTCCACCATTGCTGGGTCCTGCTGTGGGGCGGTGTCAACTAGTTTTTCAAATGGTACAGTCCTTTGTTTTGGGTCCTTGCGGGCAATGCCATGTCAAAACTGTTTTGCGTGCCCCCCCCCCAGGCCCCAGCGGATGCTCCCTGCACTATCAACCCCTTCACAAGTGATGTATGAGGAGGAACTCAAAATGGCAATGTCCGTTGTGAAAGGATCATATTCTTGTTGATCAGGGGTGGTGCCCTGGTTCAGTCGAGAGATTCACCCAACCTTATGTGGGTGCAGCAGAGGCCGCAAGCGGCAACCCAGAGGGCACTGGCTGGGTCAGAGGAGAGCTCCCAAAGGATACGGGGCCTCAGGCGCGAGTAGCACAAGCAACTGTTGGGCACCGCACCCCCGATGCAGGGCCAGGATGCACAGCACATTGGCATAGAAGAGGGAGCAAGAGGTGTATGCGCTCGTGGATGCTGTAGTCCCAAGTGGTGGTGCAGATATCTCTCCAATTTATCCCCGATCAGGGAGGCATAGCGCGCTTCAGACTCCCCCCAGTAGTCAGCTCCAGACTGAGGCGATGAGGATGTTAAGTAGCGAGGACCCTGCTACTGCGTGGTTGGGGGCAGAGAGGCCCAGCGTGCCGCAGCCAGGCCCCCTGCCGGGCAGGCCCGCCATGTAGTGCCCCCCAGGGGGCTGCCAAGACGCGGGCCCGGCCGCGTCAGTGCGTGGATATCTGGCCTCCTCAGAGTCAGCCACAAGTCGGGGCAGTGTTCGGGCCTGGGGAGGGGGTGCAGCGCGTCTCACCGTTATCCGCACCTGAAGCAGGCCGCTGGCGTCAGCAAGGTCCCGGTCCTCCAGCTACTATCGGCCCCGCCCATCAGGACGGAGGCCGGGCACAAAGCTCGTGTTGGGCCGGGGCGTGTCTCTAGAGCTGCTTGTCGCCTTCGGTCACGATTGCATGAACCAAGCGGATCAGTTGATAGATCGGCGGGGTCAGCGCGTCCTCCGCCGCATTGTACACCAAAATTCTGGACTCATGGACGGTGTTTAGTGCGAGAATGTGTGAGTGGGCTGGAAAGCTCAATGGAGCTTCAGAGCCAGGCGGCCATTTTCATCGCTGGCTTGGCCACGCCCCAGGATACATTGGTCTTTTGGTGGTATTTGGGGGTCTGGGGCATGGTTTGTCCGCAAATGTTCAATACCTAATGGTACATGTGTGCCATTGTGCCCATCTCCCCCCGTCCCCCAGTCCCTGGTCGTTACTCACCCTTTTGCTGTTGTGTCTGGTCATGTTGAGCAGTGTCCGGTCCCCTGACTCCTGCCACCATCTCCACACTGATGACTGTGGACACCATTTCCTCCATGTCATCCAGCTCCTCCTGTGGCGCTGGACTCCCACCTCCAGTCTGCATTGCTGCCTTCTGGTTGTTGCCAAGTTTCTGCTTGGTTTTGCGCTTCACATCATTCCAGTGCCTCTTGACCTCTTCCATTGTCCTCTTCAGCACTCCGACTGCATTCACCTTGTCCACAATGGACTGCCATATTTCATTTTTTGTTGCCAATGACGCAGTGTAGGTGACTAACAGTGGTTGATGGTGCTCTATCACCTCTGTTATCAGGATCCTGTTTTCCTGCGGAATGAACCGCGTCTTCCTCTTCTTCTTGTCCTTCCCCTTCCCCGAGGTCCCAGGCTGGTCCTCCAGGGGGCTTCTGGGGTTTTGGTTGTCCTCTGTACTTGCTCTGGCTACCTCCATTGTCCTTCGCAGTTGTTTTGGTTTTGCTTTTTTGCTTTTTGATTTTTGTAATGATTTTTCCCGTCTGACGTGTGTGAATTGCAGGCCTGGTGCAGCTTAGCGCTGATATTGTTAACGCGGTTGGGCCTATAGCAACTTTTTTCACGTTGGGGTATAGATTTTTATTGCCGTCCCGGTGACCTTATCGCAGACATTTGCCGCGTTATTGGATGACTATCGCATGTTACCGCCGTGTTGTGAATAGGACGTTAACACTGAGTTATTTTCACGCGATAGACGGTGATATGGAACATTGAGATAACAGATTTTGGCGAAGATTATCACACGTTCTTGAGAATATCCCCCTGAATTTATTTCCTAAGAGAGCCCAGTCATGATCATTCTCATCTCTGCGTCTGGATCTCCACTCGCCAGCAACAGGAATGAAGGCAATACACTTTCTCTGCCTAGAATATGGATTTCCAAAGTCGGTCCTGGTGGGCCGGATCCATGACACATTTTTAGCATCTCCACATTTAGATAAATGTAGTGATCTTCAAAATCTGGCATGGATACTTTTTGAACCTCCAGGACTGACTTTGGAGAACCATGGTCTCGGAAGCTGCCTTTGCCCTCCACTTTGTGCTGTGCTACAACCAGAGACTTCCAAAGGGATTCCTGTTTGCTTTTTATAATTAACACTGTAAGCTAAACTTGTGGATGGAGATCATAGAACATCCCTTCCATCATTTGCAGAATGTCCTTCTCAATGCTAGCATTATTTACCCATATGGTAGCTCAAATTGCTGTGCTAATGAGGATTCTGCTTCCTTCATGCACAGCTTAAAGTTCTAAATATATCCCAATATGTGGGTCCAGCATTACTGTGTGCTTCAAAACCCTGAGCTGATCAACTGACTTTAATGGAGTGGTGGTCTAGTGGTAGCCTCACAGTGGACAAACAGACAAAAGTACCTAGTACATCAGTATTTTTTACTTTTCTTTTTTTTCCCTGGAGTTTTATATAGCGCAAACTTGACCCTAAGGTCATGCTTTACATGCACCAGTTATGTCACACAAGGATACATTCATTATTGTTAGGCACGGAGAGATTAAGTGATTTGCCCAGAATCACAGAATGTTGAGTGTAATTGCCGAGACTCGAACCTGGTTCCCCGGATTTTCACATACAGATTACGCTGTTTCTTTCTCCAGTATTGCATCCTTAAATTGCATACTGCCTCAAACAGCAAAGTCTATATGTCTAAACCCAAAAAAGAACAATTTATGGACAGAATGCTGCACAATGTCAAACATTCACCCCAGTACAGAGTTCGCCCTACGTTGGCAGGGTATGCCCAGATCAGAGGCGCAACTAGAGTCAAATTTCGGGGGGGGGGGGGCTAAGAAATAATTCGGGGAGGGGGCTGAATCTTTAGGCAATCAGCAGAGTCGAGCTGCAGGGGCTCTTAGAAGGGGTGAAACAACAACAAAGCCCCATTAACATGCACAAGGTCTTTTAAAGACCTGTGAAGTGCTCGGGTGCGGCTGTGAGTGGGCCCGGGAAGTGTCTCATCCCGGGCTGCCACACACGCGGGGGGGGGCTGAAGCCCTTTGAGGCCAATGGGTGTTGCGCGCCTGGCCCAGATGTGGGTCCTTTGCACACTTTGCCACTGGATTCATACTAGCCAGGAAGATGAGGGGTGTTACCCCAAAACCGATCCCAGGATGCCTGTTTCTGGTCCAGTGAAGACCTGGCTTGGCAGTTTGGGCTGGACTGTTCCCATGAGGCACAGTTTCAAGACTGTTTTGCATAGGGCTGGGTCTAAACTGGGGTGGCGCAGTGAGCTAAAGAACGGTGATGGATTCAACCCTGATCTGAGACTAGGGGTGAGTGTCTGAAAGGTTTCAGTGCTCCTTCCACCATCTACTTGTGTTTGCTTTGTTCGCTGTAAGTTGGCAGGGTGTGCCCAGACGTGGATCGCTTGCTCACTTTGCCACTGGATTCATGCTAGCCTGGCGGATGAGGGGTGTTACCCCGAAACTGGTCCCAGGATGCTTGTTTACGGTTCAGGGATGACCTGGCTTGGCAGTTTGGGCTGGACTGTTCCCATGAGGCACAGGGTCAAGACTGATTTGCATATGGTTGGGTCTGAACTGGGGAAGTGAAGTGAGCTAAAGAACGATGATACATTCAACCCAGATCTGTGATTGGGGGTGTGTCTGAAAAGTTTCAGTGCTGCTCCATCCATCACCTCCCTGTGTATGCATATGTCTAAACCCAGCACGAAAAACTGACTTTTGCTTAAAAATACTAGTTGTTGCTCCTCCTTGATTCTTTCAAATGACTCCTTTCTGCATTCTGCTACGTGTAAAGTGCTTTAACACTGTGTCAGCGCTAAGAAGATATATAAATGCAAATACAATTAAAGTTTAAAACCACCCTTTCATTGATGGTTGTATGGAGTCCTTGGGAGCATGGGAACCATTAAGTGCGAATACAGTCACATCTAACATGGTTTAAAATATGGAACTGTTAAATAGATATCCCTTTAAAAACATCTTTTAATGAGTGCTTGCCAATGTCTGGGGTAAAATACGAGTGAAAGTCTGCCAACATCCCACGTCGCTCTTCTGTTTGAATTTTAGACGTATTTCAACTTTCGTAGCTGTAGAAAGCACGCTGGAGGGCAATTTTTGAAGACACAAGTGTCACTGATATGTCCACTTTGCATTGTCCTTGCCAAGTCATTGTAGATGGCACTACTGCTGTCCCCTGGTGACCTCCCCTTTCTGCAATAACAGCAGGACCAGCTATGTAGACCCTTGCCAATGTATATTTTTCCTTGCGAGCTGCTGGCTTTAACATTTCTTTCATCCACACTTTTTTTTTGATGAAGTAAAGACTATTTTGGCCTCATTTCAAGTGAATGTTAGAATAAAGAGCAGCGGGTGCCATCAGAGCAGAAATGTCACGCCCTGCCTGGGTGCGCGTGCTCCCACGTGCCACTGGCCGCTCATCTACGTAGCAGCGCACGCAGCGTTCTGTACGCTGGCTGGCGTCCAGATGGTGGCAGGTATATCTGGGCTCCGTTAATGACCAGGAGCTTGCAGATTGCCCCGAGCCCGCCTGCTTGGAGACTCCACAGTCACGTGACCTGTCACCTGACAAAACAGGATGACTCAGCCGGCAGCTGTCGGGCCTCTAAAATAATGACAAAAACAATTAGCAATCCAAGCAGTAGCCTCTCCTTAATTATCTCCTCCGAGTTTAATTAACTAGCTAAATTATCAGCAGTAATGTAGGCATTAATTATGTCAAATTACAGTGTAAAAATCACAAAGTGTGGAAAATGTCAATTCAGCTGCGTTCACCTGCCGGGCTGAAATGAGTGTGTCTGTGTGTGAAGGGGAGTTTTGTGTGTATGTCGGTGTCTGTTAGTATTTTTATTGCTATATGCGATCCAAGTGCAATTGTAGGGTGCGGGAAAACGTGTTCATTTATGTCTGTGGCTCAGAGGGAAAGAATTTAAATGCTGAGAGCAAATGCTCCTTTTATTTAATCTTTTTGGAGGGAAACTTGGGGGGTCTTTGCCATACACTTTTCCTCACTCCGCGTCCCAAGTGGCAGACTAAATTTGAAGACTGACTGACAGTCTTGGCTCGGCGCGCGCTCGGCAAGGTATACCGATCCCCAAACCAGATGGCTTTGATGCTGAATGATTAAATTATGAATATTAATACAAATCAGACATGGACGAGGTAATAATTTCGCTGCCCTGCAGAAATAATTAGCATAATTTTGATAAATTACATGATAAGAGGATCTCAAAATTGAGGTCGATTTATCTTAATTAATATCTTGAACCGGCCTTGAAAGGTAAATGGCTCCACTGGGGAAACCAATGAGTGCTGGACGGGGCTCCGCGCCCTCTGTGAGTCATACGTGCGCGACACTTTATCATGTAGTGTCCGTGTGGCTAAAATACAATCTTCAAGTGCAAGGTCAATGGAGGTCATGCACCCTTCTTCACAATCACAATCTATCCTGTGTGCCTTGGTCCACTTTGAAGCTGTGCACCTTTAACAAGTCTTAAAGCAGGATTTGTTATTTGAGGCTGACAGATAAAGTAGGATGCGTAACCGAAGGAGTAACACAATGATGGGCCCGCTGAAGAATGTGAAGCGGGACGCCTGATTCTTCATATCGCTCAGACATTCGTTGCTGTTGGCAAATTGGGGCTCTCTGAAGAGTTTGGGGGCCCCTAAAGAGTTGGGGACCGCCTGAGCCGCAGGGGCTGAGGTCACCTGCGCTACATCTCGGGGTGCATCGTATAACACTGTACGGCAAGCAACTAAGTGATTATATATGTTCCTATTTATTCCAGACCACCATTAAGGAAGATGGTGCGTGGGATATCTAGCAACTGGAGAGCACACCCAGATTTCGGAATTCCATCTCTTCTGCTATAAGAACAAATCCCTCTTATATTACATTCAAAATCAAAGCAAAGTGAATTGGTTCGGCTTTTGGAAGAGTGTCCCGTTTTCCCGTTTTTTGCAAGTATATGCAATAGATATCAAAAGTCAGAATCTGCCTTCTGCCTTCTAAAAGGACAGACATATATTTTGCATAATACATATATATATATATATATATATATATATATGATTACACACACACAAATATCAGCCTGGTCAGCTATGTACTTTATTTGTCTTATGTATGAGCCTTTAATTTTTTTTTAGCATTTTTTGGAACGTGTATACATGCCACCTTTAGACATTAGAAGTTATACTTTTGATTGCTTTTACACTTTTCCTATCTATTGCATATATTTGAAAAAATTAAGCTTTGCCAAGACCAGACCTCTTGGCTTTGCCTGTGTTCATTTAAATGTTAGACTGGGAAGGCATATCTCTCTCTAGGCTAGACCTAAAAGAAGCCTAGAGAGCTACTTTTTCAATATCAGTCCACCTGTGTTAATTTGCAAGGCTGACTCGATGGACAGCACAGCAAGATGATCCAGAGGAAAATCGGACTTGTGCAGATATCCTGTTGTGTTATATTCCATGTGTGATTCTGAGTTCCATTTACTCCCTTAGTCTACCTGCAAAATCTATATATTGCATGTTCTTTTACGTGCTTAGTGTGTTTCTTTGTACTTTGTAACTTTGTAACATGCTTCGCTATCCCTTTGACTTTCTTCTCCCTTATGTGAAATTCCATATATATATATATATTACCTACTGGCGGTCGCCAGTAGGTAGTTATAGTTAGGATCGTTTTCCATAGGAAATCCGCAACATTCTATTGTAAATAACTTTGGCGCCCAATGAGGGATCTGCCTGTAATTTTCCTTAACTTTGCCCCGCTGCGCTCCGCTCCTTCCCTGAAAGTTTCGGGGGGATCCGTCAAGCGGGGGCCGAGATAAAAGGGGGGTCCCAAAACGTGTTTTCCCCATGTTAATTTCCATAGGGCGGTTGGACTCACTTTTAGCCCGAACGGCTGAATGGATTTCCACCAAACTTGGCAAAATTGTAGGGACTGGTACCCCGATGTGCCTTTGCTATGTCTCAAGATATTTGCTCCAGTGTTTTTTACGAAAATTAACTTTGAAAAAATATATATTGGGCTACATTGGGCTATATATATGTTAGAGCCCAAATGTAGCCCAATGTAGCCCAATGTAGCCCAAAGATGGCCACCAGAGACAAAAAATTTGTGATTCTGAGTTCCATTTACTCCCTTAGTCTACCTGCAAAATCTATATATTGCATGTTCTTTTACGTGCTTAGTGTGTTTCTTTGTACTTTGTAACTTTGTAACATGCTTGGCTATCCCTTTGACTTTCTTCTCCCTTATGTGAAATTCCATATATATATATATATATTACCTACTGGCGGTCGCCAGTAGGTAGTTATAGTTAGGATCGTTTTCCATAGGAAATCCGCAACATTCTATTGGGAATAACTTTGGCGCCGAATGAGGGATCTGCCTGTAATTTTCCTTAACTTTGCCCCGCTGCGCTCCGCTCCTTCCCTGAAAGTTTCGGGGGGATCCGTCAAGCGGGGGCAGAGATAAAAGGGGGGTCCCAAAACGTGTTTTCCCCATGTTAATTTCCATAGGGCGGTTGGACTCACTTTTAGCCCGAACGGCTGAATGGATTTCCACCAAACTTGGCAAAATTGTAGGGACTGGTACCCCGATGTGCCTTTGCTATGTCTCAAGATATATGCTCCAGTGTTTTTTACGAAAATTAACTTTGAGAAAATATATATTGGGCTACATTGGGCTATATATATGTTAGAGCCCAAATGTAGCCCAATGTAGCCCAATGTAGCCCAAAGATGGCCACCAGAGACAAAAAATTTGTGATTCTGAGTTCCATTTACTCCCTTAGTCTACCTGCAAAATCTATATATTGCATGTTCTTTTACGTGCTTAGTGTGTTTCTTTGTACTTTGTAACTTTGTAACATGCTTGGCTATCCCTTTGACTTTCTTCTCCCTTATGTGAAATTCCATATATATATATATATTACCTACTGGCGGTCGCCAGTAGGTAGTTATAGTTAGGATCGTTTTCCATAGGAAATCCGCAACATTCTATTGGGAATAACTTTGGCGCCGAATGAGGGATCTGCCTGTAATTTTCCTTAACTTTGCCCCGCTGCGCTCCGCTCCTTCCCTGAAAGTTTCGGGGGGATCCATCAAGCGGGGGCCAAGATAAAAGGGGGGTCCCAAAACGTGTTTTCCCCATGTTAATTTCCATAGGGCGGTTGGACTCACTTTTAGCCCGAACGGCTGAATAGATTTCCACCAAACTTGGCAACATTGTAGGGACTGGTACCCCGATGTGCCTTTACTATGTCTCAAGATATATGCTCCAGTGTTTTTTACGAAAATTAACTTTGAAAAAATATATATTGGGCTACATTGGGCTATATATATGTTAGAGCCCAAATGTAGCCCAATGTAGCCCAATGTAGCCCAAAGATGGTCACCAGAGACAAAAAAAACAAAGGTAGCCCAAATATCAGCCAGATGTAGACCAACTATAGCCCAATGATAGAATGTCCCAGAGTGTTCTAAAGAACAACTAGAGCGCTAACAGTCTTATTGATGACAAAAGTATGGCACACCTGAAGTCATCTTGATTGGAATAAAGTGTTAACACTTAAAACATTTAATTTGCAAAGGAACAAAATGAGGGGGTTCATTTTGCCATAGAAATTATGATTAGTGCTGAAGAAAGAATAATTAGGGCACATTTTGAGTGACTTCTCAAATCCTCTTATATTTCAGCAAAAAAAATTCTGATATGCAGTCTCCCAAGATGGCCACCAGAGACAAAAGAGCCCAAATGTAGCCCAAATATCAGCCAGATGTAGCCCAACTATAGCCCAATGACAGAATGTCCCAGAGTGTTCTAAAGTACAACTAGAACACTAACAGTCTTACTTATGACAAAAGTATGGCACACCTGAAGTCATCTTGATTGGAATAAAGTGGTAACACTTAATACATTTAATTTGAAAAGGAACAAAATGAGGGGTTTCATTTTGCCATAGAAATTTTATATATATATATATATAACCATAGGTTTCACACCAGTTATAGTTAGGAATTAGCATTTAAAAAACCTATTAAATTCACTGAAAAAACCATAGGTTTCACACCAGTTATAGTTAGGTGGAAATTTTACTCGCATAAAACCATTGAAATTCCCACGTTATAGTTAGTTGGACTCACTATAACTTGCGCGTGCAATGCACTGCTGATGACGTCACATATTACATCACTCATGACATGGTCAGTGACATCACTCATGACATCACTGATGACATCTCAAATGACATCACTGATGATATCATCCAGTGAATGTGTATCTTTCTGAAAAATAAATATTTTTTATATATGTATATCTAAAGGTTGATGGAAGAATAAATGGGTAAATAAATGTCTAAATGGATGTTTATTTTGTGTAAAATTGATTGGTTAACTGACTTATTAAATGTATCTTAGTGAATACATATATTAGCGAGTAATGTTTAAATATTTAAATATCTGTATCTGTGTCTCACTTTGTGTATAAGTGGCTGCATGGGTTGGTGAGTAGCTATATGAGTGTGTATATGGGTTATTAGTTGTTTTTTTGAGTATCAGTATCAGTGTCTGTATGGTTCGGTGGGGGATATTACTTAGAGCACAGATGCATGAATGAGTGACTCACTATTTGTATGTATTTTGAAGACAGCATGTGTGCAAGACTGTATGGGTGGATGATTGTGTGTATGGGTGGGTTAGTGAGTATGTGTTTTTATAATTGATTGTTTAAGAGAGTAAATATGTTTCTGTTTCTGTAGCAGTATGTGTAGTGGTGTGTATATAGCAGTATAATCAAGTAAATGGTTTTTTGTGTATAGGTGTATGAGTACATATGATGAGTAAGTACATGCATGAGTGACTATATAGAACTGTTGGTGAATGAGTGCATGTGTATGTAGATGTTGGAATTACCTAATACGTTGTTGTAATTGGTATTGGTTTCTCCTTTTTTAAGAAAATGTTAGTTTCTATTTTTGAATGTGTGTGTCAAAGGTTATTTTATGCTGATAGGAGGTCTGCCACTTTGTCACAAGGATGTTGTCATCAATGATGTCATTTGAGATGTCATCAGTGATGTCATGAGTGATGCCACTGACCATGTCATGAGTGATGTAATATGTGACGTCATCAGCAGTGCATTGCACGCGCAAGTTATAGTGAGTCCAACTAACTATAACGTGGGAATTTCAATGGTTTTATGCGAGTAAAATTTCCACCTAACTATAACTGGTGTGAAACCTATGGTTTTTTCAGTGAATATATATATATATATATATATATATATATATATATATATATATATGACACGCTTTGTCTCACAATTCACCACGCTCTCAGACACCAAGTAAACGCCAGAGATCAGCAAGGTCCAAGGGTGTTTATTGACACCTTACGACATGTAGCACAAGATGGCTGCCAACACTTCCTGGTTTGGAGTGTTGACAGCCAATTAGAATAAAGCTTGTGGTCGGGATGGTGCGCGGATCCACCGCACCTCTAAATATCGAAACTTTTATTTTTTGATTTTCTCAGCAACTACTGAAGAGATTTACACCATTTTAAAAAAATGTCTCTTTCTGAACCAAGGGCTACCTTTTTTGCAAAATTCGGTGTAATTCCGTTCAGCAGTTCGCACTGTAGCCATGTCTAAAGTTTCCTATGGGAATTAACATGGAGAAAACACATTTCGGGAACCCTCTTTTTTCTCGTCCCTCGCTTGCCATATTACCCCGAAACTTTCAAGATAGGAGCTGACCGGAGCACCCCCCGAGTTTTGAAAATTTCCCGCAGATCCGTCAACTGGCGCCAAAGTTACTGGAAAAACAAAAAAACGAGTTTCCTAACTATAACTACCTACTGGCAACCGCCAGTATGTTACATATATATATATATATCAAAGTCCTGGGTTGCTCCAAAGGGTTGCGGTCGGCCCCGTGGGAAGTGGCGTGAACGCCGGCAGAGCACGCCGGTAACTTCAATTGACACGCTTTGTCTCACAATTCACCACGCTCTCAGACACCAAGTAAACGCCAGAGATCAGCAAGGTCCAAGGGTGTTTATTGACACCTTACGACATGTTTCGGCTTGCGAGAAGCCTTGTTCACGTAAGTTTGTGCATTGCATCTGTACAGCGTAAATACTGAACAACAACAGAAACAAAGGACTCAGGTCGCAAGTCAGATGACAAAAAATAGGTCGGCCATATTGGAACGGTCAAATTATGCTGTTAATGCGTCAAAAAATCTTTGTCTTAGGGCTTCCATGGTATATTGTTATACCATGGAAGCCCTAAGACAATTATCTGATGTAAAATATTATGCTTTAAGTGATTTTGGAGCATATAACAACAGTATAACTTCTATGTGGGAAAAGTTGGAATGTTTGAAGGATAAGGGAATAATTGAGTGGGAGGAATACAAATATCTGAGGAACAACAACCCGACCCTGCCCGTCTTATACCTCCTTCCCAAGGTTCACAAGTGTAGAGAAAATCCTCCAGGAAGACCGATTGTCTCTTCCAGAGGTAGTGTGACAGAACATGTGTCAAAGTACATTGACCATTATCTTCAAGAATGGGTACAGGGTCTAAACAGCCATATAAAAGACACCAAAGATTTTTTGACAAAACTTAACACCCTTACATGGAATGAGGACTATCTACTCATTACCATGGATGTCCAGGCTCTCTACACCATAATTAACCATCAACAGGGTGTAGAGGCCTGTGATTACTTCCTTAAGAACCGTCCATTGCGCTTCAGAGAGCATAACAAAATGCTCCTTGAAATGTTGGCATTCTGTCTCGCTAACAACTTTTTCCTATTTGATGGTAAGATCTACAGGCAAGAGACGGGGACGGCGATGGGTTCAAGCTTTGCTCCAAGCTTTGCGAACCTCTTTATGGGACAATGGGAGCAAGAGATATTTGCGGATCCATCATACACAGATGATATCAGCCATGTCATCACCTGGTGGAGATACATTGACGATCTCTTCCTGGTATGGCAGGGGACAGAAGAACAGGCTTCTGGCTTTATTGATCGTCTCAATCTTAATCACAAGAACATTAGATTGACGAGCAATATAAGCAAAGACATGGCTGAATATCTCGATGTCAGAATTGACATTGTCAGCAATCAGATCCTCACATCTCTTTTCAGAAAAGAGACCGCAGGCAACAGCATTCTCCATGCCCTCAGCGGCCACCCTGAACCACTGAAGTGGAGCATCCCCTATGGGGAGTTGCTGAGGGCAAGGAGAAATTGCAACACTGATGCCAGCTACCAATTGGTGGCTAGGGACATGCTAGAAAGATTCAAACAGCGTGACTACCCTGCCTGGGTGCTTAAAAAGGCCAAACAAAAAGCTGACACCGTTAAACGCTGTGACACCCTCAACAACATTGTCAAGGAGGATATCTCACCCAGTGATGGTATCACACGCCTTATTCTAACCTTTAATAAGGAATCCAAGCAGATCCAAAAAATCATCACTAAAAACTGGCATATTCTACAAAGTGACAGCATTATCGGTAATCTGATCCCCGATAGACCTAGCATCACCTACAGAAAGAGCCAAAATCTGAGAGACATATGTGTCCGCAGTGACATTACTGATTATTCCAAGAACAAAGGCATTGGCCTTAAGGGATACTTCCCATGCGGGCACTGCAAAGCATGCAAGAGTAGCATTCTGGTCAAAAGAGTAGAATATAATGGCTTAAAGAAAGAGATCACCCAATTCTTGACATGTAACACCATGTTTGTTGTATATGTGATTGTCTGTCCATGCGAACTCTGGTATATTGGCAGTACCATCTCCCATGCCAAGAAACGCATCCTAGAGCACTACCGTGCTATCATCCACAAGGATGCGAAATACCCTGTGGCACGCCACTTCAGTGAATTTCACTTCTCTGACCCCACCCTTATGAGATTTTTCATTCTGGAACAAATAGAGAGAAATCCCAGGGGTGGGAACCGTGTCCTCAAAATGAGACAGAGGGAATCCAGATACATAATCAATTTCCAAACTAAGGCCCCGGGGGGGCTCAACCAAGATGACGAACTGGCAATTCATCTAAAGAACGATTATGTTTAATCATCCTGTCGTTGTCTCATTGAATGTACTATGATACCACATGCTTTCCATGTCTTTTCTTCCCTTCCCAGCGCCTACCATCATGTTTATTGACAGGATGCATACGCTGTTTTTCATGTTAGATTTTAACATCTGCTATTTTAAATTCACAGGAACATCACCGGGATTGAGACCCTTCACTGCACCTGCACCAGTCATCTTCCCTGCACGTTCCTGATTTAAGATAAGAGCACGCCTTCATTGGCTTCACTTCACAGATATTGACTTTATGACCAGGCCGCCTGTTAGAACTTTGGCACTTTGCCGCCTACTGTATCACTCTGTAGGCACTATGGGAACCCAGGTATTTCACCTAGTAACTGGCTTAGACACTGTGATCCATTTGGACAGTTTTCTATTTTGTGCCATGCATGTTGGTCACTTCCAATATATCATTCACGATCTAACTCGGCCATCAAACGCGAGCGTCAGCACAGACTGCACTTGTCTCGTTTATGTGCACATATGAATAATATGTATTAATCTGATTATGTCATGACCATGACTTTATGATTTGATTTGAATTTTCATATATGTGCATTTTTATGTTGGTTAAGACGCATTAACAGCATAATTTGACCGTTCCAATATGGCCGACCTATTTTTTGTCATCTGACTTGCGACCTGAGTCCTTTGTTTCTGTTGTTGTTCAGTATTTACGCTGTACAGATGCAATGCACAAACTTACGTGAACAAGGCTTCTCGCAAGCCGAAACATGTCGTAAGGTGTCAATAAACACCCTTGGACCTTGCTGATCTCTGGCGTTTACTTGGTGTCTGAGAGCGTGGTGAATTGTGAGACAAAGCGTGTCAATTGAAGTTACCGGCGTGCTCTGCCGGCGTTCACGCCACTTCCCACGGGGCCGACCGCAACCCTTTGGAGCAACCCAGGACTTTGATATATATATATATATGTAACATACTGGCGGTTGCCAGTAGGTAGTTATAGTTAGGAAACTCGTTTTTTTGTTTTTCCAGTAACTTTGGCGCCAGTTGACGGATCTGCGGGAAATTTTCAAAACTCGGGGGGTGCTCCGGTCAGCTCCTATCTTGAAAGTTTCGGGGTAATATGGCAAGCGAGGGACGAGAAAAAAGAGGGTTCCCGAAATGTGTTTTCTCCATGTTAATTCCCATAGGAAACTTTAGACATGGCTACAGTGCGAACTGCTGAACGGAATTACACCGAATTTTGCAAAAAAGGTAGCCCTTGGTTCAGAAAGAGACATTTTTTTAAAATGGTGTAAATCTCTTCAGTAGTTGCTGAGAAAATCAAAAAATAAAAGTTTCGATATTTAGAGGTGCGGTGGATCCGCTCACCATCCCGACCACAAGCTTTATTCTAATTGGCTGTCAACACTCCAAACCAGGAAGTGTTGGCAGCCATCTTGTGCTTCGGTAATCGAGGCACAAGAATACAGGGAAAGAAAGGTGAACAAGTGAGAAGTGTGGCTCACTGGTTAGAGCAGGCAGACACTGGAGCAGAGGTCAGACCCGGGACCAGGGTTCAATTCCCGACGCGGCAGGGTCTTGAGCTCAAATGTCCACGGACTCGATAATTCTCGCTCCGGTGCCTGCCCAAATCATGGGTTCTCACTCTGCAACTCTGGGCATTAAGCTTGCTTAATCTCCACAACGGCCCCCCGCGGCGGGATGCCTGGC
Source organism: Lissotriton helveticus (assembly GCF_964261635.1). Taxonomy (NCBI): domain Eukaryota; kingdom Metazoa; phylum Chordata; class Amphibia; order Caudata; family Salamandridae; genus Lissotriton; species Lissotriton helveticus. The sequence goes on along the minus strand of NC_136071.1, from coordinate 139,926,621 downwards.
TTTCACCTTGGGGATGTCCTGTAGGGGCTATCTCACAGGGAAAAGCCAGGACGGGTTCCCAAGGCAAGGGCCGAGATGCCTCCGGGTGATTCGAGCGCTATATAAGAACATACAAAAAAAAAATAAAAAAAAAAAAAAAAAAGAAAAGGGGGCAGGGTAGAAACACCCTCACCCCCTAGGCCTGCTCAGGGGGTCCCACAAGGAACCCCAGGGCCAAAAAAAGCATTTTTAAAAACAAAAACATCGGCGAGATTCGCGCACCCAGCACGAATTTCGTCCGATTTATTTTTTTTAAACAAAGCACAGGCTTCCGCGCTTGGTTATTACTTAGCCCCCGGGTGGGCCAAGTCACGGGGGCATTCAATAATGTTATTGCGGCCCGGGCACCGCAAACCCCTGGCGCTTTCCATAAATATATATATTTTTTTTCTGACATTTATTGAGCGCAAGCGAATACCCGTAGGCGTCTCGGCGCTAGACTGTTCCACTATCTTTCCCCAGGTGTTGAAAACTAGGAGATCGTAGGGCAATATCACTGGTTAAACAGCCAGGTCTTTAAGCTCTTCCGAAATTGCAGGAGTGAGGGACTGGTTCTGATATGTTGTGGCAAAGTATTCCATATCTTGGGTGCCGCAACTGAAAAACGACGATCACCCCAGGAGACCGTTTTGGAGCGAGGAACCACTAATTGGTTAAGAGTTGTTGATCGTAACTGTCTCATCGGTGTGTAGGGTATAAGCTGTTCCTTAAGGGGGCGTGGTCCTTGATCGTGCAGTGCCTTATAGATTATGCAGAGTGATTTGAACTTGATCCTGTTTTGGATCGTTAGCCAATGATAGGTCCTTATTGTGGCTGAGATGGGTGCAAACTTGGGTGTTCTGGACAGCAGGCGTGCCGCTGCGTTCTGTATTGTTTGCAGTTTTTTTGTGACTCTGACTTGGGCATTTAAAAAGAGTGCGTTACAGTAGTCTAAAGATGAGAGTACTAAGGAACTGACCAATGTTTTAGCAGCAGCGTCCGGTAAAAAAGGGATGATTTTCCTTATCATTCTGAGTTGTGGTGTGCTGTGGCCGCTACTTTGTTTGCATGAGCCATAAAATTGAGGTGATCATCAAACGTCACTCCCAGGTTCCGGACCTTCGGGGTCGGGCTGGGGAGGGTACCGAAGGTTGGAGGCCACCAGGATGCAGACCAGTTTGGAGAGAGGGGACCGAAGATGACCACCTCCGTTTTATCGGAGTTGAGCTTCAGGCAGTTCACTGCCATCCACTCTCCAATGGCCATTATTCCATTTCGGAAGCGTTCCGCTACCTCCAGCCCATCACCCTTGATGGCCAACACCAGTTGCATGTCATCAGCGTATGAGGTTAGGCTCATCCCGTGTGCTTTGATCACACAAGCAAGGTCCGACACATAAATGTTAAATAGTGTCGGACTGAGGGATGAGCCTTGAGGAATTTGTGCTGGGTTCGCGAATCTCGCCGATTTTTTTGTTTTTAAAATGCTTTTTTTGGCCCTGGGGTTCCTTGTGGGACCCCCTGAGCAGGCATAGGGGGTGAGGGTGTTTCTACCCTGCCCCCTTTTCTTTTTTTCACCTTTCTTTCCCTGTATTCTTGTGCCTCCGTTACCAACTAGTACACCAGGTGCCTCCAGTAAGCGCCACAGGCCTGCGTTGCAGAGAGGTGGTCCAGGCCATGCCCCTTTTTACACCTCTCTGCAATGCAGCTCTGTGGCGCTTACTAGAGGTACCTAGTGGGCTAGTTGGACCCTCAGGATTCAAGCAGACTTAATCCCCCAACTTACAATGCGCCAAGTGGCGTGTTTACAGAGTGGTGGAGAAAGGGGGCATGGCCTTTGTCTACCTCTCACCAATCCCACTGCGTGGAGGTTACTGGAGGTAAAAGGTAGGCTAGTTGGCCCCTGAAGGACCCCCAGCAGTGAAGGGGACATCATTCCCCATCCAGGAGCTTGCCAGGGAGCGCGTTTGTAGAGTGGTGGGCAAAGTGTGCATGGCCTGGTACGAGTACTTATCAATGGTGCTGTGTGGGACTGATTGGAGGTAATAGTATGGAAAGTTGGCCCCAAGGATGTCCTTGGGGGCCAACTACCCCTCTTGTTACCTCCAGTAAGTCCTCCACAGTGAGATTGCTAAGACGTCTTCGGAGCCCATGGCCCTGTTTCTGTACCACTCTGCAAACGTGCCTCGTGACAGACTACGGGATGGGGGATGAAGTCCAATTTAGTCCTGAGGGAGTTTGCGGGCCAAGAATTCCTGCTGGCACCTCCTGTAAGTCCGATGCAGCGGAATTCCTGAGCGTTGGTTGGACGCCCAGCACACTTTATCCACCACTCTGCAAACGCGATTACTAGTTAAAGTAGCATTTTTCTGCACCTCTGACTTAGAGGTAGTTTTAATCCCCCTGCCCTATTATGTACTAGGGCCTTACAGAGGAGGCAATGCTAATCACAGGGATACCCCAAAGCATAGTGTTCCCTAGTGTTTGCAGGTGTTTTCACTGTATTCTAAGTGTCTTTTAGCATTGCACTGGCTCTAGGCCTGATTAGTCAGAGTCAGTTACACAGTTACCACCAGTCCCCATATGAAAAATTTGTGGGCACAGGATGATTTTGCAACAAGGCCTCTTTCTGCTCCTCTGTTGGTTCTTTCTGCACATGTCTTACTTCTTCCTGCACTTTTCTTCCTCTTTGTGGACTTCTGTTGGGTCTTTCTGCATTTCTTTTGCTTCTTTCTGTGCGTATTTTCTTCTTTCTTCACATGTCCTACCTCTGTAGGCATAGTTAGAAACTAGCATTTAAAAAATCTTAGAAATTCACTTAAAAACTATAGGTTTCAGGTACGTTATAGTTAGTAATTAGCATTTTAAAAACCTTTGAAATTCACTGAAAAAAACCATAGGTTTCAGGCACGGTATAGTTAGAAATTAGCATTTAAAAAACCTTAGAAATTCACTGAAAAAGACATAGGTTTTAGGGAAAGTGATAGTTAGTTGGACATTTCTCGCATCCAAAACCAGAGAAATTCTCCCGATATAGTTAGTTCAGCTAACTATAACTCGCGCCCCCGCAATGCACTGCTGATGACGTCACATATTACATCACTCATGACATGGTCAGCGACATCACTGATGACATCACTGATGATGTCTCAAATTACATCGCTGATTACATCATCCATGTGATAATTTGATGCATCTTCTCACAGCATAATATAAGCTTTGATACACCCACTCTAAATTACAGATTGCCATTCTCAAAACCATAGACACTCCAACACCAATAACTACATACCCACTCACTGATTCTTAGGTGTACACACACATCCACTCACTCACCCGTACAGTCACTCATACTTACGGTCACTCAGTACAGGACTATCACATACACTCATACACCTATATAGACACTCACACACCGCCACTCATCCATGGAAGTACTCACACACCTAGTCAGTCATGCAAATAATTAATCACACTGCCATTTGCTCACCTATACAGTTATACACACACACACACCAGCTCAATTACTCATACAAATACTAGCACATTCTTACGCTCTTATACAATCACTACTACAAGCACACACTCCTCCATACAGCCACTCTCACTTATAGCCATTTATATACGCTATCACACATATATACTGCCTTTCACATATGTAGTTACTCACACATGTACCACTGAGATATACATTCACTCACTAACACACCCATACACACACTCACCCACCCATACAGTCCATCACAGGTGCACTCTTGAAACCATGCAACCAGTGAATCACCCACTCACACATCTATGCACAGAGTCACACACACCCCACCCACACAAACACTCAGGCACCCATACAGATACTCAGACAACCAATCAATAACTCATATAGACACTCATGTAGCTATTCAAAAACCCATGCAGCCGCTTACACGCCAACAGACAGATACAGACATTCACACAGTTTAGTCACTAACCCATGCATTCAGTAAGATACGTTTAATCACTCACTTATACTCAGTCACGAACCTACTAAATCATCTATTCAGACACTTATACACCCACTCATTCTTCAATATTCCATTCCCTATATTTCAAAGTCAAAGTCAAAGTTTTTTATTTTGTTTCGGTACTCTTTCGAGGACCACAAAATTGTTTAAAAGAAAATACATTTTACATTTACGTACAACTTAATAAATTTTCAGTGTAATTTAAAAAAAATTATAAATCTTATTACAAACATATTCGTTAGGTGGCTTAACGCATACGGAGATGAAATCCCTTGCATTAGCGGTCCGGCAGGACCGATATATAGGCTCTAGGCATGATAACCTAGCAATGACAACGTCTTTATTCGGACATATAAAGAGCAGATGCTCTAAGTTCTGTTTACCCCCCAAACACAGATTACATTGTGAGGTACTGTTTTGTTTCCAGGAAGAGGTAAAGGATAACAAGGGGAGTATACCCAAACGTAGCATCATGATCGTACGCCTTGCACCATGGGTAAGAGTGTATTCCAGATAAGGCAATTTTTGCTTATATTCTTGGGAATCAGCATAAGTTTTATACATAGATAATTTTGTGCAGTGTGAGTGATCAAGCTCGTAACTCAATTTTGGTGAAATTTTTTTTAAAAATAGTTTGAGTTGTGCGGGTGTCCAAGATGATAACATTTCTGCACTAATTTTTGCTAAACAAAAAGCCTCTCCCAAGTTTTTAACAAATATAGAGTTAGTGGTATCCTCACTAAAAGACTCGATTTTTAGCAGATGTCGTAGGGTACCCTCTTTGGAATGCAGAAGGTTATAGGCCCACCTAATGAGGCTTGCTATTGATATCGCAAATGCGCTGGTGATCGTACATTCCAGTCTTAGTGCCTGTACTGGTGTTGAATTGGAAACTTTCAATAGCTTTTTTAATATTTTCCCTTCATTTAAGTCCATATAACTCCATTGTTTTAGGGGGATATGTTCAGAGGCGTAAGATAGGACCGGGGAGATCTTGGCTCTATAAATTTTTATTAGTGCTGAGAAGTGCCTGCTTCCAGTATTCGTATACAGGCGTGATATTGCCCCAGCATGTAGATCACATTTCCTTTTTAAATGGGTAATTTGTTTGCTGTTACTCATATTATGTGAAAAGATTCTTCCGAGATAGGTATATTCCTTTGTCTGTTCCAAGGTCTCTCCTCCCAGTTTCCATTGGTACTTCACATCTTTTTTTGTGTTTGTAAATGCAACTACTTTAGTTTTACTTATATTCGGAGTTAAAAAATGCTCTTTCGAGTAGTTATGTAAAATGACTAAAAGATTTTGAAGACCAAAGGGTGTCAGATCGAACAAGACTATATCGTCCGCATACAGCAAACAATGTATCCGTTGAGCTGCCATTTTCGGTGGAGTGCATAACCCTTGTTGTAGATGCGACGGTAGGTCACTCAGGTATAGGATCGGGGCCAAAAGACACCCTTGCTTTAGGCCATTAGATGTATGTATTATCTTTGACAGACCCCTCTCACCCCCCATTTGGACACGGCACCAGGTTTCACTATGTAAGTTCACAATTAATTGTAGTAGAGGCTCTGGGATACCCATTTTTCTCAATTTCATCCATAGTGTCGGCCTATCGACCCTATCAAATGCTGTAGAATAGTCAATGAAGGCTGCGTATATTGTTTGGGATTTCCCAGTTACGTATTTGTCTAATAAAAATTGAAGGGTAGCTATGTTATCCGTAACTGAATGGTTCGACCGGAACCCAGCCTGAAACATGGGGATTAATCCCTTCGAAAATGTTTCAGCCGGGCAAGTATTTCTGCCGCAAAGATCTTTCCGCCAGCATCCATTAAAGCAATTTGTCTATAATTGCCAGCTATACTCCTTTTTCCTTTTTTATATATTGGAATTATTGTGCTTCCTTTCCACGAGTTTGGAATGTTCCCAGAGTCGAATATATAGTTGAATAATGGCGCTAGCATCTGACCCCATGCTTTTTTGTCAGCTTGATAAACCATAATCGGGATCTGATCAGGACCGGATGCGCCCGTACTTCTTGCCTTTTTGATATTCAAAGCAATTGACACTGCCGAGGCCCTGGAGAGTTTTATATCTTTGGTTATCTTTACCTGATCAGTGTCCTTTCTCACCAATCCATTCATGTTGGGTTTGTACAGATCATTTAAAAATTTGCCCCAGTCTTCTTCTGAGACAGGGATTGCTTCAAGCTTCTTTTTAGTTCCCGTCATCTTCGCTATCAAAGACCAATATTTTCGTTGATTGCATTGCTTTACTGCTATTTGGATATCAATCCAGTTACGGTCCTGCTTCAACCTTTCCTGTTTGGCCCATTGTCTTCGAATTTGATTCTTCAGTTTGTTTATTTCAGCTTTATATGTTGACGATTTACTCAGGTACTGAGCTCGAATCATCCTATTAAGCATTTTTATAGTTGGCTGATTGCAATTTTTGTACTTGCTGACACACTTTCTTTGTGCTGGTCTGTCCTGTTTTGATTTGCTTAGTATAGCGTGTTTAAGTTCGTTTAATACAATTTCATAATTCTTGATTGGGTCTTCTGAGTAAGTAACGGTTAACAATTGAGATTGTGTGATTAGTTCATTCAGATAGTTCAAATTTTCCGCACCCCAAAAGATCCGACGTTGGACTGGATTTACTTCTATTTTGGGTTTACTGAATATTGGATCATTCTGGAAGGTGGTTTGTGGCATCCAGAGTGTTGTTAGGCATAGAAGGGCATGATCACTTTCCTCATTAAACTTGATAGACAATTCAGAAATTTGTTCTTTTAACTCATTCCCACATATAAAGTAATCTAGAATAGAGGGGACTCCATTTCCTTGCCTAGTAAATGAAGCTGGCTTATCTCCATTGGTGTTTCCATTTAATATTGTCCCGTTTATACTAGGAAGGAATGATAATAGTAAGCTACCTCTTTTATCCGACTTTACTCCTTTTGGAAATTGCGGGAGCGCTATTTCCAGTGATTCCTCCTTAAATAATGTAGACCATTTCTTTATTTCACTATTAGATATTTTAGCGTTTAGGTCGCCCATGATGATATAGGGTAGATGATGTTGATCTTCGAGGATGTTGAATATGGTCTTTAAGAGATGATCGAATAAAGGGTCATGTTTTTTACTTCCTGGCGCGTAGATATTAAAAAGTAGTATTTTCTTATGAGCATCTGCTGGTTGTAGTTTAAATTGTACTTTGATACATTGTAGATTGTGCGAATAGGTATCAATTATTTCTTGTGACCAAGAGTAGTCTTCTTTCAGCAGGATTGCCATACCTCCTTTCGCGTGACCCCTTTTAGATTTTTTTGCTAGATTTTCGTAGACATAATATCCTTTTTGCGTGAAGGGAGTGGTGAACCATGTTTCCTGCAAAGCAAGAATGTCTGGGTTATCTTTTATTGCATCTTTCATTTTATTGGCGGTTTTCCCGGCCATATTCCATAATGATAATTTCAAACCTTTGCTAAACTTGACGTTGTTGCTCATTATCCATTTTTTTGCTGTTTAATACTTCTGGTAACCACGTCCAGGATAGTAGGTTATTCTCCTTTTCTTTTGGATTAGTTTTCCGGGACCAAACCGACCTTTCACCATGCGTTACTTGTATTTTTAATATATCTTTACTCATGTTGATTGAAGTATATTCTTCCCTTTCTAGACTGAGTTTATTTTCAGTATGAGATTGTCTAATTACTACTGCACTTTGTGAGTTAGTTTTGATTTCTGGAATTGAGATTACATCATAACCATGCTTTTGTAGAATTTCCTTCTCTCTTATAATTATACCGGGGAGAACCGGGGATAAGAATAACACTTGTGCAAATTTGATATTTTCTTTTTTTGGAAAGCGTACTAAGTCTATTTCTTTACTTGTCAGGGAGTTCAGGGAAGGTATTTCTTGTAATAAATTAATTATTCTTCCTCGATTGAGCGGAATATTGTCGGTGGGAAACAGTTCCTCTATTGTTAGGTGTTTTGATTGATTTCCATCCCACTGCCAAGTTTTATGATCTTGTAGATCTTTTGTATTGTTAATTTTTTGCTCTGTTAATTTTCTTACTGTTGGCTGGCAATATTCTTCTGCTTTTGGGTTCAAAGGCTTCACTAGCGTTGTTATTTGAGTCGGTGAAGTGTTCACCAAATTAGCAAAAGTGTGTCTTTGAAATTTGAGTTTGTTCCCTTTTTTCTTTTGGATTCTTCTCAGAGGTCGTCCACGCTTTTTCTTTCCCATATTTTCCTTCAATTCTTTGTTTTTTATGATTTTTCCCGTCTGTTTTGTTTCATTTTCATTGATATCCTTTGTTGAATGTATTTTATTTTCAGGAGATATCGAACCTTGACCTTTCTCAGTTTCTTTATTGGAAAAAATAGGATAGTGTTTAATGCTATTTTCGGAGGTATATTCCTTTTCTTCTCTGAAGAGCTTCTTCAGAGAGTAGATTATGGGAGTTTTTTCCTTTGTTCGTAATTCCTTAAATTCAGTCTCGATTATTTTCGCATCTGATGTTTGCGTACTTGCGTTTTGCATTTTTTGAGGTCTTGTTCTTTTTTTACAACCATCTTCAGACTGTACTGGGTTAACCATTTCTGGTTTATCGGATAAGTCTTTAAGTAATTCTTTTTTCTTTTTTTCTTCCACCAAGAATTTGAGAATACCTATTTGGACGTCCAGAGTGTCATCTGAGTTGGCTAAAATTTGACCAAGATGGGTGAGAACTGATTCCAAAATGTCTTGAAGGGAAAAAAGTGCTTTTGACAGGGGTGGAACGGTAGCTGCCTGGGTTACATTAGAGAAGTAAATGTCAGTAAGATTAGTTTGATTAATATACAATTTAGGTGATTTATCTGGGGAACTGGTAAAAGGCTGGTTTTGTCTTAACGGAGTCACTGATTTCTGCTCTTCGATCTTCATAATATTACTTACTGAGACCTCCTTGGCTAATTCATTATCCTGCTGTTTAATTGGTGTTATTTGAGACATCTCTAAGATTGATTGATGGTACTCTTCCGAGGGGAAGATCTTTGACAAATTGATCTCTGGATTTGATAGTACTTGATTTTGGTTACTTAGTTCTAAAGGTAGTATTGACTGATGTTCACAATTATTGATTGAGAGATTTTGCTCTTTTTCCTCTTCCGAAATACGAAAAAATGAGTGGTTTTTCTCTGAGAGAGTAGAAAAGTATTTAGTTATTGCCGGTGTATTGGAAATTTGACCTGGTTTCATAGATTTATCAACAGAATTTCTAATAGCTGCATCGGTACCCATGCGTTTCATATAAATTGTTCTTGAGCGCAGTTTTTTTAAAGCCATCATTAGGGAGTTTTGTAATCCTAGTGGTCAGATGGGCCTAATCTCCTGGTTTCGATGTTAGTGGGGTGGCCCGTCCCGTCCTCGATCGTCCTCGGACGGCCACAGACGGCCCGCCCTTTGCCCGGGCTTAGCCCCGCGCTGCGTCCCGCGCTGCGGGAGGGACTAGACTAGTTCTTATGTTGTCCCGGCGGGGCGTGACCGCCGTGGGAAGAGGCACCAGCTGTGAGAGCTAGAGGCTGCTGGTCCTCGCAGTCCCCCGGTGTGGTCAGCGGTAGTTTTTCACAAGTTAGGTGCACGCTGGGAGCATGCAGAGTATCCGCCGAATGCGGTACTGCTCCCACCAGCAGCGCAACCTGGCAGATATCCCCTGTGGTCAATAGATCCTTCGTAAGCGGCTAACAGCTTTCCTCAGCCAAAGCACAATCCAGGAAAAGGCAAGTGAGCGGCACCCGCGGAGCGGGTGTCGCGAAAAGTAAATAGCGGTAATGAGGGGGCGTGACCGCCGTGGGAAGAGGCACCAGCTGTGAGAGCTAGAGGCTGCTGGTCCTCGCAGTCCCCCGGTGTGGTCAGCGGTAGTTTTTCACAAGTTAGGTGCACGCTGGGAGCATGCAGAGTATCCGCCGAATGCGGTACTGCTCCCACCAGCAGCGCAACCTGGCAGATATCCCCTGTGGTCAATAGATCCTTCGTAAGCGGCTAACAGCTTTCCTCAGCCAAAGCACAATCCAGGAAATGGCAAGTGAGCGGCACCCGCGGAGCGGGTGTCGCGAAAAGTAAATAGCGGTAATGAGGGGGCGTGACCGCCGGGGGAAGAGGCACCAGCTGTGAGAGCTAGAGGCTGCTGGTCCTCGCAGTCCCCCGGTGTGGTCAGCGGTAGTTTTTCACAAGTTAGGTGCCCGCTGGGAGCATGCAGAGTATCCGCCGAATGCGGTACTGCTCCCACCAGCAGCGCAACCTGGCAGATATCCCCTGTGGTCAATAGATCCTTCGTAAGCGGCTAACAGCTTTCCTCAGCCAAAGCACAATCCAGGAAAAGGCAAGTGAGCGGCAGGGGTTCTTCAAAAACAGCGTTTATGAAGAAAACCAATGCATTTCGAGCATCAAGTGCACTTCGTCAGGGTACGCTGTTTCTGGCGTTCTCACCACTCCGTCAGCCCAGTTCGTTTCTCTCCCCTATATATATTAAACATACTTAAACTTTACAGAAACACACTGTCACTGGAAAATATCATCAGTGATGTCATTTGAGATGTCATCAGTGATGTCATAAGTGATGTCACTGACCATGTCATAAGTAATGTAATATGTGACGTCATCAGCAGTGCATTGCGGGGGCGTGAGTTATAGTTAGCTGAACTAACTATAACGGGGGAATTTCTTTGATTTTGTACAAGTGAAATGTCCAACTAACAATAACTTTTCCTAAAACCTATTTTTTTCCAGTGAATTTCTAAGGTTTTTTAAATGCTAACTCTAACTATACCGTGCATTAAACCTATGTTTTGTTTTGAGTGAATCTATATATATATATATATATTTATATATATATATGAGGCAACCACCGTCTCCTCGCGCAATCGTTCTCCCCTGACCACGCCTGCGGACACAGACACGGACCAAACTTTCTTTGGATGCTGTTAGTCTGTCGCCATAACGTTTCGGCACAAAGCCTTGATCACATATATATATTCTTAAACAAACTGCCCAAGCTTTTGAAAGAGCACTCAACAGCGCTCGTTACCCGCAGGCATCTTCTAACCTCGTTGCAGCTTGCCTCTTCTGTGCCATATGGTGTCCTCATGCCGACGCGTTTCGTGGCGTGAACACCTCTTCTTCATGGGCTTAAGTAAAAACAGGCAGTCAGAATTCACTTCTTTGGCAATGTTCTTTTATTAGTGACACGTCCTCAGTGGGCTTGGCTTAGTGCAATCTTTCTTGTCAGGGCATTATGGGAATTGTTGTCCATTGAAGTGAATACATTATTTCCTTAGTAGGTTGAATGTCCCGTTTTTATAAAATAAAAGCATTTTCCATCCTTTGTAGGTTTGGACAGTCAAGGCCAGCTTCCGTGTGCAATTCGGGCGCTGTGCTTCGCAGAGAGAACATGTTTTTCTCCACAGCCTTCCACTTTACATGGAATGGTGCTTCTTTCCACGGCGGGCCGCCGTGTGGATATTTTCTTAAACAAACTGCCCAAGCTTTTGAAAGAGCACTCGACAGCGCTCGTTACTCGCAGGCATCTTCTACCCTCGTTGCAGCTTCCCTCTCCTATGCCATATGGTGTCCTCATGCCGACGCGTTTCGAGGCTTGGAAGCCTCTTCTTCATGGGCTTAAGTAAAAACAGGCTGTCAGAATTCACTTCTTTGGCAATGTTCTTTTATTAGTGACACGCCCTCAGTGGGCTTGGCTTAGTGCAATCTTTCTTGTCAGGGCATTATGGGAATAGTTGTCCCTTGAAGTGAATACATTATTTCCTTAGTAGGTTGAATGGCCCGTTTTCATAAAATAAAAGCATTTTCTATCCTTGTAGGTTCGTGAGCGGATTGAGTACAGAAACCTACAAAGGAATCACTATTAGGCTCCGGTAGGGACTACGGGTCCCATAATGCCTTGAAATGGAGGATACTTTAAACCAAGCCCACTGAGGGCATGAACGAATCAAATATGTAAATGAGGCTGTAAATAAAAGAGAGCAGTGTCTGTTCACTCGCATCCAGCAAGCCTATGAATAAGATGGAAACATCGAGACGCGTCAGGCAATCTTACAAACTGTCACGATGTTAAGAAGACAGAAAATGCAAAATCCGAATGGATGGCCCCCCGCTGAGTGCATAGCTGATGCTTTCGGGCCTTTGTTGTAAAATGAATTTTCCATGTGGCTGCCCTGCCACGAGCGTTGCACCACCTCGAAAAAAGATGGGGCTGAGGCGGGAACTGTTCCTCAAGGCCATACAGCGCGGGAGACCGAAGAAAAACTAAAAGGCTTCGAAAACATCGTGAATCCCAATAAGGGAAGATAACTAAGCTTCAAGAGTGGATTGATAGCAACTGTAACATGAATAATGGCAAAATACAAACTGTGTATATATATTATAAACAATTTCCAGAAATAATTTATTTAAAGAATTATGCAAAAAATGATATGTAAATACAAAACGGATGTCATGTATATAGCCATTTATCATGTTTCTCAATATGTGAAAAGAAACAGTAATATACTGAACAAATAAGTTCCTCACGGGGATTTAAGGAAGTCCTCTTTCTATAGACATGCTAAAACAATGAAATGCTTTTATTTCCGCTTCCTGCGTGTCAATGGTAGACACTGACGAAGGAAAACCGAAACGCGTTTGTCTGCTGAGTGTTTTCAAAATAAAATAGCGTGAACACTTCCCTTATGAGTGCCGTAAATTCTTTCTGACATTGAGAGAGATTCGGAGCTGTAATATATATATATATATATATATATATATATATATATATACCCAGAAACAGAATTCAGGTAAAAGAAAGCCCGTAGTTCTTCCAAAAGGTGTTTATTCGGCAAATCAAAGAGTCGAGGGATAACGCGTTTCGAACAACAGGTTGTTCATGATTACTATATATATATATTCCAAAAGGGAAAAAAACAGCATTCAGGGATAAAACGAGCTCACCTTTAATTAGTAGAAATCATATGCATCATGTGATGTGGTCAGTTGATCGACTTTTAAATCCATGATCTTAGATGCTGATGATGGACTATAACTTATCATCACATTTTCAGTTTTAATCACACTATAGTAGTCTGTAGTTTAGGGAACCTCGGTCATTAGTAGCAATATTCAAATGTCATGTTCACATCATATTCACCATTAGTTGGCATCCCAGATGTTACTTTGTCATATTTTTCTCCGTTTCATTGCCTGGACTACAGTACCCATAATGTATCAATTGCACTTAAACATGTCCATCATCATGGACCTCAGTAATGGTGAAAGGGTTGTGAGTTACTTTTGTTTCTGTTCTGGGAGGACCTGGTAAGGCAGTTCTGACTGGACTGTTCCTGATGGACCGGGGTCAAGACTGACTTGCACATGACTAGATCCAAACTGAGGTAGCAATGTGTGCAAAATAATGCTTACAATTACTTTTGTAACAAATTACAAGCAGCATATTGGAATATTTATTTTTACAATATAGATTTGTCATTTCTTCTTCATATCTGCAACTGTAGTATGTCTTTTTTAAGGAACAAAAGAACAAAGATTTAAATGAACTCTTGAAAAAGTGAAGTTGTGACTATTCTGCCTTCACCCTCATTCCTCTACGTGGTCAAGAAACTCCTCAGTGACTTGCAATATCCATCTAGTGTAAAGCTGTGGGTACTTTATCTCATATATATACCTCCATTCTCATATTCATAATTTTGCCTATTCTATTTTTTTAGTCAGATTGTAATGCAACCCAGTGCAGACATGTTTTTGTGGCACCAGTCAAATGATTCCAACCATTTACTGAGTACTTCTCGCAGCCATCATTACTGAGGTCATTATGATTGAAATGGTTTAATTCCATTTTATGCCAGATGGCACTCAAGCGTGCATGGACAGACCGCTCTTCAACTGACCCCACCAAGATGGCACCCCTAAGACTCTCTCAACAGGCATACCTCTTCTGAGTGTCATAGGATATACAGATTGAATTCAGGGTTGCAGAGCTGGCTGTTAGAGTGTGAATTAATCTTGACATTATCACTCTCAGTTACATCACATGGGAAATCAATTACGAGCATTCTTGATTTTTATCAGTTAAATAAAGGGTATCACAGCCCCAGATATTTCGATTTATTCACATATCGGAGCACCTCAGAATGACTGAGGGGTATTTTCACTCATCTTTTATGTCAATTAGATTCTAAACATTTGTGAACACTGAGCAGCGAAAAATTGAATAAAATTCAAAACGCACGTCTCTTTTGTTCTTCTTACTACTGTGAAATTGACCAAAAAAAGAACTATGAAGTGCCTGAAGCTTGTCACGATTATGGATGGTAGACTACTGGCTCGGGCAAGCTTTGATTGTACAGGGTGATTGCAGAGTTCCTTTTCCCAAAGGACTTTGTCATTGACCCACATCAGAGATCAGGGTGAGTCCGGAAGTGTGTGTGCGGGGTAGGCCTGGGCAGTAAATTCCGTTCCGCTCGCAGAATTTGCGGAATTTGGGTAACTTTGCGTTCCGCGGAGAACGCGGAATCGCCAAAATTTTTGCGATCCGCGGCTTCGTGGAATTTTTTGCTTGTTCACACTTTTAAAATGAGTGTTTGCGAGATATTTCTCCCTGAGCACGCAAACAGCATTCACGAACAGGAAAAAAGTATCGGGAACAGGCGAAACAAGCAATTGCGCATATTCACAGAACTTTTGCGTGCTCGTGGAGATTTTTTACCATTTCGCAGAGCTTTGCGTAACGCAACTATGCAAATTCCACCCACCCTTAGTGTGGGGGGGATCACATGCTAATGAGCAGCTGCAAAACCATTCAATAGAGGTTCAGGAATATATCATCTAACTGGTGGATATAGCGGAATGACAATCAGGACAAGGAGAAGGGCCACACTAGAACCTTTTTATGTTCTGATACTCTCTCTGGTACCTTCTCTGAATAGTCCACCTCCCTCAGCTGAAGAAGCCTGCCACCTACAAGGTACCTACCTTCACAGTTTGTCTACTATGGTGGGATGTGTCAAGAGCTTTTGTAAGGGGTACAGCGAACTGAGGACCACCCCTTCTTCAATGTCAATGGAAAGATCCAGGCGGTAGGGACAGCGAATCCTTCAGAACAGGCAGAAGATTGGGTGGACTGTTTTTGTCAGCACAATAACTAGAATGGAAATTAAAAGGGCACAATTAATTAGGATGGCAAATTAACTGACAGAATCACCAGAATGGCCTATTAATTGGCGCAGTAATTCTTATGGAGGAATTAACCATTACAGCAATTCAGATGGACACTGGTTCAGTGATTATGATTGTTAAATTTACTGAGATTATATGGACAGCTACTTAAAATGCGTTCATATTTTACTTCATATTCAAGTTAGCCTAGAGACAAGGGCAGATCAAAGAAAAACACAATTAAAACAGCGGTTTTGTTTTTAAATTAATTACAAGCTTCCAGTCTTGGTGATCAAATGTCACCAAAAACTTTTCTTTGGTGAAACATTTTTGTTTGAAAAATAATGGAACTTTTAGTTCATGGCATTAAGTTCGAAAATGAACTAGAGAAAAGCTTGCTGTTTCAAAAATTAAACAAGTGAAATGCGGTTTTTAATTCGTGTTATTGCAGTAACCCTGAACCAGATTATTTACTTTGTTATTCGTCATACTTTGGAAGCGCCATGTTTGTTTATTTGCTGTTAAAGACAACATTGTAGTTCCAAAAAAAAGGCAATAGAAACAAACCATCTGTTTGTTTTTTCTTTAAATGTGTTATTGTTTGCTGAATATTCTATTTTCTTATGCCACGAAAACATATATTTCCCTTCCTCTCGTCCTATCACCATTAATTCCACTTTAGAGACTGGTCATCACCAATCTCACCATTATTATATTCGGGCTAATTAAATATTCTAATTCCACTTAAATCCATTTTGGGAAGTGGTTTTCTTCCATGAAACTATGAAGTCTAAGAGGGCTTTGTCTGGCAGGGATAAAAATAGTATGCAGCCAAATCAAACTTAGGGGGTCATTAGGATCGCGGACGGACTTGCGTCCGTCCGCGACCCCAGAGCAGGAGGGAACCTCCGCATGGCATGCGGAGTTCCCTCCGGTGCAATTAGGATGTGACCGCAAGGGTTGCGGTCACATCCTCTATTTTTAACATTGCGGCGGGTGGAGCTTCAAGCTGCACCCGCCGCAATGTTAAAAATGCACGCATTGCATTTGCATGCAGTGAGGCAGGCACCGCGCGGTGCCTGCCGCTTTCTGCATGCAAATGCAGGGGGGTACCATAGGTACCCCCCATGTGCACCCCCCACCCCCCTTCACCTAGGGGGCCCGCAACGGGCCCCCGCAGTGAAGTTCCGTATGTTTTTCCACGGCGGAAAACCCGCCGCGGAAAGGCATACTTCACAGGCCATCCTAATATGGTGGACGGTGTCTGACAGACACCATCACCATATTAGAGCTTTTCCGCCGCGGTTGTAAGCCAGCCGCGGCGGAAAAGCTGCGGACGGAAACCAGGACCCACCAGCCATCCTAATGTGGCGGTGGGTCTTTGGTCAGTCCGCTGCGGTTTTCCGCATCCTCTGGGCCGGCGGTGCCTTCCGCCGGCCCCGAGGATGCGGAAAAACCGCGATCCTAATCGACCCCTTAGTTTTGAGCCAAACGTTCTTTCTACTAAAAAATCTTTGAAAAAAAGGTATTTACATTTTTTTCCAAGATTATTACCCACGAAATGTTTCTACCAAATTTGCCAACATAATGCAATGAAACTATAAAGCAAATACCGGCTTCTCCTGGAAAAATTAAAATGATGATACATAGTCAACCTTCTAAGAAGAAACAGCTGTCGGTCAGCTTCATTTCGTATAGAATTTCATGTCCTTTCGACAGGCCCCGAAACACCTTTCTGCTGGTATAGGAGGAAGTTCTGTTAGTCTGGAAACATCCATCAGTTTACTCAGAAGTAGGAATTATTTCAATTTAGCAAATTGCAAAATTTCAGGGGAACACACTCCCCATGTGCCAGTCTGCCTACAGCAAAGAGATTATAAAACGTGCACAAAAATTTTATCTGAACATTTGGCACAGGGGATCCCTGAAAATCATTCCTTGTGGTCGAAATATTTTGTTATTTACTGCTTTATTGATTTTACAAGCAATGATTCCTTTATGGCTGTGAGGAAACCCATTAAAGTGCGGATTAAGGCTTACACAAGCATTACTAATAACCTCTGGCGTTCCCTGTAGTATATCTTCCATTTTCATCAGTCCTCAGTTCATAGCAGTAGTGTGCTTACCACCACAAGCCTAGAGTGAGCCTCTCTGTATTCTTGCTGCATGTCTCTTGCATGCTGCAAAGGGAGCGCAGCAGCGTTATCTCAAGCTCAGGTTCTTGCAACAAAATCCTACTAAGAAATGACCCATTTGTTTGTTACATTTTATTCACTGCCTTGAATGAGAAAAATTATTTTAAGCATACAATATCCAATTAAATTCTAATTATTTGCCTAACTGCAGGATCCTTATGCTCCTCTATAGACCACATATGAACAAATCCAAGACCTCCTTCATTTTCAACGCATTCCCCTTCAGGAAATTCTTAATTCACTGATAATCGAGCTGCATCTGAGCATCCTGTGATTTCCAGAAAATTTATATTGTGTCATCTTAAACCATCTCCAATCCAGCGGTAAAATAATTCTTGCATCCTATCTGTACTATATTATGTTAGTCATTGTAGCATATCACATCACCCACCAGTTATTTATCATACGGCACTGCCTTGCTGTTATATGTTGTTCTTCGTTGCTGTTGGGAAATTTGATCTGGAGCAGGCTCCTTAAGCCTCCCAAAGCCCTACATTTGAAGTCTATACCAGGTTCAGCAAAGTGTAGGCACAAAGAGTAATAAATATAATGATAAATGTGATCAATATTGGCAATAAATCTAGGCAATTGGATTTCTATTTGCCTTTCTGAAGGATTCAGGCTGATTTAGCCTAGGTCAATCGCCGAGAGAGTGATACCCATCCCCTGTTGGATCCACACAAAAGCAAAGGGTAATAGGACATGGGAGTCTGACTCTGCCGCATCACATTACAGTTAGCACTGTAAGCCCCTAGACAAGAGTGTAGTCAAGAATGTGGGAGCAAGATTGGTCAGCAGAACATCCACGTGCTTCAATCCTTTAGTCACATTTCCAAATCACTCATGTGTTGTGACATAAAATGATAATTCCAGGATACAGGAAATATTTTTTGTGGCTAAAGCAATCAGCATACAAGGAACATGCAAACTAATTAAAGTTGTCACCTCTTCCAGATACCAGTGATTGATGCCTCAGATAACCTGCCTTATAAAGAATGTTTTGAGGAGGTGTGGTCTAGGAGCCAAACAAGAGGACTGCTTGGCTCTCAAGTTCACACCTTACATTGCCTTAAGGAAGAGACTTGCAAATCTTAATGGCGATTTCCAGATAGCCCTGACGAAGGGCATTATGCCCGAAATGCGTCCGGGAGGTAATGGATTTTTGAGATGGAATGCCTTCATATATAGGTTAACACGCTATTGTTGACACTCGGAACACAGGGTTCCATGAAGATGGAAAATGCAATAAACATATTGGACATCTATTTTGCATCAACTTTGGTGATTTGAACGAGACATAAAATCAGAACGAACCCACATGGTGGGTGTATCGCAGAGCCTAGGGGGACAGACCCTATCCAGAGTATGCTATTTTGATTCTATGTTTTGCACTCTATGATCCGAGAGTGGCACCCCAGGAGCTCGCTACAGGATATCAACGTACCTTTATCCATTTTGTTTATTCAGGTTGTGCATGGTTATTCTAATTTGATTGATCATTGCTTGGGTGACATCTGTACAGATATTCCAGATAAATGGAGGAATGTTCTGTTGAAGTTTGATATTGAATAGAGTGATGAGAGGTGGATCTTTGTGGAATACCACATGAAATAGGTATCAGCTGAGCAGAAATTCTATCAATGGTGACTTGGAAGGTTCTGTTACTGACGTATGATTGAAACCACCAAACATGATAGATTCTAATTATAGATTTCAATTATTTGGAAGAATATTATATTTTATAGTATAAATATGCTGCTATCAAATCCAGAAGGACAAGAAGGGATGTCCTATGGATATGAGCTATGAGGTGAAGTGTTATCCGTGACTGATGCCACTACTGTTGCAGTATAATGGGATTTGAAGAATTTAGTGGCTGATTACGATGACGGGGGACCGCCACTGACAGCCCGTCGGTAGCAGTCCCACTGCAATTAGAACCATGTAAAATACCATGGCGGGTGGATAGTTGGTGGTCGGAAAGACTGACCTTCATGCATTCGATGGGCTCCTTGAGCCCGCTAGTGCATCGAGGGATTTCCAATCCTGCTAGACACCGCCATATGGATTATGATGTCCCTTTCCGCCTGCCTTTTCGGAAAGGGACTTTGGGGGCCCGTAGCAGGCACCCCTTCACCCCCTTACATAAGCTGTGGGGGGCACCTACATATCCCTGCAGCATGTGGCTGGCACCGCATGGTGCCTGCCACGTAGTGCAGGGATATGTAATGTATCCCCTTTGTGCATTGTGGCGGGTGCTGCAGCCTGCAGCACCTGCTGCAATGCAAAAGATAGGCATTGCGACCACCGTGGTGGCAGTCGCATCGTAATGCCTCTGTCGGGATGCAGATAGCTTGGGGGAAGTCCCGTTTAGAATAGGTGCTAATCAGCCCCTTAGATTTGAGGAGTCTAGTACACATTTGGAATCAATAAATAGTCTAGGTGTTTGGAACTAGAGGTGGTTTCTTTAGGTAAGTATGGCCTTTTGTATGTGGGAGAGTCTGAAATAATGCTTGCTTCATGCGCAAGGTGAGGGCAGTTGTGTAGAAAATGGTATTACATATTTGGTTTAATATAAACCTGTAATGAAAATAATTAGTATACAATGACTAGAGCTAGAAACAAATTAATATTTGGAGTCAGATGTAAATCAAATGCTTTCTGCCCTATTTCTCACAGCTTGACTTTTCTCTACGATGCATCATGGCGCAATATCTTATTTTAAAACACTGCAAGACCTGGGCAAGTTTTTATTTGTATGTTTTTCCATTTTGTGGTATGATTTAACAAAATTACCTCCCTGTAAAATAACAACTACAACTTCCACAAAGGTTTGGGACAATAAGCTTAGTTGCAATTCACTGCCTTATGATACTGGAACGATATAGACTGATGGTCCAATGTGGGTTCTGTTCACATTTTGGAATATGCAAGTAGTGCTTCTTTAGTGTTTTTTTACAAACTGTTACCAGTGGTGGCTGCTTTAATGGGCATGAGGGGCCTCGGCCCCCCTACACTCTTTTGAAAGAAGTAAAGGATTAGGAACAATGAGCAGCTGAAAATAAATGTCACTTGCTGCTCAGTGACAACCTTACCTATACCTCTGTTTTGTTCAGGGGGGCTGTGGAGGTGGGGGATTTTGCTCGAAGCCTGGGGCCTCCTGTGCTGTGCGCATTATTGGTTGGGCAAGGTCTCCCTAGCCCTTAAAGAATTTGCCAGGGCAGTGACAATACATTAGTGGGTGTGGTGGAATTCATTGCCAGGTACACTGTTCATTTTTAGGCATTATTTTTAACAGCCTGGCTGAGGATTAGCAGAGCACAGTAAACAAAAACCCAGAGCGGGGTAGGCCGATGGGGAGAATGTTGGAGTGGGTGGGACATTGATCTCTGTCACCCAACTATTATCGTTCATTATCATGAAGGGAGTGGGCCTAAGAAAGGAATCCAGAAGCGTCCACCCACATTAAGCTAGTTTGGTATCCAGGCCAGTGCCAGCAAGGTCAGATCTAGGAGTGTGTTCATCACCCATGTGGAAGAAGGAAGTTGGGAGAAACCAGTTGAATCTGCAAGTCTCCGTGTGTGGTGGTGGTGTGTTTTTTCTAATCCATGTGGCTGACCTGTTGCTGCCCACCCAGACCAACCTCTAAATCTCCACTGCAGCTTGAACTTCTCCTGCCTGTGCTGTGCCCTGCTACTGAGTCACTAGGCCCTGAGTAAGGAACCAATATCAGAGTTTGAAGTCAGGAGGAGTGATGAGTTGGCGTAAGTAAATTACTGTTAGGATATATGTTATCTTCCAAGCAAGTGGAGGGTGAGCAGGGTACCCCCATGCAGGGTTTCAGTGTATATTGTGGCTGCTGGGCATCCCTATAAAACATGGCATGCAGGCATTTCCTTTGTGTGTTGAATGTTTCTCAGGAGGTTGATGCCTGACCTGTGTAGCTTCATGGATGTCACTTGAGAGGCAAAAGGTCTGCCCCCTTTGAGGCCAGGGGTCGCAAAGGAAGTGCCAAGAGTAGCAGGGAGTAAGTAATAGGTTGCAGCTGACCCCTATCTAGCCTCAAGCATTGTCCTAAAATGTGAGTGGGGGCAGCTCTGAAAGACAGAGTGGGAGTACTGTGTCCATAGGTGATTGGTAGCTCCCTTGTTGGTTTCCTTGCAGGTACCGAGTTTTAAATTAGATAAAAGAATATATTGATTTATACTTGAGGTTGAAAGAAGTGATCTTCAGTGCCAACAAAACATACAAACCAAACAGGTTCCTCCTGCAGCTCGAACCTATTTGGTGAACTGTTCACCCCTAATGATGCAGACACAATCTCCCCCAAACACCCACTCTCCCAGCTTCCATAACACCACATTATAGAACAAAATACCCTCATATTACACAGAAGAAATAGTGATCATTTTCATCAACCTCACAAGAAGAGCAGCAGGTGGTCAGTCCGCCTTCACCCTATCAACCATACCAATCACAAAGCGAATACTCTTCCAACCATACTCAAAGAATAGGATTTGGCCGTAGTCACACAATGCAAACCTTTCTCCTAGAGGCATTGTAACCTTCTGGTAAGCGATTGGCATGTCAATAGGAAGTCCACACTTAGGGGCCCATTAAGGTGTCGGGCGGATTGTCCCCGCCAGGCTGGCGGTGGCTACCGCCAGGCCACCGCCAGCCTGGCGGGGCAATCCGCCCGACATCCTCACTCGTTTTCCGCCTGCCATATTAGTATGGCGGGGGGGACCTCGGCGGACGGAAAGTCCTTCCGCCGCTTTTCCGCCCCGGTCGCCTAGCAGCCGGGGCGGAAAAGGAATAATATGGTGGCGGTGTCTATCAGACACCGCCATCCATATTATGATGGGCATTTTACAATGCCTTTCCGTGGCGGCATGCAGTCTTCTTTTTGGGGGCCCCCTGCGGGCCCCCCAAAGTGAAGGAGGGGTGGGGGGTGCACACGGGGGGGATTTGCATATACAATGAGGTAGGCACCGCGCGGTGCCTGCCGCATTGTGTATGCAAATGCATACATGCATTTATAGCATTATGGCGGGCGGTGCTGAGAGCACCTCCCGCCGCAATGTTATAAATGCAGGATGCGGCCACCACTGTGGCGGCCGCATCCTAATACCACCCACGGGACCCCCGCCCTTATGGCGGGCGGGCCCAATCCCCATCAGGATAGCGGGCGGGCAAAGTACGCCCGCCATCCTAATGACCCCCCAAGTTCGTCCACGTGTGTTTATCCACCAGACACCTCTGCAATAATGTTAAATATGTGGACTCTCCTGGGGCTTGGAGAGCTTGTCTCCATAGCCGGTGTCAATGGGATCAACTTGTCGGTTTTCTCTGTGATTCACAGACTCTAATCTTTGCAATAAATATTTTTCAGACTCATCAATAACCTCAAGTTGGAGCTTTCGATCACTAAAGTGTGCTTTGCTCTATGCCTTTCTAATGACACTGCACTATGGGCCAGATGTACAAAGCTTCTAGCTGCTCAAACCCTTAAATTCACAGAATTACAAGGGAAACTACTTATGAGCTGGTTTGGGTTGCTCTTGCACCACGCAACATAGTGCCGAACGACGCAAACCATAAGCCAGATTTACGAAGCCATGCAAAGCCACTTCGCATGGCCCTGAATGGCTCCATACATCTGGAGTAAGGCAACACAGCTCAAATTGCTGTGTTGCCTTACTCTGTATGAGGAAGGCATGCGATGGGCATTGCGTGGGTGTTTTCACACAACTTCCATGGTTTTTGATGCATTCCCAGATTTACCAGAACTCGTAAACCTGGAAATGCACCCCCCAGGACAGGCGTTACGAGGAGAAATATATTTATTTCTCCATCCTACTTCCTCTTTCTACGTGCGTTGCATTCTGCAGCACACGTAGACCCCCTTCTGAATCACAAATAAGAGGAGGCATCCCAAAATGCAATTGTGTTTACAATCCATTGATCAGTTACCGACTCCTGAGTTGGGATGGTAACGTGGCTGATGTGCAAAGGGATGCTCTCCTCACTGGACAGTTTCCACTCTGGTGTTTGTATTGGTGGCCTTAGTGGGAGCAGGCAGTGGTACAAAGGACTACTGCTTACTCCCCTGATATAGTCCCATACAGGATTTTCTGTTTTTTAAAGCAGCAGCAACTGTGCCTTTACCATTCTTTAAATGAATGGCAATGAGGCAAATTAGCGCCCCAAATCAAGTGCACTGCAAAAAAGTGCCAACTTGGCTCCAATTTCCGAACAGTAATCCATCATTTTGTTCAATATTTGCAAATTACTCCATGATTTCACCAATACTCCGTTTTTCACTCCTCTTTTTGTCAGGCTCAACATGAGGGGTTTCATATGGCTATTTCCCACGCTTCTTATGTGTAAACTGTGCCCATCCAGGCCTCTAGCTTAAACACGACAGATGCCAGGGTTCGTTATAAGCAGTGTTTATTTCTCTCCCAATGCATTTCGGGCGGAATACGCCCTTCGTCAGGGGACACTGTAATTTAACAATAAAAACAAGTCCATATTATACACTGATTAATTGGAAATTCTTGCTTTTGTAAAAAACGTATTATTAATAAAATATGACATATATGCGTACATTTCAGATTCTAATAGTAGTGTCTACACAATGCACCGAATTAATTACTGTGAATCATAATACCTCCTCATTACTATACATCGTTAATCAAACTATGCTTCTTCGTTCCATGCACATGAACACAGTCTCTATATCCCGTCACATTTAGATATCCTTGCTGGAAAATCTTTGTTTAATGGAGCTCTTGCGTTAAGCCCATACTACGAACTAATGTCTCTCTCTACGTTATTCCATGCAAACCTGCTCGCCTATTTCCCAACTGTGCCGAGCATACTTACTCTCCACCTCCCAAATCCCTTTAACTTTTTCACTGCGCGCACCTTGCATTTTAACATGGTAAAAAATATCCACATTCCCCATGTATAACGTTCGATATTTCACCTCCTCTTTCACCGTTCTTAAACATTAGTTAGTCGAGCACTAGTACACATACCTGCTTCTGAAATTCCTAAGGCTCCATTCTAACGGTTCCCGACCGAAGTCTTAACTCTATGCTCTACAGCGTGCTTTTAGATCTGACATAACTAGTCTCCTGCTTTGTGATTGGTGCTGAACGCCTAGTCATCGCAACGCGCTCCAGCTGAACATTATTACTTCTAGGTAAACACTACATAAACCACAATGCAATACTTCTGCATGTATCCAGTGAGTAATGACTCATATTAAACACCACATAAACTGTAGTCAATAAATAATTATACGTTCGAAAATGCGTGTCCCTACGATTTTATCCAGTGACCATGTCTCTTATGTTTTAAAGCGCCGCTTTGTTTCCGAACCCAAGTGTTTTTTCTCCCTCTCAGTGGGCCGTCTTAATTTCATTTGTCCGTTCAATTTTCCTCTCACAGCTTCTTGTCTTGTCGGGTGCTACCCTTTGATAGGGCAAAATATTGTGGTTAACAAATGCGAGTAGAAAGGATGCACTCCATATTTATTCTGTATTACAATTTAATCCATCACATTTTTGAAAAGTGCGTGCAACTTGATCAAGTGCTTTGCCCAGGTTGCACTTATAATCAAATGAATGGCAATGAGGCAAATTAGCGCCCCAAATCAAGTGCACTGCAAAAAAGTGCCAACTTGGCTCCAATTTCCGAACAGTAATCCATCATTTTGTTCAATATTTGCAAATTACTCCATGATTTCACCAATACTCCGTTTTTCACTCCTCTTTTTGTCAGGCTCAACATGAGGGGTTTCATATGGCTATTTCCCACGCTTCTTATGTGTAAACTGTGCCCATCCAGGCCTCTAGCTTAAACACGACAGATGCCAGGGTTCGTTATAAGCAGTGTTTATTTCTCTCCCAATGCATTTCGGGCGGAATACGCCCTTCGTCAGGGGACACTGTAATTTAACAATAAAAACAAGTCCATATTATACACTGATTAATTGGAAATTCTTGCTTTTGTAAAAAACGTATTATTAATAAAATATGACATATATGCGTACATTTCAGATTCTAATAGTAGTGTCTACACAATGCACCGAATTAATTACTGTGAATCATAATACCTCCTCATTACTATACATCGTTAATCAAACTATGCTTCTTCGTTCCATGCACATGAACACAGTCTCTATATCCCGTCACATTTAGATATCCTTGCTGGAAAATCTTTGTTTAATGAAGCTCTTGCGTTAAGCCCATACTACGAACTAATGTCTCTCTCTACGTTATTCCATGCAAACCTGCTCGCCTATTTCCCAACTGTGCCGAGCATACTTACTCTCCACCTCCCAAATCCCTTTAACTTTTTCACTGCGCGCACCTTGCATTTTAACATGGTAAAAAATATCCACATTCCCCATGTATAACGTTCGATATTTCACCTCCTCTTTCACCGTTCTTAAACATTAGTTAGTCGAGCACTAGTACACATACCTGCTTCTGAAATTCCTAAGGCTCCATTCTAACGGTTCCCGACCGAAGTCTTAACTCTATGCTCTACAGCGTGCTTTTAGATCTGACATAACTAGTCTCCTGCTTTGTGATTGGTGCTGAACGCCTAGTCATCGCAACGCGCTCCAGCTGAACATTATTACTTCTAGGTAAACACTACATAAACCACAATGCAATACTTCTGCATGTATCCAGTGAGTAATGACTCATATTAAACACCACATAAACTGTAGTCAATAAATAATAATACGTTCGAAAATGCGTGTCCCTACGATTTTATCCAGTGACCATGTCTCTTATGTTTTAAAGCGCCGCTTTGTTTCCGAACCCAAGTGTTTTTTCTCCCTCTCAGTGGGCCGTCTTAATTTCATTTGTCCGTTCAATTTTCCTCTCACAGCTTCTTGTCTTGTCGGGTGCTACCCTTTGATAGGGCAAAATATTGTGGTTAACAAATGCGAGTAGAAAGGATGCACTCCATATTTATTCTGTATTACAATTTAATCCATCACATTTTTGAAAAGTGCGTGCAATTTGATCAAGTGCTTTGCCCAGGTTGCACTTATAATCAAATGAATGGCAATGAGGCAAATTAGCGCCCCAAATCAAGTGCACTGCAAAAAAGTGCCAACTTGGCTCCAATTTCCGAACAGTAATCCATCATTTTGTTCAATATTTGCAAATTACTCCATGATTTCACCAATACTCCGTTTTTCACTCCTCTTTTTGTCAGGCTCAACATGAGGGGTTTCATATGGCTATTTCCCACGCTTCTTATGTGTAAACTGTGCCCATCCAGGCCTCTAGCTTAAACACGACAGATGCCAGGGTTCGTTATAAGCAGTGTTTATTTCTCTCCCAATGCATTTCGGGCGGAATACGCCCTTCGTCAGGGGACACTGTAATTTAACAATAAAAACAAGTCCATATTATACACTGATTAATTGGAAATTCTTGCTTTTGTAAAAAACGTATTATTAATAAAATATGACATATATGCGTACATTTCAGATTCTAATAGTAGTGTCTACACAATGCACCGAATTAATTACTGTGAATCATAATACCTCCTCATTACTATACATCGTTAATCAAACTATGCTTCTTCGTTCCATGCACATGAACACAGTCTCTATATCCCGTCACATTTAGATATCCTTGCTGGAAAATCTTTGTTTAATGAAGCTCTTGCGTTAAGCCCATACTACGAACTAATGTCTCTCTCTACGTTATTCCATGCAAACCTGCTCGCCTATTTCCCAACTGTGCCGAGCATACTTACTCTCCACCTCCCAAATCCCTTTAACTTTTTCACTGCGCGCACCTTGCATTTTAACATGGTAAAAAATATCCACATTCCCCATGTATAACGTTCGATATTTCACCTCCTCTTTCACCGTTCTTAAACATTAGTTAGTCGAGCACTAGTACACATACCTGCTTCTGAAATTCCTAAGGCTCCATTCTAACGGTTCCCGACCGAAGTCTTAACTCTATGCTCTACAGCGTGCTTTTAGATCTGACATAACTAGTCTCCTGCTTTGTGATTGGTGCTGAACGCCTAGTCATCGCAACGCGCTCCAGCTGAACATTATTACTTCTAGGTAAACACTACATAAACCACAATGCAATACTTCTGCATGTATCCAGTGAGTAATGACTCATATTAAACACCACATAAACTGTAGTCAATAAATAATAATACGTTCGAAAATGCGTGTCCCTACGATTTTATCCAGTGACCATGTCTCTTATGTTTTAAAGCGCCGCTTTGTTTCCGAACCCAAGTGTTTTTTCTCCCTCTCAGTGGGCCGTCTTAATTTCATTTGTCCGTTCAATTTTCCTCTCACAGCTTCTTGTCTTGTCGGGTGCTACCCTTTGATAGGGCAAAATATTGTGGTTAACAAATGCGAGTAGAAAGGATGCACTCCATATTTATTCTGTATTACAATTTAATCCATCACATTTTTGAAAATTCTTTTCTTTAGGCAGGTGACTTTGTGATGTCCAGTGAAAAAGACAGTTTGTGATGCGGCCTATTAATACATAGAGCACATCACAAATTGCATTACAATATCCAAACCAGCCAGTGTGCAAGCTGCGCCTCACTGGTTTGCAAGTGGGAAACCAGGCTGTGTGCCCTGTCTCACACTGCACCCACAAGGCTGTTTACTTCAACTATTCTTTTGTTCTTAATCTACAATACAAATATTGCTGCATCGACCATGATATCAGAAACATCCAAAAGAAATAAGATCTGCAAAAGCAAAACAAAATGGACGCTCTATTTTTAGCCCCTATTCCTTCCTTTGGCTCCTTAGCTAAAGTTCTTCCTAGTTTGAGACCCATTTTATTAACTTTCCAAAATGTGT
The DNA here is from genome assembly GCF_964261635.1 of Lissotriton helveticus. Classification (NCBI taxonomy): domain Eukaryota; kingdom Metazoa; phylum Chordata; class Amphibia; order Caudata; family Salamandridae; genus Lissotriton; species Lissotriton helveticus. The sequence continues at coordinate 139,898,309 of NC_136071.1, read as the reverse complement.
TCACAGTTTAGTAATGATATGGTTAGGAGCAGTGCCTGTTAGTGTTGATGCTTCATAAGCAGGGAAACAACCTTTACAACGCAACTTTTACAACGCACTATCATTACAGCAAAACTTTTACAACGCAACATCCATTACATCGCATGCCATTACAACACAACCATTACAACGCATGTCATTACGGCGCATACCATTACAACGCATAACATTACAACATGTAGTATCCTTACTCTATCCAACACTTACCCTACTGTTGCACCCCCTGGAGTTAGAATAGTAATTTTTACCCCTACACTATCCAACACTTACCCTACTGTTGCACCCCCCCTGGAGTTAGAATAGTAATTTTCACCCCTACACTATCCAATACTTACCCTACTGTTGCACCCCCCTGGAGTTTGAATAGTAATTTTTACCCCTACACTATCCAATACTTACCATACATGCAATGTAATGTTATGCGTTGTAAAGGTAGTATGCGTTGTAATGGAATGCGTTGTAAAGGTAGTTTTTAAAAAATCGTTGTAATGGCATGCGTTGTAATGGAATGCGTTATAATGGATGTTGCGATGTAAAAAATGCGTTGTAACGGTATGCGTAGTAAAAGTATGCGTTGTAAAGTCATGAGCAAAGTGTCTTCTCCTTTACAATGCATTTCTTTACTATACACATCATTTTACTAGGCAGAGAAACATGAGTGATCTAAGCTAATCAAAGAGGTCTCCTGAAAGGATATGCTGTAGTTCCCAATTCCTATCTTGTTGGGTCTTGAGTATGGTACCCTCTTAGTCACTAACCTCCCAGACAACCCCCCTCTAATACATTCTGCAGTGGTTAAACAATTTACCAAACATGCATCTTTATTTTATGAGTGCTCCAATCTCTCTACTGTCCATTACTCTCAACTTTCCAATACGTTAGTTTCACATTTGTCATATTCTGCTACAAAGTCACCTATTCTGCTGTCTTAACCCACTTAGCATTAATATTGTTTTGCTGCACTTTTTGTATCACACTTTCTTTTCTGGAAGTGATTACTTTGCACTGGCTCCCTCGTCGCTTTCATTCACAACTGACCAAACCCATTTTGATATTACTTCTGCTAGCCACTCTCGCTTTATCGGTCCCTCTTGCTCTTCATGTGGAGAATACTTCTCAAATGCTTTACAATAAATCTTTAGGGGAGGTGCAATATCTGGGGATAATCTTTGATTTAAAACATCTCTTATTTAAAGATCAGTCAAAAAAAGCATCTGTCCAATGTGAGTTAACCTTTGGTGTGTTGTATAGAGTCAAATCCTATTTGGAGTTTGGTGAGCAACACTCATTTGATTCAGGCAATAATTCCAAAAAGAAGGGCGGATAATGCTAACAATATTTATATCGGAGCAAATTAAAACTATTGCAAACAGTACACAAAAGAACAAGCACGGCTGACTCCTCATCCCAAGAAAAAGAGTCCATATTCAACGCAAGCATTAAGATGTTGCTTTATTTTCGTAGAAAAACAAAAGAGTGCAACTTAAATAAGGTTGCTTATTTCTGTCCATGCTTGGAAAGAGGGATGCGCCACTGGGGTCAAAAGTGATAGAGACCAAGTCATAATAGTGTCATAATACCAGCTTGCAGATCCCTGCAGGAGAGCTGCAGCTTTCACAGAAAAAATAACTGTTGGCAATATCTAGGGCATTGACAGAAAGTACCAAGAACATCTGTAAGCATTCATGAGACATTCAAGAAGAAAACAAATGTAGTAAAAAAGTAACAACCGATCTTCAGTAAATAATGCATTTCTGCCTCTACTCCTCTTTCCTCACTCCTCTCTTTCTTCTTAGTGAGGGTACAACAGTGTTACCTGGAACAATTTACACCAACCAGCAATTCGAGCGTTTGTGACTTACTTCAAGCCATAGGAGCCACTATGCCTTATGTAACCCCCAAGGCGTCTGTATTCACCCTCACGCACTACTACTGTACTGTATATATATACAAATCTTCAATAAAATACTTTGAAATAAAAAAAATAAAAAAATAAAAATGATTCTCTATTCTCGCAAGCATTGAAGGTCAAGGATCTCCATATCTTGTCCTTCTCAGCTTATGATGTCTCAGGGATGAGGGTCCCTCTCTGGACACAGAGCTGTGTTCCTGCTTATGTACCAAATAGTTTGGCATAGTTGCATTTCTAGTTCTCTGTTTTTCCAATAGATTTGGATTTCACCTAATATGTGTTGGAATGGCACTGCATCTGGGAGTGTCATTTGAAACCAGGCTGGAGACTTCTGAGCTGTGCTAAGAGCAATTGCTGACTCATGACCAAATATCTGCTAATTTGCTGCATCAACAATCAGCAATTTGTTTTGGTCAGATTTGGACATTGACTTGCATTTTCACAAATGAATGAATATTGGTACAAATCAACTTGCTTCTGATAAAATATGAATAAATATATACATATATACATATACATATTATCGGTCGACAGTAGGTAGTTATAGTTAGGATATAGTTGCCATAGGAAAAGTGTTTTTTCATTTACCAATAACTTTGGCGTCGTTTGACGGATCCTCATGGACTTTTCCAAACTAATTTGCCACTCACTTCCACTGCTGTGTTGACAATTTCGGGGTGATCCGTCAAGCGGGGACAGAGAGAAAGGGGGATCCCAAAATGCGTTTTCTCCATATTAATTTCCATTGAAAATTTTAGGCACAGCTAAAGCCTGAACTGCTGAACGGAATTACACCAAATTTGGCAGAAAGGCAGCTGTTGGTCCGGAAAGCGCCCTTTTTGTTAAATGGTGTAAATCCGTTCAGTAGTTTTGAGAAATGTAAAGATTATTAGGATAGCCCACTGGGGATGCAGAGGGTCCACGACTCCACCGAGATCTTGTGCTGAGATCTGATTGGCTGCCAACATTTCAAACCAGGAAGTGTTGGCAGCCATCTTGTGACTCGTTTGAACCGAGTCACAAAAAAAAGTTTTAAAAAAAGAAAAGGTGGAAGGGTAGAAACACACTGACCCCCTAGGCCTCTTGGGGGTCCCACAGGGATCACACAAGGGCAAAACAGCATTTTTTTTTAAATCGACCGCAGTTGGGCTGGATCCACGAATCCCGCTGAAATATTTTTTTAAACGAAGTGCGGGCTCCTGCACTTTGTTTTGAATTGGCCTCTGGGGCATGTCTATATTATATAAGAGGGGGGCACACGGGGCCCTCTCCTAGAAGCCTTAAAACCCCGGGGAGGTGGCGCTCCTAATTAAAGTATGCAGGGGTTGCCCTGGGCAACCCCCATGCCTTATGGACCGCCACCACCCCAGGTAAAATGTTATATAGATGCGTGGGGGCCCGTGTGCCGCCCGCAGCCCCAGGTATGGTCACCTTCCCATGGCTAAACATGACATGGGGGGGTCATTCAGCCCCTCTCACAGCCCCCAGGTCAGCCACATCCTCGGGGCTAAATATGACAAATGGGTAGGGGCCATGCAGCACCCCCGCAGCCCCGGGACCACCACCTCCCTGGGGCTAATGAAATATTAATGCTGGAATATTAATGCTGTGCAAGAACAACAGGAGTACGACCCATAGACCACGTCGGGATGGGTGTAGAGTATATATAAAACAACAATTCCCAACAGGTATCAATTTAAGACAATTAAATGATGGATGCAGTCAGCATTACATAAACAGGAAAACAAGGAGGCTCATATGGTTTAAAAGCTTGTTATTCACCAATTCAGAGGGGGGTGTTTCACATGGAAATACAGTTAGGCAGCACTGTACAGAGGAAATCATGTGACAACCCGAAGGCACTTGGGGCCAGATGTAGGTAATTTTATTTTACCACCTCTTAAATACCGAATCATACCGAATCGGTATTTAAGAAGTGGTAAAATAGAGGGGGGGAGATGTAGGTATTTCCAGATGTGGAAATACCGAATCGTTAAGATTCGGTATTTACCGAATCTGGAAATACCGAATCGGTATTTCCTATTGATTCCTATGGGCTGTGAAGCCCATAGGAATCCATGGGCAATACCGATTCTGTAATTACAGAATCGGTAAATACCGATTTTAGCAAGGGTGCAGGGGGTGTCACTTTGACACCCTCTGGCACCCCAAAAATAGGCATGTGCGCCATGTGGCACACAGACATGCCCTAAGGGCATGTCTGTCTGTCACATGGCTAGGTGTGCATGCACACCTGAATTCGGTACTTTAACACCCAATTGGATTGGGTGTTAAAATACCGAATTTGTAGGGCCTTTGGGACTCTGAAGAGTCCCACCTACATATGGATTTACAGAATCGGTATATTTACCGATTCGGTAAAATACCGAAGTGGTAAATTTACCGATTCGGTAAATATACCGATTCTGTAAATTCACAACCACCTACATCTCAAAAGCCAAATACCGGTCGGTAACGGCCGAATTCGTCCGTTACCGACCAGTATTTGGCTACCTACATCGGGCCCTTGGTGAGTAGTGATATATACAATCGGTGAAAGGTGAAGATGCAAGTGCTGAACGTGAACAGCGTGAACGGCGCAAAGTGACAAAGAAATTATACATTGATGGCTCCGCAGGATTAAGTTATAGTCACTTAAATCATGGTATCAAACAATTTTACAAGAGCCAAAAACATTAAATGTGCCATGAAGTTGCGCTGTGATGTCGACGGCGTTTCGATTCCTGTGAGTCGGGATCGTCTTCAGGACAGGGTTGTCGGCTTCAGGCAGTGCTGTGGGGAGAAAGGTCGAATCAGGCACGGTAAAGGAGGAATGGCGAGGAGGGGAGAGGGGGGGCAGGCGGGCAGGTATAGAGCGGGGAGGGGAGGGAGGGGTGAACAGACTGCACATGCACGATGGTAGTGAGCTGGTCAAATTGAGGTACCAGGGGAGTGGGTGTGAGTAGTGGGGGAGACGTTTCAGTAGGCCAGAATTGCCCCAGAGGGTGTGAACTAAAGGTGTTGGGGGGATAACCGGCGTGCGATTGAATTGTGAGTAACAGCGCACGGAGGAAGCGAAGAATCGTCTAATAGGAGGGTGGGGCGTGACTGGTGGATCAGCGATGGAATTAAGAAGAACAAGGCTCGCAGGGTGCTGAAACATGGTAATTACGTGTGAGGGGCGATGTTGATAAGGGGGCGTGAGGGGGTGCGAGGGTAACCTGGACAGTGAAAGCTAGGTGGTAATCTTGGTATGGCAATAAATACTACTGTGCTAGAAAGGTGCGTGAAACCAGTGGATGGCAACTACCAAAGGTGGGCTGGTACACAGTAAGGTGCTCAAACATACTTGTGTACGCATAGTCAATCGCGTGGTTCCTGGGTCCCTGGGCGATAGGATTTGGCCGTAGTCACACAATGCAAACCTTTCTCCTAGAGGCATTGTAACCTTCTGGTAAGCGATTGGCATGTCAATAGGAAGTCCACACTTAGGGGCCCATTAAGATGTCGGGCGGATTGTCCCCGCCAGGCTGCCGGTGGCTACCGCCAGGCCACCGCCAGCCTGGCGGGGCAATCCGCCCGACATCCTCACTCGTTTTCCCCCTGCCATATTAGTATGGCGGGGGGGACCTCGGCGGACGAAAAGTCCGTCCGCCGCTTTTCCGCCCCGGTCGCCTTGCGGCCGGGCGGAAAAGGAATAATATGGTGGCGGTGTCTATCAGACACCGCCAGCCATATTATGATGGGCATTTTACAATGCCTTTCCGTGGCGGCAATGCCGCCACGGAAAGGCATGCAGTCTTCACTTTGGGGGCCCCCTACGGGCCCCCAAAGTGAAGGAGGGGTGGGGGGTGCACACGGGGGGGATTTGCATATACAATGCGAAGGCAGCGGATAAACAGTCTGGGGGAGAAGGACAAGAACCGTCATGACCGGCAGTGGGCATGATCGTATGGCAGGCTCACATGGTCAATTAATTACCTGTAAATGGTGTGGCGCAGCCGAGGGCAGGTTAGGAGAGGCAGCGCCTGTAGAAGGGAGAAGGCTGCCAGTTAGGGTTAGCAGTACCGACAATCGGCGCGATGGGTGAAAAACGGACAACGTACGTGGAGTGCCCGCCAGAAACAGACGGTTGGTGTCGCGCTCCACGAGTGGAATTAATAACGAACCTGAATGAAGCGAGGCGGCCGGAGGCAACAAGGGCTCTGTACTCTCGGGAGGCTCTCTGTGGGTTGGAGCAGCTCCGTGAACCCGGAAGGGGTGTCGCGTTGTATATAAGATATGATTGGGTGGTGAGGAAGGGGGGCGTGTCAGGGAGGGAGGGGGCGGGGATGAGGACGTGTCACAGGGTTGCTGGGGCAACGATGGAGTGCGAGGGCAAACTTGTTAGAAAAAAAGGGGGGGGGGCCATGTCGGAAAAAGGTTAGATCAGCGCAGATGGTTATGGACTGAAATCGGCACAAATAACACTGATACAATATTGTGGCCGAAACAAATAGTCAACTGGCGTGTTGTAAGCAGTAGTTTATACAAGGGTGGGAGAAAGCTAAACAAGAGTCAAGTGGTATGAAACCAGGCAGTTAGTTTACATGTTTGTATATTGAACAGAGTAAGTTGGCATTTGTGTTAACACCACAGTCCAAGATTGGAGCACAATGTGCATGATAGTTAAAACAACTGTAAATTGCGGTTAAACATTAGTACAGTTGGGAATTAAATGATTAGAGAACATATGTTACCGAATAATTCAGAGTGAGTAGGCGTGGTGTACACACAACAGTAAAAAATCAACATTGGAAGGTACAATTTGGAACGGTATTCAGGAGCAAAGCCAGGCTGGAGGACCGAAGGACTAGACTGAGTATGTGGAAACACAGAGGGTATGAGGGGGGCTAGCAGAAGTGTGTAAGCACCCAGGAGTGTGTGGGTGCATGAGGTTCATGGTATTAGACGGTGATAGTACTTTTCCACTCGTCGAGTGTGTTGAGGCCATGGTTGACAGAGTCGACGCGTGAAATCCATTTGCATTCCGCTCTGTTCAACAGATTGGACATATTTCCGCCTCTGATCGGCAGTGTACGTTTTTCAATGACCGTCCATCTCAGGTCTGTGTCAAGGTGTTGTTTTTCGAGGAAGTGTGTGACCAGAGGGGCGGTCAGCACTTTGCAATTAGTTCTGCTCTAATGTTGGATGATCCGCTGCTTAACCATTTGGGTGCTCTGGCCGATGTAAATGAGGTCACATGGGCAGCGGATCGCATAGATTACATTTTGAGTCTTGCAGTTGGAGTGGTGGTTGAGTTTGTGGGTGAGGCCATTGTAGATGAACTCCTTTGTGTTGACAGTGAGGTCGCACACACTGCAGGATTGGCATTTGTAGTGGCCAACCACAGTAGTATTTATTGCCATACAAAGATTACCACCTAGCTTTCACTGTCCAGGTTACCCTCGCACCCCCTCACGCCCCCTTATCAACATCGCCCCTCACACGTAATTACCATGTTTCAGCACCCTGAGAGCCTTGTTCTTCTTAATTCCATCGCTGATCCACCAGTCACGCCCCACCCTCCTATTAGACGATTCTTCGCTTCCTCCGTGCGCTGTTACTCACAATTCAATCGCACGCTGGTTATCCCCCCAACACCTTTAGTTCACACCCTCTGGGGCAATTCTGGCCCACTGAAACGTCTCCCCTACTACTCACACCCACTCCCCTGCTACCTCAATTTGACCAGCTCGCTACCATCGTGCATGTGCAGTCTGTTCACCCCTCCCTCCCCTCCCCGCTCCATACCTGCCCACCTGCCCCCCCTCTCCCCTCCTCGCCATTCCTCCTTTACCGTGCCTGATTCGACCTTTCTCCCCACAGCACTGCCTGAAGCCGACAACCCTGTCCTGAAGACGATCCCGACTCACGGGGATCGAAACGCCGTCGACATCACTTTGTAACTTCATGGCGCATTTAACGTTTTTGGCTCTTGTAAAATTGTTTGATACCGTGATTTAAGTGACTATAACTTAAGCCATCACTGTATAATTTCTTTGTCACTTTGCGCCGTTCACGCTGTTCACGTTCAGCACTTGCATCTTCACCTTTCACCGATTGTATATATCACTACTCACCAAGTGGCTTCGGGTTGTCACATGATTTCCTCTGTACAGTGCTGCCTAACTGTATTTCCATGTGAAACACCCCCCTCTGAATTGGTGAATAACAAGCTTTTAAACCATATGAGCCTCCTTGTTTTCCTGTTTATGTAATGCTGACTGCATACATCATTTAATTGCCTTAAATTGATACCTGTTGGGAATTGTTGTTTTATATATGGAATATTAATGCTGGCGGCTCCTGCCCTCCCACAGCCCAGAGACCGCCACCTCCCCAGGGCACATGGGTAAAATTACAGTGGGGGACCACACGGCCCCCTGTAGCCCCGGGGACCACAGCCTCCGCAAGGCTGTATGCTGAAATGGAGGGGGGCCACGCTGCCTCCCTCCTGGAGTGAACATGGTCCTGGGGACCACCACCACCAGGGCTGGCTCCAGCAATGTCCTGTGGTGCCCACCCCCAGGACATTGCAGTTTGCTCATGATGGGCCCACACCCCAACACCTGGAACAACTCCTGGTGGCCCCCCAACCTTGGAAACTTGCACACCCCCACGGACCACGCACACAACCTTGGAATCATCCTGGACTCCAAGCTCAAAATGGACCACCAGATCAACTCCATCTCATCCGCCTGCCTCCTCACCCTCCGCCTCCTACGTAAGACTTTCAAATGGATCCCCCTTAAACACAGAAAGACCGTCATTCACGCCCTAGGCACCAGCGGAATCGACTACGGCAACACCCTCTATGCCGGAATAAACAAAAACCTCACCGCAAGCTACAAAACATCCAGAACGCCGCCGCAAGACTGGTCCTCAACCTACCAAGACACTACCACACCTCCCAGCACCTGCGCACACTTCACTGGCTCCCCATCGAGGACAGAGTCACCTTCAAGTTGCTCACCCACGCACACAAGGCCCTCCACGACACCGGACCAGCATACCTGAACAGCAGACTCAAAGTTACCGCACCCCAACGGACCCTAAAATCAGCCCAGCTCTCCTACGCCGTGGTCCCCCGCACCAGAAAGACCAGATCAGGAGGCCGCTCTTCTCCTTCCTCGCGGCCAGAGCCTGGAACTCACTTCCGCTCCACCTCAGACAGACATCACTCCCCATCTTCGCAAGGAACTTCAAAACCTGCCTCTTCGACAGACCCCCTCCTTGATGAACCGGAACCTACACCCCTCCCCCAGCACCTTGAGACCCTCATAGGTGAGTAGTTGCGCTTTAACAAACACCTGATTAATTGATATTAATATTGACATAGTGTGTACATAGATGTCAAGTAAGGAAGTGCTATACAATAATGGAGGTGTTAGTAGACAGTTCAAGATGGTGCACATCAAGTGGGGAGTTACATCTTTTTACAGAATTACGTTACATTTCACAATTTCACAACGTTAGGCACAGTTAGTTCAAGAGAGTTGCCCAGAATCACGTGCCCATGTGCAGTACTAAATTACATGCCGTTTTAAAGGATAATGTATTTATCAAGCCTCCTTGACCTCCTATTGGTTGTCTCTAATTATGCTTGGTTTATCATTCTCTATAATATCTATATTTTTTCTTCAAAATTGTGTATTTTTGCAATATATTGTTATTTACTATTTCTGTGAACCTTTGACTGTACTCATATCCTCTTATATATTATTCTTTCACCATTTTAGTGGATATTATATATCATTATTATTCTTTATTATACCTTCATGTATTAACAAATAACTGAACATACAAAGTATTTTTTTTTTTTTTAAATTATCATATTATTCTCTTCAATAAAACCTTTTCTAAACTTAAAAGCATAATGTATTTTTTTATGAAGGCCTGCGTGGTAAATAGGTGACAGTTGGCAGTGTAATTGTGCACCTCCATAGTGTGGTTTGTAAATCGTTGGGTTTGCCACTTAAGCCTTTCACGTGCCTCCCTTTGTCATTCCTTTGTTAATCTTGAAAAGGAAAATCATGAATTGCAAGGTGACTAAACTCTAAACTGGTTTAATTACTAGGCCTGTTTAGTGTGTTATTTTCATTTTTTTTCTCCAAGTTTCCCCCTCTGCTGGGATTCTGTAGCCGTTGCTTCCCTGGTAATTATATAATTACTTCACAACACGCTGCAGAAATATGCGGGCAGACAGCTCACGCGCCGCACAATAACGACAATTCAAACATTAATTTCTGGAGTTCTTTTAATTAATTCATCAGGAGCCGTGGTGAGCAGAATGATTACGTTAAAGTGGTTGATTACAAATTTATATGTAATGATGCACTTTAATTACTTTGGACTGGTACAATATTATTGGGCCCTTTTCCCAAATTTCCTGGCACCGAGCTCGGGTTGGAAGGAGCAGCAGCGCCACAGACACGTCTGCCTCTAAATTATTTACATGGCAGCAGTAGAAGCGGGCATTGATTAATGAGGGAACAGTCCACGCTGAAGCCAATTGGAAAGCTGTACATAGTAGAAAGGGGCGGTCAACTATGTCAGGCCAGGCACGAGCTTCTCTACGGAAGCCTGGAGTAGCCAGTATTAATTCAGTGGGAAAAGGCTTACAATATGAGTCACGGAGGAAAACAAGCAACTACTTTCTCCATCATTTGAGAGAAATCATTTCCTAACTTGCCTTGGAAGATGACAGAACGTTCATATTAAATGTCTCTGTTATAGTAGATACCCAGGGGTAGATTTACAAGAAACTGACGCATCTCCAGATGCATCAGTTTACCTGCGCCTCCATTTGAAACCCTTGCGCCACCATGGATGCGCCATATTTACATTACGGCGCACCATGGCGTAAGGATTGACAGATGCGTCTGAAATTCTGATGCATGTGTTAACGCAAAAGTGACGCATTGCTGGAGTTGCTCATGAAAGTGACGCAACTCCAGCAATGCGCCAAAATAGATTGGTGAGTCCCATTTAAACAGACCTGCGTCATTCCATACGCCTGGTCTGAACAGGCGTAGGGAATTTGACCCAGTGAAGGCATAGAGTGAGGCAGTGAAATGTAAATTTCACTGGTTTAGTTCTACATGTCTTTTTGCGTAGAAACGCCCAACCTTCACACATTATACCGGACACTGGTATAATATGACGCAGAGCTTTAGAACGTGACACATCTCCCTAGATGTGTCACATTGTAAATGGGCCACAATGTGGCACATTGTTCACGCCCCTGCTGCATCACAAAAAGTGATGCAACAGCAGCGCAAAAGTGTCGCAAGGGGTTGTAAATCTGCCCCTCAGTTTCTATCCTTTCTTTCTCTATTTCATACCTTTTTTATACGACATCTCTATCGTTTAGTCAAATAGATCTATCTACCTATCTATCTACCTATGCGTATGTCAGGCTGCTTTTTTGGCTCGCAATAAGTGTAATTATCGTGCAGCACACCAGTTTTCAAACAATGAGATTTACTGATCTGACATCACAGAATCGAGATTCCAACCTTTGAAGTTGGTGCTCTTACAGGTGGTGATCTGCCACCTCTGATGGTCTCCACAGAACCGAGGGTGGTGTAGTGTTGTGGGCCCTAATCCCACATGCTACTAAAATGAGTGAAGCAGACTTATTGGATGTGCTTGTTAACTGGCCACGAGCACGTGCTCTTGGACCCTTTTATTTGCAGGCCCACGCCTGTATTGGTTGGGTGTGAGTGTGGCCAGCCCTTGTGGGAGTGGCTGGTAAAACTAATGTCTGCTGAGACACTAGAACGTGTCCTGCGGGACACTACATTCCTCCCAAACTTTATTGAAAAACAAAACAAACAACAATAAAAATAACACCACAGGGTCCATCAGCATCTTGAATCGATCAGGGGGAGTGCAGGCGACATGGGTCTGATGAGCCAGACTGTAAAAGGACTTCTTCACTGACATCCATAATTTAACCTGAGTGGTTCAGGACACGAAATGCTGGTGTGGATACATCAGCAGCACTTGGAGCCTACCAGTGAAAACGTGTCCATGGTCTGAAGCTGTTCCACTACAGTGACGCTGAGGGCAGTTTGTTGCAAGTCTCAAAAGTTCCGAAAACTGGGTGCATCAGGAGCGTGGTCATAGTCCATTGTGACGTTTCACAAGAGTGTTGCTTGATTGATTGAAGACAGTCTTGGTGTGCTGTGACTTATTGTAGTCTCCGTTAGATGACCTCTCTGCATCCTGGAGTCCACAGTGTGGCAATATCAATCCAACTCTCACGCTTGTTTGGGTTGCCACTGGACTGCTTGTGGGCTGCGTGTTTGCCTATGTTGAGGCAGCTGCAAGATCACTTAGGAGCCGCTGTCTAGTTGCTTGCACAAACCTCAGGGGTGGATGAGTCTTGGTCAAGATGTGCTCTCGCTACCGGGATCCGGATGCAAACCAGGTTAGCAGGGAGTCACAATTGACGTGGGCTGGGGTGATCGAGTTGCCAGCGATGTGTTGAATCTGGACGACATGTGATGACGTTTTGCCATGATGGTTGCAGGCCTTCGTTGTTCAGTCATCCATCAGTGGGAGTGAGGGTGGGCAGGCATTTCCCTTTCCTTTGGGGAGGCATCTGCATTCTTGCACTTGGATGTCTTGGGTTACTGAGCCATCGGTGACTGTGTCTGGATAGACGCGCTAAGAAGTATGAGGCAGAGACTCTGTTTGGGCATGCTTGCAACTTACTCTTGGGTCTCCTGCTGTGTGGTTGCCAGGTCGCTCTTATGTCGTGTCACCTTGTTGGCTTACTGCTTGTGTATCTGGATGCATTCCTTCAGCAGCTCGAGTCTTCTTGAGCTTCAGGCCTGGCCTCTCACAACTTTCCCTCCTGAACTTGGTTGGTCATTAGGTTACTAGTGTAGACCAGCAGGTCACACTTCCAGCCCTTCTTCTGGGTGCAGTGACATGCACCATCTTCCAAACAGACCAACAGGGCCTCTCAACATTCAATGGTCTCTGGACCATGCAGGCGAGAATTCCAGTCGCTCTTCTCTCTTTTTCAGGGTGCAGCACCATGCACCTTCGCCAGAGTCGGCCAACAGGACCGCCCCGTGGTTGACTGTTTCCTTATTCCAACCACCTGCTTCAAGTGTTGGGCTCTTGCTTTGTGAAGATTACAGCTGTTGCAGAGCCAGTCCTACTCTTCCTCTTGAGCGCTGGGTGGCGTCCGGCCACATCTCTTGTGTTCCCTCTATAGGGACCTTCTTGAAGCTCCTACTCTGGGTGTTCCTTCTTCTGGAAAATTGCTTCCACAGTCAGTAGGGAGCTGTGGTGGTGGCAGCTTGCCACTTGGGGTGTGCAACTCTCCTCTTGCCTGTATTGGGTCACTGTCAACGCCGTCTTGAGGCAGTGTGGGGAGGACACTCTCTTTGCAGTCTTTGGCCCAATGCGGGCAGTACTAGTGCAGTGGAGATGTAAAGGCTTTCCCTCCTGCATCTGGGCCACGCTAGGCCTTTACTCCTTTCTCCTCTATGAGAGAACACTGGTGGCACTTGGCATTGCGCATACTCTCTTCTGAGGGGGCCTGGCAGGCAACCAGGCTTTCAGAAAACTACATTCTCTTGAAGGGTCCTCTCAGCTGGCTCCCTGAAAGCTTGCTTTGCTTTCCTTGCGAAGGTGGCAGACAGCTGCTAGAGGGTGTGCAATGCTCTCTTCCTCTTTTCACAAAAGTTAGTTAGTGCTTTCTCTGGGGGCTTGGTGGGGACAAGCAGTTCAGCTCTCACTGGGTCAGTCTTACTTTGGCTGTCTTTGCTTGTTGCTTAACCAAGATGGTGGCCTGTTGCCACCCGGGGGGGGGGGGGTTTGTGGTGCACTCAGCACCAGTCCTAGCTGTCCCTTACAGCCTCCATCTGCATTCCCCCTTTATGACAGCTCAGGGTGCGGTGTGGCACTGTGGCCACCAGGTGGTGCTGAAATTGCTTTTCATTCATGCCCTGGCCCTACGGCACTGAGGATGACTAGGGCCTCCTGTGCAGGGACTCAGGCACATGATGCCTATTTTCTATGCTAGCCCCAGCCAGGGACGCAGCATACTAGGTGATCAGTGTTACTGTTGCACTTATGGGCCACGGCAGCCCCTCTGTGTGTGTTGCAGGAAAGGGGGGGGCGCCGGCCTCCCCTTCCCTTGCATCCTCGGTGGTGGGGCGTGCCCCTTTGCCGCGTCTTGATGATGTGGCGGGCACGCCCCACCACCGATTGGTGCCGGCTCCCGCGTTGACCCGGAAGCGACCTGGTTGCTTCCGGGTCAAAGGGGAAGAGCCTGGGGGCGGACCAGTGGGAACTGGTCTGCCCCCATGCCTGCACCGTAGGTTAAAAGGCCGGGAGAGCGCGGGAGGCGCCCTCTTGCCCCCGCGCTCTCCAGGCCCGCTCCGTGCCCCCCCAACAAGGAGCTGAATAATTTTGTCTTTTTCATTATCTACAGGAACGTCGATCGGCGGTGGCAAAGTAGTCGGCCCAGCAGCGGTGATACGGAGCAGCAGCGTGAATACGGAGCGCATTATCCCATAATCTGTGAGCGCGGAGAGGCGCTCTTGGTCGGGTTGCACACGCATTATCGCGGTAAGGCAGCGAGGGAGGGGAGAGAGAGCCACGGGCCGAGGCCGAGCGCAGCATTGTTGCGGGCAGGAGCTGGCAGGAGGCCCCCCCCCATTTTTTGACTAGGGTTTGAAGAGTGAGCGCTCATTGTTTTTTGGCCCCGGGGAATAGTCGGATGGGCGATTAAATTTAGAGAAAACGCTTGTGTGTTTTTTCCGGGGTTACCACACTGTATTAAGGCGATTTAGTATTGACGGTGGGCATTTCCTGCAAGGTAGCGATAGGCCAAAGCAGCAGTTCCTTGTGGCACTCGGGCACAATTTAATACCGTCAGGAATTGTTTTAGACAAGGGTCGGCCATGGTTAGTACGTGGATGGGAGACCAGATTTAAACGCCCCCCTTTTGTTTCCTTTACAAAGCAATAGGAGATTGCAGTGTGAGTAATTCTATGCTCAGCTAGGCAAACACGCTAGTAATTTAAGAGCAGGGTGAGGTAATGGTAATTTAATATTGCACTGGCAATATAACATTGTGCAAAATAAAGGCGTGGGTGTTCAAATACGAGGTCCATTTTCTGTAGGAGCCAGTACTGTGTTGTAACTTTCCTTTCATCGTAGGCCTTCAATCGGGGGCACTGCGGACGGATCTGACGGAGAGTGATACGGTGGATGATGCTATTCCGAGGACACGGGCAGGCCTGCATTTCACTGCTTCTGTCGGGCCGCCGGGCTAGAGTACGCTCGCCCAAACACCCAGGGTAGCTGGTGTGTTGCGGTCCCAGTTGGGTGGTGCTCACGGCCAGCCTGTGTGCCTCCAACGTTGTACAGGTACAAGGGCACATCGTACTCATCGGTGAGGCATTGAGTTAGGTCGTTCCCTGTCGCAAAGGCAAGGAGAATGTCTAGCGGGCGTGGCTTGAAGCGTTCCCGCATGGAACTTATGCTGCAGGGCATGATGCGCAGGATGTCAGCCATGGACAGGAGACTGGGGAAAGTGGACCAGTTAGGGAAGAATGTAGCGGAGCTCAGTCAGAGGTTAGAAAATCAGGCAGGGCCTTCGGGGAGACCCAAGCGAGTTATGGTGCCCCCGCAACCCAGGGGGGAACTGAAGGCTTTGCCTAAGCGGAGCAGGGCCAAGAGGGGTAATGGTCAGATCCCCAAGCCATGTGTAGTAGGGGGGTCACCTAGGATGGTCCCCGACGGAGTACCCACACCACCAGTAGCACCCATACATACTCCACCAACCCCGATAACTTTACCGGTGTCACCGGCTCCTGCCACACCACCGCCAGCCCCAATCATAGCGCCCTTGGTGGTCCCAACGGTAATTCCAATGGCAACGGTGGTGAACCCGGCACCTACCCCGGTGCCCGGCATGGGATCACCCACCCCATGTAGTGCTCCCCTGGGGGTTGGGCAGGTGCCCCCTGAGCTGGCAGCACAGATAGCGGCAGTACTCCCATGGCTAGGCATTGGGGGGATGTTACCTTCCTCGGAGGATCCCTCCACAGAGGCACAGAAAATGGTAGCAAAGATCTTGTTGGCCAGGGGTGGTGGCGGAGAGCCAAGCGCTCCTATTTCTCCTCAAGCAACAGGTTCAGGCAGCGACGCAGGAACAGACAAGAGTATTGAGCCAACGCGAGTTGCTGAAAGTGGTAAGGAGGTGGCATTGCCGCTACTAGGGGCAAGTACAATACCCTCCAGGAGAGAATACCTGGCCCAGCCATGTAACACAAGGATTGAAAGAGTTGATTTGGGCCTGCAAATATGTTAATATATTTTCGCTGCTAGTTGATAACAGGGAAATGGACTATGCTAGGACGCAGAAGGTTTGGATGTTCCCTAGCGAATGGCGGGCCCAATCGGCAAAATTGAGGGTGGATGAAACACTGATTGATTGGATAAGAGCCTTTTCTGTGCTTATGGCGATCACGACCGAGCGTTCCCCAAATGTGCTTACTGAAATGGCATGTTACCAGAGTAGAATTACAACTTTCAGTGATCAGTATGGAGGGGATAAGTGGAAAGAATATGACATCGCATTCAGGAAAGCAAAAGAGTTTGACAAGTCATTATCCTGGGACAGAGTCGATTCTATTTCATGGTATGGCCAACTTACAGGGGGGCAATCAGTGAGTGCGGGCCCAAACGGGAACAAGGGCTACCCCTCCAAACCTCAGCAGCCCTTTCGGCCAGTGCAGGGGGGTGACGCGGCAGGTAAGGCCAGAGGCAGTGGGGATCGAAAAGGGGTGTGTTGGGATTTTAACAAAGGTACATGCACCAGGGCAGCGGGTACTTGTAAGTTCAAGCACACATGTTACATATGTGGCTACCCTTCCCACCCAGAAACAACATACCGCTCAAAAGGTAATGCGTCCGGAAACAGAGGAAGAAGGAAACAGGACTAGGGGAGAGGCCCGCGGGTCACTCACTCACCCATTGACGTTATGGCTATGATTCCTTGGCTGAACAGGTACCCAGACCATGCCTCTGCAATGATGCTGCAGGAAGGTTTCTCACAAGGCTTCAGGATTCCAGCGTTAGGGTATACTGGGACGTCTGAATGTAGGAATCAATTGTCAGTTAGGCACAACCCAGTAGTAGTGGCAACAAAAATTGAGAAAGAACTGCGCCTGGGTAGAATAGCGGGTCCCTTTACTAACATTCCGGTACCCAATTTTGTCTGCTCACCCCTCGGGGTGGTCCCAAAGAAAGAAAAGGGCGAGTACAGACTCATTCACAACCTCTCAGCACCTAGGGGTGCATCTTTAAATGACGCCATCGACGAGGAAATCTGTAGCGTTAAGTATGCTTCCTTTGACCAGGCAGTGGAGATGTTGAGGACTCTTGGGCCAGGGGCCCTGATGGCTAAATCAGATATTGAATCTGCTTTTCGGCTGCTACCAGTGCATCCCCTAGATCAGCATCTGTTAGGTTTTTCTTTTCAAGGCAAATTCTATATGGATATGTGTATGCCCATGGGTTGCTCGGTTTCATGTGCCTACTTTAAAACATTCAGTTCCTTTTTGGAATGGGTTTTTAGGCAATCAACAGGACACCGTCATGTCATGCACTACTTGGATGACTTTCTTTTTCTGGGCACAGCAGGCTCGCAGGAGTGTGCGTGGGCATTGCAGGAATTTTGCGTGCTCATGCGGGCTTTTGGGGTCCCGCTAGCGCCTGGAAAAACGGTCGGGCCAGGTACATCCTTGGAATTTCTAGACATAGAATTGGACTCAGAGGAAGGTTGTTTCAGGTTACCCATGCGTATATGGATGGCATTCCTGGAGGATTTCAATGGCAGGGTAGTGTGGTGCGGTCCCCCCACTACGTCTGCAGTGTTAGGTCTATGGACCGACGCTGCGGGCAGTGTAGGGTTTGACGCCATACTTGGGAACAAATGGGTGGCACAAGAGTGGCCAGCTTGGTGGGAAGAAAGCGGCTTGACAGCGAACATCGGTTTTTTGGAGCTATTTCCAATATGGGTTGCCCTAACAGTCTGGCCGGAATTTCTGTGTAATCAATCTGTGATCTTCTGGTCTGATAACATGACCGTAGTTGAATGTATCAATCAGCAGGCGGCACGGTGTAAGTTTATACTCCGACTCCTGAAAGAGATTGTGCTTAGGTGCATGAAATTGAATGTACAGTTTAGGGCCAAACACGTTCCAAGAGTTTTGAATAACGCAGCTGACTCACTCTCTCGCTTTAAGATGCAGGTATTCAGGGAGCATCTACCAGCGGCAGAGGCAACACCGGCACACTTCCCAACCACACTTTGGCAAATTGGT
Organism: Lissotriton helveticus; assembly: GCF_964261635.1. Taxonomy (NCBI): domain Eukaryota; kingdom Metazoa; phylum Chordata; class Amphibia; order Caudata; family Salamandridae; genus Lissotriton; species Lissotriton helveticus. The sequence continues at coordinate 139,879,955 of NC_136071.1, read as the reverse complement.
GCCCCCTGCTACAGAACCTCGTGGCAGCTAGCCTAGCCCCCAGGACGGCTTACGAAGGGGCGTTTATGTCTTATTGCTCCTTTTTGGGTCAGGGCTGGGTGGAGAAGTGGGATCAGGAGGGGAACTTTACCCAGTACATGGACACATTACATAATGAAGGGCGCTCATCAGCCACAGCTAGCAGACATAAGGCGTCCGTTTCTTTCTTTGCACAGCTAAAAGGGGCAAAGGATCCCGCAAACAGTTTCATAGTGCGGTAGGCTCTGAGGCGGTGGCGGCGCCTGCAAACAACTACCACTGATTCCAGATAACCAATAGGTTTAGAGCGGCTTGCGGCACTATTGAATACCTTGTCTGACACTTGTAGGTCCTCATGGGAGGTACTATTATTCAGAGCCGCCTTTTCATTAGCCTTCTATGGGGCATTACAGGTAAGCGAACTGGTGCCCAGCAGCAAGCTGGACATACTAGGGTGTCTCAGGCGCGAACACACAAAGATAGTGGAGGATACGCTGTTGATTACCATACTTAAATCAACCAGGAGGCTCGGGGAGATAGTTTGGTACTTCACCGGGCTTGGACCAATCCTTGCTGCCCTGTGTTCCATGTTAAGTCCTTTCTCGAGCAATGAGTTGGCGTAGCAGAGGAGGCACTATTAATGCATGCAGACGGTACCCCATTGACAAGGTTCCAGTTCCAAAGAGTTCTGGCAATGGCAATTAGCAATGCTGGTTTAAATCCGAAGGATTTTGGGACGCATTCTTTCAGAATAGGGGCGGCCACTTAAACAACGGCGAAAGGATAGCATGTCAACAGTGTAAAGAGGATTGGGAGATTGTAGAAAAACAGCCAATCTCTTAACGAATACCCAGGCTGTTTGGCGCAAGACATCTCTAATTCCCAATATCAATAGTAACCAAAATAAAGAGGCAGGCGCTGGGAACTGGAAAGCAAGAACAGGTTTATTTGCTCTAGAGGAGAACACGTCAGGTCTGGCACAAGAGTTGTCTTCAGTAGGTGTTCTAACAGCTTCTCTGCTGCTCCCCTTTTTATACAATTTACAGTGACTTTATTGGTGGTCAAACATCCTAGGAATTCCTGCCTCCAGCCGGTTCCCACACAGACCCACCAGCTGTCATTCCCCCTCCCAAATCTAACAGATGATTGCCATCTTGCAGCTGGACATTCCGACAGGACATAAAAGTGTGTGGGATCGGTCAGATCTAAAGGTTATGCAAGTGATAAGATCAAGCATTTCTGTTCGTGCAACAAGTCTTGCTGTGTGGGGGCAATAAAGTACGTCCGCAAGGCTTGGTTTACAGCCTGGGACCGGATCAAGTGACCAGGTGCAGTTGGGGGTTATCAGAAGGCCTTGCTCATGTGCAGGGGATGAAAGGACAAATGTGTTTTAGGGTGGGAAGTGGCTCCGGGGCTTTGTCAGGCTGACAAGGTTTTATGACCTCAGTGCATTTGGTCATGCTGAATCAGGGCACCGGGGATAGTTGCGAGGTCAGGGTGAATCATAGGTGACTCGCAAAGCGCGAGATGGCCGCGGCACCTAAAATGGATGCTGTTTATGTGCGGACGGTGGCTCTTGTTAGGCAAGATGGTGCCGGTGATGTTAATGATTGTCGATCATGTTTTTACAGTCGCTCCTTTAAACATTCCCAAGACATCTTGCTAGTCTATTTTCGATCAGTGTCATATATTGCTACAGTCTTAGGACACAAAGGGTTCAGACATAGGGAACACAAGGGCGGTGTGCAGTTGGGCTGTCCATTGCGGTCTTTGATGGCAATAACCTTATGCAGTCAATGTGACAGGTGAGGAGGCAGTGCATACAGAATGACATTTGTCGTATCATACGTTTAGACCTTCCTTCAATTGGTTCTCACCCCTTTTTTCCCCAGATTCTCAATCCCCGGAGCCCTCACCGACTCCTTAACGATTAATTGGATGTCCATTCTGGCACCCGTAATTCTCCCAACAAAGTGGAGTCACACCACCAGATCGGCTTGACGCCATCGGCTGACCAGTCGCTACTCCCGGTGAGTTCCACACCGCTGACCGCGCCACCCGCCAAAACCCCCCCTTCCCCATCCAGTATTTCCCTCTCTGAAGCCTACCTTTCTCCCCCTACAGCAGTGCCATCAACCCTTGTAGTCCTGAAGATGATCCTAACTCTTATGGATCGAAACGCCGTTGACTTATCAGCAAGATCCTAAGCGCCCCTTGCACAGTGGTTCTCCGAAAAAGACAAATGGAAAATAACTCTTCTAAATAAGATGGAAACCACTCTGTTTTTATTCACTGTATATAAGTACGCACCCACACTTTGCGCCGCCCGCGCTGATCACTCTGTCACTTGTGTCGCCGTAGTGCTACTTCACTTTTTCACTCGTGCACCTTGTACAACTTTGAGTTGTTATCCTTAAATTGTAAATTGCAGTGCTGATATTAACTGTAATTGTACTTGTCATCTCCATTGAAAAATGTTTAGTAAAATGATGCCTTGAGCACACTTTACAATCATATAGAGCCTCCTTGTTCCTCCTTGGATAATGTTTTCATATCCTCACTAACTGTCTTAAAAATGTTACCAGTTGGGATACTGTTTCATTTATATAGACCTGGAGATGGGCATGATTCTTAGACGATGCAGTAAGTTCATTCAAATACAAACATATTATCATACAAATTGTTCTGGTAGGATAAGGACCATTACGTGCATTATTTGAGGTCTAGACTCCATGGGGATCCAAACTAGAAAGCATATTCATGCGGAAAACTGGTGTTCTACAATTATACTTATTCATATACAGTAAAAACAACCGATGTAAGGTTTCAAAGGAAAATCTTTTTCTTGTCCAATTGGGGCATAATCAATACAAAGTGATTGGGAGAGAAATTCAACCTAATATAAGTGATGGTCAGGGAGTGATAATGTTCCAAGGCTTTTCTTTCCAGTGTCTTTTTACAGCGAGCCATCACTGGTAGGCTCACATTGTTCTCTTCTTTTGTTGGCGCTGTTGAGCACCGGCGGTAGAGCCATGCGTCCTGCTCGGATCCAGATTCCATGTTGCAGGGCGAGTTTGTTCTTTGTTCTCGGACCACAGTCCTATTTGCCCTGTTCCCTAACTAATCTATCATAGGTACCTTAGACAGGGTACCCGCACCCTATTCTTAATCCGTGAAGTCCATCCCTACTAACCTACTCTATCTTCGTGCTGTGCTTCTTCATCAAGTCAATTACGAAAAACTCCATGTGAAAAGGGGGGTGTGTTTGGGAGGTCGAGGGAAGAGAGGGCGGAGCGGGGTCAGATCCGAAATGGACCAAGGGGGGCAGAAATTCCACGCAAGTGGGCCCATCAATTAGGCTCAATGGGCTAGGACTTCCGGCACAGGTGGATCAACCGGTTGGGGGCTTCTGGACAGCCCTTCTTTCTTTCATTTTCCATGTTGGGAATGGTGCCTCGCCCAGCATCTCTTTGCTCTGCGGCTCCACCTTGGTCGTGGTCATAGGTGTTCCATGATCTGCAGCCAAGCTGTGCGTCACGTCCGGCCCCTCTCCTCCGACGACTGCATGATATCTTTAAATAAGTATAAAACAATTTTTAGAGAACTGGCAGGGGAAGATGTTTACACAATTCAATTTCTCTCCCAATCCCAAGTAGCCGGGGAAACATTTATCGGTTGCTCAAAAATGACGATAGTGTGGATGTTCTTTAATACTTACATCGGTGCATATCATCAACTCATAAACCATTCCTTTGGTGCAGGTCTGCGAGCATTTTTATGTATTTCAACTATAATTTCTATCTTTGTTGTCCATTCCTTTTACATTCGTGATTGTGGGAAGAAATCTAATATCTATCAATTGTATGGTCTGTCAAATTCAAACCGGTTGGTCCTGTCAGAGACTCGTCGTTATAAGCTAACTCCTGTTGAGCTATATTTTTCTCCAAGGTCTGTTAACTACAAAAAAGTGTAATGTGCTATTATGATGGGCATATAGGTACCCTTCCTAGCTATTGTTTACCATAAAGTACACAGACTAAGCATCATTCCATTCTGTCAATGTTCCTTACTTTTAGCTAAACATTTTGGCTTCAGTACTCATTCAGCAGGGCTTACTACAACATTCCTTTCACTTTGGTTCAAATCATTTTTTATAAACATTATACTTTTTTCTGCATCATCCTTTACAACCTAGCTACTTCATTAGTTAATGAGGGACTTGCGATGTCCATACAACTTGTATCTAGGGTGACCGGAATCTTAAAGTAAAAACAACTAGGGACATTTCACAAAATTGGGAGAAGGACTACGATCTTACTGCAAGCTACGAGTGTATTCCTTAGCAGAGACCTACAGAACGGTCAGTAAGAACTTACATAAATTGCGAATTTTAAACCTGGCGGCTAGTTTGTGAATTAAATCTTTTCTGGAAACAACGGCTAACTTCTACCAGTTTTAGTCGATTTATCTTTGAAAACCGGACATGAGCTACATTTCTTAAAATTTTCTGGGACAGCTGGTACAAAACCTGGACCATTCTGGAAAAACGGGGACGTTTTAGTCACTCTACTTATGTGCAATGGGCGTGGTAATATGAACGATGAAGGTTGTGTCACTAAGGCACTAAGGGCCAGATGTAGGTAATCCCAATTTACCGATTCTAAAATACCGAATTTTACTGAATCGGTATTTTAGAATCGGTAAATGGGATGTAGATAAAAAATCGGTAAATAATACCGATTCGGTAAAAATCGGAATCGGACAATCGGTATTTACCGAATTGGTATTTTCCGAATCGGTATTTACCGAATCGGTATTCCCCATTCATTCCTATGAGCCATTTGGCCCATAGGAATGAATGGGAAATACTGATTCGGTAAATACCGAATCGGTAAATACCGAATCGGTAAATACCGATTCGGTAAATACCGAATCGGAAAGCAAACAAAAGTGAAACTTAAGTAGGCAGCCAATCAGGTGCTACCACCCTCCCCCTCCCTACCAGGAAATGGCTACACAGGCAGCTGCAACTAATTAGAAGCTTCTGGAGAGGCAGTTGGAGCTGAGCTGAGTCCCTGAGCAAAAGAAAGGGTTTTGTGCACTTTTAAAACAGCAAAATGGCAAGCAGCAAAGACAAAGAGCAGCCAGAGAGGAGGAGGAAAATGAAATCCAGCAGCATGGAGCTGCAGGTCCTTGTTGAGGAGGTGGTGAAGGTGCACCAAAAACTGTTTGGCAGTCAGTCCCTCACAGTGGCAGAATCTGCCAAAATGAAACTCTGGCTGGACATACTTGACAAAGTGAATGCAGTCGGAGTGACAACCAGAGATACAGAGGACCTGAAAAAGAGATTCTACGACCTCAGGAGCCCAAAAAAAAAAAATGTATGAACTCCACAAGCAGGCAACCGAAACTGGTAGAGGCAAGAACCCAGCACCCCCCCTTACTGACCTGGAGGAGATGGTGGCCTCAACCATTGAACCTGACAGCGTCTGCGGACTGGGAGAAGTAGACAGCTCAGCCAGAGCTGCAAGCAGAAAAGGTAAGACGCATGCACTGTGTTCCCCCCATTCCATCATCTTTACCTTTACCCTTTGTGGCCAAGTGAACCCCAGTCCAATACTGCTAGCACTATACAGGAGCAATGCATCATGGTACATGTACTTAGGAACTGTAAGACCATGTCATGCAGCACAGCAACCAGCCAGTTAGGGAAATGATTGCAGAGAGAATAAAGCTAAAGTCAGAAATATTTAATTGTAGTGACTGTGAGACTGTAGCGCTTAGCTAATGTACGCTCATATGTCCACAGGTGACACATCTCGCAGGCGCTCCCAGGAGACAGAAGGCACAGCACCAGAGAGGGAGGAGAGTCAGGATCCAGGTCCAAGTACACAGAACGTCTCACAGGACACAGGTGCACCAAGTAGCCATCCTCCTGCACAAGACGCAGAAATGGCTCCAGAGTTGCAGGCGTCCCCTGACCGATCACAATCCCCTCTGTTGCTGTCATCCCCAGAAATGCCAGCATCACTGCATGAGACAACACCTGCATCACAAGCAAGCAGGAGGCATGTCGTGGCCCCACTTTCAGAAATGGAGTCATCAGCAGATGACATGGAGGGGGAAGAAACACACACCTTGTCTGTTGATGGTAGCTCTGCCACACTGCAGACCAGTGCAGAGGTGGGCCATACTGGTGCAAGACGCCGCAGAGTCCAAGACAGCAGTGCATCTACACGTGTGGAGGGTCCAAGTGTGTTCCGTGGCCTGGAGGGGAGCATGGTAAGAATCCAGAGGATGCAGGGAAAAGTCATCATGTCCTGCCAACGCCAAATGAGGTCCCTGAACAACATCATGGGAGACATAGGAAAGGGCATCAGGGAACTAGTAGATGTTAACAAAGACATGTGTGCAGGGATTCGCGAAATGACCCAATCGGTGCAGCTCCTATGCACCTAACTGGACAATGAATTAGCATCAAGGCGCAAGGAAAGGCAGCGTGTACATGAACAAAACAAAGCAATCAACCGCCTGGCCACAGCTACATCCCTGCTATGCAGGAGAAGCATCAACATGCAGGAGGCTGTAACCCAAAACAGCAATGAGGTTACTAGGGGCATGGGCAGGATGACCATTGCTCTTGAGGCACTGTTAAATGCCCAAACAGCACAAACTGCTGCTCTGGATGTGCTGAGAGTGAAGAGAGCACAAGCAGGAGCAGCATGGCAAGCTCCCTTGTCCAAGAGACAAGGAGGAGCAGCAGGCGCCACGCTGAGGTCACAAGCCAGCAAGAAAGTGAGCACAGTGAGCACCATACAACTGGCACTGGGAAGCGAGGACGCAAATGACTATTACAGTTAATGGGGAAGTGAACCAGGACTCACATCATCCCAGTTAAATAATTTGTGTTGCACATTTGTGCTTTAGAAACCTATGTCATGACACAATTAAACACCGTTGGGTGCATACTCCACCTGTCTGTGTCTCTTTACTTACTTAAAAAAAGTTGTGTGTGATCTCTTCCCGTCTGTGTCTGCCATCAGTTTGTATTGCAACTCCAGATGTGTGTGGTTCAGGCACTGCTTGCTCGTCATCATGGTCCTCATAATCAGAGATATCCACTTCTGTGCCCTTCTTAACCGCAAAGTTGTGCAGCATTGCACAGGCTGCAATCATCTTGCAGCAGGTGATTGGTGTGTACTGGCGGGCCCCTCCACTTTTATGTAGGCAGCAAAACCTGCTCTTCCACAGACCAAAGATGCGCTCCACAATGTTTCGAGTAGATTTGTGTGTCCTGTTGTATCTCCTCTGGCTGGGTGTTGAAGGGTTGAGGTAGGGTGTGAGTATGAAGGACCGGGGGGCATATGCACTGTCCCCTATTAGTAACAAGAAAATAACATTACTTACATGCACACAAACACATCCATCTGCAATATGTATCAAGGGAGTTTCACACAGTGTGTTACCTAGTAAGTATCCTACGCCAAATTCCCCCGCAGTCAGGCGTGCGTAGATCCCACTGTTTTGGAAGATGTAGGAGTCCTGGGTACTCCCGGGAAATTTGGCTACTATGTCCGTGATGATGTACTTGGCATCACAGATCACCTGTACATTTTTGGTGTGGGTGGACTTCCTGTTCCTATAAATATACTCTATGGCAGCAGGTGGACATATCGGTATGTGGGTGCCATCAATACAGCCAATGATGTTGGGGAAATGCACCATCTGATAAAAGTCAGTCTTGATCCTGAGCAGTTCAGCATGCGTTGCAGGGAAGCTGATGTAGTTATGCATTCTCTGCAACATAGCGTCTAGGAATTTCTTAAAGAAACTGGACAGGCAGCTCTGGGACAACCCTCCTACCGCAGCAACCACACTCTGGTAACTCCCAGATGCAAGCAGGTGTAGGCAGCACAGCACCTGCACATAGGGTGGGATGGCGTGTGCCCTTAGGGTTAGGTGGTCCAACAGTGGGTGGAGGTCCCTGATAAGGTCCAGGATGGTTTGGGGGTGTAGCCTGTACCTTTGTAGGATTTCTGGCTCAGTTAGCTGGAATAGGGTGATCCTCAGCCTGTACACCAGCTCCTCCCTTCTCCAGACCCTCTCTCCTTCTGCCTGTAGCTGTAGCCGCCTCGCAATCACGTATAATGCCGCCATTCTAATGAAACTGTTTGCATTGTGGGCCCTTTTTTATAGCTTGCACCTGGTTACCACCTGATTTCAATCCATGGTAAATACCAACTCTTAAATACCGAATTTCAGGCAAATTCAGTATTTAAGAGGTTACCTACATCTCAATAGTCATTTTTACCATTTCTTAATTTCCGAATCGGTAAATTTACTGATTCGGTATATTTACCGATTCGGAAACTTTACTGATTTGGTATCTTTACCGATTCGGAAACTTTACAGATTCGGTAACTTTTCCAATTCGGTATATTTACCGATTCGGAAACTTTACCGATTCAGTATCTTTACCGATTCGGAAACTTTACAGATTCGGTAAATTTACCGATTCGGATGTTTTTGTGTCCCCTACATCCCAAATGGCCAATACCGGTCGGTAAAAGCCGAAATTCGGTAATTTCGGCCGTTACCGACCGGTATTGGGCCACCTACATCTGGCCCTAAAACAAAAGCCACTGACCTATAGCTCCCTTTTAAGGGCCAGATTAGGGGACATCAGTCGTCTTACCTGTCCTTTCATTCTCAGCCAATTAAGTTCCATCATTTTACAGAAGGGAGAGGTAGTAATATGGCAAAATATGATATTTTGTTCCTGTCAATTTGTTCAAACACTGTCGCGTTTAAAGCCATTTAGACGTGTACCGGTGAGGTACAGTGTCGTCATTTTATTCAAAAAGTGAGCTCTCAGAAAGAGAGAGAGAGAGAGCGTCGTGCATAACAATAGGCTATTTCAGTACACGTACAACATAGAGAGAGAGAGAGAGAGTGCGTGTACAATAATAGGCTATTCAGTACACGTACAACATAGAACAGTACAGGATGATTTACATATAAAATACACAAGCCGAGGAAAAACATAAATGCATATTTTACATACACACAAATATCGAATAGGACGCGACAGTACATGCATCAAGTACAAAAACCGAAGACAAAACACAGAGTTATTTTGGACAAAAGGACTTTTTCATGTACGTTGTGTATTTCAAAATTTTACTTAATTTTACTCGGGTGTCAGGCTCCTTCTTTCCCTTCTTCCTAATAGTCGATAATTTTAGCAGGTGACCTATTTTGAAAATACTTACTCCCCTTAATTGGTCGGACACTAGCCCAGTCGTACTGATACTCACGGTTGGGTCCCCCAACATCTAGCAACGATGGTCCAAGCTGAGGTAAAGGAGGGATGCCAGTCAGACGTGCAACGGTACCGTTCTCATATTTCTATGTGGATGGAAGAAGAAGGGGTAAATCTAAAACATGACAATATCTCTAACATCTGGGTGGGTGAGGCTTTGGATGAATTTCAACCCAGGGGACTCTTCGTTTCTCTATTTGGTCAGTACATAAATCAGCTCACTGGTGTGCATTATTTTGGTCTATACAGGGTGGGGAGGTGTTCCTGGAAAACTGTCACATAATTGGGATATCGGTTGGAGCCGGCCTGTTGTACTGCAATAGTCCTTCAAGCTCCTGGTGTAGGCTACCCTCCCATTCACAGGCTTCAGAGAGAGACTCATTTCTAAGTAAGGAATGTGCTATATTTCAAAAATGCCATTTGTTACTGTGCATGTTGGCACCACATTCAGGCCTATTTTTCTCATCCCATTGACTGCTCGATCAACACCTCAGTCATACAAAAAGCATTCTCTTATCGACCCAGGCACACATGATACATACGTATTCATAACATACACATTATGACACACACACACTCATACCATACAAATTATGACACACACGCATTCATACCGTACAAATTTTTCACGCCCCCAGAGATAGCCTCTGCATACAGCATACCATCTTACAGTACTAGCTTAATTTTCTCGTGGAATACGATGCATTTATACCTTCTCCATTCTTCAGCTGAAACTCTGATGTAACCTAAAGAAAAAGAAAAGAGGGGGACGGGGCAGCATTCAAAGCACATCAGCGCACGTGATAACGAAAAGATTTTTACTTACCATGTATCTGACTTATCTCTTGTGATGCAGTCCTTGGCATCTCGGCATTGAAGCCCAGAAGAACTGTTAGTGCGGCAAAGATGACCAATGGTAGGACGCTCACTACATAGATCGTTCGAGTCCGGTATTACGGACCGTGTTTAGGAAAGAGTCAGAGGCAGGAGGTACTCAGTATATGGTGAGGGGGGTGATGGATCAATGTTTTCATTGAAGAAAAATGATCTACAGTGGCCTGGGGCCGTTCCTATTCGTGGAGCATGGAAACTATAGGAGGTAGTGAGTTTCACTGGGTGCATTCGTGCTTTCAATGGTATGCATTTTTGCTACACGGTAAGACCACTAACAGACTTGTCTAATGTCTGCATGGATATCAGTTTTGCGGGCGGGTGGAGGACACAGCGCAGTTCTAGTTCAATAACGCAGGAGCACAGTTGTGCCAGAAAATCACAGATTCGTAATTGCCAAAGCTGGCAGACCTATTCATGGGGTCCATAAACACGGACTAGGCCATGCGTGAAATGTTTGTGCAAGGCATACCAATCTATAACACACAAAAGAAACTGTGCCTTTCTAAAAACCGGTAATATGCATTTGTGCCCGACTGCCAAAATACAGTGCCTAGAAATGGTTTTCATATATGATCTAAACAGATGATCATTGCGTTAGGAGATTATGAAAAGGCCAAAACAAAGCAGGAATTTTCCTAAAAATGTTCATTCTAATCATATAACTTGTGCAAGGACATCAAACGCTAACAATTAACCCCTCCCATGCTGATGACGAACCCCAGCCGTCACGCCCCGCGGTGGGCATGTGCTGATGACGGCTGGGGTTTGTCTCTGCCCCGCCCTGTTCATTTGTTTACAGCACACGGGGGAAATCGCGGCCGCAGCGAAGGGGTTAAAAAGAGCTTTCTTGGGATGTTTTTCGAGCCCTGGCTTTTGGCCATGCAGGCAAATATGTTTAGAGAAGATTTTTCTCTCCTTTTTACTTAATACGTTTATAACTTACTTCTGCCTAATGTTAGACTGGATGGCATTCCTTTGGTGAGGCTTAGGAGCATTTGAAAAACTTCTCTGAAACACGTGGTGTGCAAAATAAAGATTACAATGTTTTCGGACTCCAAGAACCAGAATGCACTTGGGGTTCATAGCTAACCAATTTCGGGCTAATACACTTCTTTGGGGACCTTACAACAAAAATTTCTAATTTGAAAAAGGCGCTCTTTTGCTCCTCCGAGGGAGCTGCTAAGTAAAAAGAGGTTCGATCTACTATTCCCTTCATAGATATATCTAAATGTAAGGATCTTTACCGATTGCTTACGTTGTAAGAGTGCAAAATACAACAGATCTTGACTATTCTTTTGACATTGTTTCTGCGTACTGTATCTTTTAAACTTTTTAGAATCGAGTTACTTCATTTTACTGGCAATTTAAATTCGAGTTTCTTCTTTGCGTGTTTGTTCCACAATGAGTCATATATTATGGGACAAATGCCATACTTTTTATTCGACAAACAATTCAAGCTAAAACAACCATTTTCCAATAACTTCAGAAAAGACAGACATGATGGATATTCGGTCAAAACAAAGCTCTCATTTAGTCCTAAATTCAGACAAGAAGTCTGCATTACCTGTCCTTTACTATTTGCAAATAGTAACCATTATTCAAAAACTACCAATCAATCAATATTTATGATGCTAATTCCATGTTTCTTGTGAGGGGCTATTCCTAGTGTTTCTATTTTAGCGGGGTCAAAAGATCCCATCAGTGGCCTACTGATTTTCTCGATTTTTCCTAGTGAGTTTTATGCCATAGTTTGTTAAAAGCTACAGCGATTAATCTGTATTTCACATACATGTCCTTTTTATTAGGGGTGCCCTCCAGTGGAGCCGGATGACCGACCTCTAATAAACGGTCCGGGTTGAACCAATTACCAATCAGTGGGGAGAAGATAGACATGACGTATAATCGGACAAATGAAGATCTCAAACAATTGTGGACAAAGATCCGCACTACCTATCCTCCGCTGTCTGCAAAGAGAGAGAATATTCCTATTCTTCGTTGTTTGCAAGCAGGGAATATCTCAAAGAGAACCAACGTACCAAATAGCTAATGAGCTAAACGAACCAATAAAGTGTAATAATAGTATTCAATCCAAACAATTGCAAAACAAACAATCAATCAACCAGATGGCAGATGGATAAACCATCCTACCAATCAGACGTAAAAACATCCTACTTAACCTTACCCGGACCATGTGGACAGTTCTTCGCCTTCCCCTTCCAGTGCCCGATCGTCCTCTTACTCCAATTTTACCGCAGCACTCCTGTGGGATCCCAATCAGGACCGCAGGTCACTCGAGAGAGGTCCGTTCAGAACCGGTGAAGTTCGGATGATCGGCTGCCCAGACGAGGGTCTCTTTCAGGCAGGTGCACATTCCCGATCATTACAGATGTTCACTCCGTCGTTAGGACCTCTCTCACCGGACCCACATGTTTCTGATGGGCGCCGCGTTGGGACGCCAATTGTAGAAAAACAGCCAATCTCCTAACGAATACCCAGGCTGTTTGGCGCAAGACGCCTCTAATTCCCAATATCGATAGTTACCAAAATAAAGAGGCAGGCGCTGGCAACTGGAAAGCAAGAACAGGTTTATTTGCTCTAGAGGAGAACACGACAGGTCTGACACAAGGGATGTCTTCAGGAGGTGTTCTAACAACTTCTGTGCTGCTCCCCTTTTTATACAATTTACAGTGACTTTATTGGTGGTCAAACTTCCTAGGAATTCCTGCCTTCAGCCGGTTCCCACACAGACCCACCAGCTGTCGTTCCCCCTCCCAAATCTAACAGATGATTGCCATCTTGCAGCTGGACATTCCGACAGGACATAAAAGTGTGTGGGATCGGTCAGATCTAAAGGTTATGCAAGTGATAAAATCAAGCATTTCTGTTCGTGCAACAAGTATTGCTGTGTGGGGGCAATAAAGTACGTCCGCAAGGCTTGGTTTACAGCCTGGGACCGGATCAAGTGGCCAGGTGCAGTTGGGGGTTATCAGAAGGCCTTGCTCATGTGCAGGGGATGAAAGGACAAATGTGTTTTAGGGTGGGAAGTGGCTCTGGGGCTTTGTCAGGCTGACAAGGTTTTATGACCTCAGTGCATTTGGTCATGCTGAATCAGGGCACCGGGGATGGTTGCGAGGTCAGGGTGAATCATAGGTGACTCGCAAAGCGTGAGATGGCCGCAGCACCTAAAATGGATGCCGTTTACGTGCGGATGGTGGCTCTTGTTAGGCAAGATGGCGCCGGTGATGTTCATGATTGTCGATTATGTTTTAACAAGATGGTCTTCTGACTGTGATAAACGTTAGGTGCAGCTGCACATGTTGTAAGGTAACAAATAAGTACACTCACACCTGTCGTGTTGTTTGTTTATATTTCAGTTTCTCGGGCCTGTCACGCAGGACGGAAACTATCAACGGAACAGCATCAGCAAGCATCCTCATCATGACCGACTCAAGAAGACAGGAATGATACACAAGTAGTGTGGGTGGTTGGCCACTCGTACGTTAAGCGCGCTAAACCTGTTTTCTTTTCCGGCGACTTTAGACAGAGGGCGGAACAGGGCGGTTTTAAGGTTTCCTTTCATGTCAGGGGGGGGCTTTGCCTCAGCCAGTTTAGGGGGTTCTTTACAGAATTGCTGGAGAGACACACCCCACCGCCCTCAGTGATTATTTTACACGTGGGTGGCAACGATTTGGTTAAATTGGGCAGGAGGGTGCTGATGGAAGAGATCATTTCCGTAGCGGGTTGGCTAGCAAAAATAAGCCCAGGCTGCACCATAGACTGGTCTCAGCTGATCCCTAGGCTGCAATGGAGGGGGGGAATCTGTAAGGGCATTGAATCACTCGGTAAAGAGGATTAACAACAAGATAGAGAAGTTATTTCGATCACCTCAATTGCAGAATATTCCACATGGGTGCATCTGGGGGGAAAATTTTTACGTATAGGATGGGGTTCACTGGACTAGGGAGGGCAACGAATTACTGACAAAGAATATTTTGGCATGGCTGGGAGGTTTTTCTAGGTAGGCATGACATTTCAGAGTAGGAGGTTTTGGGTGGGGACCAGATATTCGGTCAACTATGCTGGCCTGTGGTGGTAAGGTCATGATCGGTGAGCAGTCAATTTAAGGTCCTTAAGGGGCGTCACCATTCTTGAATGGGGTCGCCAGGGGGAGGGGCCAATGGTCTCTCCTAGAATTCCAGGGGCCAGATATCCGCTTGGTTGGATGGGTGCAGGGGAGGGAGTCACGCTTTCTTTGGGCTGCTTAGCCACCCCGCACGTACACTCTGACGTCACTAAACGGCGCAGAGTGAAAGGGCCCCCTTTTGATTAATGGAGTTCATGGAGCGTACGGGGTAACCGGGAGGGGGGAAGTACCCTCCCGGTAAACGGGCCCTCTGCGCATGCACACTCATACGTGAGGGCGTATCAAACAGTGTGACATTTCACTATGGGTGTGGCTTCAGGCTAATACACCGCAAAATTCCTCATGCGGCCAACGAGGTGGCAGGCAGAGGCCTGCCTGAGGGCAGGTGGGGGTTGCCACTGCTGTGGTGCTGCAGCTCTGCTTACGCTCACCTCTTGTAAGAACAGACCGCGGTTGGCTCGGAGAGGTTCCAGGCGCCTCACCAGATCGGGCAGTTCATGACGTGAATTTCGATTATACTTGGAGCCTCAAGGCGCATTCGTTCTGCCAATGGTGCTGTGTTTTGCCACTTTTACTTCCCTACGCTGCCCGCCTCAGCAGGTAGACGGCAGCACGAGCAGTGAGGTCAGGGTTCACCTTCTTCATGGGGTGATGTGCCTGCTTCCATGGTCATTAATAGAAAAGCAATGATTCCGGTGGGATTTTATACTTAAAATTGATTTGAAAGGAATTGCGAACTTGCAATAGACAGGGGTTATAGGTTATGTCAGAAAGAACCACAGACACTGGTTATTTAGTTCAATAGTTGTATTAAATAATAAAATATAGACAATTACTCAAATATAAACACAAAAAGATGTTCACAATTGTTTAAGGTGTCCCAAGTGAAATATGAACCTAAAAAGTATGTGACTTTGTAATAATATTTACAAGGTTTCAAAAACATTCATTATAGAAAGCGACCAATTCTTAGTTTTAAACAGATATGTAGCCCCTATTCAATCATAGAGGGCAATTTCAGTGGTTCGCTTTCTTCTTTACTGTCGATGGCGTTTTGACCCTATTCTGGATATAGGGTCTCGTCAGGACCTATAGTATTAGGGACATCTGAACGTAGAATTGCTGAGCTATTAGTGGGGTGTGTGCAACCCATGTTATAGTAAAAGGAAAGGTTCTCACTGGGAAACTCAGCCGGGTTCCCTAGTGAGGGCGTGAGCCTAGCAATCTAATTATAGGGCAGTGCAATGGCTGTTCTCTGTGCTTCGCTGATTAGGTAAGGGCTCTGCAGTTGCTGATTTTCCTCTAAAGATTGCGGCTGCTCCCTAGCAGTAATACTCCGCATCGGTTAGGAATTGATTCCTGAGTTAAGAGCAACAGGACCGCATCCAACTGACTGCCACGATTCAATGATCAAGCTGCAGCAGGGACCTTTATCTCCCCCTCAATCATGGGCGGTTCCACTCACAGGTGGTACGGCATGGGGTCTGAACCCCTTGTCACCATTGCAGTGTTGTTGGCCCTAGGTCCACATGCTGCGGATTGGGGGCCTGTTGCGGTACCCGACACAGACACATTGGGTACGCTTGTTAACTGGCCACGTGCAGGTGCACTCGGGCCCTTTTATTTGCAGGCCCACGTCACGCCTGTGCTGGATGGGTAGGGGGTGTGAGTGTGTCCAGCCCTCGAGGGAGTGGCTGGTAGAACTAGTGCCTGCTGAGACACTAGAACGTGCCCAGCAGGACGCTACCAGTGGCAGAGGATCATGAGTGACGCTCTTACACTACCAATCGTTATTCCCCTGTCAGCTTCAGGCCACGGCAGACCCATGATTACATTAAAAAGCAGACTACGGTGACAATCAGCTCCTTCAAAAGCCACTGTCATCATGGCATTGGCTCTCCCTCTCACACTGATAGTGGAGAGTGCAGTTTTGGACAGGAAGTAACAGGGTAAATGCAGAGGGATAGTAAGGGACGTGCAGGATACCTATAATGTTGTGTATTGGGTGCATATTGAAGATGGATAATGTCAAAGCTGGACATGAAAAGCAGCAGGACACCAGGTAATTTTTTTTTTTTTGGGGACCGGGAGATGAGCCAAAGGTATTGCTGAGGGTGAACTCAGACATTTTTATTTTGTCTACCAGTCTTACTGATGATGGACTTAAAGTAGGGATTTCAAAAGGCACAATGGTTACAAAAGGCTATTCCTTCCCTCCATTCTCTTCCACTTTGTATAAAGGGGGGGAGGGGAAAAATTAACACTCTTTTTGTTTTTCATAAAAAATCACTGTAATACAAAAAATAAAATTACTACATTTCAAAAATACTTCATCACAATGAATGTTGTCTCAACAGTCGCCCTTTATTTTATTCCATTAGTCATTAAAACCAGTCAACATGTTTTGCAAAATTCTTTAGCTTCAACATGACATATTTATAGATTATTTTTCACTTCAGTGGGTGTTTATTAATTAACATCTAATCTTGTGTAGTCATTCAAACATTCCTGTGTTTCCACTATATTCTACTTCTCTGGCAAAAGTTCCTTTGCTATATGATGGTCCTGACATCAACCACTGTTGCTTGATGGATTAAGAGCACTGTGCTTTATACATTATGAGCCACACTAGCAAGATGTTATGTTCTCATGCACAAAAGACAACTTGAGCATCCCCTTTTCAAATGACATATAGGTGATGCACCCACCTTCGAGTGACCCTGAAGAGGCACTTCACAGTGGTACATTACAACCATCAAAGCGCATTGCTCCAGCAGGCACGCTCTACAGTCCCTTCACCGAAAACAGGTCCAGTAGGTCGAGCTGCTGACATGAATATCACCTCCAAGTAGATGATGTTGTGTACGTCATGATAGAGGAGAATACTAGAGACCTAGAAGAAGATGCCAATCAGCCACAGCACATTCACCATGACCCTGCACCATCCATGCCATCAAGGAGGGCTTGGAGCCATTGTTAAATAGAAGCAAAAGAACTGCATTAGAGGCGGGCTTTCTACTTTTCCAAAAACAATGTGGGCAGCTACAATGACCAGCTTGGGTCCCAGAAAAATAGGTAAACCAGAAAGACATAAACCCTGTTTCCAAAGTGTAGAGAAGGGAGAAAGCTCCCTATTGGACGCAAAAATTGTATCTGGGCACGAAAAGGATCTATTAGTGCAAACTAAAACAATATATTTAACCACGTTATTAGGAAGGTTTCACAGTACTACACAACACAAAAACATATTTCAAGATACAGATATAAAAATATTAAAAGGTTCCTTTTATTCATTTAGACCAT
Organism: Lissotriton helveticus; assembly: GCF_964261635.1. Taxonomy (NCBI): domain Eukaryota; kingdom Metazoa; phylum Chordata; class Amphibia; order Caudata; family Salamandridae; genus Lissotriton; species Lissotriton helveticus. Next base: position 139,862,274 of record NC_136071.1, on the reverse strand, counting down.
ACAATTCATATCCTCCTTATTCAACCTCCCTATGGGTTACAATCTAAAGAAAACAGGCAATTCAACCATGTACAGTAAATTTGTTAAAAACAATCAAACAGTCGACGCAGCGTTTCGGTGTAGAGTTGATACTTTCACCTTCTTCAGGACGTAAAACTTTCTCATTTAAATCTAAATAAAAAAACAATACTTTAGAAACCTAGCGTGTACTGTGAGCCCTAATGATTTAAACATCACATTTGTGGTTATATTTTTTTAGCATAGTAGAGCTTTCTTTTTATGGTTAAGCTCTCTAGAGACCTACAACTTCGGTATCACATATCTACAAACCACATTTGTAAATAAAGATCATGCTAGTGATACATTACGATGTAATTTACATAAAAACACATTCACAGTTCCAAAAAACGTCTTATTATTATAAGTCATTATAATCTCTTTTGTGGATTCCACTGGCAACATCAATACTCATATTGAATAAGGTTGAATAAGGAGGATACGAATTTTATGGTCTAAATGAATAAAAGGAACCTTTTAATATTTTCATATCTGTATTTTGAAATATGTTTTATGTTGCATAGTACTGTGAAACCTTCCTAATAACGTGGTTAAATATATTTTAGTTTGCACTAATAGATCCTTTTTGTGCCCAGATACAATTTTTGCGTTCAATAGGGAGCTTTCTCCCTTCTCTACACTTTAGAAACAGGGTTTATGTCTTTCTGGTTTACATACATACCCCATCTCTGTAATATATATAGGGGTACCTTCCTACTCTTTATATTCGTCCCAGGAAATAGACCATTACTAGCAATAGCTGAGGAAATGTAGATGCCACATTTTTCATCTCTTAAATCCAAGGCAACATAATGATCAAAGGATGTTTGACTTAGTAAGTGGTTATGATTGTATAGGGATGAAGAGTATTACAAAGTGGTTAGTATGAAGAAAAGTTTTATATAAAGGATATGGGAGATGTTGGCTTTATAGTGAATTATTGGAGAATGAGCGTAAAGGAATGGCATGCAGGATGTTGGGATAAGGTAGGAGTAGGGCTGCAGGGGGGATGTCATTAGGATTGTATCGGCATAATGCAGCTTGAGAAAGGATCATTTTGGGAATGCGGAGGGGATCCTGTGGATAGTGTAAATCAACCTTGAAGATAAGGAAAGAGTTGGGCTCATATAAGGGTGTGTCCATAACTGGTCATAGGAAAGGATTGAGCACTAAGTTCTGAGGGTTTTGAGGTACTGTCAACTTCTTCTGTAAATATATCAAAACGATTGGTTCACTTGGGAGATTTTTTAAGCTAGAACAACACAGCAGCTAAACAAAAAAGATATAAAAATGTAATGAATAAATTCCCATGCCAAATAACTTACGTTATTACGTTACACACTACAAGAATTAAAGAAAAAAGTAAAACACCCAGATCATAATCTAGACACAATTTCAAAATTGGAGTTGAAATTTTCTTTCAATGTAACAATTAGTCAAGGAATTAAGGTGCAATATTCAAAATAATTGGTTGGACGTAAAGAACACAAAGGGGTCTATTCTGCCCGCCATCGTCCCGGGAAATTGGACCGCCCGACATGTGTGCGGTGGTCACACATGCGCAATTAGGATGCGCCCGCCACACTGGCGGGAGCATCCCGCATTTTTTGCATTGCGGCGGGCGGTGCTGTCAGCAAAAAAGGCATGTGTGCATTTGCATGCACCGTGCGGTGTCTGCCACGTCATCCATGCAAATGCAGGGGGGTACCATAGGTACCCCCCAAGGCCCCCCCACCCCTCAACATCCTGGAGGACCGCAACAGGCCCCCAATCCGCATGCCATTGTAATATGGATGGCAGTTTCTAGCAGACACCATCACCATATTTAAACCTTTTCCGCCCGGTCGACTCATTGACCGGGTGGGATAGCAGCGGACGGTCTTTCCGTCCGCCACGGTGCCCCCGCCAACATAACCAGGCGGGGGTAAATTGCATGCGGGCGGAGGTTATTGTCGGGCAGGTTGACACCGCCATGCCAGCAATGGCTATCCGTCCAACATACTGATAGGCCCCTAAATGTCAACATCACAAAATAAGTTGAAAATATTAAACGATAACAAACATTATTCCAACAAATACGGCAGTCCATATTTTAAAAATATAAGTCGGTGTTTCAGCCCAAATGGTAAAATTGACCAGGGCCTTCATCAAGACAGATTGTCAAAAAGGACATATAGGAAAGCAACCTGAAAAAACAAAAAACAGAGAATACAAATCACCAAAAGTGTTGTTGAGACCCATATAGGGACCAAAAGGATGGCTTACCTAGAGAGTTCCATTAGAAATTGCAAAGGAGAAATGACCCAGAATGACCTAAAAAAATTATAAGTAAACCCAAATTACTTCAGCAGGCCCCAAGGGTCTGATAGCTAAGCAAGCAATGAAAAATTCAAACAATACCTGAGAACAAGGTCAAGAATTACAAACTAGACAAACAACCATCAAAGGCCATGAAGAACGACAAATCGGAAAAAAACCCAATAAAAAATAATAGACATAAAATCAAATTAGTATTGAATACAACATAACTTAAATAATGGACCCACCTACTAGGAGAAGCTTGCAGGTGTATAGTGTTAACCCACAAGAACACATCCAAGGAGTCACTGCCAATATTTCAAAATCATTTTCAGACCTGTGAAGTCACTAAAGGAGCAAATTTGCAAATCCTGTCCAAGCCAAACAAAATAAGGGCTTTCCTTCACGGAGAAAGTACAGCACGCTGCAATCTGTGACTGCAGGAAATAGCTAGGCATACCTAGAGCCAATTCAGGAAAGGGAATTTACGTGTTTGAGGACTCAAGGTAAAATGGGGATTGTAGTCCAATGACAAAAACAGGAGAAAATGACAGATACAATATAATTGAGGACATGACAAAGCATCAACAGATCTAAAGTTTGAAACATCTAACAGACTTAGCTCGCTCACAATGCAGTCTACCCCTAAATGGAGTGGCCGAGCATACCAAGTACAAAATTACACAGAGGATTAGCGTGTCTGAAGACTCTAAGTATGATGGAAATTGTAGTCCACTTACTGACACGTTTTCATAAAATGTAGCACGTAAACGAGGCCCTTGATAGCATGTCTGAGGTCTCAAGGTAGGGTGGAACGTGTAGTCCACTCACTGATGAGTGAGCATAAAATGTAGCATGTCAAAAGAATTAAATCTAAGTAAGGTGCAGGGCATATCAACAACAATAAATGGTTAAACTAGCCAGAGTTATTGCGTCTGTATCAGATGACTCAAAATAATTAACTAAACAGAAAAATGTAATACGTCCACAAAAATATACGCATGGTACGTAAGAAGTAACCAACACATAATAGACACAAAAGAAACCAACATGGAGCAGTGTAAAAACCATATATAATATATTATAAACCACATACCAATCCATAAATTATAGCAAGAACCGTGAATGTAAAGATGTTACACATATTCACAAACATAGTGCCAATAAAAGTCCATTACATGGCAGGGTAAACCACATAGCATATGCATCCAAGAAGTAGTAACCAAATCAATTGTCAGCAACATTCAGCCAATTATGAGCCATGTATGTACACACTATAACATATTTCCCAGAGAATTTAAGGAAAAAAGATAAACAAAAAACCTCAAACAATACAAAAACACACTTATTAATTGAAAGAAAAAAGTATAAGAACTCAAATCCAAAAGTGAAAATGGAAAGACCACAAAGAGATGAGTGTAGCTCCAATTGAACCCTCACTTCAGGGGGGCTGCACTCTTCACATTTTTTCATGAGGTGGATAACCAACCTGAATAAAAATATTATTTGGTATATCTAACCTTTTTTAAAACGCACTCACAGCACTTCACTGTATCTACACTTTCACAGGCCACACCCCCCCACTTCATCATACGGCAAAGGAACAAAAGATCTCCGATAAAGGGCCCCTTCGCGGGTGCCCGTTGGGTATTACAGCGCCGGCCCAACGAGGAGCAGGTCCAGATGATGCAGCATGACACCTAGCTTCCTGGGTGTGTGAGGACCCTAGTTCCGCAATTGCGGGATCCCCTGTGATTCTCACCCCCTCCTAGTACCCCTCTACCACGACCATCTTCCGTTAGTGGATGGTACACATCTACTGCTTAGGCTCCACCACTAGAGGAACATCATCCACTTTTGATATTAATGATCTGATAGGGCATGTTTGCTGGACCTCTTCAAACAGCCCTACAGTCCCCCCTTTTGAAATAAAAATGGAAAGAAACCAATCTATAGAGACAGTCATTGTATCATCATTAAATATATAAAAGATAATAAAAACAAGTAATTAAAAAAATCTATCCAAAAAAAGACACGGTCTAGAACTGATCAAAATAAATCATTGGAAGTCCTACTCATGCACAAACCAAGTTTTTGAAGCCTGTAAGTAGAGACAGTCTGTAAAGTTTCTTCATTGATATTGAGACCAGTAGTTGCAGAATTCAAACGGTTTTCCATCTGCATTCTGTCATCAGGTTCTGAGAAAAGTTGGTGACTTTAGCCATCTTCACTACTTGTTCAATGACTTGCCATTTTAAATCTTGAGCTAAGTGTCCCATTTTCTGGAAATATTCAACAAGGGTGCAGTGGCGATCCCACAACGTATTCTGATCCTGTATTGAAGAATCATACAACGAATCTGGTGGGTAGTCATCCCAATATGGATGTTGCCTCATGGGCACCAGATGGCATAGTTGACATTCTGAGATTTGCAATTTGTATGGCATGCAAGACATAATTTCCCATTGAGCTGCTTTACCCTGTTCCCCATGGGAACAGTCCAGTAATCACACACACTGCACAGTCCACATTTAAAATTAATTGTTGTAGGAAATGTAAACTATCAAAACACTGCAGAAAATAAAAAACACACAACAGTACATAGTTAAAAAACTGTTTAGGCCCAAGTCTTGCACACAATTAAGGTGAAGAGTTCACTTGTGGACACAATGGGATAAGTGACTTGAAAGGTTTTTAGTTAAAGGCCAACTTGTGTTTAGCAAGTATGAAAATATTTATGGGTTTAGCACACAAGAGCACCAGCACACACTCAGTGCTTCCAAACAGATTGTAAGCTGATTAGTCTATGGTTGCAGGAAAATTAAATTAGCTTAGAACATGCGGAGGTCTTATGTGCACAATGATAAATACACATACTCCATTTAAATTACAATTACCACAAATACGCATGCATTCATGCGCAGAAGAATGCTTCAGTTTTTAAACATTGTTGAAAATGCAATGAAGAATGTGTAGAGGATTAAGTCAGAGTTTGGGTTATGGGGTCACATGATTTTCCATCTTCAATCTATAACCTGCAAGTCAATTATTATTTACTGTTTGTAATTAAGTATTGTAAAAGATGTGTATAAAAAGAGCTGCCCATGAAGCCCATGGAGAGAGAGCCCAGCAGCCTGCCTGTGGGTAAGGAGGGTCTTTCTCTCTGTCGCAATAGTCAGTAAAGAACTGTCTTTGCATTGCCAAAAGGAGTCCATGTCATTCATTTTGACGGTGTCAACACACTGGACTGAGACACCAAGTTTGAGAAATTTGGGTAGTCGAATGTGTCACCCTGGGGCAATCCGCCTCCAGTAGATGATCCCTCAAGTTCAACCCTCTTTTAAAAGAGAATATTGGGGGTTCTAGACCAACCACTAGTGATCTCGAAATGGTCCAGTTTGAGAGAACGTGTTTCTTAATTTGGTTACTCACTGGTGAAAATTGAGTGACAAATGTCAGTTTCTGTTGGCCAAATGACTTTCTATAGGATTTTGCAATGCGAGAACTAAGCTCTCTTACATGCTTGTAAGTAGTCATTTGGGGCAATCCCTTCCTAAGAGACAGGAAATTGTGATATCTAACTCTGTGAAATAATCTTCCTTCTTGGTACAGTTTCGTCGAATTTACAGAAAATGACCAAAAGGCAAGTTGTCACGAAAACTGTTTGGGTGAAAACTAGAGTACTGCAATGTAGAATTTGTCTCAGTCGGTTTGCAATACAGTGATACATACAGATTACAATGTTCTTGCCTAAACATCAGGTTAAGCAAGTTCACCACTTTAGTACTCGAGGTTAGGTTAAACTAAATATGAGGATTTTTTTTTCCATTAAGCCATTGATGGCACTGACTAATCTTAAGAGCAGATCCTGATCAAATCATGAAAACGTAATTAATATAAGGTTTCCATGTAATTATATTGTAAAAGTATGCATTAGTGTCATTAAACAGGAATGACATACATGTATAGAATGGGTAGATGTGGCAAAAAAATTGTCCATCCACCGGGATCCTGGATCAATGGTGGCGGCGCGGATGCCAGCACTGTCGTACTGATCACAACATGCCTTTCCGTCCACCTTTTCATGACAGAGTCCCCGCCATGAATGGGTTGGTGGAAAGGAAGGGATGGGTCCCCAAACAGGGTGAATCCAACCCTGGGGGTTGTGCATGGGGGAACATGTTGTGCTTGCACTATTGTGTGTGCACTGTGTGCCATGCACGACATTGTGCATGGCACACAGTGCACTAACGTGCAAGCAGCGCTGCCACAGTGGCAGCATATGCTTTAGGCTCCTTCTATGAGGCAAAGCATGCTGCCGCCGTGGACTGCTGACACAACACCACCAGCCCGGCAGTGTACTCATTGAAATGTGTACAGAGTACTTGGCCTCGTATTAACCAGATGAAAGCACAAAAGATGAAGAACATTATTAGCGTCAGTTGTTTGAGAAACAGCAAATGAGTTTACTCTTTCTGAAAGATTATCATGTCTACAAACGGATGTATGACGTTACAACGCATACTTTTACAATGACTACCATTACCACGCAATTTTTACAACGCAGTATCCATTACAACGAAGTACCATTACAACGCATGTATTTACAACGCAGATACCTTTACAACGCATACCATTACAACGTAAGTATTAGTAAGTATATAATATTTTTTGAAATGTAAATTAATTAAAATTAATTTAATCTAATTTAATTAATTTAATTTAATTTAATTTATTTTAATTAATTTAATTTAATGTAAATAATTTAATTTAATTAATGTAATGTAATTGAATGTAATTTAATGTAATTTATTAAATTTAAATAATTTAATTTAATTAATTTAATTTAATTTAATGTAATTTAATATAATTAATTTAATTTAATTTAATTTAATTAATTTAATGTAATTTAATGTAATTTAATTAATTTAATTTAATTTAATTTAATTTATTTTAATTAATTTAATTTAATTAATTTAATTTATTCTAATTTAATTTAATTAATGTATATTTAATTTATTTTAATTTAAATAATTTAATTTAATTTAATTTAATTAATTTAATTTAATTTATTTTAATTTAATTTAATTTAATTTAATTATTTAATTTAATTTAATTTAATTATTTTTTTTATTTAATTTAATTTAATTATTTTATTTTATTTAATTTATCCTGTACCCCTTTACCCCAGAAACCCAAAACTGACCCTGAACCCTAAAAATACCCCTTTACCCAAAAACCCAAAACTGACCCTGAACCCTAAAAATACCCCTTTACCCAAAAACTGAAAACTGACCCTGAACCCTAAAAGTACCCCTTTACCCAAAAACTGAAAACTGACCCTGAACCCTAAAAATACCCCTTTACCCAAAAACTGAAAACTGACCCTGAACCCTAAAAATACCCCTTTACCCAAAAACCCAAAACTAACCCTGAACCCTAAAAATACCCCTTTACTCAAAAACTGAAAACTGACCCTGAACCCTAAAAATACCCCTTTACCCAAAAACTGAAAACTGACCCTGAACCCTAAAAATACCCTTTTACCCAAAAACTGAAAACTGACCCTGAACCCTAAAAATACCCCTTTACCCAAAAACTGAAAACTGACCCTGAACCCTAAAAATACCCCTTTACCCTAAAACTGAAAACTGACCCTGAACCCTAAAAATACCCCTTTACCCAAAAACTGAAAACTGACCCTGAACCCTAAAAATACCCCTTTACCCAAAAACTGAAAACTGACCCTGAACCCTAAAAATACCCATTTACCCAAAAACTGAAAACTGACCCTGAACCCTAAAAATACCCCTTTACCCAAAAACTGAAAACTGACCCTGAACCCTAAAAATACCCCTTAAAAAAACCCAAAAATATAACATTTTAAATATAATTATATACTTACCAATACTTATGTTGTAATGGTATGCGTTGTAAAGGTACTTGCGTTGTAAAAACATGCGTTGTAAATACATGCGTTGTAATCGTTTTTGCGTTGTAAAACTTTCGTTGTAATGGTAGTGCGTTGTAAAAGTTGCATTGTAAAGGTTGTTTCCCCTACAAACCTATGGGTTCTTCATTTTTACGGCAAACTACTCTAAGTCAATCAACATACCATTGCACAATAAAATATCTCATTCATATCCATATTTCATCAGATATAGAACCGTCCCAAAAGGGCACATAGAAATTATCCTAGGCGTGTGCAATGTCATTACCAATCGATGTTCCTTGGAGATATAATTTACACTTGTTTACTAAATTTAAACTAAGAATATATGGTTATTTTTGTTGTGTACTACATACTCTCTGCAATATTGTTCATATTGAAGTATTTTACTGTCCTTTTGCTCGTAGCTTTTACATTGTCTTTCCAACCCTAGTATTATAGTGTTAGTGTCTACATATTCCGTGTAGATTTAGGACATGTTGATGATAACTGGATGAAAGACATATGACCTATGTGTCTGCATGTCACAGTTCGTTCTCCAAAGAGGTATGAAGTTAGGATGCTTTTTTAATGTTGAAAGTAGGAAGTATACGTATAAAACCTTTTCAGTTAGTACCATCTCCATCAGTCTACTTCTGGTTAAAAACTTCAAGTGTAAACTAATCTAATGCTTAAAGATAACAGATAACCAACGACAAATCTGAAGACAGAAAGTTCCTTTTTATTGGCTCTTGGTAGCCAAAAAAATACAGAATTCACTCTGTAGATTTTAAATCCAATTGTGCATTAGATCCACCTTATCTCAATCTGAAAGGTACCTCAGGTTGCCTTGGCTGTGAACTAATGAGTGGCCGATGAAATCAACTTACCATGCACTGGTTCGGGTCAGCATCCAAAGGAGGAGTAGATGCAAAAGCATGGCACTCCTTTCACTGGTTTTTTACCCTGTTTTTTTTTATCCTATTTGCTGAAGCACTAGGATTCAGGGAAGTTTAAGCAGCCTACCACAATAAAACACTACTTTAATTCCTTTAGTTAAATTACTACTTTTTACTAATTCACATATCTTCCAATGTACATTGTGTGATTTGAGCTGGAGATTTCTTTGATTTCTGTAACCAAGTTGGGTGGAGTATACTTTAAATGCAACCCAATCCAGCAGCCCCATGTACTCAAATGAGGAGCAACGTAAAATGTCAAGGCGAACTAGAAGAGTACTTTAAGACGGTGAGTCAGCTAAAAGACAATATAGGATTAGCAAGGAAAGTGGAGAGAAGACAAGATGACAGAGCTGTTGGCAGTCGGCACACTCACACTTATGTGCAGACACACGGACAAACACTCATTCACAACACTCACAAATACACATACATTCATACATACACACAAGCACCAATTAAAACACAACACTTACATGCTGCAGCTCTTGGGGAAGTATGTCTCGGAGGAGGTAGGAGGGTTGGGACCTAAGGTCAGCCAATGAAGGGAGGCAGCAGTCCCTACCTCATCACAGAGTGGAATGAGTCAGAGAGACTGCTGACCCCTCTCACTCTGTGATGAGGTGTCAGTGATACATACTCGGACCTGGGCACTTCAGGGCTTAAACCTGAAGCACCTTGGTACAAAGCTATCACTGACGCACCCCCTCATCATGAGAGGGAGGGCCTCTAAGACCTTTACTGAGCTGATGAGGTCACACCCACAGGAGCTATGACACCCTCAGCCCAGCAAAGTGCAGCTAAGACACTCAGGAGCCTGCTCATTTAGTGCATGTCTAACTCCTGGCTGCCTGACCTGAAAATAAAGAGTGTCTGTCAGGTTAACCTTTGCTAAGGATGACAGAAACTCTTTATGCCGAAAAGGTGCGGTCATGAACCCTCCACCCTTATGGACTGGTCGCTGTTGGTGAAAACTGAGGAAAAGGAGGCTCAATGAAACAACATTTTTGCCTGGAATCACACAATTTAATCAAGTGAAGAAGCCAAAACTGATTCCAATTTTTTAGGTTTCACATTATACAATTCAGCCATTAGATGTTTATCTTTTTCTCTTCTTTTAAACATTAAAGGTGTATGATGTCTTTTTAATTCTAAGAGCATGAGTTAGAATATGTTGGCAGACAATAGCCACATGAAAGCTTGACTAGTTTTGGACTTAATGGTCACAGTGGATCTCGAGCTGGACCGAAGCAAGCCTGGCCATGCGTAGAGCTGGTGAACTCATTAACGTCTGTGGATGCTGGACTACTTGTAGGGAGAATTAAACTAAGTTTGTGCTCGCTCCAAATGAGTGCGAGTCGAGAGTTACTGAGACTCCCTCAATTGATGACTGCGACTCTCCAGAGACAGCAGGGCCGGACTGGGAAATAAAACCGGCCCTGGCAAAGAGTGCTCGACCGGCCCCCTCCCCCGGGGGGGTGCGACCGCTCTCTTTGCCACGGCCGGTTTTCAGCCGATTTTGTTAAAGGCCCATTTTTGCAGCTATGCTGCAAACACGGCCCTTTAACAAAAACGGCCCCCATGGGCCCAAAACCGGCCCCCACCCATGCGGCCTACCGGGGGATTGCCCGGTGCCCGCAATGCCCAGTCCGGGCCTGAGAGACAGTACAGTAAACAGGCCTTTGTGTAGCGAGTTTAGAATGTGACATTACAGTCTTCCCTCTGTGGTTGTGCCTGATGTAGAAGGGTTTAACATCCAAGCTCTAGAAATTGTGGGCCTCAATTATGAGGCCGGCGGAACATCACTTTTTTGACGTTCCGGTGGCGCAGTGTGCCACTGACATATTTATACAGCCACGTAAAGCCACGTTACGGGGCTTTTCCTGGCCTTATAAATATGTGCTCATTTCACGCAGATCACTGTATGAAAGGTGCGTTCCATGGGTGTTGCTGGGGGCGTTCCAAGCAACATCCAAGGCTTTTTGACACTGCCGCAGATTTGCGAGAAATCATAAGTCTGAGGCAGCGCCAAAAACATACACCTCCCCAGGGGAGGCGTAAGGGAGGCATAACGAGGAGAAATATCTGTATTTCTCCTCGTTTTTCCTCTTCCTATGTGTGCTGCATTCTGCAACACACTGAGGAACGAGGAAAACGCCTTTTGTGATTGTTTTGGTGCAGGAAGGTTTGCCTTCCTGCCCAAAAATAATCATCTCCGCAACGCAGGCACATTTGCACCATGGTGCAAAGGTGCCTGCGTTGGTGCACAGCAGGCCATTGTGTTCCAGCGCAAGGGAAAAGGACAGTAATGCACCGTATCTAATAGATATAGCAAATTCCTGCCCTTTTCTTTTGTTGTAGGGCAGCGCAGCAGCAAGGTCTACTGCGCTGCCCTTCGGCAACAACACAATAAATGATCCCTGTGAATCTGGTGGATTTACTATAGAGAGGGTCACTTAAATTGTGTGACAATGGAGGGCTGAATTAAGCAAGAGTTGATTAAATTATGTGGCAAGTATTATTTTGCTATTTTGACATTTTAACATGCACTAACACTGTCTGAACAAAGCTTTCATCTCATTGTCAACTTCCACATACCCAAAAGAAACCTCCGATCCTCCAACCTCGCACTAGCCAAAACCCTGCGCATCCACAGAGCCAGGGCAGGTGGAAGATCCTTCTCTCACATTGCGGACAAGACCTGGAAACATGCTCCCAGTGGACATCAGATATGCCCTCTCCCTGAGCACCTTCAGAAAGACCCTCAAGACCTGGCTCCTCGGCTAAGCTGATCTGCGTCCCCACCAGCGCCTTGAGACTCTCATGGGTGAGTAGTGCACTTACAAACCCCTGATTGGTTGATTAACTGTTTGATACCTGAATACATCAGTCAGCAATAGAAAGGTGACCAATATACTTTTTTTTATAAAGGGTCTGTCACTGTGCAGCACTTTATTTGTAATGTGAGGTAGAAACTGTTTTGTTGACATCTACAAATTATGTGGCAGGTGGTTTATGCATCAAATGCTGTAAATACTTAATAAACCTGAAAATGCCACACCTGCATAATCACTTAATTCCGGTGGCCCTGACTGAACAGGTTGGCAAGGGATTAGCTGGGGAGTGGCTAGGAAAATGATAGAATAAAACCATTTGGTCTTTGCACAGTTAAGAAGCTCAAACTGTTGACAAAGCCAACCAACCCTAAGTAGGGCATATCAATACTCTTTGCAGGAGAATACAATGCATTTATTTCTATATATCGTCCAATGTATATACACCTTTACTCATTTTGCTTGTGAGGTAGGCAGTGCTGGACTTGCACCAGCAATAGTAGCCAGAAACAGTCCTAATAATTGCACCCTCTGAGTGCGCTCTGAAAGGTACCTGAATACTGAGGACTGTTGTGTTTTTTTAATATTCACTATCATGTATGACATTGAAGGGGAATGTTGGTTTTGTCTAATGGATTACCTGGTTACCTCAGACTGCTTCGTCCTTTTCCAGGCCTCTTAGTTGATGTCAGCCACACCACTGGATCAATTGTGGCTAGTGCTTGGCCTCTTGTGAACTCTTGCTGCTGTCCTGTTAACCCCTTCGATGCTGGTGACGGAACCGTTCCGTCATCAGTCACGGCTGAGCTGTGCTGATGACGGAACGGTTCCATCACGACCGCGCCCTGTTCTGGAATGTCCAGCACAGGGGCAGAATCGGCGCCGCACGGATGCGGTTAATGTGCCACCACCGGTTGGATGGAAGGGAGCATTATATTTTTCCCCAACCCTATGTTCCTCATATAATTATAGTATAGTTTTGAGGTCTACCTTGATTATGCCTTAGAGCTCCACGAGGTTCCGGAATGGTGCTGGATGGATAAACGTGTTTGTGTAGGTGGTTTTGGCCCCGCTGGGAACAGATGAGTGTTTGGTGTATAAACAAACTGTCCACAACTGCTACTGTCCCTGAACCTGTTCTTGTCATTTATCATGTTCTTGGAAAGAAGGAGGAACAGCTGCAGTAAGCAGTGGTAAGGTTTACTTAAAGCAATGTTGCTCCCATGTGGTCCCTCAGACTTTGAGCACAACAATACTGTAATTGAGAAGAGATAACTCTCAAATACTCTAAACTCTCCAAATCACTGCATTTACAGCAACTTCAACCCACAGACCTCGCCAAACGCCTTACAATCTTACCCAAAGAGACAAAGCTAGCCGCGTGGCCTGTCATCTCCCCAGAAGAAACTGCAACCACCATGAAGTCCATCCACTCAGGGGCCCCATCGCACCTCTGTCCACACCACACCTACTCCTGACTGCAACTCATCAGCACCATGCTCACATACATGCTGAATGCTTCCAAGTTTTACTCAAAGTTCCAAGATGCTTGGAAAAATGCAACTCGATGACTGCCTTCGATCGAAGAAGAACCAACTAAAGCTCAACACCACAAAGACAGAGATTATGACATGCGGACAATGGCGAAACTACCAGACTACCTCTATATGGCCTAAGGAACTTGAAGCCCCTCTGACAACATTAAGAGGAGTTTGAAATCTAGGAGTAACCATGGATTCAGACTTACCTCATACTTATAATGTCAAAAAGAGTGCCTTCAACACAATCAAAACACTATGTTGCATCTTCACATACCTTGCACACCAACATAAACTGCAAGCCGTCCTCACACTTGTAATCTCCAAGCTTTACTATGTCAACATCCTATACCTTAGTGCACCTGCATTCATTATAGACAAGATACAACTCATCCTAAATACTCCTCCAAGGCGTCCTCTCTGCCTTCACCCACACAGAATGCATGACCCCAGTCCTGCAATCACTCCATGGGCCTAGACACCCTTGGGTATTAGTGCGCGTTATAAATCTTACTTTCATTTCATTTACCTATAGCTAGAAAGTAAATGTTCAAGGCACTGTACATTGTCTACAAAGCCTCCCATGAACAAGGACCGCTATACCTTCAATTTAAATTCAAGCAATACAAACCAAACATGCTGTGATCCAGGGTTGCACCCCTTATCTTCGCACATCCTTACCATAAGAAATCTCATGGAGGCACTGCTTTCTCAGTACAAACCACCAAGCTCTGGAACTCACTGCCAAGCATTAGAAGCATCCAGAAGCATATACATTTCCGAAAACAGTAGACGACTTGGCTCTTTTCTAGATTAATGCACCACCTCCAGACAGGCAACAGAGCCCAGAAAATAGTCACAGCTTCAAACACAATCCTCAGCTTAGAACCTGCAAACTGCAAACAACTCAACCAGCAAATTGCTTTATTTGTGCAGGTACGCAAAAAAGATCTGACCTATGGGTCTCTGTGACATAATATAGTTATTTACTTCCACATATAACAGTTATGGCCCACAATAATACTAAACCCGTAATAGGCAGTGGTCAACAATCATTTGCAACTTATAGCTATTAAATTCACATAATACATATCTGCTCTGACGGTTGTCCATCACCAGCAGAGTACAATCAACAACAAAAAATCACCAAATGAACAGGCATGGAATAACTGAAGAGATCTGTCATACATTACTGGACAGTTTTGGAGCACTTTAATATAGTTATTCACTGCAGGCTCCAAATATCTATACAAGCTGGCCATTTTTTTCACATCTCACATTGACACACAGATATAGGATGAAAATAAAAATGCCCATCCATACAAATCTCTTCACTTCTGTGTCTCTCCAACCATGCAAACTCAGGATCACAACTATACACAAAATTTAGATGGACAACCCAATGCTGTAACCAGCTAGGCAGGCTATATCATATGAAATATCATAACGGGACCTTCAGAGCTACTCTAAGCTAACAGCACACTGAAAACCATAAAACTGCATGTCTGTCTCTTACACTTCATCATCCAACGCACTGCTATGCGCTACATCCCACAACACGATCACAGCACTTTAATGGTCCTCCCGCACAATATGGAAACACTTCCTACATAGGATCAAAACAGTAAACAACATGATTCCAACCATACACTTTACATTGTGTAGCATGCCACACATGTAGGCAAGCGCTTCAGCCCCCCACATAGTGGTAGGAAGCACTGTATAAATGCTGCAATGCAATACATCAGAATACAATCTTTTATTCTTCAGATTTTTCCACCACTTACATTTGATTACATATACATTTGGCCTCTTTTAGTTCTTAACCTGCCCCACAGTTTTTCCCTAAAATTTTAAGCTGTGCGTTATTTTAATTCCACAAGTGGAATTGTGATACATTTTAGCAATCTGCATTTCATTAAACAGCAAAGCATTGAAAGTATTTCACTCAATTGATTATATGGCAAAGATTTCCTTCAAAAGTGATTTTTGCTGCTTAATCTCGCACATAAATGCAAATTTGTGAATTTATTCCATCAAAATTAAACCATGTGGATTAAGTTAAATGAAGATAGACACATAGCTCTAATACTGAGCTTTATGCAGTAAAATATAATTTGCCCTAAAGAAAATTCTCCTACGCTTAGATTTTCATATTTTTAACTCAGACATATCATGTGATGATGCAGGAAAAGAAAATGAATAAGGAGACAGAGGCTTGTAGATGACAACTGTTTCATGGTGTTATGCCCACAAAGACTCTACAAGTTAGCTGGTGTTGCTCTGAGGTAGTGTGTGACCAGGTCTGATCCATCCAGCGGCATAACACAGGTCCCTGCAATCCTGCTGTAAAAGGGTTCCCCCAATGTGTCTTTATGGAAAGAGCTACCGACTTTGGTTCTGGGGAACCAGGTTTGAGCCTCAGCTTTGGCTCGACAATTTGTGATTCTGGGCAAAACACCTAATCACCCTGGGCCAGATGTACGAAGAATTTTACTGGTCGCAAATGGCCCACTGGGCCGTTTGCAACCGGTCAAATACTTTTTGTCATGTACCAACCCAATTTTGTGAGTCTGTAGACTATCACCGACTTGCAAAATGGGGTTTCCGAGTCCCTATTAGGAAGGGGCGTGTTATGGGCGTGCCTTCCTACTAGCAAATAGCACGGGTATATAGGAATGTTTTACGATCAAGAATGTGGTCTCAGGGGAGGAGCTACGCTAGCAACCAAGATGGCCACGTAAGCTCCCGGCTCCGTCGACCTCCGCCAGCAGCTCGTATATCCTGCTATTAATCCTGACTTCGCACCAGACTCCCGGGTTCATGAAGAGTTTCTGCTTCTAAAGGTGTAATCCCGAGGTTTTTATCTTATCGGATGCCCAAGATATGCCGTGTTCCCATTCTCGGCCTAACATCGTGTGGAAGCCGGGGCCTCAATTTCTAGCTCATCCGGGTTGGAGTTGATCAACAACGGCCGCTGGACTTGGACTGACCCCCGTCCCCCCGAGTGTCTTGTAACCTGTTTGTTTTCGGATGGTGGCATCGTGAACGGTCTGCACCGTGCACACAACAGCGTATCGCACCGGCTGCCGTGTTCGGGGGTCCGACGCCCGGAGACCCTGCTGACCTCCCAGGGTTGACGGGCCTGTGCCCTCGCTACCGGCGCCGGTTTCGATCTTACACGACGGAGAGCGCCCACTGTGATCACTGGATTTGCGTGACCTGTTGCCCCGGAGAAGCCGGCCTCCGGGGTACGAATCCAGCTCTGCCTCTTCGTGAGAGGAGATGGGGCGGACGGAAGGTACGCCATCGCTGCGGGCCGTCATGGCCGCCATTGAGGTGCTCCATTCACAGTTCACCGCTATATTCCGGACACTGAGCGTGCAAGTGGACGGTATCTGGGGACCGGTCTCTGACTCTCCGTTAAGCTCTCCTCCATCTGTGGTACCAGCGGTGCAATGTACGCCTGAGATCGAGGTCCCCGGGCATAACCCGGATTTACTGTGCTTTGTTGTCTCCCAATTCACAGCCGGCGAACCCGTGTTTGTCGCTAGTGTTCCCTGCTCGATCCTGCTGCCGCCTCATTCAGATATGGACAGTCTTCTGTGCCGTTACGAGTTCCTCAGTGACTGTTGGAAGGACTTGATATCTCTGGACACTTTCCTTCGCTCGTTTTATGGAAATCGTGAATATCTTTCCGTTTGCCGATCCTGCAACACCAGCGTGAACTTTGACGATCGTTTTGCATTTTCAATTGAGATGGGGGTTCGAGTGGAAAAGACTCTCATGAAGTACCGTACTGGCCAGGGTTGAACTTGAGGGCTTGGGTTCGATAAAATAGCTTGACTCAATGCCGGGATTGTACCTATAACGTGACGGGAGTTGGGTGGTGCTTTGCTACCCTCCCCCGATTGGTTTGTAAATTTGCTATATGTTGGTTTGACTATATCTCGGGGTGATCGCTTCTGGCGGGGGGTGTGGGTGACCGGGGGTGTATCTGTTTTCTACGATTCTCCTCCTCCATCTTTTCCCTTTGTTGGGGTTAGTTTAGTGGGCGACAGACACACTGCTAGTGGGGTTAGGTCGTAGCCATCTGCAGGGGTGTAGGGTGGGGGGTTGAGGGTGTTTTTTTATATTTTTCCTTTATTTTGTTCTATGACCTTTCTGTGTCCCTTTTCCCTTCTTCACAAGAGATGTGGCATATTCTCCTGATCGTTTAATCCTCATATCCGGGTGTCGAGTGTTGGATTCTCATATTCTGTATTCTGGGTGGGCGGGATCCAGTGATGTTTGCCCAAGGCTATCTGTACCGTATTGTTTTATCTTAGCTCTAATTTGATATTGATGTCTTTCAGATGCCTATAACTGTTGTGTATTCTCGTATTTGATCTGCCCGTTCACTATTATGATATGTTCCATTGAACGATGCCCGATATGTATATTTGTACTCTTGTGTTATAATTAATAAAAATATATTTTAAAAAAAGAATGGTGTCTCAAAACATTCGCAGTTACCACTAACTTCAAGTTGGTGGTAACCCATTCGCAGATGGGAAAAGGTCCCCAAGAGAACCCTTACTCTTTTTTAATGTGAGCTCCAACTTTTTTTAAGAGCAGGCATTGGACCCACGGACCACTGCCTGCTCTTAAAAAAAGAAGAAGATAGCTTTTCATTTTTATTTTTGAAATGCATCCTGTTTTCCTTTACGGGAAATGGGCTGCATTCCAAGAAAACAATTGCTTTATTTAAAAAGCAATCATAGACATGGTGACCTGCTGACCTCAGCAGGCCACCTTCCCTGTGAGTGCAGGCCATTCACAAAGAGTCGCAAAGCGAGACCCACTATTAATGAGGTAGGTCTATTTGCGACCCACTGGGAATCGCAAAATGTGTCCAAGACACATTTGTACATGGGTGTTTGTGATTTACTAATTGTGAATCGCAAAAATTCACAATTAGGAAATCACAAACTGTCTTTTTGTACAAGTGGCCCCCTGTGCATAAAAAACACGTAAAAATATAAATGTGTCCCTGAATAATGTGTAAAAGTCTTTATGCTGCTGCTAGTGGGATTACAATAAAGAACCTTATGAAAGTTCAGATACTGCTAACAGCTTTTAATGTCTATAAATTCAATTATAGCCAACACAAACTTCTACTGTAAACACGAAACAGCTACTACCTCCAATGCACTTAAGTATCGCCAGCACAAAACCATCAATGTGATATGCTTCCTGGCAACTTCTCATTCTGGCCTTGAACAAAGCTCTATTCCAAGATTATTTATTGTAATCTCTGTAATTGTGGCCTCTGTAATAAACTACATTTCAATTTTTTTTTGTGGTAGTCTCTATTTCAAGATTGTACTTTATTTAGAACTGCATTTTTATTTGTGTTTATTATTATTGCGTTTTATTATATTATGTGGGTGACCGTCTCGCCATAATACATTGTACTATATTCAGTTGTCTTATTACCATTGCACCTGTAAGGAAGTTATGCACTTAGGTGCTCGTAGTTTTTTACAGGTAATAGTGACGTCACTGTTGTCTGTCCAGAGGCGCACATGAAAGAAGCTGGGGCACAGCATCTCAAACATTCTCTCTGTGCACTGCCCCAGTTTCTAAACCATACAGAGTACACTTCTGCAGCATAGGTAATAGGCTTGCCATTGGACACTGTGAGCCGTTAAAAGGTGGGCACTGATATAAAGTAGCCAATAGTGCTACAATTGATCCAGGCCTATATAAATGGCTATTTCCGCCAACGTTTGACGTGGAATCAGCTTAGAAAGGTATGGGACACGAATATTGTTGTCAGAATATCATCAGACATAAATATTGTTCCCTAAATATTGTTTTGAAAAATATTGCCCATTGATAGTCATAATAGAAAATCTACAAACAATCTGAGAATATTAATGTCAGAAGATATTTCTGTATACAATATCAGACAAACAACCTTTGGAGAAGGTGGAGAAGTGCAAATGTGGAGTCCGTCATCTTATAAAGTCATGCAAACTTTTCATCAGACAGCTTTTCAATATTCACTGCGGTGTCAAAGGCAGACTTTGCTCTTCCCAGTGCCCACCAGCAAGTATGTCTTCAGGGAGCAGAGCCGTATACTATTGGTGGCTTGACACTTGAAGGAACGAATAGAGGTGGGGCCGGGAAGAAGCTCCACCCAGTGAGGGTGAGCCAAGACATGTGAGATCTCTGTGATGGAGTACTCTATGGACGTAAATGGATGTGGAATCATATCATACTAGGAAGCTCACCCAAACAGGTGAAGCAAGTATATGGCTTCTCATGCACACTTCTGCTCACTGAGTAGGGATTTTGTGGACAGTAAATTTCTTGAACAAAGGTGGCAGCACTAACAGAAACAGTGCCAGGGTCCAGTACAACTTCCTGTTTTTGTTCCAGCGAATGCAGACTCACATAACCAGCCTGAGAGAAGCATCAGCACCACTGTTAAACTAAAAAAAGCACTAAGTGATACCAGCCTTATAAAAAAAATATTAAACAATTGTTGAGGGGCAAATGTGAATTGAAAAGCCGAGAAACGTGTGTGAACCCAGAATTACGCTATCACGGCCAGTCAAGCCGAATTATTAGAAATGTCTTTAAGGAGAGCGGTAGGAGCAGGCCAACCTTTGTATGGTGAAAATATACCCTTAATTTTAATTAATTGTATTAAGAATGTTGCAAGTCACCTAAGGGGATAGTATATGTTATGCTATGTTATGTTAAAATTGTTTATATAGCGCAACGTACACCGGGTAGGTTTCTTGGCGCTTGAGGGGCAGAGCGCTACAGGAAGGTATGAGTTAGTTGGAATAGGCAGACGAGAATAGCCAAGTTTTAAGCTGTTTCCTGAATTGAAGATGATTATCGATGAGTCGTATAAAAAGAGAGAGAGAGTTCCAAAATTGGGGAGCCAACGTTGAGAATCGCAGCCCGCCATGTTTGTTTCGTTTGAATCTTGGAATGCTCAAAAGATGTTGGCCGGATGACCGGAGGGTGCGGGAGGGATTATATTTCCTGATTTTATTAGATATGAACTCTGGACAGGTGTCCTGCAGAGCTTTGTGTACGATGCAGCCTAATTTGAATGCGCTGCGTTGGCTCACAGGGAGCCAATGGAGTTGTTGCAGCAGGGGTTTGACATGATGGCGGGTGGAAAGTAGAAAAATAAGCCTAGCCGCGTGATTCTGTATCAATTGCAGGCATTGCACTTGGTAGGCTGGGATACCGACGTAAAGTGAGTTTGCGTAATCAAGTCTGGAAATGATTAACCTCATATAGGCATTTGGCCTGCAGCCTCGTGCTCCTATATGGTCATGGAACTCAGTTCTCAAAGGCAATACCCTTAAACTAGCTTTAGAACATGCTATATTCGTGTGGGAAACTGTTAGGGGCTTATTTATTTACAAGCCTCTTGCGTCACTTTTGCGTCATTTTTAACATGAGAAAAGTGACGTACGGGTGGCGCAAGGGGCTTGTAAATAAGCCTGTTTGTGTGTTGGTGCTTTTTGAAAATGTTTGCTGTCTACAAAAGTGCAGAACAAAACACATGAAATAAAGAAAACAGCTGTCAAAATGTAGCTCGAGGTGGACCGAGCATTTCCACTCACAAGGATCCACTGGTGTACTTTAATAAATAAAAAATGGAATACTGAAGAATGGATTCCACCTGCACCCAGCCAACTGTCGAAATGGTTTCTTCCAGCGTTCGCCAACGCTCTTCCATTGTATGATTTATTTACTGCGTCACGGCTAGGGCTGCAAGGCTGGGGGAAGATAATCTGAAATTTGTGAAGCGCTGGGAAGCTATTTGGGCCTAGTCATTATACTGCCATGTGTCCCCGCTAAGGGGTCGCTGACTAAACTAACACGTCTATTCCCTTCCAAAGTGCTGTCATGTTATTATGCGGGTTGTCTGAAAAGTACAGCCGTATGTTCCTGCCATTAAAAAAAAAAAAAAAGATACTGTATAATTTCCGGCGAATCTGTCCTAGACGTGTGAGATCATTATTTCTTTGTATTGCTGTTGAAAATAAACAGCAGCTGCTAATCGGAAAAGAACATATCTCGTTGACTTGCTGGAATCTTCCAATATGGTCCGAGTTTTTTTTGTTTTTTTTTGTAAATTGGCGCTCGTGCTCATACGGGCGCGCCTCAGGCGTCGGGGAAGCCTGCGCGCGCTTCACGTATAGCGCGAGGCAGTATGCGGGCAGCCGGGAAGGCGCGCTTCCTCTGGTAATGGTTTCGCTGGGCCCGGGTCTGCCAACGCCAGATGGTGTTTGCGAATGGTGCCAGGTCCCAGTAGAGCGCTGCCCTGGGAGACACGAGCAGAAGCTGCCTCTGCAGCAAAGCCTTGCCAAACGCAATGGCATATGCTCTTCCCTGCCCTACACCTGTCGACGAGCCGGATTGACGCGCCGCTTTCATGGCACTGACTTTAAGGAAAGGGGGAAAGATCTCAGGTCCATCTGGAATGGGCTTAACTGATAAACAACGGAGACTTGAATGAAACAAAAAAACGAGGGCCTGATTCACTGAGCAGTTTCTCTGTATGTCTTACTTTTAGAAATAGTCTAGTGCTTAACTTCTAAAAGAACATGTAGTGCTGAGGCCTAGAGTTTTTTTAGGATCCGGCCCCTGACTTTTGCCAATACCAAGGCAGACTAATGTTGTTTCAACCTTGTGCCTCTCTTTCCTCTCCCCGCTCTACACGTCCTGTCTCATCTCACTGTTGAGGGCTTGGTTATGGTCTTGGCTATAGACAGGTTTACTTAGTTTTAGGTGACCAGTTCTTTCCAATACATACGGTATACCCAAGGTGGGCTTTGGGTTGTTCTCTTACTCATGATTGGATGGCTTTGTTGCCTATCTCAGTTTTTCCGCTTGATTCAATGGCTTTCCTCTCTAGACACATGATCTGATTGAATGAGTTGCATTCTTCCACTGTATCTTTGTGGTGATTCTTTTTAGGTCTGGATTGACAGTATAGATGTCTGCAGAACTTATTGTTACAATTTCTTTTAAATGTATACAGAGAAGACTTTGGCTCTGCCCAGAGGAGTCATTCTTTCTCTCCTCTCGATCGTTCCATCTCTTAGGCGGTGCTTCAATTGGAATGCACAGGGACTATTTTACATTTCACAAATACAACACTCCATCATTACACTTTTGTCACATTCAGTTGTTTATCTCCTATACACCGTGTATGCAGAACGCAATATAATTTTCCTGCCTTTTCCTTTCTATTAGCAAAGCCAATGGGCTGATTTTAGCACGATAGAGAGTACTTGTACAATAAAGGCCGACAGTATTTTTGCATTCCTATATTTACGTGCATTGTATATTAAAATCACACTTGTTGACCTTGCCAGTACTTTGTTTTATTTTCTCTGGCACGCTTCATGGTAGTGCATGCATTCCCTGTGCTCTCCTGATATTTCCTCCCCACTCCATGTTCTCTTTTGACTTCCCAATTCCCTGATGCTCCAAGCGCTGCTCCCCATGTTTTTTTAAACGTGTGCATACTCATTGTTTTGTTCTTTTTCAAGGGTCTGGTAGCTCGGAGTGTTGTTGGGTCCCTCACATCCTGCTTTTTCCTCTATGTCCCTCCCGGCCCAGCCTCTTTACACGCATCGAATCCTGATGCTCCCACTCCACTCTCCATGATATTTTTGTAATTTCATTATTTATTTATTTTTTAACACCTGATAGCAAAGTCCTGCTGTGCAGTTTGCATCTTTTTTCGCACTTTGTACTTAAATTTCCATTATGCACCTTGACTCGTGCATGTACACATTATGGTGCAAATGTGCACACATTGTAACAGATGCATCATGGTGCATGCTTGCATTAAGCGAGTGCCCATATTAAACAACTTCCCAGGAATAAAAGGCTGGCCATACAATAGGCGGTTTTCAAACTTGCTGCACAACATCTATTCTAATTACTATTCAGAGACAACAGAACCTAGAGGTGGGAACTTAGGGCCTGATTAACAGTGCGGCGGTCTTACGATTTCTGCACTCGTGGTGGTGCACCAGTGGCGGTCCACAGTCCGCTGGATTAAGACTCTCTGAGTCATTCCAGCGGTGGACCGTCGGCTGCACCAGGGAACTGCCGTTCCCTCGCGGTGACACGGTGGAGGGGCAATGCAATATGCCTAAGGGTAGCCAGGCGCTTTACAAATGTTAATTAATAATATTACGAGCTCCACCACCGCCAGCCATTTCATGGCAGGAGCCCTGCCATGAAAAGGATGGCAGTGGAGAGAAAGAAAGGGGACCCTATAGGACCCCCATGCCTCCTCTTCCACAGGGAAACATTCAGGGGGGCACAACATGTGCCCTCCAGTCTGTACTCCCCCCCCCCCCCAGTTCCAGCACAGCATGGACTTCACTGTCCATGCTGTACTGTAGCATATTTGCTGTTCCCATCGCGGTTCCCTTTTTCAGGGCACCGCCGTGGGAAAGGCAAATGGACCATTCGCCTGCAGTAGTAAAACTCGTAATCAGGCGGGCGGTCCTTGCGCGGCTTTGGCGGTGCTGTTTTCTGCAAAGAGCCGGCGCAGCACCACCAATGTTGCAATTATGCCCTTAGATCTTTCCAAAAGCAACCCAAGACTCACCTCTTACGTTAAATGTTTGCCACCAAACCCAGAGCTTAATTTGAGCTGGAGTATTCTGGCGCTTGGCACCGGCACTTAATGGTCAATACCGGAATGTAGAAATGAGAGCAACAACAGTGGTATTTTTCGTTCAATATACAGTAAAAATGACTAATACCTGCCACCCAGACATTCTTTTAGCATTTGGAGCATGGAATAGTCCGAATTGTCACACTTGTAGGAGTGTGAAGGTTAGTAGTTATGTTGGTACTGTCATTGGCAGTGCTGTCAGGGGCAATAGGTGTTGCACACTGCAGGTGCCTCCGGACCGGAGCTCTGGCACTTTTTTTTTTTTTTTTTACAAATTAAGCACTGCTGAACCCCCTTTTCCTTGCATTTACTTCTGAATGACTTTTCTCTATGAGTTGTCATTTCTCTTCTTTCCCCTCAGTTTGCCCATACACTGTTGCATTCTTTGGTCACTTGACTGTATTATAAAAACTTTAAAAAAATAAAATAGAGGAGTTCAAAGTCAGTTTCCTTTCATATTATGTCACTAAACAATTTTGAAATAAAACACTGACCAAACACTGTTCTAACCCACACACAACCAAACGACCAACACTGTATAGTGAGGATTCCTCCAATTTGATTGATGGGCCTCCTAGTGCACATGAAAGAGCGGCAGATAAACAACGCACCACGTTACTATAAGAATTGTTAGTACATATCTGAGTAACATAAAAATGAAATCACACCTGATGCTTACCACAGCATGTTTCTGGCCATTTTGAAATGAGGTCCTCAAAATGCCACCTTGCCGTCCCACTCATTTAGAATCCTGCAGTAATCTTTCTAAGCAGTGTTTGAAGCTTGAAAGGGGCATAACAGAAGTACAGTCCTTCTTTTTCAAATATGAAGGACTATTATCATATTACTTTACTGTACATTAGTATAAAAAGAAAGTAGAATGGAACACATTGTACAAAAAGGGTAATATTTCTATGGGAGTAGTTTGCCTCAATGGACATAGCTCTGTCTATCTATCTATCTATCTATCTATCTATCTATCTATCTATCTATCTATCTATCTATCTATCTATCTATCTATCTATCTATCTATCTATCTATCTATCTATCTCTCTGTCTGTCTGGTTGCCTGTCCATCCGTCTATCTATATTTGCTGAAAAAAACAAAGGTTAAAGTGACGTTATAGTTAGGTATAGTAATAATGTCTTATGTTCCATGAAAACAAAAACTTCAAAATTCACTGAAAACATAAAAGTGAAAAGGACATTATAGTTAGGGGAACATGTCAGTTAAAACATACTGTTTTAAACTAACAAAACTACTGGAAAACGCCAGTTATAGTCATTTCGATGAACTATAACTCATGCCCAAAGGTGACTATAACTTGGGTCCCCGCTATGCACAGTCTTGTCATCAATGATGTCATTTCAGATGTTGCAGTCATGTGATCAGTGATGTCATAGGGTGATGTAATACGTGGGGCAATTAGCAGTGCATGGCGAGAGCACAGGTTATAGTTACCTTAGGGCATGAATCACTTAAACCTTTGTTTTCTTTTAGGAAATCTCTAGTTTAAAAACAAATTAAATTAATACTATTAGTATATTTATAATATAAAGTAATTTCATTACTTTATGTAACATCAACAACAATAATTATAGTGAAATGTGTATTTCATTAATTCACATAGTTCAATGTTTAATAAAAAGGATTGTTATTATAACAATTTAAAAGCTTTATTACAAGAAATCAACATGTCTCAGACTTTTCTTTTTTCAACATTTTTCAGGCTACAAAGTGCAGTCATATAACCAACCACAAGGGGGCTTTGCACTCCAGCTGAAGAGGCTAGAGCTCTAACTAGGAAGGCTTTGAAAAATATGATAAGCTCTCCAGGGATCATAGATTCATTAAATGTTGCTGTGGGGCTGCTGCAAATGTTTGGTGGGTGCCCCTGCCCCTTCTAGGGGCACCACAAGCATTAAAATATATTATGTTAAATGTACTTAGGGCAAAGTTTCCAAAACTGTGTGTGGCAACCCACGGGTGTGGTGAGCTAATATTTGGTAAGTCCTGAAAGTCGAATCATTAAATAAAGATGCCTTTAAATTCTGTATTTATCTTGTGATATTTGCTGTGCTTTAATGACAGAGGTCAGATGTAAGACTATGTCTTCTGACAAAATTGCTACTTATGGTTTTAACAGGAGGATTGGGGTTTACAAACTCCTCTCACTTTGCAGTGTGAGAAAAAAATATGTGAGAATTTTGCTGGAGGACAGGAAGTGTGTAAACAGAAAGGCTGTAGGCTGTAATTGTTTTGTAACACACAACAAAATGTAAATACCTGTCAAAGAACGGTACGGATTCAGCAGAAGGAAAGCAAAAATTAAGTACATTTTTGTGCATTTCTGAAGTGTGATGGAAACAAAGATTTTAATAGTATCAAAACAAATCAAGACACTTTACTTAGTAAAGCACAAATTATAAATATTCACTGACACCTGATATTTACTCATTATCATTTCTGTCCAGTATAATTTTTTGATTAAAACAGTATGTCTGTGCAGTTTGAGTGGCCATTTAATTGGAAAATGTGTTGTCTGTAAAAGACAGTGTGCTGCTGCATGATGCTTTAGTTTCATTAAAAAATTGCCTGCCTCATGTCCATTGAAGCTAAGCGGGTCTGAAAGTTTGTTATTCTGAAAATTGGGGCGTCGTTCTAAAATGTTTGAGAAACACTTCCCTTACTAGAATTAGTGAATAATAAATGAATGTCTCCACGTTTAAAAATAAAATATTTTGGGCGCCATTCATAATTTCTTTTTGTATTGGGGCTGCGGGTGGATCCCCATGTCCCTGCTGGCTCCCCTGTGTGCCAGCAGTACCTGGAAATAGTTTTTTATTTTTATTTTGGGAGGGGTTGGGTGGCCCCAATGCACAAGCCTTTACAAGACCCAGGGATCCATGCCTTGTTGCCCAACACGGCACCAACAACAAACAATTTGGTGGCCGCAGGGGATTCATCAGGACCTCTGCAGCCCTGCCGGCTTCCCACATGCACCCATCTTGGTTGCAGCAGTAGCGGGCTTTGCTCTTTTCGGGCAGGAGCAGGTTTATTTTTCCATGCTCCCTTTCGCAATCTCTGTTTCCCTGCCCGTAAGGGCGTGGGCAGGGAAAAAATATGTTCTCCTACCTTGAGGGACCATTTTTGCAGATTCTCCCGAAGTGTAATTTTTTTTTCCCTGCCTGCTCTGTTACGGGCAGAAAGACTGTGTCCTGGGCGTGGGCACTCCCCTGGACACAAAATTGGAGCCGGTGCCAGAGGAATGTGGTCCATGTGGGCTTTAGAGGATCAGGGAAGGTAGCCACAGGCCTTTCAATAAAGAGGCACTCCCTTTAAATATATTTGTTGGCCCTGGGAAATGGTGTCCCTGATGCCTTTGCAGGGGAAGAGGACCTTTTAACCCGTTGCGTACCTTGCTAGTGCTGCCGTCGGCCTATGGCCGACGCGGCCCCGCCCGTTTTGCGGAAGTGCCGCACTGCCGCGAAATCACGGCCGCGGCAAATGGGTTAAATGTATGTGTTACCCCAGTAGATAGTGTCCTCAGGGCCATACTAGATTTATGAGAATTACAGGATGGACCCTAGAGAATGGCATCTCTGGGGCCAAAATTGTAATATGTGACGTCATCAGCAGTGCATTGCGGGCACGCAAGTTATAGTTAGCTGAACTAACTATAACGGGGAAATATCTATGGTTTTGTACGAGTGAAATGTCCAACTACCTGAAACCTGAATAGGCCTGAAACCTATGGTTTTTCAGTGAATTTCTAAGGTTTTTTAAATGCTAATTTCCAACTATAACGTGCCTGAAACCTATGGTTTTTTCAGTGAATTTCAATGGTTTTTTAAATGCTAATCCCTAACTATAACATGCCTGAAACCTATGGTTTTTTAAGTGGATTTCTAAGGTTTTTTAAATGCTAGTTTCTAACTATGCCTACAGAGGTAGGACATGTAAAGAAAGAAGAAAAAAACGCACAGAAAGAAGCAAAAGAAATGCAAAAAAAAGCAATAGAAGTCCTCAAGGATGAAGAAAAGTGCAGGAAGAAGCAAAACATGTGCAAAAAGAACCAACAGAGGAGCAGAAAGAGGCCTTGTTACCAAATCATCCTGTGCCCACAACTTTTTCAGACGGGTACTGGTGTTAACTGACTCTGACTAACCAGGCCTAGAGCCAGTGGTATGCTAAAAGACACTTAGAATACAGTGAAAACACCTACATATACTGGGGAACACTATGCGTTGGGGCACCCCTGTGATTAGCATGACCTCCTCTGTAAGCCACTGGTTTATAACAGGCCAGGGGTTTTTAAAACTACCTCTTAAAATGCGCCACAGGGTGCATTTGCACACTGGTGAAGGGAGGGGGGGAGCCTGAGGTGACATGTGTGCAAACATGCCCTGTGGGCATTTTAAGTTGGGATATTAAGTCCCCTTAAATCCTGAGGGTCCCTGGGGTCCAACTAGCTCACTAGGTACCTCCAGTAAGCCCCACAGAGCTGTGTTGCAGAGAGGTGTAAAAAGGGGCACGGCCTGGACCACCTCTCTGCAACTCAGTGCAGTGGCGCTTACTGGAAGCATCTGGTGGGCTAGTTAGCCCCCGGGGCCCTCAGGATTGCAGGGGAATTATTTCCCCAATTAAAAGCGCGCCACAGGACGTGTTTGCACACGTCACCTCAGGCCCCGCCCCTACCTTCACCACTGTGTAAACACACCCTGTGGCCGTTTAAAGTTGGGAGATTAAGACCCCTTGAATGCTGAAGGCCCCTTGGGTCCAACTAGACCGCTAGGTACCTCCAGTAAGCGCCACAGAGCTGCGTTGTAGAGAGGTGTAAAAAGGGGCCTGGCCTCTGAACACCTCTCTGCAACGCAGCTGCCTGGCGCATACTGGAGGTACCTGGTGGGCTAGTTGGCCCCCAGGGACCCTCAGTATTGAAGGAGAATTAATTCCCCTACTTACAACTCACCAGGGGGCACGTTTGCGAAGTGGTAAAGGAAGGGGGCGGGACCTGAGGTGACATGTGTGCAAACACACCCTGTGGCACGTTTTAAGTTGGGGAATTAATTCCTCTTCAATCCTGAGGGTCCGTGGGGGTCAACTAGCCCACCAGGTGCCTCCAGGATGCGCCAGGGAGCTGCATTGCAGAGAGGTGTTCATAGGCCACACCCCTTTTTACAACACTCTGCAACGCAGCTCTGTGTCGCTTATTGGAGGTACCTTGTGGGCCCAACATTTGCAAAGTCCCGGGGAGATGGTGGTCCCTGGGGCTCGGGGGTCCGTAACGGACCACCAGATTTTAATAATTGGAGCCCTGGGGAGGTGGCAGTTCCGGGGCGTGTGGGGGGTTTGAGCCCCCCCACACAGGTAATTAATTTTTTTAAAACTAGCCCCAGGGTTGGCAGTACCCTGGACTGTGGGGGGCCATGTGCCCACCCACCAATATTTTATGAAAGCCCCGGGAGTGGCGGTCCCCGGGGCTTGGGGGGCTTGGATGCCCCCCACATAAAAAAATCAAAGCCCCAGGGGGTGGTCGTCCCCGGGGCTTTGGGGGGCAGTGTGCCCCCGCAAATCATTGTGCAAAGACACGGGGGTGGTGGTCCCCGGTGCAGTGTGGGGGGGATTGGGGCCTCCCCACACTTTTATTTTCTGCCCCCGGGACCTGGCCCACCCGGGGGCTTAATTTAAACAAAGCACGGGAGCCCGGGCTTCGTTTTTTTTTTTCCGCAGCCAGATCCGCGGATCCAGTGCACATCCCGCGATTTAAAAAAATAAAAAATTATTTGTGGGACCCCCTAAGCAGGCCTAGGGGATCAGGGTGTTTCTACCCTGCCCCCTTTTCGTGTTTTGCACGTTTGTTTTGCTCGGTTCTACCGAGGCACAAGATGGCTGCCAACACTTCCTAGTTTGGAGTGTTGACAGCCAATTAGCATGAAGCTCGTGATCGGGAAGGTGCGCGGATACTCCTTGCCTCTAGATATGGCAACGCCCACTGAGGCGGGAAACTGGAAATGATATGTGCGCGGCAGGACGCTATTTTTCCATTCGACACAACATGCCACTGACAAAAGGAAGCAATTCCTGAAACGCGTTTGGCTGTTCAATACGGATACCTGGTTTCCTTAAAGCTGTTTGTGTGCAAGGTGCCACGAATAAGGTTACACACTACCTACCTACGGGCGGCCTTTTTCCTTGAGGTCTACCCTTTTTTGTTGTATATCTATATATATATATACTAAGGACAATAAAATACTTTGTAGATGTGGTGTAAATATATGAAATTTGGAATATGTTCTTAAGGAAACTACACTTCTTTTGTAGAAATATTCTCATTTATTTTTGTATATGTATATGCCTTTTTATAGCTTTGGGAATTATTTGAAGATTATGTTAGTAAATATATGTACATTATGATTTGATATAACTTGATTCAAGCCCACGCTTAATTTGTGAACACTGCAATATGGGGGCACTATGCCCTACACTCCCCTCTTCCCCTTTCTCTATGTAATTAGTGAATATCACTTTAAATTTGTGAAAGGATGTATCATTGACCATGTGACCTCTCACACTACTTATGTCACTTCCTTTCTTCTCGACATGACATGTGATCAAGCCTCGGCTGAGGCGAAACGCGTCATGGCGACTGGTGGGCTGTTATTCACAGAATAAACAACACTGGAAACGATAGCACGGAGTTTGTGGCCTTTTTCTCAATTTTCGTTGTCAGCGGGAGCGGATGCTGAGTTGATTTCGAACTTCTTTGAATATATATATATATATATATATATATATATATAAATAAATAAATTACTTACTTACTGGCGGAGGTAGGTAGTTATAGTTAGGACTTAGTTACCATAGGAAAATCGCAACATTCTATTCCCAATAACTTTTGCGCCAATTGACGAATCTTCAAGAAATTTTCAAAACTCGTGGGGCGCTCCGGTCCGCTCCTATCTTGACAGTTTCGGGGTGATTCGGCAAGCGGGAGCTGAGAAAAAAGGGGGTCCCAAAACGTGTTTTCTTTATAGGAAACTTTAGCCACGGCTACAGCCCGAACTGCTTACACCAAATTTGGCAAAAAGGTAGCCCTTGGTTCAGAAAGAACTCTTTTTGTTAAATGGTGTAAATCCGTTCAGTAGTTGCTGAGAAAATAAAAAATTAAAAAATGATCTATATATATATAGAGGCGCGCATGATCCGCGCACCCTGCCAATCACGAGCTGCATGCTAATTGGCAGTCAACACTTCAAACCAGAAAGTGTTGGCAGCAATCTTGTGCCGAGGCACAAAAAAATAGAAAAACAAACGTGCAACACACAAAAAGGGGGCAGGTTAGAAACACCCTGACCCCCTAGGCCTGCACAGGGGGTCCCACAAGGACACCGAGGGCCAAAAAAAGCATATTCTTTTTTAAAATCACGGGGTGCGGGCTGGATCCGCAGATCCGGCCACAAAAATAAAAAAAACGAATTGTGGGCTCCCGCACTTCATTTAGATAAATCCCGCAGGTGGGCCAGGTCCCGGGGCAGAAAAAAATGTGTCGGGGGGCCCAATCTCCCACACATTGCCCCGGGGACCGCCACCCCCTGGGGCTTTTCAAAAATATTTGTGGGTGCCCACAGCCCCCACAGCCCCGGGGACCTCCACCCCCTGGGGCTTCTTTTTTAATCTGTGGGGGGCCTCTAAGGCCCCCCAAATCCCAGGAACCGCCACCCCCCGGGGCACTAATATTGTAATTTGGGGGTCCGTTTCAGAGCCCCGGGGACCACCAGCCCTCCCCATTATTACATTTCTTTTTTTAAAACACAGAAAGGAGGGCCCCGGCGGGTGGGGTCCCCAGAGCCATGAATGTCCTGTGGAGGGGGGCCATTCATCCCCCCTCCAATAATTAAATAAAAAAAAAAAACTGGCCATGCCCCGGAGGATGGGTCTTCGGGGCCGATTATGGCCTCGGGAGGGGGGCGACGCGGCCCCCTTCCAATTTTTTTTAAAGAGGGTCAGGCCCTGGGGATGGGGTCCACAGGGCCAATAAAATAGGAAAAGAAGGTGGGATACACAGCCCCCTTCTTAAAAAAAGACCGGCATCGTGCTGGAGGCCTCGTCCTCTCCCTGCAGCACTCCACGCCCCCTGGCGCGTTGTAAGATGGGGAACTAATTCCCCTTGAATACTGGGGGTCCCTGGGGGCCAACTAGCCCACCAGGAACCTCCAGTATGCGCCAGGGAGCTGCTTTGCAGAATGGTGTTCAGATGCCATGCCCCTTTTTACACCTCTCTGCAACGCAGCTCTGTGGCGCTTAATGGAGGTACCTGGTGGGCTAGTTGCACCCCAGCCACCTTCAGGATTCAAGGGGACTTAATCCCCCAACTTAAAATGCGCCACTGGTGCGTTTGCACAGTGGTGAAGGAAGGAGGCGGGACCTGAGGTGACATGTGTGCAAACACGCCCTGCGGCACGTTTTAAGTTAGGGAATTAATTCCTCTTCAATCCTGAGGTCCCTTGGGGGCCAACTAGCCCACCTGGTACCTCCAATAAGCGCCACTGAGCTGCTTTGCAGAGTGTTGTAAAAAAACGGGGCATGGCCTCTGAAAACCTCTCTGCAACGCAGCTCCCAGGGGCATACTGGAGGTACCTGGTGGGCTAGTTGGCCCCCACGGACCCTCAGGATTGAAGAGGAATTAATAGATTTTTCCCCACTTTTGAATTATATCGCTGTAATGCGTTTCGGCATTGCTGCCTTGTTCACACATCAGGCATTTTACAATCGGTGAGTCTAAAACCCCTCAGAGACCTGCAGTCACATGGGTGGAACTTTCCAATGCAACTGAAAACAGACTTCATTCGCAAAATTGTCTTTCAACTCTGCTGAATAATCACATATTTCATCATATACCTCTGTTCAATTGATATACATGATTATTCTGTTTTAAATATATCACATAATAAATGTCAAATCTTATTTGTGTTAATTCATATTTTTCA
The DNA here is from genome assembly GCF_964261635.1 of Lissotriton helveticus. Classification (NCBI taxonomy): domain Eukaryota; kingdom Metazoa; phylum Chordata; class Amphibia; order Caudata; family Salamandridae; genus Lissotriton; species Lissotriton helveticus. The sequence continues at coordinate 139,828,948 of NC_136071.1, read as the reverse complement.
TATTTTTTCATTGTACCTCAAAGCTTTCGGCTTCAGTCCCTAACCATTCAGTTAGAGACCATGTATATTTACAAGATAAAGTTCAAGTGCATGATGTACTATTTTTTCCTCAACACTCACTATGCCAGAAAGATCCAGCATTAGGCACTTGTTAATGTTACCAACTATTTCCGTAGATGCCTCTATTGTTCTAACCTTATTAGTCATGTCACCAACGATACCAGCCAATTGGCAAATATAGATATACAAATATCGCTTTCATCCTATACATACATGATTAATTTCAAGAATAGTAAGTCATTTTAGTAATCTAAATAAAGTGAATGTTAGCATCACATTTCATTTGTTTCCATAGTGTTAATCATCCTTTCTCAATTCATGGTTTAACATTGCAAGGGTAAATGTAAAACTTATTTGATTAAAAAACTGGGGAACTGATCACATCATTGTCTAGATACTTAAGTGCACAGAAAGATCCTCATCTGTTTTAAGCCCAAAAGGGATCTTGGTGTTGAATAGAAGGATGTATCGAGACTCAAGTTATCTTAACCTCCATTCACGATTTCCACCCCTTATGCTTTTGCCCACCTGGTCAATTAAAGTACACGCGGTCCTTGATATTGCCCTCATTCTCTTCATTCATATGCCTCGCTACTGGGTAGCTCTTGTCTTTACTTGTGGCTGCTCTCACATGCTGCAGTATTTGTACATGTGCCATCTGAATTGTACTGTCCACATAGATTTTGGGGCAAGTATATTGTAGCATGTAAACAACAATTTCACTCCTACAGCTCAGGTGGGTCCTGATATTCCAAGGGCTCTTCAACAGGGGCGTTGTAATATGTTTCTTATTTTATATGTATATATATATATATATATATATATATATATATATATATATATATATATATATATATATATATATATATATATAGCTTCTCAAGGTATCCCACCGGCTGTCGTTCCATGCCATGGGTGAGGGAGGATCACGCATACATTTTAAAGTTTTTGCGGTTCAATGCTGGCTGCACAAGAAAACGGAGCGCACTCTGGAGCTCAATTTGATTCACATTTATTTCCGCAACGCACAGAATTACACTTGCAGATGCGTTTCAGCATGGTTACCTTTTTAAATGTCAATGCAATTGTGTGCAATCAGCCCATTTAAAGAACAAGCAAGCCAATTAATTCAATGATTCTATCAAAACAATGGAGGGAACCAAAAAACTGCTTCAATCATAGGTTTTTGTGGCGTCATTTTTTATCATTCAGACATATCAATTCATTTGATTTAAATCCATTCTCCATACTGAACATAAATATCAATGTCCACGTAGGAGCAGTACACACAATCACTGTCAAAATGTGCAGAAAACGAATGCCACATGATTTTTCCTTATTCTTGATTAAAATTCATCATTATTTTATACAAGTGCCAATTTATATTTAGTGCCCCCACACCACTATATAATTAGGCCCTAAATGGGCATATTGTTTTTTTTTTGATAGCCTGAGTTTCTTTGCTCAATCCCATCTCCTCTCTTCTTTTTGTATCTGGTATAAACAGAAATATTTCAGGAGACTCCAATTATATGGTTCCCCTGTTCAAAGTGGTGAGCCGCTGGGTATGTTTGGTCTTTATTCGTAATTACCCGCATATGCTCCAATATTTTTTTTTTAGCTGAATGTGTAGTTCTTCCTACATACTGTTTTCCACAGGGACACATCAGACAATATACTGAAAATTCAGAGTTACAGATGAGTCATTTCTCAATTTTCACCTTGGTTTTTCTGCTTGCAACTGTATATTTGCATGCCTTCTGATTATTCTTGCATTCTTTACAATGTGTGCATGGGAAGAATCCCATTAAGCTATTCTTTCTACTGGTTTTCTCTACGAAGTGGCTTTGCACCAGGTGATCTTTTATCGAGGTGCCTCTTCTGTACGAAATCAATGGTGATTCAAATAAATCTTTCCCAATGATATTGTCAGATTTAAGGATACGCCAGTTCCTCCTGAAAATTTGATAAACCTATGATGAGTTCACTGAGTAATCAGTAATCATTCTTACAGTATTTTTATTGTGTGGTTCTTCTACGCTTCTTTGCTCCTCCCTGTCTAGAAGTAGCTGGCCTCTAAGTGTTTCTTTTGTTTTCTTTTCTGCCTCTGCCAAGACTTCCATGGGGTAAACCCTCAATCTGAACCTCCTCAATGCATTCGCTTTGACCTTTCTATACTCAATAGATGTGGAACAGTTGTGTTTAATACACAGCAACTCTCCATGTGGAATGTTGTTAATCACACTGCGAGGGTGACAACTCCCAGCATGGAGTATAGAATTTCCTGCTGTTGGTTTGCGATATAGTGTTATATGAAGTGTGTTACTTTCTACATAAATTGTCAAATCCAAATACACTACATGTGCATCACTGATACAGCCAGTGAACTGTAGGTTCAAATCATTATCATTTAAGGCTGTTATATATCTTTCAGTTTCACTACAGGGGCCTCTCCAGATCATAAGTAAATCATCTATAAAGTGGACCCATTCGGCCACGCTATCAATCCAATGTTCGTTCTCCCCCACCCCGGCCACGTTCTTCTCCCACCAGCCCAGAAACAAGTTTGCGTAGCTCGGGGCGAAACACTTGCCCATGACAGTCCCTTGTCTTTGTAAATATAGTTGCCCTGTAAAAAAGAAAGATATTATTGTTAAGGCAAAATAAATCAATTCCAGCAGCATATGATTGTGTTCCCAGTGTTTCAAGGCTCTCTTATTTAAAAAGGATTGTATTGCACGGAGTCCATTTTCATGTTTTATACAAGTATAAAGACTAGCAATGTCTAAAGTAATAAGTAGCATATTTTCTTCCCATTATATGTCTTCGATGATTCGTAGAAAGTCCTTTGTATCTCTCACATACGAGCTAAGATCTTTTACCACTGGAGAAAGGAAACAGTCTCTATAGAGCGAAGTATTCTCTAGGAGACTGTTGTTTGAAGAGACGATTGGACGACATGGGGGATTTACTTCATCCGTATGCACTTTCAGTAAATGTTAGAAAGTTGGCGATTCCGGATACTTACAGTACATGAACTGGTAGTCAATTCTAATACTCCCTTCTTACACCAGTCTTCTAACAATGACGGAAAAAGTGAATGGTTTTCTCATACTGCATTCTTGTGAATGGTGTATAACATTCCTTTACAGAGAATTGTTTAAGGACCTTATTTCGGCATTGATTTTTTTTAACAAGACTACTTTCCCTCCCTTATCCGACGGCTTGATAATTATGGAGTTGTCATTTTTTAAATCCATAATAGCCTCCCATTGTTTTTGGGAAATATTATTGTTATGTATCTCAGGACGTTCCGCTTGAAGTTTCTTCAACTTATAGATCACTATTTCCTGGAATGTGTCTATAGTGTCATGTGGGGTAGGAGGATTGAATCTAGATTTTGTTCTCAGATTGCTAGTACAGCTTTTTTGTGTTATTCCAGCTTGTTCTAATAAATCCGCCATGTTTGCTGCACCTTCTTCCTGTAGGTGAGAGCTGAAGTATTCACTAATTCTTGCAATAATAAGAGTGTCCCCAAATCTTTGCCTGTGAGGATGTCCGTTTCATTTGTTTGTACTGGATTGTGGCATTCAATTTGTTTTGGATGTTGGAGATGCATTTTCATCAATTTCAATTTTCTGATATATTTAAATAAGTCAATCCGTATCTGCGTGTAGTTGAATTGCATGGTCGGACAGAAAGTCAGGCCCAGTTTTAATATACTTGTTTCATCCAATGTTAAATTTCTGTCCAAAAGATTTATCACAGTCTTCTCCATTTGTTCTATTTCCATTTCCCCTCCACTGTTTGCTCCTTGTGACTCATTGTGCTGGAAAGTCTCTCGTATTCCTTTATCCCAATTCTTGTCTTCCTTCTTTTCTCTACGGGAGATGGTTGCATTGTGGTGGTCATTGGTGGGTCTCCCTCATCAATGGGTACTCGGAAAAATAAGTAGGCATATTTGTAGAATCTGTTCCTTCCCCTGTCCTTGTCGATTGTTCTCCTGCCGATGTCTCCACCTTAGATGCCAATGTCTCTCTTTGCGTTACTATATAATACCGTTTAGTCCTTGATTCAGTTGTTTCCTCAGTGCATCACATTTCTTGGCAATTGTCAAAATTCGTCCAGATTCGTAAACGTGTTCCTCTCTCAGAAACTTGTTGTTTTTCTATGCCTGATGGAACCTTCATAGTCCATCAAGCGTTTCTTCTTTCATTGCCTCAGGTATTAATTAAGGCTAGTGTCCTTATCTTAATGAATCAAATTTTTTGATTTCTTCTAAAGGTTTTATGTTATAACTCTATGCATATTTAATTAGAATTTTGACCATTCATTTAGCTGTTTTGGTTGTATATTCCTCCCACTAATGCAATAATGCAGGGTCAGGATTCTCATATGAAGGCACAGTATATATACAAAGACCTCTATTGATACGATTAACATCCAAATACTTCTTCAGACTGGTAGCTTCTGACCATTTTCTTATTTCTTTCTCATAGATATTTTCTTAAGTATAATGTAAGTTCCTCAGATTATTGTGAGTGGGTTTGTTCCAAGAGGCCCCTTTTGAAGAATTTGTTGTGTTACGTGTTTCTCTATTGAAGATATTGGCTGCTGCCTCCTCTCTTTCTGTATCACTGAACATAACAAGTCCAGCATGTGGAAGAAATATTTGTAAACATTAGCACTCCTATGTAGCTGCCATCATGCAGAATACTTCATAGAGACACTCACTGCCTTTCCTTCTTCAGTTCCTTCTGGTCCTCTGACTCAAATTTCCCCGCGTCTGCTCAGGCTGCTTTGATGCCCCTGACTGTCCTCCTTCCGTATCCAACTGGATACTGCTAACATTTAGCTGTTACTGCTTGGCGCGGCTTACCGCAATGCACAAAGATTCTCAAGGTATCCGACCGGCCGTCGCTCCACATGCCGTGGGTGCCGCTCTCTGTGAGGGTGTTTCACATATAAATTGTAACGTTTTTGTGGTTCAATCCTGGCAGCACAAGAAAATGGAGCGCACTCTGGAGCTGAATTTAATTCAAATTTATTTCCACAACGCATAGAATTACACTTGACAGAAGCATTTCGGCACAGTCTCATTTTTCAATGTCTATGCAATTGTGTGCAATCAGCCCATTTAAAGGACGAGTGAGGCAATTCATTCAACGATTCTCTTAAACAAAAGAGGGATTATAAAAACTGCCTTAATCATAGGCTTTTTTGGTGGCCATCTTTTAACATTCAAACATACCAATTCATTTGATTTAAATACATTCTCCATACTGAACATAAATATCAATGTCTACATAGGAGCAGTAAGAAACAATCAAACAATGTCAGAATGTACAGAAAAGGAATGCCACAATATTTTTCCTCATTTCTGATTAAAATGTATCAATATTTTATACAAGTGGCAATTCATATTGAGTGACCCCACACTATATAATTAGGCCCTAAAGGGGCATATTATTTTTTTGATATCCTACTCTCGTATGTATGTGTGTTTTATGAAAGCCTTAGACTGGTTTGGGTGGTATAGATAACAAAGTGGTCCCCCTGAAGTGTAGGAATTACCTCCGCTTTTAACACACAGTTTTCTAGACAAGCGGTGATGAAAATGTAATCGATAGTAGACGCTGAACCCCTACCTCTATAGGTGGGTTCTATTTGGACATCCCTAGTGGGCACAGCCGCAAGCTCCATAACATCTAAGAAGTTATTGGAACTTAGAAGATCTAATAAATGGTCCCCTCTGTGACAACGGTGTTATGTCAGTGGGGGTGAATAGCTGAATAGATACCCTTTTGGATTTTTACATTGAAGTCACCACCTAAGCAAATGCCCTTGACTTTAACGCCACGATTGACTGTTTGTACATTAGAAATAAATGTGTACAACTCGATAAAGTTCATATTGGGTACATTTTTAAAATCATTATTATAAAAATGAATCAAATAGAACGAAATCCCCCTTGTGTAGATTGTGGCCTGGAATTTATCGTTGTTGGTATGGAGAACCCTGGCACGGCCTCCCTGCCCTACTATTAACCCACGTTGAAAGGCCTCCAGCTGGCCGTTCTGAATTTGGGGTAGGGGATTCGATGTTAAAACATTCACACCCATCCAAGAATAGCTCCCGGGTTGCCCAGGTCTCTTGAAACATTACGATGTCTCGGCTGTGAATTAACTCCAACCAATCTGATAAATGTAATTTAGATGCCAGACCCGCGACATTCCAACTCAATATTTTGAGAGTAGAATCTTCATTAAGTACAGTTGGAATGTCGGGTTCACAAGACAGGGGGCAAATTCGGCAGGGTACTGGCTCTTCTACCTCTGGGGGCTCTGGGTCTATGAGGGGAATAGGCACATCAATCTTGACAATCCAAACCTGATAAGGGCGTAAATCTATTAAGTAGGGGAAAAGGGCGGGGGTAAAAGATGTTTCAGAGCGGGATGCCTCTGGTGAGGGCTTATAAAAATAAATCAGTGTCAGGGCCCAAATACTGGTAGTTAAATTAGCCTGCTCCTCCTGCAGCGATAGTATTGCTTTTGCCACAGATGGTCTGCGAGAGTTAATAACTCTACAATCTCCCTTGATACATTTTGGGGACGTACCCACCCATCCTACTCTCTGTAACATAATAAGATTCTCTATTAGTGACGCCCTAAACCTTTTATATTTGGAGAGCCAATCCAAGCCCTTATAGCGTAATTGCTCCCATGATTCTGTTTGGTCAGGCCTTAAAGGGGGCACACCTGCTAAAACCACAACATAGGGGCACGCCTCCGGAGGCAAATTTAATACATCCCTATTGCCCCTAAGGTCTAACAAACAGGTGGAGTCAATAGCACACTCTCGGTGTTTTGCCAACAGTGTGAGTGTAATAGTAAGTGGCATGATTTGTGTCACATTTCCACCAAGAGTTCGATTTATGCCACCATTCACAATATTCCGATTTGCCCCACCAATACCCCCAGGTTCAAAACACAGCCGAATTTTGTTACACATATTACAACGAGTAGACCCTGGATTCGAATTGGGGACATCAATCGGGGCCTGTTGATGAATTGGGGCATTATTAGGTGGCATAATTGGCATTCCCAAATCAGTGGACACAATCGTACTGACATTTGCGGGGGAGCAGTATTAGAAATTGCAAGCTGAGGCATAGGGGGCGCAAGTTGTGGCACAAGCAGACAATCCCTCAAAGTGGCAAGGAAACTATCAAGTGCACTCTTAACACTATCAGTAATAGTATCCACAATATGGCTGATGGCCACTTCCCTCCTACTGCTGCTATCAATAAAAAACAGGTCAGTCTCAGTCTGAGTTCCAATGGAGCAACAGACGTGGTTGATAACTGGTGTGTGCACCTGGGCCACAACTGTTGTATGATTGGTAGGAGGGAATATCTAAGAGTTCAGCGTTGTGCGAGATGAACAAGGATGAATTGGTTGCTTCCTGTTGGTACTTACTGCCTTAACTGGCTTCCTTTTCATTTCGCCCCAATAAGTGCATCAACGTTCGTTGGAATATCTGATGTGTTAATGTCTGATGCAGGGGCATGGGATATGGTGTCACATCTGGGGTCCGCACAAGTAATGATGGAGTTGTCTAAGTCACTGGTATTCAAGTTGATGCCCTCCACTGTTGGAATTATGGATGGGGGTGGTACCCCCAGGCCAAGCGAGAGGCGCCTCTCGGTCAGTTCGATTTCATTGCTGACAATGCTGACCGCTCTTTCTAGCATACTATCATTGCTTGTTGTGGCAGGCCTAAATGCCGGTTGTCCCCAACTCTTCCCCATAGTCACGTTAACTTATATGTCTAATAGATTTGGGAAAGTATACTTGACTCACCTAAGAGGGGTTGGGATCAGCAAAGCACAGATGAAAGGGAAGTGGCCCAGCCCAGTCTCCTCCGGTCTCTGACAGGCGCGGACGGGCCCGCCCTTGGCCTGCGCTTTGCCCAAGCAGCGCCCGCGCATGTCCCGCACTGCGGGAGGACCGCGCTGAATAAGAGGGCCTCCTCCTGCACCCTCCGGTGACGTTGCCGCATGGTGCCCTGTGCCACGCAAGGCCCTCTGGGATCTGTAGTCCGCAACCGCCTGGCCGTTCTCCTCACAGTGGCGTGGTGCGGCAAAGCAGCTGGGCCCCAGAAAAGCAGGTGAGAGCTTCTGCAGAGGTTAGGTGAAGCCGTTCCCCTCACGGCATTGGTGCAAAGGTTTAGCGGTGTAAGTTATAGTTAGCTCAGGTAAATATAACTGCTGAATTTCATTGGTTATGTACAAGTGAAATTTGAGCCTAACTATGCCCCTCTAACCTTTTTTTTCAGTGAATTTGTAAGGTTTTTTAAATTCTATTTCCTAACTATAACCTACCTATAATCTTTGGTTTTTTAGTTAATTTCTAAGATTTTTTAATGTTATTTTCTAACTGTAATGTCTGTGTAAGCTTTGGGTTTCTTTTTGTGAATTTCTACATTTTTTAAATATTATTTCCTAACTATAACTTCTCTGTAACCTTTGGTTTTTGAAGTGACTTTCTAAGGTTTTTAAAATTGTATTTCCTAACTGCAACCTGTAACCTTTGAGAGTGAGTATGTGAGTGAGTACATGAGTGTTTCAGTGGGTGTGTGGGTGAGTGTTTCAATGTCTCAATGGGTGTCTGAGTGAGTGTGTGTGTCTGAGTGGGTTCAGGAGTGACTGCATACGTGTCTCACTGGGTGTGTGAGTGGGTATGTGAATGTCTGAGTGGGTGCATGAGTTTCTGAGGGAGTGGGTCTGGGTCTGTGAGTGGGTGTCAGAGTGGATTTGTCTGTTTGTCTCTATGAGTATGTGAGTTAGTCTGTGAGTGAGTGCATGAGTGTCTGGGTGAGTCTCTGAGTGAGAGTGGGTGTTTCAGTCTCAGAGTGGGTCTATGAGTCAGTGCGAGAGTTTCTGAATAGGCCTGTGAGTGTGTACATGAGTGTCTGAGTGGTTCAGTGAGTGGGTGCATAAGTGCCTGAGTGGGTATTGAATGGGCGCATGAGTGTCTGACTGGGTCTGTAAGTGGATGCATACGTTTCTGAGTGGGTTTGTGGGTGGGTGTGTGAGTCTGAATGGGTCTGTGAGTAGGTGCTTTAGTGTCTGAGTGGGTCTGTGAGTGGCTGCATGAATGTCCCAGTGGGTGAGTTAGGGGGCGTGTATGTCTGAATGGATCTGCGAGTGGATGAATGAATGTCTGAGTGGGTCTGTGAGTGGATGCAAAAATGTCTGAGTGGGTTTGTGAGTAGGTGCATGAGTCTCTGAGTAGATCTATGAGTAGGTGCGAGTGTCTGAGTGGGTCTGTGAGAGGGTGCATGAGTGTCTAAGTGAGACTGTGAGTGGGTGCATGAGAGTATGAGTAAGTGTATGAGATGGTGCACGAGTGTCTGAATGGGTCTGTGATGGTGTGTGTCTCTGAGTGAATCTGTGAGTGCATGCATTAGTGTGTTAGTGAGTGTGTGAATGTACATAGTTTTCAAAACTCTGCCGCAATGCTACACAGGGGGGCCTCGCTGAGCACCTCGATGGGTCTAGGACTCTAACCACATGAAACAAACAGTTTTCAGCATTTTGATGCTCATATTGGGTCCTTCGGAGACCCCTACAATGCACCCTTAGGGTCAGGGTACCTCTACCCTGACCCCGTCTATACTTTCTTTTTTTTCTTTTTTTTTTGGTTAAAAACTTTTATTGAGCAATCAGAGAAAAAGTACAGAGATGGGCCTACAACCACACGGGCTGGCCGCTAATTGGCAAAGCACAACAAATGAAGTAAACAATCATTTTCGTGGCCAGGCCGAAATCATAGAGTAAATATTGCTCCAAACATAGGACAGGACACAATAATTTTCTGTAGTAAACATTAAAATAACGAACACCAAACAAGGCGAATGCAGCAATCAAGTCAGCCCAGATGGCAGAGGGGAAAGTCACTAATCAGGAAAATAAAGGTAAATCAATGAGACTCGGCAAGGCGGGGGGGGGGAAGCAGGGAGGACAGGAAAATCCCAAAACAGAATGAAAAATTTCGGGAACGTCAGCCTAGGGAGACAGGGTAACATTGGAGGTGTCAACCAAGGGAGGGGTACAAATGTCTCCACGATAAGCATTCCATTGACCCCAAATTTTCGTCCATGCCCTGGGTCTGCCCCTAGCCACATAGACGGTCTTCTCTCGGAACATGGACCAGTCCATGTTATCCTCCCACACCGAAACGTCTGGAGGTCGGGATGCGCCCCAGAGTTGCGCAATGTCACGCTTCGCGACCATGTAACCCAAGGTCGCCCATCTAGTCTGGGCCACAGAGTAATCGGAGGGTTCCCACACGTTCAGCAGGCAACGTCGGGCCTCAGGCCGTAGGGTAACACCAGTCACAACAGCCATTACCGCAAGTACATCCACCCAGTAGGCTGCCACCACAGGGCACTCCCAAAGTATATGCATAAAGGTAGCGCTCATCCCACAGCCACGCTTACATAAGCCATCCGGGGAAAAACCCATTACAACCAGACGCGGACCAGTCACATACACCCGGTGGAGGATCTTAAGTTGCACCAAACGAAGACGGGCAGGAATGGCGACCTCTTTCGGAGAGGAGAGTGCCGACTGCCAATCCTCGTCATCTAATTCCAATCCGTCACCGACCCACATCTCCCTGAGTCGGACCAACAAATCAGCGCGATTATGAATCAATTTTTTGTAAATAAGGGAGATAGTGCTGTCGGGCAGGTGTCCATCTAGTATACGATCTTCAAGGGGGGAGGACTCGGGCAGGGTCACATCAGGAGTCAGAACTGAGGCCAGGGCATGCCGGACCTGCAGATATCGGAAAAACTCTCTATCACTCAAGTCGTATTCTGCCTTAAGGTCCTGGAATGACTTCACGCTACCGTTCACACAAACATCACCCACCTTACAAATCCCAATCATATCCCAGCGTTCAAAGCCCTTAGTAGACCAGAGACACCCCAAACGTTCAGAAGCATAAAGCGGAGTCGCCAGTGTCAGTCGATTCTCCCATCCCAAACTTACATTCGCGGCGCGCCACACGTTGACTGCGGACCTGGACGGGCCCGTAAGATGGCGCCCGGCCGATCTAGAATAAAGCGCTCTATTAAAGTCCCCTCCCGGCAGCTGGAACCTATCCATCTCAAAGGCCGGATCGCGACCCGGCGAATACATCGCGTGGTTAATGGCAGATAGCTGGGCAGCCCAGTAATATCTCTTGATGTCGGGGAGCGCCATGCCCCCGTCATACCAAGGGATGGTAAGTTTCGCCAGGGCTATACGTGGACGCCCGTCCCAAATCAATTGTCTTTGCAGACTCTCGATCTCTCGGAAATAGGTAGCGGGAATGTCGTCATAAGAATTTTGAAGTGCGTAGAGGAACCGCGGCAAGGACATCATTTTAAAAAGAGCTGCCCTACCCAGAGGAGATAGGGGCAGCTTACGCCAACGGGCCACATCCAGCCGCAGTCTAAGAAGCGGGGGGAGGAGATTACGCTCAAACCGGAGTGAGGGGTCCAGGGTAATAAAAATCCCCAAATACTTGAAGCCAGAATGGACTACCTGGATAGGAAATCTGTCCGGCAAAGGGGGCAAAACACCCGAAAGAACATACACACAGGACTTAGCCCAATTAATAACAAGGCCCGAGTTAGCACCGAACGAAGTAAGAACATCAAATAAGACATTTAAAGATTTACGCGGGGAGGTAAGATAGAGAAGAATGTCATCCGCGTAAAGTGAGACGCGGTCCTCAAAGTCCGGTGACCAACGGATCCCTTTGAGTGAAGGCTCCCATCGAAGCCACGAAGCTAACGGTTCCAAGGCAAGCGCGAAAAGCAATGGAGACAAGGGGCAACCCTGACGGGTCCCCCTACCAAGGCAGAAGGGGGCAGAAACTCTACCGTTCACCACTACTTGCGCTAAGGGTTCAACGTACAACAACTTCACCCAACCAATAAACTCAGGTCCAAAACCAAATTTTTCGAGAGCTGCCCAAAGATAGGGCCACTCTACAGTGTCAAAGGCCATCGAGGCGTCTAACGAGGCCAAAATGGCCGGCTCCGTCAGAAGCCCCGCCCTCGCAACAGCACCGTGGAGACGACGTAGGTTAAGAGCCGTGTTGCGATGGGGGATAAATCCGGATTGATCCGGATGAACCAAGCCACTAATGACCGTCAGTAGGCGGGTCACCAGGAGCTTAGCCAGGACCTTAGGCTCAACATTTAACAGGGAAATGGGCCTATAAGACGAACAAAGGTCCCGCGGTTTCCCGTCTTTGGGAATTACGACTATCGTAGCCAGACGTTGGTCATACGGGAGAATACCCCGTTCCCGGGACTCCAAAAACATGGCACGAAGATAGGGCGCTACCCTGTCAGGGCGTAGCTTGTACAGCTCAATTGGCAACCCATTCGGGCCCAAGGCTTGCCCGAACGGAGCGAGCGAATGGCAGTCGCTATCTCATCCGTAGTAAAAGGGGACTCCAACGAGACACGGTCTAAATCGGAAACACTGGGCAAAGCTATATCGCGCAACAAAAGTCGAGAGTCAGCCACATCCCGTCCAGACACAGGGGTATAAACCACACAAAAATACTCCGCAAAACATTCAACTATTCCAACCGGGTCCGTCACTTCGACACCATTCGACGACTGAATCACAGGCACCACACGATTCGCCCTCTCTTTCTTATCCAACCACGCCAACAATTTACCCGCTTTGTCCCCCACATCATACAGACGACCCTGCTGTTCCCGAAACATCAGTTTAGCCGCATCCGTGACCAAGGACTTATAAGCAAATTGTTTCAGACCCAGGGCGTGGAGTTTATCAGAGGTGACATCCGGCTCTAAGGCGGCCTCCCTCTCCGCAATCTCTCTCTCAAGGTCCACCACCTCCCGATTCCTAGCCTTCTTGGATTCAGCAATAAGGGAAAGGGCCTGCCCACGAATCACTGTCTTAAAGGCCTCCCACAGGGATACCGCAGAGAAAACAGACCCCTCATTGTCTAAAAAATAGGCATCCAAAGACTTAGTCAAAAGGTTGCGGGTCTCAGGGGAGGTAAGATACCAGGGGTTAATAGGAGCCACTCGGCCCGCCGCTTCCACCCCAATCTCAAAACAAAGCCAGAGCGGAGAATGATCGGAGATGCCCCGGGGGAGGTGTCTGATCTCACGCACCGCCGGCGTCTGCGCCGCGGGCATCAGGAAATAATCCAGTCTAGACAGACTCCCATGGGCCCCCGAATGGAAAGTGTATTGAAGCTGGGTAGGATGCAGAAGCCTCCAGCAATCAACCAAGCCAAACGTGTCCAAAAACCCACCCAGCCACTGTTGGGCCGAAGGAGTATCCCTAGGGGGGTAACGATCGTGTAGACCGGAGAACACAGAGTTAAAGTCACCTGCAATAAAGAGAGTACTATCAGGGAGGTTTAACAACACACGGCCCAAATCGGAAAAGGTAGAAGTCTGTAGGCCGGGGGGCACATAAACAGTAAACAAGGAGAGGGTACGACCCTCATAACGACCCACGAGGACAGCATAACGCCCCCGATCATCAAGGATCACATCATCAATAGCTAGGGGGAGGGAAGCCCGAACAAGGATACCCACCCCCCTGGAACCCGTGGTAAACCCCGAATGTGCGGCAAGGCGATATCCCCACCTATCCATCGCCCGACAAGTATTGCCCACCAAATGAGTCTCCTGTAGAAAAACAATATCTGGAGATAAACGTCGGAGACATTTTAACACCACACTCCGCTTAATGCGATCTCCCAGACCATTAACATTCCACGAAACAAACCTCAACCCGCTACCCCCCATCCCACACAGCAAAGCCGAAACCCCTCTGCAATGAGCATGACATAAAAAACAGCAGAAGCAAGATTGAGTCGCCTTGAGAACATAACACACAAACATCAAACGTCCCAACCACCCACCCCCCAACAATCAAGAAAACACCCCCCACCCTGCACCCCTGCAAAATGCTAAAAAGCCACCCCAACATGCAGTGTGCCTGTCGCCCAAGAACCCCCATTCTACAAAAAGACCCCGGAGGAGGAAAGGCTCTGGCCCACCCGCCACCCCAAGCAAGACAGATAATGAGGAAAACACACAAACAATAGAGGCACTGAGGCATAGAATCCCTGAAGAGTTTACTCTATACGAGGGCCCAGGCGTAGACGAACTGTTCAGCTTTCCACACCACCCTCAGCACCACCCGGGTGGGCGGCGGACTCAGTCGCAGGAGGTCGGTCAGGCAGAGAGTCCAGCCAGTCATTCACAGAATCAGGCCGATCAAAGAAGAAGGTTCGGTCATTGTACTCAACGCGCAGCCTGGTCGGAAAAAGCATAGCATAGCGTAACCCCAAGTCTCGGAGACGTTTCTTGACACCACGGAAGCCCATACGTTGTTTCTGGACCTGTTGAGAAAAGTCCGGATAAAAGTTCACCGTGGCGTTCTCAAAGGCCACCGGGCCCTTCACACGTGATGCTTGCAGGATAGCGTCCCGATCCCTATAATGGAAGAGTTTCGCAACAATAGGCCTCGGCGGGGCACCTGGCTTACCCTGGCCGCCCGGAACACGATGGGCACGCTCCACTGCGAAAAATTTACTCAGACCAGACGGAGAGAGGTAGTTCTGGATCAAGTCCTCAACAAGGAGATCAACAGAGTGAGGTTCTGGATTCTCCGGAACCCCGACCACGCGCACATTACAGCGACGTGCCCTGTTCTCAAAGTCCTCCAAGCGCCGGGTCATGAAATCGTTCACCCTACGGAGGTTGCCGATCTCCGTCTGTATCTCCGAGACGTCTGCCGTGAGGCTGGATGACTTGAGATCCAATGATTTCACCTTCTCATTGGTTTTCGACAGGTCGGCTCGAATCAAGGTCACATCAATGGCCACGGTGTCGATTTTGTGGGCCAAAGTTTCATATTGTTGGCCTATCGTCTCCTTCATGCCAGAAATGGCGCCCATGATGTCCTGCAAGGACGGCTCCGTTGACGCATCCACAAAGTGGTCAGCAGTACTTGATCCGGGCAGGGCGGCTCCGGGGGATCCCTTCGAATGGGTGTAACGGTCCATAACGTTAGACTGGACCGGGCCCCCACGCAGGGCCGTCTTGGTCTTCCGAGTCTCTCGGTCCCCTCTGCCTGCCATGCTGGAACTGCGTCACCAGGAGAATTACCAGGTTCGAAGGAATGGCCACAGGAAAGCAGGGCTTCGGGACCAAAGAGCTGCTGCTAGGGTACCACAAGTATGGGGCCAGTCAGATAGGAGAATAAGCCAGCCAAAGGCCCGACAGCCGTCTCATGCCCCGGACCCAGCCCAAGCCAGGCTCCCTTGCCAGATGTCTCAGTCTGAGGCAGAAACGAAACCGAAACCTAAGAGTGGGACCCACAAGTCGAATCCCCCTGCCGCTGTTGTTCAACTCCAAGACGGCCACAGAGCCTCACCCAGACCCGGGCGTACCACGAGGGCGGAGCCCTAAAGTTCGAATCACCGTAACTCCGGCACCCCGGGTCCAAATCAAATTTCAAAAGTTCCAGGGCAATCAGCTCAGCGTCCTCCACACAAATCTTCGTAAGAAGTCAGGATATGTTCAGGATATCATGCCGGGAGTGGCGGGGGTCCGAGGAGCGCTGTGCTCACGCGGCCATCTCGGATGCCCGCCAAGCTCCTCCCCCCCGTCTATACTTTCTAATCTTTATTTCCATCCCCAGGGACCATGTCCTGCTTTATATATTTGCAGCTACAACTTTCTACACAGGTTGTTGCCAGCCGATCACAGTACTGCTCCTGGTGGGTGGGTTTGCAGAGACTTGCGTAGGTGTTGCGAAGGATCTGCATCCCTATATATACAAATTTGGATTTATTTAATAAGTCTAAAACTACTGAATGGATTTACACCAAATAACAACAAGCATTTACAATGCAATGGTTTCGCCTTTTGAAACGTTTGAGCTATTGGCATTGTAAATGACAACATTTGTATTTATGTGTTGGTTTTGAAAACAGATAAATAAATACATTTACAATGCCAATAGTTTAATCTCTGGCAAATGCCACACAAAAACACACAGACCCACACACACACACAGACCCACACACAGACCCACACACACCAACCGAGCCCCCCCACACACACACACACACAGAGCCACACACACACACAGAGCCACACACACAGAGCCACACACACACAGAGCCACACACACACAGACCCACACACACACACAGACCCACACACACACAGACCCACACACACACAGACCCACACACACACTGTTTACAGACACCAAAGAAGGCTCGGCGTCCCCCTGGGCAGGAATGCGTAGAGGTTCTTCCCGCTCTCTTGCTCCCCCTGGAGCATCCGTTAGTTTACAACCACCATGCTGTGACATGCTCCTGCCACTCATGTCTCCACAGTTCCAATTAGCTGATTGGGCAGCGCCAGCCAGGCAGTTCTTGATGTTATTGACTTTTTGTTCTAGTTTATGATGAATACATTGGCTACTCCTTTACAAGACAAAGTGATTAAGGTCCTATCCTTTCCTTATTTCCTTTTAATTGATACCCCACTATACCCTCCATAGGAGCAGTGTGAACTGCTACTAAAGTTTAATTCATGTCAATACATTGAGTTGTGTTTGTTCACCCACTGCATGAAAATGATTAGTACTGTATCCTGTACCATATGTAGAGGATTCTTGATTAAAAATGCCAAAAAATACATTTTTAAAAATCAGTGTGGTGCTTTGCCAATGCTTGTTGGTGGTGTTTTTGTATTGTGCAAGGTCGATGACAATGGCAACGGTCCCCAGGCTGATTCTATGATTCGGTTCTTTGGCGCGTCTATTTCAGAGAGCTGTTGAACCAGCCAGTGTAATCCTTGCTGCTGAGGGCACCCTAGGGAGACTGAAAGGCTGGCGTTATTGACAATGTGTGACGCCTTCTGGAGCGGTGGGGTGTGGCAGTGCTGACATGTGCTACTGTGAGACAGAAGCAGCCAGCCAGCTAATACGTTCGTGTTATCATGGTCATGATCCATGCTTGTTAGTGATTAAAGAACAAGTATGAATTTAATATACTTCTAAACTCTTATCCTGACTTGGATTTGCCCAAGAGCTTCACAAAGGCAATCTCTTTTCGGCAGAAAAGCCAGTGATTGACTCTGCCCCAGCCCTTCCGACAGTGGCCTGTTGAAAAGTTGCCAAATGTACCCATGTGTCTGTCATAAAAAGTGACTGACCCGGTTCCATTTCTGCCAGCCTCTCAAGGGTGTCAGGCTTTTTAAAAAGTCTACAATTTACCATTTTCGGTCGGTCCGCCATTGATCCGACAGGAGTGCGGCGCATGAACGGGCAACACATTTAAAATACATATTTCAGACTTTCGATTTCCTGCTAGAAAGCTGCATTTATTGCCCCAGCTGTACTCGTGTGGTCTTAAGTCCTTATGTATCGCAACTAGTTCTTTTGTAAAGCGCTCTGACACATTCGGGTAATGTTCGCGCTATAGAAAATCGCATTAAATAAAAATATTTAATTTAAAAAAAGAGCGGCATCAGCCCGCCAGGTAACTAAAGTCTGACG
Organism: Lissotriton helveticus; assembly: GCF_964261635.1. Lineage (NCBI taxonomy): Eukaryota > Metazoa > Chordata > Amphibia > Caudata > Salamandridae > Lissotriton > Lissotriton helveticus. Next base: position 139,811,253 of record NC_136071.1, on the reverse strand, counting down.
TCTAGCTCTAGTCATTCCACCTCAGAGCCCTGCTTTCATTTTCCATGAAAATCTTGCGATGCTTCGAGCCAGCGTGTGTTAAGTAGGTGCATGCCAACACGGGGGCATGTCAGATTCTTCGCAGCCTGGCACCAACACCTGGGTGGGGCGCATGAGCTCATTGAAAATCCACTGAACTAGGCAAGCCTGGGAACTGAAGGCAGGGCCTATGGGGGCAGGGACAGGGGTGTAGCTTTGCCACGTGACACCGAGGGTCGGAGATGCAATCGTGGACCCAAGTTCAACGCGCCTAATGCATTATGGGAGTGGTAGTTTTAATTCATGACTCTTACGCATATTTTATTTAAGTAGTACAATAAACATAAAAGTTCTGTCTACCGACAGGGATTATTGTACTAAATGGTCGTGAGGTTCACTGGGTTACCCCATTAGATTACAATGGTACTGTACATTAAAGTGACAGAGTACAAAAGCTTTCCAAAGTGGGAGCGCAGAAGCGGAATCAAGCCACCCCCGTTACCGTGGACTCATCCAGTAATCCTCGCGATCGCTCTCTTCAATCAATGCCTCTCTATTTTTATCACAGGTATTTACTTCCTCCCACATCCAGTGTAATCTGCGGATCACTGTTTGTGGAGGGTGACGCAATCAGTCACTCCCTGCGAGCCAGCCACACCACACCACACGTTATCACGCGATACACATAACCAGTGCTGAACAGCAGGCACAGCCCAGCGGGAATCCACCGGGGGCAGAGAAGGAATTCAATATCACGCCAAAGTAGAGGGGCAAAAAAGCATGTGAAAGACACCTGGCATTACTAGAGACTGGGCGTTAATTGAGACTGGAACTTACTAGAGACTTGACCAAGCCTAACTAGAGATCTAACCTAAAGAGGAACTTAATCCTACTAGAGACTGGGTATTAGTAGAGACCGGGCATTAGCAGAGCCTGGGCATTAGTAGAGACTGGCCATTAGTAGAGACTGGGCATTAGCAGAGACTGGGAATTAACAAAGTCTGGGCATTAGTAGAGAACGGGCATAAGCAGTGACTGGGCATTAACAGAGGCTGGGCATTAGTAGAGACCAGGTTATACTAGACACGGACAGCGGGAGGGGGACGGGCTCACAGAGAGCGGGAGGGGGACGGGCTCACGGACAGCGGGAGGGGAGACGGGCTCACGGACAGCGGGAGGGGGGACGGGCACACGGACAGCGGGAGGGGGTACGGGCACACGGACAGCGGGAGGGGGACGGGCTCACAGACAGCGGGAGGGGGGACGGGTACACGGACAGCGGGGGGGGGAACGGGCTCACAGATAGCGGGAGGGGGGCGGGAACGGGATAAAAAAAGTAGTAAAATATGCCGCTTACCTGCTAGCAACTCTTGGAAAGTGAAATCGCGCAGCCCACCCCTGCAAAGCACACGTTGGAAATGAAACCAACATGCCGAGACGAAAAAAAAATATATAACATCCGCCCACTGCCGGCATGACGTCACAAAGGGGCGGGATGAGAAAAATTCAATGGAACGCCCACGAATCGCATCGCACAATGACGGACGCCTCTCTCTTCCAATGGCTAGCCTCCATTTATGGAGCTAGCCAATGGAAGACAGAGGCGGGACAAAGCCCCATACTATTCTCAAAAGATTTCTGCTGTGCGAAGGCTGCTGCGCAGCGGATCGCCAGGCGAAACCTAAAAAGCACTCTTTATGGACCAAGAGCCAGCTTTCTGTCAAATTTGGTGTAATTCCGTGCAGCAGTTCAGGCTGTAGTTGTGTTCAAAATCACTATGGGAATTAACATGGGAAACTCACTTTTTTAACCCCTCGCTTTTTCTTTGCCCCAAAATGTTCAATGCACATCTAGAATCACAGCACACTTGTTTTGAAAATTTCGCGAAGATTCGTCAAACGAGGGCAAAGATATAGGCAAGTCAAACAACCCTTTTCCTAGGGAAACATGGTTCTAACAATAACTCCCAACTGGCAATTGACACTAGGTATTATATATATATATACATATATATATGTGTGTGTGTGTATATATATATGTATGTATATATATATATATATGTATATATATATATATAATGTATGTATGTATGTATATATATACATTATATATATATATATATTCACTGAAAAAACCATAGGTTATAGACCATATATAGTTAGGAATTAGCATTTACAAAACCTTGAAAATTCACTGAAAAAACCATAGGTTATAGACCATATATCGTTAGGAATTAGCATTTAAAAAACTTATTTTACCCACACAAAACCATTGAAATTCCATATATAGTTAGTTGCACTAACTATATATCGCGCACCCGCAATCCACTGCTGATGATGTCACATATTACATCATTCATGACATGGTCAGTGACATCACTGATGACATCACTGATGACATCTCAAATGACATCACTGATGACATGACTGATAACAACATCCAGTGATTTTTTGCTTCTGTAAAGTTTAAATATGTCTTACATATTGAAGAATGAGTGGATGTATAAGTGTCTGGACGAAGGATTTAGTAGGTGCATGACTAACTGTAAGAGTGAGTGATTAAATGTGTCTCACTGAGTGCATGGGTTAGTGACTAAACTGTCTTAATTTGTGCATCATTATGTCTGTTGTTCTGTAAACTGCTGCATGTGTTGATCAGTAGCTGTATGAGTAACTATATGGGTTATTGATTGATTGCCCAAGTATTTGTATGGGAGACTGAGTGTGTGTGTGGCTGGCTGGGAGGTGTGTGACTCTGTGCAGATCAATGTGTACTTGTATCAATGATTGTATAAGAAGGTAAGTATGTGTTAGTATATGTTTGAAAATGTAAGGTGCTCTATGTTTAACTGTATAGACAAGAAAATGGAAGTGTCATTGATTCTTTACATGACTGACTACGTGAGTGAGTAACTCCATGGATGAGTGGCAGACTGTGAGTGTCTGTATAGGTGTATGAGTGCATATGATAGTGTTGTAAAGATGAGTGATTGTATGTATGAATGATTGTATGGGTGAATGAGTGAAGGTGTGTGTAGACGTAGGAATCAGTGAGTGCGTATGTAGTAACTAGTATTGGTGTGTCAATGGTTTCAAAAATTATACTCTGTATTTAACACTGGGTGAAACAGAGGTTATAATAAAATGTGAGGAGATGCATTGTATTGTCACATGAATGATATCATCAGTGATGTGGTCATTGATGTCAAATGAGATGTCATCAGTGATGTCATCAGTGATGTCATTTGAGATGTCATCAGTGATGTCATCAGTGATGTCACTGACCATGTCATGAATGATGTAATATGTGACATCATCAGCAGTGGATTGCGGGTGCGCGATATATAGTTAGTGCAACTAACTATATATGGAATTTCAATGGTTTTGTGTGGGTAAAATAAGTTTTTTAAATGCTAATTCCTAACGATATATGGTCTATAACCTATGGTTTTTTCAGTGAATTTTCAAGGTTTTGTAAATGCTAATTCCTAACTATATATGGTCTATAACCTATGGTTTTTTCAGTGAATTTTCAAGGTTTTGTAAATGCTAATTCCTAACTATATATGGTCTATAACCTATGGTTTTTTCAGTGAATTTCAATGGTTTTTTAATAGCAAATATCATAAGCTGTCGAATGTCAAGTACGTGGTAAGTAAAAACATTTTCGTGTTTATGCACACTGATCTGCTTTGAATGCTGCCCCCCCCCCCTCATTTCTATTAGGAGTACTCTCTCTTTGCAGATAGTGAAAGGTAGTTAACGCAGGCCTTTGCCCCCGTTGTAATACGTCATGCCTGCTTCTCTCTCCATTTGATTGATTGTTATCCAAGCATTTACTGTTTTAGAATTGGTTCTCTTTGGTTCATTCTCTATTTACAAACAAACACAGAGTCGCAATACTCTGTTTAGTCTTTGCAGATAACGAAAAATCGTGTAAAAAAATAAAAGGAATCGAGCGAAATCAGTAGGCCACTAATGGGATCTCTTTTTGACCTCGCTAAAATAGAAACATTAAGAACAACCCCTCATGACAAATACGAAACTAGTGAGATGAACTGAACTCCACACCATGATGGCTGCAATACAGCTCGGCTCCGCCACCCACCCCGCCCAAAATAACGATAAAGAGCGGCTGCCATGATTGCTCGCGGAATGGCCACGACGGAGCTACGAAATGGTGGTGCTCTCATGCTAACGCCAGCTTCAGTCTGAAACATCCAGAAACACTGTAGACTACCAATTCGATCAGTTCCGGTAGCGCCCCAATGTAACCCGGTAGAGAAGAACTAGCCCTCCCCTCTTTGACTGATGGTTCTTGTTGCCTGTCCCTTCTGTTGTCATTTAACAGAACTATTTAGCCTGCTGAAAGGGGTTGTGTTCTGACCGCTGGTTGGTGGAGACATTTTGACTATATTCTGGACCTGCGTTGTCGCGTAATGCGTCATATGACGCGCCGCGTTAGCGCATCCGGATGTCATCCGGGGCGCGACGCGCAGCGCGTAACGTAAGCATAACAGGTCATGTGACTTGTTAATAAAACTTTTCATTGGTTCATTTTACTTTTCTTATTCTAATGATGAAAGGCTTGGTCATATGACCTAAAAATTACACTTTTTATTACTTCCGAACATTATTTTTTCTTAAATATATGTTATAATGTTCCAGGCTAATGTACTTTCCCGGAAAATTTACAACTGTCCTGCAAGTAAAATATATTCTTTTTTCGAGAAAAAGGGCGTTTCTTCGTCCCATGACGGAGCCGTTGAGCAAAAGAGGGTCGACCTGCTGTCTTAGTCGCCGATACGCCTGAATATGAGATTCTTATCGATCACTTTATGTTGCAGGAGTAGAAAACACAACAGCCCTTGACCATTTATCTTTACTGCGTTCCTGCGTATTATACCTTTTACCCTTCATGTGATTGGTCTGCTTTATTTCACTTGCCTTTTAATGATTCTAAAACAGTGACTATTATTAAAAACTTTACCAATGTATATACTACTACCATGTTTTCTTTTAAAAACCTTTATTGTGAAAATTTCATTATACAAATTCGAGCCTATAACCACGTGGGCCGGCCACGGAGCAAACTGTAATCGTATATGATGAGTAGACATTTACACTGTAGAGGAACGTAACGGGCGGGCCATTAGGTTGCAAGAACTAAGGTGTCTAACAGTTGCGGAATCGGTGGACGTACATTTTATAATTAAAATACGACAGGGCCAGTTACAATAAAATTATCTAGATATACATTTGCGGGCAAGTACCATGCGTGACGTTAATTCGAACTTTCAATAGTACAGTAATCAATAACACATCAGAACTTAATATCAATAGGGATGTCGAAATACTCAATCAATTCTCGTCCCCGCCCGCCATGTGCTTCAAAACTGCATACGTATCTCGTGATTTCAAGGTTCTGCAACCAGTACACAACAAGGAGTTACGAGTCCCATTTATTCCGGCGCCATTTTGGGCGAGGACGGGCAGGTCCAGGATATAGTCAAAATGTCTCTACCAACCATCGACTATGATGATGTTCATATGCTGTATTTATAGAGTAACACTCATCTGTCCACATGAAATTAATTTGCCACAATCTAAACATGTCATTTTAATCTTTGCAAAGTTCTTCTAAATATTTGGGACCGTTTCCCTTGCCTCTGATGCTGTCAGTGCCACTTCTTTGGTGAATGTACTGGCAGGTCGGGGGTTCTCCTCCAAATCTCTCTTTTATGCAGCACTATAATTAATTGGTGCCACCTCTCCATATGACGATGCATGGTATAGTTACCATAACTATATTTTTTTTCGGTTCCTCTGGAGAGTACATCGTGGCAGATGAAGCGTATAACGTACCGGGCATTTACCTTTTTTTGCATGTAGAGGAAAGGAAAAAAAAATCGAGCGTCCGAGTTCTAAGGTGTCCCAGGGCCATTTTAGTGGACCAGGCCCAAATCCAAAGAACAGGCCGCCATTTTGAGAGTCCTGTTGCAGCCGCCTGTCGCTGTAGCATCAAGAGCGGCCAAAACTCAGCTGAATAGCAACTGAAACGGTAAAGGGGCGCCCCACTACAGCAGACGAGCCTCCACCTAGGAAGGCCCGTTCACGCCGCCTCCCCCCCCCCCTTCGGGCACCCCACGTCGTTATTCGGAGCAGTATTGTAGGATGGCCACACCAGTGCAGCAACTTGCTAGACACCACCTCGGTGGTAACCGAATCTCAGCGCCTTGTGGTGTCTTCTATTCAGAAAACATTGTTGTGCTGCCTTCGACCTATTCGCCGCAAGTGCACACGCAACTCAGCTGCATAGCTTGCTAGACACCACCTCGGTGCTAACCGAATCTCAGCGCCTTCTGGTGTCTTCTATTCCAAAAATATTGTTGCGCTGCCTTTGGCCCCATTCGCACATCGGTCCGCTACTGCCGCCATCTCACAGGCCAACGGGGCGCCCCACGCCGACTTTCAGCATTGTAGGATGGCCACACCAGTGCACCTTACTAGACACCACCTCGGTGCCATCCGGATCTTGGCATCTCAGCGCCTTGTGGTGTCTTCTATTCAGAAAATATTGTTGCGCTGCCTTTGGCCCCATTCGCACATCGGTCCGCTACTGACGCCATCTCACAGGCTAATGGGGCGCCCCACGCCGAGTTTCAGCATTGTAGGATGGCCACACCAGTACAGCAACTTGCTAGACATCACCTCGGTGCCATCCGGATCTTGGCATCTCAGCGCCTTGTGGTGTCTTCTAGTCAGAAAATATTGTTGCGCTGCCTTTGGCCCCATTCGCACATCGGTCCGCTACTGACACCATCTCACAGGCCAACAGGGCGCCCCACGCCGACTTTTACCATTGTAGGATGGCCACACCAGTGCCACAACTTGCTAGACACCACCTCGGTGCCATCCGGATGTTGGCATCTCAGCGCCTTGTGGTGTCTTCTATTCCGAAAATATTGTTGCGCTGCCTTTGGCCCCATTCGCACATCGGTCCACTACTGACGCCATCTCACAGGCCAACGGGGCGCCCCACGCCGACTTTCAACATTGTAGGATGGCCACACCAGTGCGGCAACTTACTAGACACCACCTCGGTGCCATCCGGATCTTGGCGCGTTGTGCTGCCTTCGGCCTATTCGCACATCGGTCCGCTACTGACGCGAACTCACAGGCCAACGGGGCGCCCCACGCCGACTTTCAGCATTGTAGGATGGCCACACCAGTGCTGCAACTTGCTGGACACCACCTCGGTGCCATCCGGATCTTGGCGCGTTGTGTTGCCTTCGGCCTATTCGCACATCGGTCCGCTACTGACGCCGCCTCACGTGCCAAAACGGGGCGCCCCACGCCGACTTTCAACATTGTAGGATGGCCACACCAGTGCGGCAACTTACTAGACACCACCTCGGTGCCATCCGGATCTTGGCGCGTTGTGCTGCCTTCGGCCTATTCGCACATCGGTCCGCTACTGACGCGAACTCACAGGCCAACGGGGCGCCCCACGCCGACTTTCAGCATTGTAGGATGGCCACACCAGTGCTGCAACTTGCTGGACACCACCTCGGTGCCATCCGGATCTTGGCGCGTTGTGTTGCCTTCGGCCTATTCGCACATCGGTCCGCTACTGACGCCGCCTCACGTGCCAACGTATTTTCTCCGCATTTTATACCCTATGCCGCATAACAGGTCATGTGACTTGTTTATAAAACTTTTCATTGGTTCATTTTACTTTTGGTTTCCTAATGATGGAAGGCTTGATCATATGACCTAAAAATAACACTTTTCATTGGATGAAAACTTTTTTTTTCCCAAACGATGAAAGCCCCACCTTGTTTCTGGATGTTTCAGACTGAAGCTGGCGTCAGCATGAAAGCACCACCATCTCGTGGCTCCGTCGTGGTCATTCCGCGAGCAATCATGGCAGCCGCTCCCCACCAGAAGCCTGCAGGAGTCGGGGGCCCCCAAAACTTTTGTTGAATCCTCAAGGCGGAGGGGACGCTTTCGAGAATGGGGTCCAAGACCTAGCAGACAGTCGTCCGAATTCCAAGGTGTCCCAGGGCCATTTCAGTGGACCAGGCCCAAAAAGAAAAGAGCCTGCCGCCATTTTGAGAGTCCTGTGGCAGCCGCCTATCGCTGCACCGCAAGAGTGGGCGCAACTCAGCTGAATTGCGGATTTTGACACAGTGGACCAAAAGCGGACGGAATGGCAACTGAAACGGTAAAGGGGCGCCCCACTACAACAGACGAGACTCCACCTGAAGAGGCCCGTTCACGCCGCCTCTCCCCCCCCCCCCCGGGGCGCCCCACGCCGTTATTCGGAGCAGCATTGTAGGATACCAAAACCAGTGCGGCAACTTACTGGACATCACCTTGGTGCCATCGTTCTGCTGCCTTGGAACTATTCGCACAACAGTTTGCTACTGATGACCCACCCCCCGCGACGCCCCACGCCGGATGCCGAAATCAGTGCTGCACCCAGGCAACATCACCTGGGTGCCGTCCAGAAATCTGGACGTTGTGCTGCGTTGGGACTATTCGCACAGCCGACCGCTACTTCGTTGTTTTTCCCTAAAAATGTTTATATGTTTTTACTGTTTTTGTTTTGTTGTATATATTTATAAGTTATTAAAGTGTTGGAGTGCTATATATTTTTAATGTGACACATAATTGTAAAAACCTTGATGTACAAAGAGTCATCCCTGGAATCTTCCGCTTCAGGCTCGGTCCCCTCCCCAATCACAATACAGGATGGTTTTCAGATAGTAGGAACGCGTGTGCTGTGACGGATCTCCTCGAGTGTGGGCCTTGATCTACTATAACTCCTTTGAAGAGGGGTGATTCTTTACAGCTGGGGCCATAAACTACATCTGCAGGGCTAGCTGATAGCCTAGGACCGGCCTGGACAATCGGACACAGAGGAAAAGGAGTGTCAGAGGGTGCGGTAGTGAATAGGGCGAAAGGGAGGTGTCGGGCGGGCACAGGGTGTGATTCTCAGGGAAGAACAGCGCAGATGGGGGGAGGTTTATTACCCATGCATAAGACAGAGAGCGGGGGTGACCAGTGCCTGGGGGAGATGCTTGCGAGGGTGGGGAGCCATGCTAAGGATCGACAGCGTGCAGAGAGTGGGTCTGGTCAAGTCATCTAAAATGGCTGCCGTGCACGACAAAAGTGTGGCATTTGAAAAAAGGCAAGATGGCGCAGACAATGTTTTTCAACACTTCCTGATTTCCTTCGAATCGAACGTTAACAGACGTTGGGGCATATTACCAAAGTTAAGCGATATTTATCCCTAACGATGCTTAGCAACGAATTTTTTACCGCTAAGCATCGTCAGAAATTATCGCAGATAAACCTTGCTATTATCAAGGTTTATCGCAAATGCCATAAAAAACGACCGCAATGCATTAATATCGCTGAAAACTCAGCGATATTCATGCATTACCGAGCTAATGCTCTTAGCCATGTTATCCACCTCCCATTGGATAACATGGCTAAGAACTGCTCAGGGCAGGTGGTAGCTTTTGGAGATATTCGCGCTTAGCACGAATATCTCCAAAAGTTGGTAATAGGAGATAGCGATGTTAGCGACTGTTTCAAGTCGCTAACATCTTGGCATGCCCACTTTGCATGTCATTAGTGATAAATATCACTGACATGCAAAGTGGGGCCCAAGATGGTCGCTATCTCCTACTAGCGGTCGCTAACTGGTGTTAGCAACAGCTAGGTAATACAGAGATAATTTTATCTCCGCGAAGCGGAGCGCTGTTACAGATATATATCTTTTTTTGAACGTTAATTTCTCAAAATCCACTGGAGCACATATATTGAGACCTAGCAAAGGCACATCGGGCTACCAGTCCCTAATATTTTGCCAAGTTTCGTGCAAATCCATTCAGCCGTTCGATTATTATTATTATTTTTTTTTTTTGCCCCGCGGGGCCCTTTTAAAACCTCCACATCAAACCTAGGGGGTCAGCGAGGATCTACTATGCCCCCTTATGGTCATTTGCCCCTTCGCTTTGGCCTCCTCTCGTCTCTCGATCCTACCGAGAGACAAGATGGCGGCCGCTACGGACTGTTTGGAATGTTCACAGACGCCGGAGAACCAATCAGCTTTGCTTCACAAAGCTCCGTACCGCGAAAAGTCCGCGAACCGGAGCGCTGCCCGGTCCTCTGTTACAGATATATATCTTTTTTTGAACGTTAATTTCTCAAAATCCACTGAAGCACATATATTGAGACCTAGCAAAGGCACATCGGGCTACCAGTCCCTACAATTTTGCCAAGTTTTGTGGAAATCCATTCAGCCGTTCGGGCTAAAAGTGAGGCCAACCGCCCTATGGAAAACTCAATGTTAAAAACACGTTTTGGGACCCCCCTTTTTTCTCGGCCCCCCCTTGACAAACCCCCCCCAAATTTTCAGGGGCTGCTCAGAAACAAAATGTTCCATTTTCCTGAAAATTTCATCCAATTCCGTCCACAAACGCCAAAGTTATTAGACATAGAATTTTCAAAAATCCCATAGAGAAAAAATCCTAACTATATATACCTACTGGCGACCGCCAGTAGGTAATATATATATATATATATATATATATATATATTTTTTTTTTTTTTTTTTTTGAGGTAATCAGAGGACTCAGACAGCGACCCGCGGCAACCACACACCCACCAACAACCCCAAAAGGAAAACGAGGAGGGGCAGGCGGGGACGCTCAAGGAAGATCCACCCCGGTAGTAACAAGGAGCACCCGAGGGAAGAACTGGAAGAAATGATGGTGAGAATTCCAAAAGAAAATACCATAATGAATCTATCGGATAGAGAACTAACCTCAAAGGAAGACGAACTATTAAGACTTGGATTAACCTTTTGCCCAACTCCGGCATTTGATTACACACAGACTCGAATAGATCTATTTAGATTTATTAGAAAATTAAAATTGCAGAAGATACATACTCTTAACCCGAAAGAGGATGATGGAATCAGAATTGAGGAGATTGATCCTCTAGCAATGATAACAGGCAAAGATCTACAGGCAATTGCGGTGGCACCGACTATGATTGGAACGAGCCACACGCAAGATTGGGACATCCAACCCACACAGACTTTGGAGGACTGTGGTATCACACAGCAGGGTTGTAAAAGTGGAATGACTATAAAATCCAGAACCAACCCGAGGACACCACACGATGGAATTGACACGTTTCAGGAAATAGTCATTAAAGAATTGAAATGCCTACAGGCTGAAAACTTTAATTGTAAAAGGAAAAATCTGAGTAAGGAAGAGTGGGCTGTTATCCAAAATCTAAAACAAGATGAAAATATCATCATAAAACCCAGTGACAAAGGGGGAAATATTGTCATCCTGAAACGTAGCCAATATGAAGACGAGGCCTTTTCCCAACTGAACAACAAAGAACATTATGTTGAGATAAAGAGGATAAAATATACAGAGAGTATTAAAGCCTTCAGTGATCTAATTGAGAAATGGAAGGACAAAGGAATTTTGGACTTCAAGGATTGGAAGAACCTGAAATGTGACTTCCCTCAAATTGCAACGTTTTATCACCTACCAAAGGTGCACAAGAGTAAAATATGGCCACCTGGTAGACCCATCGTATCTGCCAAAGGCAGCCTATTGGAGAAAACTTCGAGCTATATCGATAGCTTCATTGCTCCATTTGTGAAAGATCTTAGTTCGTATCTCAAAGATACGAAGGACTTTTTGAGAATTATACAGGATGTCAAGTGGGAAGAGGATATGATCCTAATAACATTGGACATTGCCAGCTTATATACGTCCATTAGACACGAAGACGGTCTCATGGCAATGAAAAGCTTCCTAGATCTTAGACCGATAAAGTACAGAAGCCACAATGCTATGCTGTTGGAGCTTACTGACTTCTGTTTAAGAAATAACATCTTTTTGTTTGCAGGGAAATTGTACCTACAACTGCAGGGGACCGCGATGGGCACGTGCTTCGCCCCCAGCTACGCGAATTTATTCGTGGGCTGGTGGGAGAAGCACGTGGCCTGGGCGGGGAAAAATGACAGGTGGATGAACAACATTGTCCTGTGGACCCGCTACATAGACGATTTGTTTTTGGTGTGGCGGGGACCACGGAATGAGGCTGAGAGATATATTGCTGAACTCAATAAAAACAATTTGAATCTCAGTTTCACAAGCAATGTTAGCAAAAGTGAGGTATTCTACTTGGACCTTCGGGTCTATGTGGAAAATGACACAATACAAACCGCTGTGTATAGAAAACCAACGGCGGGCAATACTATATTGCACTCACGCAGCTATCATCCCCGCAGTGTCATAAATAACATCCCTTTGGGAGAGTTTTTGCGAATGAAACGCAATTGCTCAACCACACAGGAGTTTGAAAAAGCTAAGGAACAGTCTAAAAGAAGATTCTCACAGAGAGGATATGGGAGAGGAATTCTAGATCAAGCGGAAGTGAGAAGTAATCTAGTGGAGAGAAAAGATCTGCTAACTGACAAAGTGAGCACCCCAGATTCTAAGATCAGATTAATTACCGATTACTCGGAAAAGTCTCCAGAAGTTTTTAATATAATGCGAAAAAACTGGAAGATTTTCAAATCTGATTCCGTAATTGGAAAGTCGATATCTGACTATCCTCTCATCACATGCAGAAAGGGGAATTCTTTTAAAGACCATTTAGTGAACAGTCACTACGAAAAGAAAAGAAAGAAAAAACCTACTGTCTTAGGCTTCTTTCCTTGTATGAAGTGCAAGGCCTGTAGAAACTCTCAAAAGGTCAAGGAATATCCAATTCCAGGCAATAAAAAGAAGGGCAGAATAACTAAACTGGTAAACTGTAACTCTGACTATACGGTCTATTGTCTGATATGTCCCTGTGGGAAGAAATACATAGGGAGTACTGTAAAACAAACCAAACTCAGGGTCCTTGAACATATGAGGGCAATCACCTCAAAGGATCCGAGCTACCCAGTAGCCCGTCATTTTGAGCAGACACACAACAGCAACAGTAATCTTTTGACTTATTTCATTTTGGGCCAACTAGTCAGGACAGAAAGAGGGGGAAACTGGGTGAAAAAACTAAGAACCTTAGAATCAAGATTTATCATCCAGTTACAGACCAAGACCCCGGGAGGGATGAATAATGAGGAAGAGATGTGGACTCACATCTAAACAATCCCTTCCAGTCTCTAACTCTGTCTTCTTGTGAACCTGGAAAAATAGACATGTATACTGTTTTCCTCTAGTCAGACATGTCTGTTCCGCTACCCTGTATACCTATTTTTAAAAAAAAAAAGATTTCGTTTTGCTCATGGCGAATCACACTGACAATTCTAAATAATGGTGTCTGAATGCATCAATGTATAACGCTATGCCCATTCAGGGCCTGATTGTACTTGATTTCAATAATTATGATTTGTCATTTAATGTGCCATGAAACTGTGAACCTCTCGTGATGTTCACTGAGAAATCATAAGTGTACACCACGATTCTAAGGCACAACTAACATAGGCGCCACGGAATTCAAATAAGCAGCATAGGATGCTGTCAGCTGGTAAAAAACGTAATTTCAGATGTGATTGTGTTGTGATTTACACTGACCTAACATTCTGATATATATGAGAGCTCCCAATGCATTGCATTTGATGATTTGTCATTAGTATATTAGCTGTTACAAGATGGCCGCCGTGGAAGTAATGAATTAATTATAATGATGTGCCTTCTTTTATGTTGATTTTCATTTTTGTTTGAAACACGTGACATATGGCAACCACGGTTTCATTTAAGTAATGGTGGAAACAAACGTCAGTGTACACTGACGAAGGCGGCAACACCGAAACGCGTTTGTAAACTGAGTTTGCGGGGGTTCTGTGAATAAACTATCTGGCGAACCTACGCCATACTGGCTTTGAGTGCTCTCATTTTTGAATGCCGAGGATTGGGGGTTTCTTTGCGTTGTTGAAATATATATATATATATATATATATATATATATATATATATATTCACAGAAAAAACCATAGGTTATAGACCATATATAGTTAGGAATTAGCATTTACAAAACCTTGAAAATTCACTGAAAAAACCATAGGTTATAGACCATATATAGTTAGGAATTAGCATTTAGAAAACCTTATTTTACTCACACAAAACCATTGAAATTCCATATATAGTTAGTTGCACTAACTATATATAGCGCACCCGCAATCCACTGCTGATGATGTCACATATTACATCATTCATGACATGGTCAGTGACATCACTGATGACATCACTGATGACATCTCAAATGACATCACTGATGACATCACTGATAACAACATCCAGTGATTTTTTGTTTCTATAAAGTTTAAATATGTCTTACATATTGAAGAATGAGTGGATGTGTAAGTGTCTGGACGAAGGATTTAGTAGGTGCATGACTGACTGTATGAGTGAGTGATTAAATGTGTCTCACTGACTGCATGGGTTAGTGACTAAACTGTCTTAATTTGTGCATCATTATGTCTGTTGTTCTGTAAACTGCTGCATGTGTTGATCAGTAGCTATATGAGTAACTATATGGGTTATTGATTGATTGCCCAAGTATTTGTATGGGAGACTGAGTGTGTGTGTGGCTAGCTGGGAGGTGTGTGACTCTGTGCAGATCAATCTGTACTTGTATCAATGATTGTATAAGAAGGTAAGTATGTGTTAGTATATGTTTGAAAATGTAAGGTGCTCTATGTTTAACTGTATAGACAAGAAAATGGAAGTGTCATTGATTCTTTACAGGACTGACTAGGTGTGTGAGTAACTCCATGGATGAGTGGCAGACTGTGAGTGTCTGTATAGGTGTATGAGTGCATATGATAGTGTTGTAAAGATGAGTGATTGTATGTATGAATGATTGTATGGGTGAATGAGTGAAGGTGTGTGTAGACGTAGCAATCAGTGAGTGCGTATGTAGTAACTAGTATTGGTGTGTCAATGGTTTCAAAAATTATACTCTCTTTTTAACACTGGGTGAAACAGAGGTTATATTAAAATGTGAGGAGATGCATTGTATTGTCACATGAATGATATCATCAGTGATGTGGTCATTGATGTCAAATGACATGTCATCAGTGATGTCATCAGTGATGTCATTTGAGATGTCATCAGTGATGTCATCAGTGATGTCACTGACCATGTCATGAATGATGTAATATGTGACATCATCAGCAGTGGATTGCGGGTGCGCGATATATAGTTAGTGCAACTAACTATATATGGAATTTCAATGGTTTTGTGTGAGTAAAATAAGGTTTTCTAAATGCTAATTCCTAACTATATATGGTCTATAACCTATGGTTTTTTCAGTGAATTTTCAAGGTTTTGTAAATGCTAATTCCTAACTATATATGGTCTATAACCTATGGTTTTTTCTGTGAATTTCATTGGTTTTTTAACAGCTAATATCTGTAGCTGTAAAATGTATTCTTCTTTAAATCCAAAAATATATTTTATATGTTTATGAATAATTTTTTTTTAAAATATTTTTTTTTCTTCTTTCCCGCTTCGCGAATCGGGAAGCTTCCCGTTAGCTGACCTTGATGCCGCGAAATAGACCGCGAGCCGGTAAACGTTTCTTTACCGCAAGTGCCGCGTTAGAAAACAACATCGTGACGCCTCCCGTCCGCATGACGTTTCACGTTGTCGCGTGATACGTCATATGACGTGCTACGTTAGCGAACTGGTACGCGAAGCGAGTCGCAAAGCGCAGGTTTCTGGAAGCAAACCGGGAGGCCCTGCAAAGCGCTTAACGTAAACACAGCAAGTCATGTGACTTGGTAATAACACTTTTCATTGGTTCATTTCACTTTTGGTTTCCTAATGATGTAAGACTAGGTCATATAATCTAAAATGAACACTTTTGATTGGTTGAGAACTCTTGTTTTTCCCAAATGATGAAAATCCCTCCTTCTTTCCTCACTCTGACTTTCATCATTGTGAGAGAAAGACCCTTTGTGATCACTGAGCAATGGCTTCTTTAGTAGCTTCAGCTGGTGCTTCCCCACCACCTCCACCACATCCAAGGAAGAGTGGACCACCTGCTCAAGTTATAATTCAACAAGAAGAAGAAGAAGAGGAACAGGACGACGAGCACGAAGAGAGGCAGTTTTTGCCTGAGCAGCCCAGGACATCTCACCGGAAAGAAAACTTCATTTGGCAATTTTTTAAAATTCCCAAAGGTCAGAAAAAAGTAAATGCAAGATACGTAACTTGCCTTATATGTCAAGATAGACTGTCCAGAGGAACCGAGAAAAAATACAGTTTCGGAAACTACACAATGCATCGCCATATGACTAGGTGGCATCCTAACAACTACAGTGCTGCACAGTTTCGGAACGACCTAGATAATCTCCCTATTATGGCCAGAAGATCTGTTGTACCGGAAGTAACGGGACCAGAGGGCAGGGAGATGGTGCCAAATATACAAATGAAATTTGGTGAAGTAAAACACATCTGCGTATTTTGCGATGGATTCATTTCCTACGGAGAAAAAAGCATCACTCTGATCAACAGAGCTATTGACTATCATATGCAAGTTTGTACGAAACGCCCAAAATAATAAATACTTCTTTTTTTGTTTTGTTGCTCCTGTTGAGCCCTTTACAATGAATCGTTTTCATTGCCCCCTCCAAGAAAAACCCAAAAAAATATAAAACTGTTCAGAAAAATTCAAAAAAAGTAAAAAAATGTTCCGAAAAATAATAAAAAAAATATAAAACAACAAAAACAATTTAAAAAAAAGTTCTTTTCAGAACTACCTCCCCGTTATTAAAAAATTGGTACAATATTTGGAACTGTGCCAACCTCTATTTTTCTTAGTTCGCTTCCCAGTTCGCTCGCCGGTACGCGAACCAGAAGCGAACCAAAAACAGTAAGTATAAGGGAAGGAAACAGACACTTATGTTAAAAGAAAGACAGCTATAGGGGAGTAAACTAGAGATACTATTACCCGTAATCCACTGCTGATGATGTCACATATTACATCATTCATGACATGCTCAGTGACATCATCAGCAGAGGATTGCGGGTTTTTTGGCAACGTGCCTTATCCACGGTTTAATAACGCTGCCTTTTGCTTTATATAAGTTTTCAAATTGTATGAAATATATACCAATAGGTCGTTATGAACCTTTAGGTAGTGCTTTTCTTCATGAGGTCTGGTCGCTTTCATACACATACAGATGTTTCAAAGATGATCAAGAAGTTTATCTGAATGGAGAGGAATGCACTAAGACGCCAGATCATTCACTAATGTGTAGGCACATACAGTTACACGGTTCATGCAACAAACACCGACCAAATATGGCTTGCGTGTTGCAAGGCACGCCAGTTCCTGCTATCATCCCCACGTTCAAGTTGTTGGAAAATGGTAGTTATTTGATGCTCAATAATGAAGATTGTTCTGAGTTAATTAAAAGTATTCCTTTTATCGTAACAGTAAGTGAACGGGTTATTTGCTGCAGAAATGTTCTATTTCCTCCCACACATGAACATAGGGAGTTTTCAATCTGGCCACAAATACCAACCTTGGGACAGATTTCAACGGCCTGGCAAGAATAAGAGCTCTTTTGTCTCAGAGAGAGGTGGCCTTGAGTTCGGCCCGTGAAACTTTCGTGCTTCATATAGCGAACACCCGTACAGAGGTGCAGACCCTTTTCAATTCAGATTTGCCTTTCAATTTCAGCAAGATGGTTCCGACTATCTTTAACGCATCCTCCACAAAGACCCTGGCGCACTTTTTTAAAGTTGTTACCAGTGGTCTCGTGACTTCATTTGAGAAAATCTTTGGAGTCATCCCTGCTTCCTTTCATTCTATTTTCTCCACTCTGGTTCGTGGATTGGCATTTTTACTTGCATTACCAGCGGACGCTCTTGTGCTTTTTTACATTTTTAAATATGGATGTCCCTCCTATGCAACCTCCCACCCTGCAGCTGCTGACACTGTTCCGCAATCGCATGCTAGAATATTATGGCACAATGCCGTTGGCGATATTAAGCACGGCATATGGATTATCTTTTCGATTCTCCTACTTCACCTGTGTCCAGCCTGTATTTCACTGCCTGACCTGTGATTTCGATTGGGCCATTGATTTGTGTCTCTGCGGACCGGTTTCTCCTGACATCGACTTTAATCAGCTGATGACTCCTATCATTACTCACGAGTTGGTTTGTCCTGGCGAAAGGATTATGGCTGTGGCATTGATGCATGGACTACTTGGTCCCTGGAATTTACTGGCGGCAGCACAGTCTTTCTTGGAACAGAGCTTTCTTGAAAACCCACCGAGCTGTCCTCTGATGGTGATAGAGGATCCGGTGCTGGGAGAGCACGTATGTTCTTTTCCGCTTTTAAATTGGATGGCTGAACTGTTTTCGGATGAAGACGGTGACTTCCTATTGGAGGCTGTTGCAGCTTATTTTGCATACACAGTTATGTCATAGACCTTTTTCATGTTTGATATGCTGAGTACTAGCATTTCATTGACAATTCATTGACTTATTTGTCAAGTTTTTATTATTTACCTTGCCTATTGGCTTAAGACTCGATAAAGTACTTGGCTGTTTTATTTTTCTTTAGCATTAAATTTTCCTAGTTTTTAATGCTTTACCTTGCGGACCGTCCACATATAAACTTGCAATCTGCTCTCATGAGATGGCACTTCTATTATCTTATTCAGTTCGTTTCCGGATCATGGGGAGGTGTCATCTAGGTCCTGGATATCTTTACACAGTGTTAAGTTAGCATGGGCTCATTACCGGTTTAAACGCCATTTTTCCTTTTTTGCAACTTCTGCCCACGACACTTAGTTGTTGCTTTAGCTTTCCACCTAGTAGTTCATCGTGGTTTACATGAGAATAATATGTTATTGCTCTACTATCTGCTTTGCTTGTTAAACTATATCTGTACAGCGAGTGCTAAAGTTTCAAGAACAACACGATACAGAATTGTTATGAGGTCTGATCTCCACGACTTCATACTCATAACATAAGTGCAACTTCTGCCAATTCTGGGCATGAGGCGGGTTTTATATTGCTTTGCCAAACACACATACACAACAGTTGATGCGGTTCACATGAAGAGAGAGCTGGTGTATGCTGATGTGATTCCTTCAAATCTAAGACACTAAAGTATGGGCACGCCCTAAACCAACACAAAGAGACCTTCTTAGCAAATAATATAATATGTGTATTAGGGAGGGTGAGATATAAGCAGCCGCGGGCCGTGGAGGGAGTTACGGTGAGGCAGGGAGGCGGGGAGGGGGAGAAGCAGGGTGGAGCCCTCTCTACCTTGCCCCTCCCCCTCCCCGCCTCCCTGCCCCACCGTAACTCCCTCCACGGCCCGCGGCTGCTTATAAGTGTTGCTAACTCTTATTCATTTACAGCATGTTAACATACTGTCACCATTCGCTTTTTATGTACTAGTAACTATGCTGGTAATTTTGCTACTGATAATATGTGTACTTGTATTCTCCACCCTGCTTCTCCCCCTCCCCGCCTCCCTGCCTCACCGTAACTCCCTCCACGGCCCGCGGCTGCTTATAAGTGTTGCTAACTCTTATTCATTTACAGCATGTTAACATACTATCACCATTCGCTTTTTATGTACTAGTAACTATGCTGGTAATTTTGCTACTGATAATATGTGTACTTGTATTATCTAAGATACTACGCCTGAGAAGACGGCATTAGTAAATAAACATTTCAAATACACATGTGTTCTTCTTAACTCCATGTTCTGGTTTCTAAGAAATATATAACGACCGACTGTTCATGAGTTCCACGTATCCTGAGGTACTATAAGTTCATATTCTGGATTGTCTAAACATTGAGAGTTTGTTATATCCAATGTGACACTGTACCTAGCTTGCTAAGGAGTTTTTGATTACTAACGTGAGTTTTGGGACACCCTAATTCGCCGAGGTTCCAATCCTCTGTCCACAGTTCTGTGTGAGAACAGAAACCCTGCGACAGGGGCACCCCCGACCCTTGCTGGAGCTTCATCACACTTGCGATACAACTCCAGCAATGCGCCACCTTTACGGCACAGATACATCACGCATCTGTGCTGTTTTTGCCCCATGATGCGCCGCATTGTAAATGCAGCACACCATAGGTGACGGAACAGCGGCACAGAATGACTAACACATCCCTGGTGATGCGCCAGTCATCATAAATGTATCCCTATGCTTCTTATCTTGTTAGAGATGAACCGCCATATGTATCATCAAAGTTTTTTGCATTTCCTAAATAGCGAACTTTAAGGAATAAATAGCGATTCTTTACCATTCCTAGTTTGCGATTAGCTATTTGCTAATTACAAATTACCCATTCATTTCCTTCATTTCCATAGGGCGGTTGGACTCACTTTTAGCTCGAACGGCTGAATGGATTTCCACGAAACTTGGCAAAATTGTAGGGACTGGTAGCCCGATGTGCCTTTGCTATGTCTCAAGATATATGCTCCAGTGGTTTTTACGAAAATTAACTTTGAAAAATATATATTGGGCTACATTGGCCTATATATATGTTGGAGCCCAAATGTAGCCCAATGTAGCCCAATGAAGCCCAATGTAGCCCAATGTAGCTCAAAGATGGCCGCCAGACACACAAAAAAACAAATGTACCCCCAAATATCAGCCAGATGTAGCCCAACTATAGCCCAGTGACAGAATGACCAATCAGCTTCACAAACCTCCGTTACGCGAAGTGGAGCGCTGTTACAGATATATATCTTTTTTTGAACGTTAATTTCTCAAAATCCACTGGAGCACATATATTGAGACCTAGCAAAGGCACATCGGGCTACCAGTCCCTAATATTTTGCCAAGTTTCGTGCAAATCCATTCAGCCGTTCGATTATTATTATAATTTTTTTTTTTTGCCCCGCGGGGCCCTTTTAAAACCTCCACATCAAACCTAGGGGGTCAGCGAGGATCTACTATGCCCCCTTATAGTTATTTCCCCCTTTGTTTTGACCTCCTCTTGTCTCTCGATCCTACCGAGAGACAAGATGGCGGCCGCTACGGACTTTTTGGAATGTTGACAGACGCCGGAGAACCAATCAGCTTCGCTTCACAAAGCTCCGTTGCGCGTAAAGTACGCGTCCTGGGACGCTGCCAGGTCCGCTGTTACAGATATATATCTTTTTTTAAACGTTAATTTCTCAAAATCCACTGGAGCACATATATTGAGACCTACAAAAGGCACATCGGGCTACCAGTCCCTACAATTTTGCCAAGTTTCGTGCAAATCCATTCAGCCGTTCGGGCTAAAAGTGAGGCCAACCGCCCTATGGAAAACTCAATGTTAAAAACACGTTTTGGGACCCCCCTTTTTTCTCGGCCCCCCCTTGACGAACCCCCCCCAAATTTTCAAGGGCTGCTCAGAAACAAAATGTGCCATTTTCCTGAAAATTTCAGCCAATTCCGTCCTCAAACGCCAAAGTTATTAGACATAAAATTTTCAAAAATCCCATAGAGAAAAAATCCTAACTATATATACCTACTGGCGACCGCCAGTAGGTAATATATATATATATTTATATATATGTATATATATATATATATATATATATATATATATATATATATATATAGCACAAATCTTCCGAACCTCCACTGCTGTGGCAAAAAGAAGAGACGGACCCCACGGCTTCAGGCAAGGCAATGATTTATTTAATAACTTTCAAGCGACGCGTTTCGAGTATCGCAGTACTCTTGATCACACACCTCATTTCCGTGTCAGCTCTCTTTTTAAATGCTTTTTTTCCCTTAACCCCTCCTGTGAGTTACACCTCCTGTAGTGAGTCACATGACTTGAACCATAAACATAAAAATGGTACTTAGAACATTTCTGTTCTCCAGACGAAAAAAAACAAGCAAATAATATATTACACTTTTGCCCATCAGAAAATACATCATGTAATGAATAAAGTATTTAGTGACTGATGGCTTTGGCAATTCAGAAATTAATCATAACTGCTTGAATGCAGATAACCAAAATATGTAAAGTGACTAGTGCTATACATGCATAAATGCATTGCTCTCATATATATATATTACCTACTGGCGGTCGCCAGTAGGTAGTTATAGTTAGGACCTAGTTTCCATAGGAAATCCACAACATTCTATTTGGAATAACTTTGGCACCGGTGGACGAATCTTCGTGAATTTCTCTAAGAAAATGGCCTGCTCAGTGCCGCTCCTTCCCTGAAAGTTTGGGGGTGATTCGTCAAGTGGGGGCCGAGAAAAAAGGGGGGTCCCAAAACATGATTTCCCCATGCAATTTTCCATAGGGACCTTTAGCCAGAGCTACAGCCCGAACGGCTGAACGGAATTACACGACATTTGGCAGAGAGGTAGAGTTCTGTTCGCAGATTGTGCTCTTTGTTAAATGGTGTAAATCCATTCAGTAGATTCTGAGAAAATTGCAAGTAAACTCATATCGATATCTAGAGACGGAGTTCAGCACGCGTACGGAAATCTGTTCAATTACGAGCACGAGCTGCATGCTAATTGGCTGTGAACTGTCTGTCAACACTCGAAACCAGGAAGTGTTGGCGGCCATCTTGTGCCTCGCTAGAACCGAGTCACAAGAAAACAGTAAAACAAAGTTGAGAAATAAGGGAAGGGGGCAGGGTAGAAACATTCTGACCCTATAGTCTTGTTGAGGGAGTCGTACGTGGATGTTTAGGCTCTATTTTTTATTTTTTTTAAATAAAAAATGGCGGGGTACTCGTGCAGTACTTGTACGCGGTGGAAAAGGTGGGAAAAAACTAGTAGTCCGTTTTATTCATTAGGTTCCGGGGGGGGGGGGGGGGCAAATTACGAGGGCAATTTTTTTGCATAATGGGGGCTTCTAAGGTGCCCCGAGCACTGGGGAATGGCAATCCTCTGGTTTTATTTTTTAGTATGCGGGCGGGGTTACGGTCCTACTCCCCGCAGTCTCGGTGAGCGGCACCCCTCGGGTCTTTTTAAAAAAAAAAATGTTTTGAGCTCTCTCTCTCGCTCTCCCCGTACACGTCGCGGGGAACGCCACCTTTCTGGGGTAGTGATATGTGAAATGACCTTCCAGCTCCGGGTACCTGCATTGTCTGGAGTTTTTTATTAATGTTGGGAGGGTGGGCTTGATAATACGTCCTTGTAAATTCCCATAGAAGCCTATGTTCTGGTGTTAACATGGGCTTCTATGGGAAATAACAAGGCCGTATTATGAAGCTCATTATCGCCGTTTTATCGGCAGTTTCCTGCCAATAGAACGGCGATAATTTAAACACCGGACCTTGATAATATGCACCTAAGTTTACTGGTAAAAAAAAAAAAGCAATGGGCCATATTATCAACAAAAGGCGATACATTATCGTCGCTTTTATTGGCAGGAAACTGCCGATAAAGCGGCGATAATGGGCTTGATAATATGCCCTTGTGAATAACCATTGCAGCCCAGGTTAACATCATAACTTGGTCTGCTATGGGAATTTACAAGGGCTTATGGTTTTTTATTAATGTTGGGAGGGTGGGCTTGATAATACGTCCTTGTTAATTCCTATAGAAGCCTATGTTCTGGTGTTAACATGGGCTTCTATGGCCTGTAAGCCCCAATCAGTTGCCAACAGTAACCCCTAACCTGTTGTACCCAGTTGCCATTAACTGGTGCATACAGGCGCTATAACATGAAGATAGATAAAATACATAGGGGCATATTATCAAGGACCGGTGTTAACATTATCGCCGTTTTATTGGCATGAAACTGCCGATAAAATGTCGATAATGGGCTTGATAATACGCCCTTGTTAATTCCCATAGAAGCCCATGTTAACACAAGAACATGGGCTTCTATGGGAATTAACAAGGCCGTATTATCAAGCTCATTATTGCCGTTTTATCGGCAGTTTCCTGCCAATAAAATGGCGATAATTTTAACACCGGTCCTTGACAATATGCACCTAAGTTTACTGGTCGAAAAAGAGCAATGGGCCATATTATCAACAAAAGGCAATTCATTATCGTCGCTTTTATCGGCAGGAAGCTGCCGATAAAGCGGCGATAATGGGCTTGATAATATGCCCTATGCCATCTTGTTGATCATGCGCTGCTTTGGTCAACCCTTTTAGAACAAGCAAGGATTATCCACTTCTTGGCCAGATTATATTCTAAACTCTCTGCCGCATTAGATACGGCCAAGGGGGGTAATGCACTGATTGTATCAGTGTGAAGTTAGATATCAGACAAGGTTGTGTCCTTGCGCCCCTCCTCTTCTCCCTCTTTATCAACGCTATAGACATTGAGCTTAAGCAAGTTAATTCTGATGCCCCGTTAATAGATGGTCAGGCTGTACCCATCTTGCTTTATGCCGATGACTCCTTGCTTCTATCCAGAACCCCCTGTGGTTTACAGAAACTGATGGACAAGTTCGCGGATTTTATTAAGGAAAAAAACAAAAAATTAACAATACCAAAACCTTTATTATGCCATGTGGAAAGAAAATGAGGAAGTTGAAATCTTTCCACATAAAGGGACAAAAAATAGAAATTGTAAATAACTTTTGTTATTTGGGCATAACTTTTAGCAGTAACGGAATGTGGTCACAGGAGACATCCAATGTAAAAGCCAAGATGGCTAAAAGCGCCCATGGGTCTTTAAATTTGCAAATAAGCTTTGCGACCGCTGTATATATGATATGTTACACATATATTGCTGTAGATGTGTTGCAATTGCGCTCTACGGATCCGGGATTTGCAAATAGAAGAAAACAGTTTTTTAAAAAGATTGTTATGCCTGCCTAAGTCCGCCTCCACCGCAATAATACACCAGGAACTGGGCCTGAAGTATTTATCAGATTTAATCTGTTTAAGACCACTGTTGGTATGGAGAGCAATCTGGCATAAGAAAGAAACTCGTTTTACGAGGAGTATTATTGCTGATTGCCTCCGCCTAGATAAAAGCTTACTGATCCCATGGATAAATTATGTGGTGACAACTGCAAGGGATTTATTTAATCTCAATCTCCGGGATGATCAGTAGAGCTTCTCTGATATCTCAAAGAAAGAGCTTAAGACTTCTTGTTTGTATAAGAAAGCTCTAGTGCGTAGAGACTCTACAAAGTTGTTAACTATTTTTCAGTACTACTACTCCAATAGGGACTCATCTGGCTTTTCTAAATATTTCAAGTTTGTCACCAGACCATCTCATCGTTTTGTCCTTATCAGATTAAGACTTGGAATTGTCCACCACTTGGTTGCGTTCCCAGTAATGAAAAAGTATCCATCTTTACCATGTCCATGCGACGGTGTCACCAAACAGAGTACTGTGCATTTCCTGTTTTTGTGTGACCTTTTTAAACATCTTCGCGTTGCATATCTAAAACCATTACTTATAAAAAGGGGAACTACAAAGGTAAATTTGGCAATGAGGTTATTGTTTTCTTTAGATGATCCCGATATTTGTTTTCGCACTGCCACGTTTATTCTGAAATCTGTGGCCGCAAGGAATAGTATGGTTTTTTAATCATTTTGTTTCATTGTATCACTGTGTTGTACCTAATCTGTCTTCTTATGCCTAATGATTTATCCTAGGAATCTCTTTTATGGGGTACCCCCATTCGAGTTTTATAATATGAATGTATATGTATTGTATGCTTTTATGATTGTTTTTAATAATCGAATAAAGCTTTGAAACTTGAAACTTGAACTTTCGACAGTCTGTCTGTCACCGCAGCACAGGCAGGCAAAAGAGAGCGTGCTCACGTCAGTCCCCGCATTATATGGGAACCGCGGAGGCTGACCAAACCAAGCCGAGGGCCGTCATTGGTAGCGTTTTCGCGGTCTGCAAGAATGATGGCCCTGGGGGACATCCCATTGGGTAATGTATTGGTTTCCAGGCTTAGTGATAGCAAGCATGCTAGGTGGTGGAATGTGGGTACTGTGGGCGGGCGTGCACCGCGCATGTGCAAGTATGAGTGTGTGCACTAATAATTAACAACAGAGAGAGATGGGGCGGTGTTATAATGTACGCAGAGGCAGGCCCAGAATTGGATCTGCAATGAGTGAACACTTCTAATCATTCTCCTTAGCAAGCCCTGAGCTCTGATTTGTCACTGAGAGGGTGATCGCACCATAGTTTGTACTGCTTATCATACTCAGCGTGTACCCGTGCATATGGTACGAATATGCTTTGACGTTACGTGTCGCATTAAAGCTTCCGTGTGATGTCATGTACGGCATTCTGTACGCGAAAGGGGGCAATGTTTCTAGTACATTTATTTATGTATTTAATGTACATACTAAGGGCAGACATTTGGGATAACTATGATTTTTTTTAATACTTGTAATAATCATATATTACTTTTAAAAACAATTGCACAAATCGCGGTAGAACCTCATGTGTTCTGGTATCAAAATAGCTGAGTAAACGCATCATAAGCGTACGCAAAGGCATGTGACTTTAAAAGTAGAGATTTGATTGGTTCATAACTTTTCCTATTGCGACTGTTTAAAGTTCCGTCCCATTATAATTATTCGACTTTGAGTTTCTAAGAAGAAGCATTTCTTCTGAGAATCTTCTCAAATTGAAGGAAGATCACAATAATAAGTGCAATGGAGTCATCTTCCAGCAGTTCTTCAGAGGGAGATTTCATTCCTGAAGAACGTCCAAAGAAGAGGAAAGAAGCTCTAATTTGGAAGTTTTTTACTTTTCCAGAAGGACAAAAAAAGGTTAATGCTCCAAAAGTAACCTGTAAAATTTGCCAAACAACTCTTTCAAGGGGTGATCCATCTAAAAAATACTCCTTTGGCACAGCAAATATGGTGCGACACTTGAAGAACTTGCACCCCAAGAACTTTGCTCGAGCTGCAAGACGGAGGTTGCACGAGAATCCACCTGCTGCTACACCAAGCACATCAACTGCGGCAACAGCATTTTCAGCAAGCAGTCCACACCCACATATTGATTCTGACTTTGCTAAAGTTAAAATTCTATGCATTTATTGCGATAAACTTTTGTGTTATGGGGAACAGTCTATAGACCTGATGAAACGCAGGATGCAGGATCATTGCTGTCCTCGACATTAGTTTTATTTTTTTCATTCTTTTGTTCCGCTTGGAATTTGTTGAGAAAGCACAAAAAAACTACAAAACAAAAAAAAACTAAAAAAAACAGTTCTTTTTAGAACTACCTTCACTGGTCAAAGAAAGAACTTTATTTCTATGTTAGTGTGTAAAAGTTTGTCAGAATGAATGTGTAGTTCATAAATGAATGAATGAATATCTTACTAGTGTATGGAGAATGTGAAAGTGCAGAACTATAAGGAAGTGCTACAAGGATGATGTCATCAGGGATGTCATTTGAGATGTCATCAGTGATGTCATGAGTGATGTCACTAACCATGTCATGAGTGATGTAATATGTGACGTCATCAGCAGTGCATTGCGGGCGTGCAATTATAGTTAGCTGAGCTAACTATAACGGAGGAATTTCAAAGGTTTTGTATGAGAGAAATGTTTAGCTAACTATAACGTGTGAAACCTATGGTTTTTTCAATGAATTTCTAAGCTTTTTTAAATGCTAATTCCTAACTATAACTTGTGTGAAACCTATATTTTTTTCAATGAATTTGCAAGGTTTTTTAAATGTTAATTCCTAACTATACCGTGTGTGAAACCTATGTTTTTTTCAGTGACTATATGTATATATATTACTCCCTCCTGGCTCGATTTCGTACGGACCCCTGACGCTCTTGATCCGGTGCAGGTTTCAAGGCAGAGCCCCACCGTATTAATTCATCCACATTAATCCTTTCAGGTTACAGAAACCGCACTCACAGAGTATAACCTTCTCCAATTAATGTATTCTTCACAAAGTATTCAGTTTGAGGAGTGAAGAATAAATTAATTGGAGAAGGGGATGTATATAGTGTGGAGCTATATGTATGAGTGAGTGCGTATGGCTATGTTGGTGAATGAGTGCATGTATTAGTGGTATATTTGTGAGTAACTGGGTATGTGAAAGGCAGTATTGGTGAGTGATAGGGTATATGAGTGACTGTATAGGTGAGTGAGTGACTGTGAGGGTGGCTGTATGGGTGAGTGTGTGCTTATATCATTGACTGTATAGGTGAGTATTATTTACAACAAGGGGTGGTGAGGGACAGAGTCTCTGAATTAAGCAGAATACTCTCACCCAGTCAAGAGATCAGGGCTAGATCCAACACCGTTTTTTAGCTCATTGCACCATCCCAGTTTCAGAACCTGGCTGTATGCATATTAGTCTGTTCCTGTCCCAGTGCATGATGGGAACAGGGCAAACCAAACTACAAAAGCCAATTCTTACACTGGGAAGGAAACAAGCTTCCGGGGACCAGTTTCTGGCATTACAGCCGTCTTCGGCCCGGCTTGCTTGAATCCTGATGGTGCAATGAGCAAGGGACTCATGTCTGAGTATACCCTTCCACGCTTAGGGTGGACAAAATTATTTACAACAAGGGGTGGTGAGGGACAGAGTCTCTGAATTAAGCAGAATACTCTCACCCAGTCAAGAGATCAGGGCTAGATCCAACACCGTTTTTTAGCTCATTGCACCATCCCAGTTTCAGAACCTGGCTGTATGCAAATTAGTCTGTTCCTGTCCCAGTGCATGATGGGAACAGGGCAAACCAAACTACAAAAGCCAATTCTTACACCGGGAAGGAAACAAGCTTCCGGGGACCGGTTTCTGGCATTACAGCCGTCTTCGGCCCGGCTTGCTTGAATCCTGATGGTGCAATGAGCAAGGGACTCATGTCTGAGTATACCCTTCCACGCTTAGGGTGGACAAAATTATTTACAACAAGGGGTGGTGAGGGACAGAGTCTCTGAATTAAGCAGAATACTCTCACCCAGTCAAGAGATCAGGGCTAGATCCAACACCGTTTTTTAGCTCATTGCACCATCCCAGTTTCAGAACCTGGCTGTATGCAAATTAGTCTGTTCCTGTCCCAGTGCATGATGGGAACAGGGCAAACCAAACTACAAAAGCCAATTCTAACACTGGGAAGGAAACAAGCTTCCGGGGACTGGTTTCTGGCATTACAGCCGTCTTCGGCCCGGCTTGCTTGAATCCTGATGGTGCAATGAGCAAGGGACTCATGTCTGAGTATACCCTTCCACGCTTAGGGTGGACAAAATTATTTACAACAAGGGGTGGTGAGGGACAGAGTCTCTGAATTAAGCAGAATACTCTCACCCAGTCAAGAGATCAGGGCTAGATCCAACACCGTTTTTTAGCTCATTGCACCATCCCAGTTTCAGAACCTGGCTGTATGCAAATTAGTCTGTTCCTGTCCCAGTGCATGATGGGAACAGGGCAAACCAAACTACAAAAGCCAATTCTTACACTGGGAAGGAAACAAGCTTCCGGGGACCGGTTTCTGGCATTACAGCCGTCTTCGGCCCGGCTTGCTTGAATCCTGATGGTGCAATGAGCAAGGGACTCATGTCTCAGTATACCCTTCCACGCTTAGGGTGGACAAAATTATTTACAACAAGGGGTGGTGAGGGACAGAGTCTCTGAATTAAGCAGAATACTCTCACCCAGTCAAGAGATCAGGGCTAGATCCAACACCGTTTTTTAGCTCATTGCACCATCCTAGTTTCAGAACCTGGCTGTATGCAAATTAGTCTGTTCCTGTCCCAGTGCATGATGGGAACAGGGCAAACCAAACTACAAAAGCCAATTCTTACACTGGGAAGGAAACAAGCTTCCGGGGACCGGTTTCTGGCATTACAGCCGTCTTCGGCCCGGCTTGCTTGAATCCTGATGGTGCAATGAGCAAGGGACTCATGTCTGAGTATACCCTTCCACGCTTAGGGTGGACAAAATTATTTACAACAAGGGGTGGTGAGGGACAGAGTCTCTGAATTAAGCAGAATACTCTCACCCAGTCAAGAGATCAGGGCTAGATCCAACACCGTTTTTTAGCTCATTGCACCATCCCAGTTTCAGAACCTGGCTGTATGCAAATTAGTCTGTTCCTGTCCCAGTGCATGATGGGAACAGGGCAAACCAAACTACAAAAGCCAGTTCTTACACTGGGAAGGAAACAAGCTTCCGGGGACGGGTTTCTGGCATTACAGCCGTCTTCGGCCCGGCTTGCTTGAATCCTGATGGTGCAATGAGCAAGGGACTCATGTCTGAGTATACCCTTCCACGCTTAGGGTGGACAAAATTATTTACAACAAGGGGTGGTGAGGGACAGAGTCTCTGAATTAAGCAGAATACTCTCACCCAGTCAAGAGATCAGGGCTAGATCCAACACCGTTTTTTAGCTCATTGCACCATCCCAGTTTCAGAACCTGGCTGTATGCAAATTAGTCTGTTCCTGTCCCAGTGCATGATGGGAACAGGGCAAACCAAACTACAAAAGCCAATTCTTACACTGGGAAAGAAACAAGCTTCCGGGGACCGGTTTCTGGCATTACAGCCGTCTTTGGCCCGGCTTGCTTGAATCCTGATGGTGCAATGAGCAAGGGACTCATGTCTGAGTATACCCTTCCACGCTTAGGGTGGACAAAATTATTTACAACAAGTGGTGGTGAGGGACAGAGTCTCTGAATTAAGCAGAATACTCTCACCCAGTCAAGAGATCAGGGCTAGATCCAACACCGTTTTTTAGCTCATTGCACCATCCCAGTTTCAGAACCTGGCTGTATGCAAATTAGTCTGTTCCTGTCCCAGTGCATGATGGGAACAGGGCAAACCAAACTACAAAAGCCAATTCTTGCACTGGGAAGGAAACAAGCTTCCGGGGACCGGTTTCTGGCATTACAGCCGTCTTCGGCCCGGCTTGCTTGAATCCTGATGGTGCAATGAGCAAGGGACTCATGTCTGAGTATACCCTTCCACGCTTAGGGTGGACAAAATTATTTACAACAAGGGGTGGTGAGGGACAGAGTCTCTGAATTAAGCAGAATACTCTCACCCAGTCAAGAGATCAGGGCTAGATCCAACACCGTTTTTTAGCTCATTGCACCATCCCAGTTTCAGAACCTGGCTGTATGCAAATTAGTCTGTTCCTGTCCCAGTGCATGATGGGAACAGGGCAAACCAAACTACAAAAGCCAATTCTTACACTGGGAAGGAAACAAGCTTCCGGGGACCGGTTTCTGGCATTACAGCCGTCTTCGGCCCGGCTTGCTTGAATCCTGATGGTGCAATGAGCAAGGGACTCATGTCTGAGTATACCCTTTCACGCTTAGGGTGGACAAAATTATTTACAACAAGGGGTGGTGAGGGACAGAGTCTCTGAATTAAGCAGAATACTCTCACCCAGTCAAGAGATCAGGGCTAGATCCAACACCGTTTTTTAGCTCATTGCACCATCCCAGTTTCAGAACCTGGCTGTATGCAAATTAGTCTGTTCCTGTCCCAGTGCATGATGGGAACAGGGCAAACCAAACTACAAAAGCCAATTCTTACACTGGGAAGGAAACAAGCTTCCGGGGACCGGTTTCTGGCATTACAGCCGTCTTCGGCCCGGCTTGCTTGAATCCTGATGGTGCAATGAGCAAGGGACTCATGTCTGAGTATACCCTTCCACGCTTAGGGTGGACAAAATTATTTACAACAAGGGGTGGTGATGGACAGAGTCTCTGAATTAAGCAGAATACTCTCACCCAGTCAAGAGATCAGGGCTAGATCCAACACCGTTTTTTAGCTCATTGCACCATCCCAGTTTCAGAACCTGGCTGTATGCAAATTAGTCTGTTCCTGTCCCAGTGCATGATGGGAACAGGGCAAACCAAACTACAAAAGCCAATACTTACACTGGGAAGGAAACAAGCTTCCGGGGACCGGTTTCTGGCATTACAGCCGTCTTCGGCCCGGCTTGCTTGAATCCTGATGGTGCAATGAGCAAGGGACTCATGTCTGAGTATACCCTTCCACGCTTAGGGTGGACAAAATTATTTACAACAAGGGGTGGTGAGGGACAGAGTCTCTGAATTAAGCAGAATACTCTCACCCAGTCAAGAGATCAGGGCTAGATCCAACACCGTTTTTTAGCTCATTGCACCATCCCAGTTTCAGAACCTGGCTGTATGCAAATTAGTCTGTTCCTGTCCCAGTGCATGATGGGAACAGGGCAAACCAAACTACAAAAGCCAATTCTTACACTGGGAAGGAAACAAGCTTCCGGGGACCGGTTTCTGGCATTACAGCCGTCTTCGGCCCGGCTTGCTTGAATCCTGATGGTGCAATGAGCAAGGGACTCATGTCTGAGTATACCCTTCCACGCTTAGGGTGTACAAAATTATTTACAACAAGGGGTGGTGATGGACAGAGTCTCTGAATTAAGCAGAATACTCTCACCCAGTCAAGAGATCAGGGCTAGATCCAACACCGTTTTTTAGCTCATTGCACCATCCCAGTTTCAGAACCTGGCTGTATGCAAATTAGTCTGTTCCTGTCCCAGTGCATGATGGGAACAGGGCAAACCAAACTACAAAAGCCAATACTTACACTGGGAAGGAAACAAGCTTCCGGGGACCAGTTTCTGGCATTACAGCCGTCTTCGGCCCGGCTTGCTTGAATCCTGATGGTGCAATGAGCAAGGGACTCATGTCTGAGTATACCCTTCCACGCTTAGGGTGGACAAAATTATTTACAACAAGGGGTGGTGAGGGACAGAGTCTCTGAATTAAGCAGAATACTCTCACCCAGTCAAGAGATCAGGGCTAGATCCAACACCGTTTTTTAGCTCATTGCACCATCCCAGTTTCAGAACCTGGCTGTATGCAAATTAGTCTGTTCCTGTCCCAGTGCATGATGGGAACAGGGCAAACCAAACTACAAAAGCCAATTCTTACACTGGGAAGGAAACAAGCTTCCGGGGACCGGTTTCTGGCATTACAGCCGTCTTCGGCCCGGCTTGCTTGAATCCTGATGGTGCAATGAGCAAGGGACTCATGTCTGAGTATACCCTTCCACGCTTAGGGTGGACAAAATTATTTACAACAAGGGGTGGTGATGGACAGAGTCTCTGAATTAAGCAGAATACTCTCACCCAGTCAAGAGATCAGGGCTAGATCCAACACCGTTTTTTAGCTCATTGCACCATCCCAGTTTCAGAACCTGGCTGTATGCAAATTAGTCTGTTCCTGTCCCAGTGCATGATGGGAACAGGGCAAACCAAACTACAAAAGCCAATACTTACACTGGGAAGGAAACAAGCTTCCGGGGACCGGTTTCTGGCATTACAGCCGTCTTCGGCCCGGCTTGCTTGAATCCTGATGGTGCAATGAGCAAGGGACTCATGTCTGAGTATACCCTTCCACGCTTAGGGTGGACAAAATTATTTACAACAAGGGGTGGTGATGGACAGAGTCTCTGAATTAAGCAGAATACTCTCACCCAGTCAAGAGATCAGGGCTAGATCCAACACCGTTTTTTAGCTCATTGCACCATCCCAGTTTCAGAACCTGGCTGTATGCAAATTAGTCTGTTCCTGTCCCAGTGCATGATGGGAACAGGGCAAACCAAACTACAAAAGCCAATACTTACACTGGGAAGGAAACAAGCTTCCGGGGACCGGTTTCTGGCATTACAGCCGTCTTCGGCCCGGCTTGCTTGAATCCTGATGGTGCAATGAGCAAGGGACTCATGTCTGAGTATACCCTTCCACGCTTAGGGTGGACAAAATTATTTACAACAAGGGGTGGTGAGGGACAGAGTCTCTGAATTAAGCAGAATACTCTCACCCAGTCAAGAGATCAGGGCTAGATCCAACACCGTTTTTTAGCTCATTGCACCATCCCAGTTTCAGAACCTGGCTGTATGCAAATTAGTCTGTTCCTGTCCCAGTGCATGATGGGAACAGGGCAAACCAAACTACAAAAGCCAATACTTACACTGGGAAGGAAACAAGCTTCCGGGGACCGGTTTCTGGCATTACAGCCGTCTTCGGCCCGGCTTGCTTGAATCCTGATGGTGCAATGAGCAAGGGACTCATGTCTGAGTATACCCTTCCACGCTTAGGGTGGACAAAATTATTTACAACAAGGGGTGGTGAGGGACAGAGTCTCTGAATTAAGCAGAATACTCTCACCCAGTCAAGAGATCAGGGCTAGATCCAACACCGTTTTTTAGCTCATTGCACCATCCCAGTTTCAGAACCTGGCTGTATGCAAATTAGTCTGTTCCTGTCCCAGTGCATGATGGGAACAAGGCAAACCAAACTACAAAAGCCAATTCTTACACTGGGAAGGAAACAAGCTTCCGGGGACCGGTTTCTGGCATTACAGCCGTCTTCGGCCCGGCTTGCTTGAATCCTGATGGTGCAATGAGCAAGGGACTCATGTCTGAGTATACCCTTCCACGCTTAGGGTGGACAAAATTATTTACAACAAGGGGTGGTGAGGGACAGAGTCTCTGAATTAAGCAGAATACTCTCACCCAGTCAAGAGATCAGGGCTAGATCCAACACCGTTTTTTAGCTCATTGCACCATCCCAGTTTCAGAACCTGGCTGTATGCAAATTAGTCTGTTCCTGTCCCAGTGCATGATGGGAACAAGGCAAACCAAACTACAAAAGCCAATTCTTACACTGGGAAGGAAACAAGCTTCCGGGGACCGGTTTCTGGCATTACAGCCGTCTTCGGCCCGGCTTGCTTGAATCCTGATGGTGCAATGAGCAAGGGACTCATGTCTGAGTATACCCTTCCACGCTTAGGGTGGACAAAATTATTTACAACAAGGGG
This sequence comes from Lissotriton helveticus, assembly GCF_964261635.1. NCBI lineage: Eukaryota > Metazoa > Chordata > Amphibia > Caudata > Salamandridae > Lissotriton > Lissotriton helveticus. Next base: position 139,776,457 of record NC_136071.1, on the reverse strand, counting down.
TGGTGAGGGACCAGTGTAAGAATTGGCTTTTGTAGTCTGGTCTGCCCTGTTCCCATGATGCACTAGGCCAGGGACAGACTAATTTGCATACAGCCAGGTTCTGAAACTGGGATGGTGCAATGAGCTAAAAAATGGTGTTGGATCTAGCCCTGATCTCTTGACTGGGTGAGAGTACTCTGCTTAATTCAGAGACTCTGTCCATCACCACCCCTTGTTGTATAGGTGAGTAAGTATGGGTTAGTATCTGTATGAGTAAGTGAGTTAGTGTGTGTGCAACTCTGTGGGTGAGTATGTGGCTGTGTGATTGACTGTATGGGTGAGTAGGTGTGTGAGTAGCTCTATGGGTGACTGATTCAGTGTGTGAGTGGTGTATGGATGTACAAGTGGATATGTAAGAGGCTGTATTAGTGAGTGGGTGTATGAGTGGCTGTATTGGTGAGTGGGTGTGTGTGTTGATCGATGAATCAATGAGTGGCTGTGTAAGTACTGGTATGGGTGTGTGAATAGGTTTGAGAATGGTACTGTAGAAGTTGGAGTGGGTGTATGAAAGGTTACATGGGGGTGTGAGTGGGTGCGTCAGAGATTCTGTGGATGATGTCTTCAGTGATGTCATTTGAGATGTCATCAGTCATGTCACTGACCATGTCATGAGTGATGTAATATGTGAGGTTATAAGCAGTGCATTACAGGGACACAAGTTAGTTAGCTCACTAACTATAACAGTTGAATTTCTCTGGTTTTGTTAGAGTGAAACGTCAGCCTAACTGTAACGTACCTGTAACCTTTGGCTTTTTCAGTGAATGTTTAAGGTTTTTTAAATGCTAGTTCCTAGCTATAATGTCCCTGTAACCTTTGTTTTTTCAGTGAATTTCTAAGGTTTTTTTAAATGCTAATTCCTAACTATAATGTCCCTGTAACCTTATATGCATACTTCTTTCAGTCAGTTATCTTTATTATGTGCATATAAAATGCCCAGAGTAAAAATAAAGACATAAAAAATCTAAAATCAATTACATTAATAAAACAGTGTTAAAATCAGTTTAAAATGCATTAAAACAATTACTAGTTCCTTTCAAATTCCAAATAAATCTTTAGTATTTTACTCATAGGAACATGGAAAGATAGGTGTTATAAAGTGCTGAGTGATGACTAATATAAAGACATTCACATCTTAAGTGGACTCAGGGTTCCCAAGCTAGGCAAGCTCTCCTCCATTTAATACAGGACCAAAGGAATGAAGATAACGCAAAACATACAAGTGGGTCATTACGTTTTTTAAAGAAATAAAGTGCTGGGCGACATTGACTAAAATTATAGACATGCAAAAGAGGTAGAATGTACTTTGACCTTTGTTCTTTATAAAAACAACAAACGAAGATTAAATGAAGATCATACTGGTTAGAACTGCCATTAGAAGGGCATGCTGTTAATTTAATAAGAGAATACCTCTTCGGTGGGAAACCCATCATCAGGGGGATTAGATTAAGTTGGAACCTCACCACCACGAATCTATGTTGTAAATTCCCCACCCACTCTAAATACGAGTAGTTCCCCTCCATAGTGGGTGGGGTAATTTCATATAACGTTACAGAAGATTTAAAATAGTTTTCTTCTTTTCTCTCGTATTCTGCTTTTAATGCAAAAATTGCAGTAAATCTCATTTTAGGGAATTTTCAAACAGCTACTAGGGTTTGTATATAACTCTGCCAGACCTAGAGAAGTCATTATGAACTGCAACCATGCGATCTTATGTGCTTTATCCAACGATAAACAATCTTTTATTATTGTTTGGGTTAGATTGACAGTATTCCTCCTACAGATTGAGTGTCTTAGTAGGACACACAGAGTCCCAACCCTCCGGTTTTCTCACTGCAACTTCGTGCCCAATGCGTTTCAAGGATTTCCACTCAGGGTAAATTAAGAGGACTATATATTTCTGCACTTAGCAGTAGTACTATACGTAATGACATGCTTTTGCCAGGAAAATAAAGGAAGGACTGGCTGTTCCATTTGACTCTGAGAAGCAAGCCCCTGATGAAGAGGATCCAAATCCTTGAAACGCGTTGGGCATGAAGTTGCAGTGTGATATGAAGGGCATGTAAAGGAGAAAACCGGAGGGTTGGGATTCTGTATGTGCCCTCCATTAAAGGCCTTGGGCAATTTGGTGAGTCATTTCGAGCAGGGCAGTCCTGTACTGCGGAGGAACACAATCCAGTTAAATCAATGGAGGCTGCTGCAGGAAATGAGTTTCTGAGCTATGCAGCACAGATGCCCCAAATACAATGAAAACTTGCCACGAATGTCACTATCCTACGAAGGAAATGAAATATGCTTTTAATGTTCCAGATTGTATCCGTTAAGCCAGCACAATGCACTTTAAATCTATCTTAGATCCTTGGGAAATCTGTTAACACAACAGATAAATACTACTTGGAAAGAAACCCGGTTGCTTTAACTAGTGATATCATGCGATTCGTTCACCAATATAAGGATCAAACATAGAAAACTCCAGATCAGTTAAAATAATGATAATTGAGCGGTCCACTTTCACTTTTTGTAAATATGAGTAGGATTCAGGATAAATAACAAATTGGATGTTGTTGCTTTATAGCACTTCATTCAATGACACAGATGAGTATCTAGCACTTTAGGTTAGTAACTTTATGGCAAAGGACTTTACGTATCGGCAGAAATTGCAGGAAAGATAAAAAGATGTGGTGCTGCTCTCTTAGAAATCAAATGATATGAAGAACATTGGTATAGAACTGCTTGCAATCTGTATTTGATGTATGGGTTATAATATAGTGTATATCAGAGGGAGACAATATAAACAGAGCAAGGGAGATGACATGTATGATGTTTACAGGTACTTTACCAAACACTCCTTCTCTCACATCAGAGGGAGACGATATAAACAGAGCAAGGCAGATGACATGTATGATGTTTACAGGTACTTTACCAAACACTCCTTTCTCACCCTTTCTCACCTTTGCTTGTCTTTACTTCATTATCCTACTTTTCACTTTGAGAAAAATATTGGTGTACACGGATAAGCATATTGTTGCCATTTTTGTCTTTAGAGAATATGAAATGTGCACGAAGTATGTATTCAACAATTAAGTATGAAGCATGGGATAACCTATATTATAATACATTTATGATATGGATTGCATACCTAGATTTAAACATAAATGTGTATTACATTAATTCTGGCAATTAAATGTGTAATAACCTAACTTATAGCCCATTGAATGGTAAATTGCGGGCAAATAAGCTGTAAAAAATGAAAAATTAAAAAGGTCATGTGTCTTTATTGAGATGAAAAGTGCTTTTAACGTGGGAGTAGTGCGGAGCATTGAGCTCCATTAAATGGCCATTCTATATGCACGTCTCTATGGCCCTGTGGAAGGCTACGGCTGAAACGCGTAGGCCACTTCTTGTTGCTAGGATGCAATTGGTGTAATGAAGTATATGCGAAAATAAACCGGCTTTGGATACCAGGTTGGACGTCCCACATTTTGTTTCTTGGAGCAGAGTGAAGCCGAGTGATATTGACGTTGTGAACAGCTTTTGAAGTCTTGAAAACAGACCTATCATGCAAATATATATATATATATATATATATATATATATATATATATATATATATATATATATATATATATATATATATATATATGAACAGAAACTCCTCCAAACAAAGAAGCAGAGACCCAGGGGGAAACCTTTGGAAGCGTTTTTAATCATGGAAGTGGCGAATGCATTTCGGCCTGACTACAGCCTTCTTCAGTGCCCAAGCATCCAGGAGGTTTCGCAGCAAGCTGATGGTAAGTCCTGCCTCCTTAACAGCGATGTAGCACAGCCCGCTCCGCCCCCTGTTGATTAACAGCTCACCAATGCAGAGTCCCGGAGTTGAAGGGAGACTACATGTCCCAGAATTCACTGTTGTGAGTCCTGGAAGGTGGTGCACGGGGGAGAAATCAATACCAAATTGTTGTGCGGGGTGCAGGGAACAGCGTGTGCAAAAGAAACCAAAGTTGCGTTTTCCTGCTTGAAATTTGTCCAAATTAAAGCGCCTCCTCCGGTCCCCTATACCGCCTCAGCCACAGAGACCAGGAAACGTGGCGAAGGGGGAAATTGTGACAATGCACATAGTCCAGTCATGCAGTTAATAACTACACTACCTCCATCTTTCCTCCCGATGTCTGCGGTGGGCTCCAGACCATCCAACAGCGTTGGAAAAAGTAAAGAACTGCATCAGGAGAATTTGCAGTGATGAATCAGGGTGCCATCATGCCCAAAACGAGAGTAAGATCAGATTCCTAGCCAGAGGCTACAACAGTGCTACTATTGATGAAGCCATCAGTAGAGCCAATAGGCAGGATAGAATGCAACTCCTGAGCCCTGCGGAAGATTGTGTTAAAATTACTAAAGCAACTACCGCCAATGAAACACGACTAATCATTGGCTATAGTAATCAACACAAATCAATCCGCAAGATAGTCAAAAACAATTGGTCATTAATTACCAGTGACCCGATAGTGGGCAAGATGGTCACTAAATCGCCAAGTATAACATACAGGAAAGCCAGGTCAATGCAGGACAGTTTTGTCTCAAGCAGCCCTGAAATAGTCACGGGCTCGTGGCTAGGTGGAAGCAGGGGCTTCTTGAGGTGCGCTTCCTGCAAAGCTTGTAAGAATGGTGTTAGCAGAACTGAGTACAGGACACCACTTTCCCCTAAACCCATGAAAATCAGAGAGAAACTAAATTGCAGGTCAGAATATGCAGTGTATGTTTTAGAATGTCCTTGCGGCCTAAGGTATGTAGGGAGCACAAGACCACAAGTACACAAAAGAATACTGCAGCATTTAGGAGCAATTAGCAATGCAGACCCTACATACCCTGTAGCTAGGCACTTTGAAAAAGTACATGGGAAAAATCCAACTGGACTAGTTTACTTTGTAATAGACTGTGTTCCCCCTCAGAGGAGAGGTGGCGACAGAGAATCGTTGCTGCGTAAACTAGAAACCAGGTACATCATTATGCTAGATACTAAGATGCCCAACGGGCCTAATACTAGTGAGGATTGCCACACTTACCTGTAATTGTCATCATCTCAAGTCAAATCTACCAATACTTAAGCCTATAGTTCTGAAGCTCTACCTGAAATATTTATAGAACTACCGTGGTCCTCCACATTATGTATATAACCTGGTGAAACATGAGATATTTTGTCTATTTTCACTTAGTTTTGCACACAATTTTGTTTACAGGTAGCACATTGATTTTACTGTTGCGTATTTTGCACATCTAGCAAATTTGCACATCAAGATTGTATATTTTGCACAAGAAGTAGTAGTAGCCCACTAGGGCCTGACTACCCTCATGGTTGACATCCATGAAATGTACTACTTACATTTCATGGTTTGCACTAATGCACTTGCTGCTAATCATAATTTATGGTTGGTTTTATTAAGCAATAGTATATACCGTGATCAGTTGGTATTCAATAAGATATCAGTACAGATTAGTAATATTTATACGTTTTAAAACATTTGCATTATTTATGTTTTATCGTGTTTACTCTGTATTAACTGATATCACTTCCTTCTGTAACTGTGCAATATATTTATTTTGGTTTTAAGCGTAATGTTGTGCTATTAATGTATTATATAATTATAATAACATTCTAAATAAGCTTGTACCTATACAAACGTATTACGCTACTTGCATTTATGCAATGATTCATGTAGTATTTTTACTATATCCATTACGTAATAGGCACTCTTGCACTTTAAAAATGGGTGGCCAGCCCCCATGACGGTGTCATGTGATCAAGGCTTTTGGTAGCCGAAACGCGTCATGGCTGACTGGTGTTGGGCATTGAAATAAAATAATTCACACCGAATAATTGGGTCTCGCTTCTTCCTTCTGCTCGGCTGAGCAGGCTGAGTTTGGACGACTACGTACCGAATATATATATATATATATATATATATATATATATCTATTTCCACAAGACGACCCAGATTACTGGAGTCTGTGGCCCATTGACAGGTGGTGAGTCGCGCCGGGCAGGTCTCCCGGCAATATTGAATCCACACAGAATTCTCTTCAAAGAAGGACTCACTCTCGGAAGGTAAACAAAATGGTTTATTCAAGTTGGGTTACGCTTTTGACAGACAAGCTGTCTTGATCACAATATATAATCAAGAAAAAGCACTGAGCACTCCAGGCATATTGGATTACTGAAAATTTATGTTATAAGCAAACCATATGCAAAGTAAATTAACACAAATGTGTTTCGACATCCTAGACTTCGTCAATGTCAATAAATCAAAGTGAGCTGCCCTCTTCTAAGTCTCCATTTCATTGTTTCGGCAACACATATCATTTAACACAGAACAGGAAATAAAAGGAGGACTTAGCCAGTCCCCATCAATACATGACGTAGTAAACATGGTGGCGATCTTAGAACATGTATTATGCAGTTACATGTTAAATCATTCACATGGATTGTGCCCTTTAATTAATAATTAAGGCATGCACTATCAAGGGAAAAAACAATACAAAAAGGAGAAAATGAAAAAAGATAATAAAATAAAACAACAAACTAATTTTCCAGTGTGTTAACACAATTTATTTTTAAAGGGATCCTTGTTTAATGGAGAACACATGTATATTGTCCCAGGTATCTATGTTTCATCTTCAACTGCATCTCCATCTGCTTTGCATAATAAAAGGTCAAGTAAAAAATGTAACATCAAGCCCTGAATGGTCTAAGCAACACCCCTGTCATATGGTAAAACATAGAGCTCTCAATGGGCTTAAAACATCTCTTTTCTATTTTCATAGGTTGTGCTTTTAAGTTGATGGAAAAAATAAGCTGTCAACTGTTAATTAAAGATACCTATTCTTGATTCTCCCTTCTGAAAATTATCTTTGTTCTTAATGGTCCCTGTTTGTCACTAATATGTACCTAGACTTACGAGTGTGTAGGATGGCTTACTAGAAATTGTTGAATTTGCTTTTACAACTGGGGCTCATCCTATATGTATCCATAGTTGTTCTTAAGTGTTGAGCCCTGTTGGCACTCTGGTTCCCAATTCAATAATGTAACTGGACTCAAGTTGTCTTAATAGTCTCACCCTATCTCCACCCCGCTCCTTATGCGTTATCTCGTCGATACAAAATAATTCTAGTCTGTCACTCCTACTTTGGCAAACATTCACCAAGGTAAAATATATATACATATAATCCCACAGCAAAGTGCAAAGCGTTTCAGCCTTACCGGAGCCTCAGATTATGGCGTTTGGCGGGGAGGCAAATCCCTAAATATAATCACACTGCTGTTCTCCTCTTTTGTACACAGCATGCCATGGACTCCACTTGTTTGCAAAAGTGGATTTTATTTCTTCTCTGACAACAACTCAGCCCGTTTCAGGGTTGGCGCCCCTTGCTCGTGAACAAGGGGCGACAGGCCTGAAACGCATAGAGTTGGTGTCATAGGAGAAATAAAATCCACTTTTGCAAATGAGTGGAGTCCATGGCTTGCTGTGTACGAAAGAGGAGAACAGCAGTGTCATTTTATATATATATATATATATATATATATATATATATATATATATATATATATATATATATATATATCCAACCAAACAAGTTACCCTTGAGGAAGGAGCCACCAGGTAAATGAATTGAGCACTGATCTTTAATGCGGTACAGCAGCGCCCAACACAGCGTGATTCTCAAAGTAACAAGCAGCCTCTGCCAGACGCGTTTCAGGTCTCCCTTTCATCAGTGGCAAGGTAGCAGCGAAGTGTCCAGGCAAGCGTGCTCCTAATTAGTAACCAAGGACCTCCCCAGTGGGCGTCGCCGTCACTACGGCATGCTGGTCCTTGTAGTTGCACTCAGTGTTCCTCATGTGAGTCTCACCCAGAGTTCGCCAAATTAAAATGATAAGTCCCATGTGGGTGAGAAACTGCCATCTGTGTTGAAAGCGCTGTTTTCATAGCGGACCGCATTAGGCATATACCTCCTGTTTACACGATGATCTCAAGCGTCAGAGTCACCACAGGTCCGCTGTTGCAGAGGGGCAACTTCCGCGACTGGGACAGCCGCTATAAATCCAACCAAACAAGTTACCCTTGAGGAAGGAGCCACCAGGTAAATGAATTGAGCACTGATCTTTAATGCGGTACAGCAGCGCCCAACACAGCGTGATTCTCAAAGTAACAAGCAGCCTCTGCCAGACACGTTTCAGGTCTCCCTTTCATCAGTGGCAAGGTAGCAGCGAAGTGTCCAGGCAAGCGTGCTCCTAATTAGTAACCAAGGACCTCCCCAGTGGGCGTCGCCGTCACTACGGCATGCTGGTCCTTGTAGTTGCACTCAGTGTTCCTCATGTGAGTCTCACCCAGAGTTCGCCAAATTAAAATGATAAGTCCCATGTGGGTGAGAAACTGCCATCTGTGTTGAAAGCGCTGTTTTCATAGCGGACCGCATTAGGCATATACCTCCTGTTTACACGATGATCTCAAGCGTCAGAGTCACCACAGGTCCGCTGTTGCAGAGGGGCAACTTCCGCGACTGGGACAGCCGCTATAAATCCAACCAAACAAGTGACCCTTGAGGAAGGAGCCACCAGGTAAATGAATTGAGCACTGATCTTTAATGCGGTACAGCAGCGCCCAACACAGCGTGATTCTCAAAGTAACAAGCAGCCTCTGCCAGACGCGTTTCAGGTCTCCCTTTCATCAGTGGCAAGGTAGCAGCGAAGTGTCCAGGCAAGCGTGCTCCTAATTAGTAACCAAGGACCTCCCCAGTGGGCGTCGCCGTCACTACGGCATGCTGGTCCTTGTACTTGCACTCAGTGTTCCTCATGTGAGTCTCACCCAGAGTTCGCCAAATTAAAATGATAAGTCCCATGTGGGTGAGAAACTGCCATCTGTGTTGAAAGCGCTGTTTTCATAGCGGACCGCATTAGGCATATACCTCCTGTTTACATGATGATCTCAAGCGTCAGAGTCACCACAGGTCCGCTGTTGCAGAGGGGCAACTTCCGCGACTGGGACAGCCGCTATAAATCCAACCAAACAAGTTACCCTTGAGGAAGGAGCCACCAGGTAAATGAATTGAGCACTGATCTTTAATGCGGTACAGCAGCGCCCAACACAGCGTGATTCTCAAAGTAACAAGCAGCCTCTGCCAGACGCGTTTCAGGTCTCCCTTTCATCAGTGGCAAGGTAGCAGCGAAGTGTCCAGGCAAGCGTGCTCCTAATTAGTAACCAAGGACCTCCCCAGTGGGCGTCGCCGTCACTACGGCATGCTGGTCCTTGTAGTTGCACTCACTACAAGGACCAGCATGCCGTAGTGACGGCGACGCCCACTGGGGAGGTCCTTGGTTACTAATTAGGAGCACGCTTGCCTGGACACTTCGCTGCTAACTTGCCACTGATGAAAGGGAGACCTGAAACGCGTCTGGCAGAGGCTGCTTGTTACTTTGAGAATCACGCTGTGTTGGACGCTGCTGTACCTCATTAAAGATCAGTGCTCAATTCATTTACCTGGTGGCTCCTTCCTCAAGGGTAACTTGTTTGGTTGGATTTATAGCGGCTGTCCCAGTCGCGGAAGTTGCCCCTCTGCAACAGCGGACCTGTGGTGACTCTGACGCTTGAGATCATTGTGTAAACAGGAGGTATATGCCTAATGCGGTCCGCTATGAAAACAGCGCTTTCAACACAGATGGCAGTTTCTCACCCACATGGGACTTATCATTTTAATTTGGCGAACTCTGGGTGAGACTCACATGAGGAACACTGAGTGCAACTACAAGGACCAGCATGCCGTAGTGACGGCGACACCCACTGGGGAGGTCCTTGGTTACTAATTAGGAGCACGCTTGCCTGGACACTTCGCTGCTACCTTGCCACTGATGAAAGGGAGACCTGAAACGCGTCTGGCAGAGGCTGCTTGTTACTTTGAGAATCACGCTGTTTTGGGCGCTGCTGTACGTACCGCATTAAAGATCAGTGCTCAATTCATTTACCTGGTGGCTCCTTCCTCAAGGGTAACTTGTTTGGTTGGATTTATAGCGGCTGTCCCAGTCGCGGAAGTTGCCCCTCTGCAACAGCGGACCTGTGGTGACTCTGACGCTTGAGATCATCGTGTAAACAGGAGGTATATGCCTAATGCGGTCCGCTATGAAAACAGCGCTTTCAACACAGATGGCAGTTTCTCACCCACATGGGACTTATCATTTTAATTTGGCGAACTCTGGGTGAGACTCACATGAGGAACACTGAGTGCAACTACAAGGACCAGCATGCCGTAGTGACGGCGACGCCCACTGGGGAGGTCCTTGGTTACTAATTAGGAGCACGCTTGCCTGGACACTTCGCTGCTACCTTGCCACTGATGAAAGGGAGACCTGAAACGCGTCTGGCAGAGGCTGCTTGTTACTTTGAGAATCACGCTGTGTTGGGCGCTGCTGTACCGCATTAAAGATCAGTGCTCAATTCATTTACCTGGTGGCTCCTTCCTCAAGGGTAACTTGTTTGGTTGGATATATATATATATATATATATATATATATATATATATATATATATATATATATATGCAACAGCTGCAGTCTCCCAGCACCGCCACCACGACGATAGAGAAACCACGCAGATCCAACGTTTTTGTTCCAGGCACAGGTATTTAGTTTGATCGGGTTACCAGATCTGACCGCGTTTCGGGCATCCGCCCTTGTTCACAGATCATATATATATATATATATACACACTGATGACAAAACCAAAAATTAAAGTGGTGTTATAGTTAAGTGTTGAAGTGAGACATAGACGAATATTAAAAACCCACTGTTATACTCCACTTACAGTTTAGTTAATTGACTGTAATTCATGTTTCATTATGCACAGTGTATCACCTCACATATTATCTTGGGGACCATGCTACACATTAGTAATTCAAAAAATATTGTTCATCAAATTTATTGAGCCATCAATGATGTTATTTAACATGTCTTGAGTGATGTAATATGTGAGGCCATGAGCAGTGCACGAGGGGAGCAAAAGTTATAGTTAATTGACTAAACTAATAAACTGAACACCATTTTATTGGAATAGGAGCTGTTGAATTTAATGTCTTTCCTGAGGCTGAGGAGCAGGCTGAAGTAAATGAAGACTGAGATGTTAGGGTAGGTAAGAAACCAGCTGATTAGAAAAGTGAGAGGAGGTATGGGTTTCTAGTAATTTGAGGCATAATGTATTTTTGAAGGGGCTAAAATAGTTAAAGAGAGACATCTGCATGAGTACAGCATCCCCTTTCCACATCTGTTTTCTCAACCTACCCATCTTCTAAGACATTTAACAGCTTGCCACTTTTAAAAGACTAACATTTTGGTAGACAAACAGCAAAGGTTATCTACTCATGCAGAGTTGGGTGATGGGCCAATTTTGAATATAGTACAAAAAAAAACCAAATTGACTGAACAAACCAAAGGTCACAGTTTTGTTATAGTTAGGTTAGGTGCTTAGAAATGAGACAAGAACTAATGTAAAAGAAATGCAATACCCACTGATATATACCAGTTATAGTTTAGTCAACTAACTATAACTTTTTCCCACATCATACACTGCTTATGACCTCGCATATTCCATCACTCATGACATGTTAAATGGCATCATTGATGACTTCACTGTTGACTTCTCAAATTACATCATTGAAGTCATTCCTGGTGACATCCCTCATGATATCATCCAAGCTACTGCTCCAGAATTAGAAACAGTGTAGTACTGGAGACAAGCCTCATTCACTATGGTAACTCTTGTATGGCACATACTTTAGCTGCCAGCGAAGTTTTAAGTTATGTTATGTTAACTCCATTTTTAAGCGCACAGCTGCCCCAGCTAAGGGGCGTCCCGGTGCTGCGCCTGGAAAGGAACACAACATGAACAGAGCAACAGAATGGATCAAATAGAAGAAAACTAGCAGCTATTTGGGAAGATATAAGCTTTCCTAAATGTCAGAAGATCATCAAGGGCACGAACATGGGCAGGAAGAGAGTTCCAAAGTTTGGTGGCAAGCACTCTAAAAGAGCGACCGCCGGACCTACTTCTCAAAAAGCGAGGAACCACGGCTAAATTTTGTCCACAGGATCTCAGCTGACGGGAAGGAATGTAAGGGATAATGAGATGCTCTAGTATCAATCTGAGGAGAAGCAAGTTTCAATATCTTAAAAGAAAGACATAAGGTCTTAAATTCTATCCTCTGAAGCACAGGCAGCCAGTGGAGCTTGAAAATAGTACTTCTAGCAGAACAGAATCTGGGGAGATCGACTAGAGCCCTAGCTGCAGCGTTCTGAACGCGCTGCAATCTCGTAATTTCGGCCTGATTGGCTCCAAGCAACAGCGAGCTCGCATAATCGAGCCTAGACAGTATAACTGCCTGAATTATCAGTTGTCGAGTAGGAGCATCAAAAAATTTCAACACCGGCCTAAGCCCACGTAAGATACCAAAACAGGTCGCAGCTACTTTTTTTGTATGGCAGGAAAAACTAAGCGTACAGTCCAGCCAAACGCCCAGTTTTTTCACCTCGACAACCGGAGTAGGGGTAGGGCCCAGATCAGCTGGCCACCACTTATCACCCCAAAGATTACTCTGTTTGCCACAATCAATACCTCGGTTTTTTTCGCATTGAGCTGCAGGCAATTAGCCGTCATCCATCCTGCCACCGCACTGAGACCCTCACGGAAGTTGGAGGCCTCAGGGTCAGAGTCCCCACTAAGTGCAACCGCAAGCTGCATGTCGTCAGCGTAGGACACCATCGTGAGGTCCCAACGCTTGGCAACAGCAGCCAGTGGCCGCACATAAAGATTGAAAAGCGTGGGGCTCAATGCTGATCCCTGCGGGACTCCTTGTTCGATGATGTGGGATTTGGACTCGAAGGGAGGTGTAGAAACCCGAAAGGTACGATCGGAAAGAAACGATCAAAACCATTCCAGCGCCAGACCCTTGATGCTCGCCTCTCCCAGCTGCTGCAGAAGTATTGCGTGAGAAACAGTGTCAAAGGCGGCACAGAGATCCAATAGTACCAGAGCCGCCATTTGACCCGCATCTAGCACTGCGCGCAGGTGTTTAACCATGGAGAGGAGTGCGGTCTCAGTGCTGTGCCCAGCACGGAAGCCATTCTGCGAAGGGTCCAGAATGTTAGCGGACTGAAGATGATTGGACAGAATGCCGTTGACATGGGCTTCTGCCACCTTCGCAGCCCACGGGAGGAGGGAGATAGGACGGTAATTCTCGAGTTTGAGAGGGTCCAGTGACGTTTTTTTCAGGATGGGAGTGACGTGAGCTTGTTTCCATCTCAAAGGGACTTTACCCGAAGAGAAAGATAGATTTATAAGATGACGAATAGGGGGTAAGCAGAAGGCAGCTGAGTCTTTCAGTTGGGCAGGTCTAAGTGGATCCACAGGAGATCCAGATTTCACTTTAACCGCCAGTTTATCAAACTCCTCCTCCGAGAGAACTGGAAGTGTCGATAAAATCAAATTAGTACATGAAATTGGGACCAGGTCCTCACTTACCAGCGTAGTACTAGGGAAGGAGCGGTAAATATTAGTCACTTTTTCCACAAAGAAATCCGCGAGATCCTCGCAGTGTGATAGTGAACAGACCTCGGGCACTGAAACTCTATTAGCAGTAAGATCTTTCAAAACTTTGAAGATCAGCTTTGTGAGATTGGGGCTAATATTAAATTCCTGTGAGTAATAAGCTGCTCGATCCCTGCAAACAGCTCGATGATAGAGCTTAACTTTCGCAAGATAAAATGTTTTCAGTCCCACCTCATAAGTCTTGCGCCAAGCTCTCTCTGCTTGTCTACAAGTAGCTTTCAGAAGCCGTAAGGGATCATTATACCATGGACTGGATTCTGACCGGCGGCTCGTACTCCAAGCCGCAGGGATCAAGGCGTCAAGGGCTTTAGTAACCCAGTCGCAAAAAAGGGTATTACCGGACTCAACATCCTCAAACGGGCCCAAAGGAGAGGATTCCAGGAGATGGTGAAAATCCGCAAGTTTAAGTTTTTTCCAAGGACGTCTAAGAATTGTTCTGTCAGATATTTTAAAAGGATGGTCCTTAGAGGTAACCTGAAACTCGATCAGATGGTGATCACTCCAAGCTATAGGTCTAGGCAAACTGACCTTGACCGCACTCAAGTTGGTAAACAATGGGTCCAGAATATGGCCACGCTCATGCGTGGGATGGAGGATCAACTGCCGGAGCTGAAGAGCCTCTAGGTCTGCGAGAATGCTACAAATCGCTGGAGTATCAGGGGCATCAAAATGAAGATTTAAATCCCCAATGATGCTAAAGTTGGCTGAGGCTACCGCAAGGGAACTGACAAGTTCAGGAAGCGCTTTCTTAAATAGTACATCACTGCCTGGCGTTCTATATATCAAAAGTCCAGATAGGGTGAAATGATGGTTGATTGTAATAGCAAAAAACGCACATTTACAACCAGCTATGTCCATAGGTTTCCAAATACAGGGACAGCAGGACTTAATAGCCATGGCAATACCTCCACCTCTGGAGTTGCGATTAAGCGTAAAGATAGCATATTCCGAAGGAAGTGCTAGATTAGGTATGGCCGTGGCCTCGTCCTGTAGCCAAGTTTCAGTCATACAAAATATATCAGGAGATTCCAGAGATAACAAGTCATGGATATCCTGGTAATGTTTGGGCAAGGACCTGACATTAAGATGCCAGATTTTTAAATGAGAAGTATGTATAACGGGAGTGGCAAACAGAGAATCCACTAAGAAATGAGGCGTCATATAAGCTAAAATAGGGGTAGGGGAAGGAAATGAGAACTTACCGCAAGAACAAACATAAGGGCCACAAAGAGGATATAAAGGAGCGTGCGTACAAGAAGTGGTCAAATTCCGAATCCTAAGAAGATCCTTCCTGCAATACTTGAAATCCATCTAATGAAATGCACAGAGTCCAGCCACGCCTAACGCCTCCTAAGCCCTGACGAGCGCAGACGGGCAGGACTCTGGCACGACTCCGGCGCAGGGAAGGCGTGCCTGCTGCGCGTCACCGCTGCGCGCTGAGAAGAGCTTCTTAAGTAGGCGGATCACAAGCTGCAAGAGCGATAGAACGCTCAAAGATGGCGCCCTGAAATGTCCCCTTCGCTCCCAAGATGGCGGGCGTAGTAGCAGATCCCCGGGACCGGACGCGCTAAAACAGCGGTGCTTTTACAATATTATGGTGCGAGTAAGTGGCCAGGAGGCAGCAACCATAAAACAGGGGAGAAACCAAATAATTCCAACTCAAATACAAAACGGGAAATTAAAAAGCGTAAGGCGCTCTAAAAATGCGCTACAAGCGCTAAAATTCGGCGTGGCGAGGGTACCTTGTCCAGGCTAGCCCCCAGTTCACAGACGCCTTAAGTAGGCGGATCCCGAGCTGCAAGAGCGCAAGAACGCTCAAAGATAGTGCCCTGAAATGTCCCCTTCGCTCCCAAGATGGCGGGCGTAGTAGCAGATCCCCGGGACCGGACCCGCTAAAACAGCGGTGCTTTTACAATATTATGGTGCGAGTAAGTGGGCAGGAGGCAGCAACCATAAAAACAGGGGAGAAACCAAATAATTCCAACTCAAATACAAAACAGGAAATTAAAAAGCGTAAGGCGCTCTAAAAAATGCGCAACAAGTGCTAAAATTCTGCGTGGCAAGGGTACCTTTAATGAAGTGCAATCAGTACTTCATTAAAGCAAGGTAGATACTGAGTGCAACTTGCGTGAGTTACAGTCATACATTTCAAATAGGCTGGATCTTAATTCAAAGGCCTGTTACTAAAAATATGTGATAAACACTAAAGCTTCTCTTCACAATACAATATTTACCTGAGGTTATCGGTTGACAACTTGATGTTCAAAGTTGTAGTGCTACAACTACTGCTAATATCTGTAAAAACTGGGGATTTATGAAGTCCAGATATTTATTTCCAAACGGTCAGTGAAAATTCTGAGACGTACATTGTTGTAGAATGTATACTGTATGGGTGACTCACTAACAGAAAGTTTAAATCACAGTATGATTTTAAGTATTGTAAAAATGTTGTACAACATTCTTCTCGTTTCAAGAACATGTAGCTTTACATACTTCCAGGGGGAGTTGTTGTTTATTGTCCCTAGTAGTACATACCTTATAATTGGCTGATATTTAATAGTGAAGCTGTTGACTTAAAATTCTGTGTCAAATGAAATATTTAACAGACACATCTCATTAAAGTAAATATTAATCAAATACTGTTTTTGAACAGTATTCATGGTTTGATAATTTTGCTGATGTCATTAATGTCTACAAAGCTATTACATTTCTTAGGCACCTCAATACCAGTAAAAACACAGCATAATTAATGTAAGTGATTTTAAAGATATGCCTCATATTCTGCTTGTTCTCCTTGTTGCAAAAGGATACACCCATTAGTACTTCAGATGTTATAGAAAATTAGATATGGCTGTACCTTTCTGAATACCTTCCAGTTGACACACTTACAGCAAACTGTCATATTCGGTGGATGATGCCATCAGTATTTGATCAGTGATGTCATCAATTATACCATTTCAGATGTCCTCAGTAAAGTAATTAATAATGTAATTTAACATTTCATGAGTTATGTAGTATGCAGGGTCATAAACAGTGCAAGATTGAGGTTCAAGTTACAGTTAGGTCAGTAAAGAATAACTGGTGATTTTCATTGTTTTCTTTGTTTTTTTTAAAGTTAGTTTTTATATTATTACAAGACCTAACTATAATGTCACTTTGACCTTTGTTTTTTTCAGTAAATGTCTAGTTTTTTTAAACGTAATTGAAAATCGTATTACCTTACCTAACCATAACTTCACTTTAACCTTTGTTTTTTCAATACATTTCTGCTTTTTAAATCATATTAACTCATTTACCTCACTGAGCATTGCTTTAGGCCATTCACAGTGTGGGGTTGGCTGCAGGCTAGGCCCTGAGACCAACCCTCATGCCATGCACAGGCTTTTGCATATATTTTCTGTGGTACTGATGTACTCCAACAGTGCTCCTGCAGTCCTGCAGTGGAAACACCCGCCCTGATACCATGAGACCTAGTAATCTTCACTTGTTGATGCTTGCATGGTCTTGTGATACCATGGCTCCCAATGGAAGTACTGCTGGAAGTACCACGGAAAGTACTACGGATCACCAGCACAATTTATTTTTATTTCGGCCTCCCGGAGGGGTCTCTCTGGTACTTCCCACAAAAGCAAGGCGGTCAGAATCCTCCTTCCCTACCCCTTCTTGTAACTTTTGTCTTAATTCAGGACATGGGGACTAACATTTCTCTTCATGGTGCAGCCAGCCAATCAAATTGCTTGCTCCTGCAGGACCCAAACCAGCCTCACAGGACCAAAGGGGACGATGGCAAACAAAGCTGTCTCAGTAATTTGATGTACTGCTGAACTATATCCCACGGGACTAGCTTCCTGGATATCACTATAGTTTAAATATTAATTTCTCAAAAACAGATGAACAGATTTACAGCAAATCACAAAAAGCTTAGTTTCTAAGTAAAGATGTAGCTTTCAGACAATTCTGGTGTGATTGTGATCAGCCATTTTTCTGTATCGCTTCCCAAAATTCCTATGTGAATTTACATGGGAAAAGTATGTTTTGAGACCCCATTTTGTTGGCCCCAACTTGAGGAATCACCATGAAAGATTCCAGGAAGGAGCTAAGGTAGAAGAACTTTTTTTAGGAAAATTTTGTGAAGATTGGTCAAACTGCGCCAAAGTTAGTAGCAAAACCAAGAATGCGTTTCCTATGGAAATTTTGACCTAACTTACTCAGTGGTGACATCCACTGTGTAATATACATTTACTGTTTTTACTTTTATATATATACATACATATATGATAGCCAGACATTCACTATATATATATATATGGAGATGCACCAGTGTAATAAATGTGTGAATGTGATTTTGTTAGTACTGTTGTTTCAAATACCGTTATATTGTTAAGCAACATTTATATTCGGGGAATTGCCTTTTTATATATAGATTTATTATGTAATCTAATAAGAGTGAAACTATGGCAGTCATGCAGACTGCACATTTCTTACATTCTTACAAGCCTGTTAGTAAAACCTACCAGTTATTCCCATTAAATTTAATTGGCTTCAGTCAAACATTCAAGCCATCCCATTAACATTTTTTAGCCCTGGGCTACAGCACTTTCCAATTCTGCATTAAGAGTTTTGTGAGGACGACTGAATATAATTTTTAAGATTGCATGCACTATTCCACAGTTCTACTGGCTTGTAGCAGTAGAAATCTGTTTAATAAAAGTGAGCATGTAACCTCTCATGATGTTCAGAACCCTTTTTGTTAGTTTCATCGATTACTAAACGTATAACACTGAATCGCTGTTAAATCACACAGTTAAAAAAAATGAAAAGTAATGTCATGACATGCCTTTTTGGTTTTCCCCTGCCGAAGGCTGCGCTCTGCGCAGCTTTTCGGCGCAGGTGAAATCCTATGTTGACCATAAGGACTAAGGGAACGTCCCCCGGCTCTCATTGGCTAGCTCCAAAAATGGAGGCTAGCCATTGAGTGCCGGATCTGTCCGTCAAGGCCGGACCAGATTCGGGGGCGTTCCCGAGATTTTTTCCCAGGGCGGAGTTACGTTTTTTCCCGTTCCCTCCCCTTCACAGAAAGTCTGTCCATTCCCGCCCCCTCCGTGTGCCTTTCCGCCCCCCCCTCGCCGCCGTTCGTGTCCTCTCCAGCCCCCCTCCTGCCGTTCGTGTCCTCTCCCGCCCTCCTCCCGCCGTCCGTGTCCTCTCCCGCCCTCCTCCCGCCGTCCGTATCCTCTCACCGCCCCCTGTGTCCTCGTAGGTGCTTGTTCCTTTAAGCATGCTCAGAAGCAGTATAAATCTCTTTAGGCCGAGAATTTCTCTCTGGCAGGCCACCCGCTCCGACGGTGCCATTTCTGGGCGTTTCGGGGGTTGGGTTGGCAGCGGGACCAAACTTTTGTCACGCGTTTCGGGCGAAGGAGTACGGGGCCAGCCAATGGCAGCCTGGGACCCGGGAGGTGTGTGCAACAGCGACAACTCGCCGCCGTCATTTGGCAAGGCATCACTTCCGGTACCTGTCAGCTGGTGGGTGCACGGAGCGGAGACAAACAAGGACGCGCGGGTCGGCCAGCCTTTAGCTAGCTGAGAGCCCCCTGCGGACCCAATAGGAGCCCCTCCGGGGGACGCCTGACAGCCCGACCCCGCTCTGAGGTAAACACGGCTGCGCGCGAAGGCTTCTTTATAATTGTGTTGTCGTAATGATACTGATATAGCGCCTGCTGCCCCTTTCGCTGACGCACATTCTGGCAGGTAGCATGGTACTTCGTAACCCAAAGTTAGTGGTCATGCAAATTCTGTGCCCCCCCCCCCCCCCCCCCTCCCTCCTCAAGCAGGATAGGAACATGGCACTTGGGGGAAGGATGGGTGGCACTGCTTTGGTTCTACTCCCCGAACAGGAGGCCAGTGGCAGTCATTGCCGGGAAAGTTACTTGAAACGTGGATTTGCCCTCTGTTGTGGGTCATGTGCGAAGTCCTGGCTCTGACATATTTCATACATACATTCATCGCGCCTTGGCAGAGTTGCAGAACGAAGCAACAGCTGGATGGCGGTGGAGGCAGTCCTTGCATTCGCGCCGCACAACCAGAATGCAGGCTGTTGGCTGTTCTTGTATGGATTGTGAGAAGTTATTTGCAGAAGTTTCTTTTGTAGGGGGGCCCGATGAGTGCTGCTGTTTGTCTTGTAATTTACTGACACTGGTGAGTGCGTGACCGTTCTTATGTGTCTGGTGAATCTTCATTTGCAACAGCAAGAAAAACGTGTTTAGGTTCCCGTTTCACAACTCCCCTTGACCTGACCTGCGGACTCTGGCTGAAATGTTTACATTCTCTCGATTGCTTGCAGCGGCCAGCATTGCTGCCTGCTTACTGACTTGTCGCAGGATATCCCCTTCCCCCACTCCAACCACTAGACATACCATCCCCCACAAATATGGTGTGGCTGGCAGGCGTTTTTCGTTTACAACTGACCAGCGCAAGCCTGCCTGCGCCTTGCACCAGAAATGTTGCTCGATCGGCCCTGTTTCACTTCATGGGTTGAACTACTTCAGAAAAAGTATATTTATTAGTCAGGAAATCTGGTTGATTTTTTTCGTGTGTTCCGGGGCCGATGAAATAATGTCTGGTTAATTTGCTTTTCTGTAACTGATAAGAAACATTGTCTGTTCAGCGAGGCATTTACTAAACATGCAAACATATGGGCGCACCCCGCATGTAGTACATTTTGCAGAATATGGTGTTGGTTCTGGGTTACACTTATTGTAAATGTCAGAGAGCCTCGTTACCATTCTGGAAAGTCAAAACAATAATTGCATCGGAGGTTATTCCACGTTTCAGAAAGAGTCTTCAATCGTCCATGCATAAACTGTAATTAGTAAATAGCGTCATGACCAAGGAAGTCAATATTTTCCAAGTGGAAATTATTAAAAAATATGAACGATACAAACTAATAAATGGAATTTTTTCATTTCCTGACTCGGATTTTTGTTTTTGTAACATGGTGCACTTTTACGCACAAAAAAGCCAAAATCAACGCCTGCATGCGCGTATTGACATAGGAGTGACTATTAATGCTGGAGATAGATACTATAGCACACGTTTTGACAAATGAAACAATTTTTCTACTTAAGAAAGGGGGGAGTCTCCCTCCTATTTGAAAATTGAGACTTCATATGGAATATCTGAGAAATCCAATAGTTAGTAATACAACATGATTTCAAAAGTCATCTAATTGTACTTTATAAAACAATTTAAAGCGTGTTTCCAAGATGAGCAATAATCTGATAGATTGGATAATTTTGTAAAATGGTTCCCCTTTTCTGAGGATTTGAGACTTGCACCATTTTTTTGTTGCATAGCCTCTTTACTAATGTGCACCTTTGTATCACTTTAGGCAATTGTTGAATGCGGACATTGATGGATCTGCGACGCTGGCTCTTCATTCTCTATTGTTAAATATTCAGTGTCGCTGTGCTTCTTGAATCAGAAAGGTCTTTGTGAATATAACAACACGAACTTGTAGATTGGCACTGTTATATGAAAATTGTTTGGAGTGGACATTTTAAGGGCCCAGTTACCAAATGGGTTTAACTCAATCCGGTTGTGATATGGGTTTTTGGATTATGGTTGAATATTACCTAATTGAGAAACAATGGACGGGCTTATAGTTTATTTTAAATTAACATCTGAAACCGACAGACACCGGTACGCCACAATAAAACAATTAAGGACATAAGAAACCTAATCCAATTCGGGGATTTCGAAAAAATAATTAGAGGAATGCATATTTCCCCGGGGCTTCCACTGAAGCTGACACAATTTCAGGCAGGAGATGTCTAAAATCAAAACATTTTTAGCTTTAAAAAATTTGGAGTCTCTCGCCAGAATTAATGTTCCGATTCTTTGTTGAAAATGAATTTTGGCGCTTTCGTCAGACGTCTTATAAAAAGCAGTGGATGGCCATACAAACATGTTAACCGGATTTCACTATACTCGCTTAATGTTATGTTTATTGCCCAATAGTTAGGCGCTTTGGTGCAGTTGCATCAGTAGTGACTAGAGGTCACACACCAGCACAAGAGAAGTGTGCGAGGCAGCAGTACAACGCTCTGCGAATATATGTCCCGATCGCAGCAGTAACACCGGACACTGCTCCTAGAGGTCCCTTTTACCCAACGTTGGCTTTGAGTGTTCAACTGCTCCTGGAGGTCCCGTCTCCAGCGCTATGCACAGGACTGCAACACCACACGCTTCTCGTAGAGGTCGCCTCACCGGCTCCAGCGCTGTGTATTATTTATTTATCCAATTTTATATAGCGCGGACTTTACCCATGTCAGAGCGCTTTACAATATAGCCAAGTATGTTACTAGAGGAGATTTACAAAGTTACAGGATACAAACAGAATAGTTGAAGAAATGACATAAAATAAGAGGTGGCACTCACAACTGAAACACCACACACTGCTCATAGAGGCCCCCTTCACGGGCTTCAGCGCTGTGTACAGGACATCAATACCACATGCTGCTCCTAGAACTCCCATAACTGGCTTCAGAGCTATGTACAAGACGACAACACCACACGCTGCTCCTAGAGGTCCCCATAACTGACTAAAGCGCTATGTACAAGGATGAAACACCACACACTGCTCCTAGAGGCCCGCTTCACCGGTTTCAGCGCTATGTACAAAACTGCTACACCACACGCTGCTCCTAGCTAGAGGTCCCCTCACCGGCTTCAGCACTGCTTACAAGAATGATACACCACACACTGCTCCCAGAGGTCCTCATAACTGGCTTCAGTGCTATGTACAAGACTGTGCTAGAGTGCAGAGTGCATAGGGAGTGCAGAGTGCATAGGGAGTGCAGAGTGCATAGGGAGTGCAGAGTGCATGGGGAGTGCAGAGTGCATGGGGAGTGCAGAGTGCATAGGGAGTGCAGAGTGCATAGGGAGTGCAGAGTGCATAGGGAGTGCAGAGTGCATAGGGAGTGCATAGGGAGTGCAGAGTGCATAGGGAGTTCAGCGTGCAGCGTGCATAGGGAGTTCAGCGTGCAGCGTGCGTAGGGAGTTCAGAGTGCAGAGTGCGTAGGGAGTTCAGAGTGCGTAGGGAGTGCAGAGTGCGTAGGGAGTGCAGAGTGAGTAGGGAGTGCTAGGGAGTGCTAGAGAGTGCAGAGTGAGTAGGGAGTGCTAGGGAGGGCTAGAGAGTGCAGAGTGAGTAGGGCGTGCTAGAGAGTGCAGAGTGACTGCAGAGATTAAGCTAATGGCAATGTAAATGACAATGCCATTTATTTATCTGTTTTCAAAACCAACACATAAATACAAATGTTGTCATTTACAATGCCAATAACTCTAACTTTTCCAAAGGCGAAAACATTGCATTGTAAATGCTTGTTTATTCAATGCAGTCATCTTATAATCACACCATGAAAGAGCTGAGCTCTAACATTATGCACCATGCAGAGCATCTATCTGGACACATAAAAAGTCACGGACAACCACTTCCAACATCGCTTGATTAACAGAGCTACTTACCTGAGACTCCTGGCATTGGCTTTGCGGCTCCTGGCATCGGAGGTGGCATAATGAGGGCCAAGTACATAGGGAGGACTCAGCATTCCTTATTTCCTCCCATTTACCATCACTGTATTAGTGAATAACATTCTACTGTTCATTATTGTGTAATAAAAATTAAAGCAGCCTTGGCTGAAACGGGATCTTTGGTGGCAGCTGTAGTAAGTAAAAATGGTTCTAAATGTAAGTTGTGTGCATGCTTGCAAGTGAAAATTTGCTGTACAATGCAGCACATGTGCAAAGTTAGAAAAGCAAGGATAAAAGGAAACATTTTCTCCTCATTATCCCTGCCTTGAGGAGGCATAAGACGTTTCCCTCAATTTCCTTTCTACTAATGTTTGTAGCTTGGGATTTGTGTCAAAACTCATGAATGGCTGCATGGAAATGCCCATGCACCACCCATGGAACGTGACCTTGATGCAAAGAAGCACATAGCACAATTTTGCCCTCTTCGAGGTACTAGCCAAAGGAAATCAGGATTTGCAAAAGATAGTAAATACCACTCTAACACTTTGCACCAAGTTTGCATCACATAAATGCCGCAAAACTGTTGGCAAACCTGAGCCTGAGTGTTGGTGAGAATGAGTGAGATTAAGACTGAATGCAAGTGAATGAGCGAGAATGTACAAGGGTGAGTGCAAGGGGGTGTGAGAGAGTGTGAGTGAGAACAAATGAGTGACAGTGAGTGTGAGTGAGAGAATGATTGTGAGTGAGTGAATGTGAGCGTGAGCGTGAGCTAGAGCGAGAATGTGATGTGATGCTTGTGAGTTTGTTGTTGGCCCAGCATACTTAAGGTAACTATTGTCTTATAGAGATACCCAGGGCAAAATAGTGGTGCTGACTTAATTTCAGTAATTCGTAACATGACAGACACTAATGAGAAAATACTGGCCTTTGCACACTGAGGGTAATTCTTAGCATAAAGGTAACCAGTGGTAAAATACTGGTACTGGCATACTAGAAATATTTCATGACATATAGGACAGCAGTGGAAAAATACTGGAATACTTGATGAACACCTTGGCATGTGGATACAAGTGGCAGAATGCTAGTACTAGCACGATGGACGTAATTCTCGGCATAAAGGTGCACAACATGGCATATAGGAGGATGGCAAACATAACGAATCACTGTCAGAATATCGACGTCAAAAATATCGGGGGCGAAATATCGATGTCAAGAATATCGAAGTCCTATCTACATTATGGTAAGTACTAAAATATCGAGAAAAAATATCGTTCTCAAAAATATCATTCTTAAAAATATAGTTTTTAATTTTTTTTTAAATATTGTAAAATAAAGTAAATAATATATATATTTTAAATAAACATAGTTAAAATATGTTTACAATTATAAGTAATACATATAATGTAAAAAAATTAAACATATACATATAAAATATAATATACATACTTACTTAATAATATTTACAAATAATTATTGCAATAACTTAGAAATTGTTAAAAACATTTTATAAATTCTAAATACATACATACACATACAACAATAATATAAATAAAAATATAAAAAATATATATTATGTTTTTTTATGTTTTACTAAATTATTCACTACATTAACTAAAACAGTAACTTCAAAATATACTTTATTAGGTTTACATATTTGAAAACGATAAAAGTTCACAATTCATACTTAAAAATATAGGAACCACAATTATCAATACATTATGTGCAAATCTCCCAATACATGATTTAAAAGAGAATAAAAGAAGATTCAGTTCACATAACCTCATCAAGGGTTTGGGGGTCTCATGGTAAAACACGTTAACCAGTTTCTAGGGGTCCACATAGTTTCTATACCTGTATCAGGATTTCAGAAAAGCAACCACAAATGGTATACAATCAGGCTTTAAAAGTTGTATAAAATAAAGAGCAGGGCGTACCTGTCTAAAATTTAACTTTTTTAAAAAAGGTTTTCAAAAGAACCTCCACGGGGCATCATAAAAACTGCAAAAGAACACAAAGTGCAGCAGGTCCTGAGGAGACAAATTGTCGCAGCCACAGGGTGCTAACACTTGTCCTTTATGGCACCCCCTCGGGACGGCTAATAGAAGATGAAAATAATCAAGTCGAAGCCTAGTTAATAAAAACCCGCTCGTGAGCCGACAAGGGCCACGTCAGGTATGGCTCCATATCTGGAGTAGACTTAAGCATTAAATGCTTGCGGACGCTTTTTTTTAGACAATTCCAGTTCGTCCCTGTCTAGTCTTTTACGCAAAATGAAAGAGTGCTTCACAAAAGCCACATCCTGTCTAGTAGTGCTTTTGGGACTTAAAAAGAGGTC
Source organism: Lissotriton helveticus (assembly GCF_964261635.1). Lineage (NCBI taxonomy): Eukaryota > Metazoa > Chordata > Amphibia > Caudata > Salamandridae > Lissotriton > Lissotriton helveticus. The sequence goes on along the minus strand of NC_136071.1, from coordinate 139,750,918 downwards.
CGGACGCCCCAACTCCTAAAAACTGCCCTTTAGGTAGTGTAACCAGGGTATCCGAATCATATGATCCAGGCTCATGATTTCTTTCATTATCTCCTGTGTTAGGCCAAGATCTTCATTAAGCCAACATTTAAGCCAAAAGAGCAGTGGGCGCTTAGCCAAAATGTCATTAATAAAAGTTAGGCCGGTCTCTTTGTGTATTACCAAATTCGAAGTACCTTTCGGGACCCCCAGGAACTGTTTTAGAAAGGTATTTTCTAACACCTGAATACCCTCTAAACCTGTGTATCCCCACAGTTCGCTGCCATAACTAGCGATTGCAACACTCTTTTCTTGATAGATTTTGAGCATCGCCGCTATGGGTCGCTTGCCCATTTTTCTGGCAAAGTTAAAAATTGCGGCGTTTGTCCTGGACACTTCCCCCCTTTTCTTTCTAAGTAGAGGACCCCAGTCCAAGCGAACGTCCAATAAAGCACCCAGGTAGGAGAAAGTTGATGTTAATGGTACTTTCTCTCCATTCACCATAAAAGGAAACTGCTTCTTAGGGCACAACCCTACTTCCATTACGTAAGATTTGGAGTTATTTATGGCCGGATCTTGTTCAGCCATAAACCTGTGAAAGGTGTCAAGCAGGATCTGCAGGCTTTTTAGGATACGAGCTAAAAGAACTGCATCGTCTGCATATAGCAAGACGGGCAGTCCCCTGCGGCCTACGAATGGAAAGTCAACCCCTGTGTCTTTCAAGGTATTGTCCAACTCATTAATATATAAATTAACTGAAACAGTAAATATTGGATAGCATAGGGGTAAAAATTACTATTCCCACTCCAGAGAGAGCAAAAGTAGGGAAAGTGTTGGATAGCGTAGGGGTTAAAATTACTATTCCAACTCCAAAGAGTGCAACAGTAGGGAAAATGTTGTATGGCGGAGGGGGAAAGTGTTGGATAGCGTAGGGATAAAAATTACTATTCCCACTCCAGAGGGTGCAACTGTAGGGAAAGTGTTGGATAGCATAGGGGTAAAAATTACTGTTCCCACTCCAGAAAGTGCAACAGTAGGGAAAGTGTAGGATAGTGTAGGGGTAAAAATTACTATTCCCACTCCAGAGAGTGCAACAGTAGGGAAAGCGTTGGATAGCGTAGGGGTAAAAATTACTATTCCCACTCCAGTGAGTGCAACAGTAGGGAAAGCGTTGGATAGCGTAGGGGTAAAAATTACTATTCCCACTCCAGTGAGTGCAACAGTAGGGAAAGCGTTGGATAGCGTAGGGGTAAAAATTACTATTCCCACTCCAGAGAGTGCAACTGTAGGGAAAGCGTTGGATAGCATAGGGGTAAAAATTACTATTCCTACTCCAGAGAGTGCAACAGTAGGGAAAGCGTTGGATAGCGTAGGGGTAAAATTACTATTCCCATTCCAGAGAGTGCAACAGTAGGGAAAGCGTTGGATAGCGTAGGGGTAAAAATTATTATTCCCACTCCAGAGAGTGCAACAGTAGGGAAGGCGATGGATAACAGGAGGGTAAAAATTACTATTCCCACTCCAGAGAGTGCAACAGTAGGGAAAGCATAGGATAGCAAAGGGGTACAAATTACTATTACCACTCCAGAGAGTGCAACAGTAGGGAAAGTGTTGGATAGCGTAGAGGTAAAAATTACTATTCTAAACCCAGAGAGTTCAACAGTAGGGAAAGTGTTGGATTGCGTAGGGGTAAAAATAACTTACAAATAATTAAAATACGTTTTTAAAATAAAAAATGAGTTAATTATTAAATACCAATACATTAATTACCAATACCAATAAATAATCAGTAAAAAATAATAACCAATTAATAATTAATTAACAATTAAACTAATGATAAATACCAATACATATACCTTATTAAAAATTAATTACCAAATAATAATTAAATAACACATATTTAATTTTCAAAACCAAAAAACTATAATTTTGTAAAAGTATTTCACAACTAATCATTAATTAACACTAAAGTATTGATACCAATAAATAATAATTAATCAAAATGAATTACCAATTATTAATTAATGAACAATACATTAATTTTCAAAACGAAAAATAATAATTATTACAAATGTATTACCAATTAATAATTAATTAACAATAAATTAATTATCAATACCCAAAAATAAAATAAATAATGACTTAATTACAATTAAATTACTTCCTACCCTATTCCCCTTTAAACTCACAACACACTTCAATAATAAATTAATACACTTAATATAATAACAATTAATCAATAATTTTATTTACCAATTAATAAAAAGTAATAACTATTTAACATAAAATTCATTATCAATACCAATAAATAAAAATAATTAATTACTAAGGGCCAGATGTAGGTAATCTCCATTTACCTCTTCTTAAATACCGAATTTTACCGATTTGGTATTTAAGAATAGGTAAATGGGATGCAGATAATTTTTCGGTAACAATTACCGAATCGGTAAGATTCAAGTAACGGACGAAATTCGGTAATTTCGGCCGTTACCAACCGGAATTAGGCTCCCTACATCTGGCCCCATATTACAATTAAATTACTTCCCAGTCTATTCCCTTATAAACCCACTACCCGCTACAGAACTAAAACACAAAATTTACTTAAAAAGAACTACTAATTCCTAATTTATTTTTATTAATTTCCTATAGTTAAATTACTTCTCACCCTATTCCCCTATAAACCCACAATCCACTACGGTACTAAACAGCGCAATTTACTTTAAAAAAAATTACTAACTTCTAAAAATGTTATACATATATTCTAAAACTAGTACAATAATTAACAAAAAATATTAACACAAAGATATAAAATACATAATAAAATACATAACACTAATATAAATATCGATATAAGTAACATCGATATTTTTGCTATCGATATTACTAACTTCGATATTAACAAAAGCTATATTTCTTACCTTCAGGTTGATATTCCGGTCGTCGATATTCTTGATTTCGATATTCTGTCGCTACGATATTTACTACTCGATATTACTGTAGGTCAAAATAAAAAACTCGATATTTAGACTGTGCACCAACCATAAAAAGATGGTAATCCTGACTTACTGAGGTCTTTTTTGCTATAAGGGTTACCTGTAGTGTATGGATGTGATTACTTTCAAAATTCTAACACTGGCATATTTTAGAGTCCTTTTTGATACAATGGACAACCATGGAATTTAGGGCCACCTTTGACAAAATGCTGGCCCTAGCACAATGGAGGTAATTTTTGGCATATCGATACCGCATTTTGAATAATATGTGGTTAACTGCTGTGGAACGTCAGGTTTCATTGGCTTGGTACAAAATGAAAGGAATTTAATATTTAATGAGTGCCCTTTCAGAGGCTATGAAATAATAAAGTGGGAAAACCCAATAAATCCGTGAGGGACTACCGCCCGTTTGTCAGATTAGAATATCGGCTGCTGAAAAGATTGAATTATAAGATCAAGGAGGACGCATTGTGAATAGAAACGTCGACTGTACTGTCCATTTCCTCACGTATAGATGTACTTCAAGTGACTGTTTTATGAAGATATATGTCACTGTTCTGATTATATTAGAAATGGATCTTTTAACTTATGAACTATAGGTTAAAGTGGACTGTACCTTTTTCATTTGTATGCTTTGAAATCAACTTCAGTGTTGACTGTACCCTATGAATTTTGAATTCGAAATGAAAAATATATTTATATATTGATGAAAAGATATTCCCGTGTTTGTTGTTGCTGTTTTGATACTCTGTGCATTGATTGCACAAGTTATTGAATTTATTTGTACTAGTTCAAAATTTATAAATATTGGATCTTTTTAATATAACTCAAATAGGAATAATTTTTTCTGAATAAAATCCCTTGTAGGCACCTTTTACCTGACACTTTCAGAGGCTATGGCATTTTAGCAAATTTATGTGAAGAATTTGCTTTAAATTGCATGATTTCACCAAATTCCTGTTACATTTTTCTCAGGGGGAGAAACCCCCAAGCAGTTGTCTGGCTTACTCGCTTTGTTCGCAAGCTACAATTCAGGGCTAGAATTATGCCTAAAGAACTTTCAAAATTCAAGTCAGCACCGTAATATATGTGGTACCTAAAATAGACTTTTGTCTGTGTTATGCTTTTATACTAATCCTATAGTTATTATGGGACTTCAATTATGTCAATTATTGTGATGTTGGGGTCATGTGACTGTCTTCAAGAAAAAAATCAGAGTGAAGGGTTGTATGATGTCTCTTCCTATAATGTCATCAAGGTCAAAGGGTATGTGATGTCACTTCTGCCACCCCTGCCATTTAGTGAATCGACATGCATGTCAGTGTCTACAAAAGGATTCCAGGCAGTTGTAAATGAGTTTATTACCCATTCTTGTGTGTTGCTACTGAGTACAATTACACAGTAGGAAACTCTATGCAAGGGGTGGGGTGTAAGCAGTTCATACGTCTGCTGGAATTCACAAACTCCTCTCTGACCCTTCCCACTTTGGAAATGGTCAGAGATTTACTCCAGTAAAGGACTTTGTTAATCTTCTCTTCCGATATGGGCAGAAGAGTGGAACAACAACAAGCTTCTTATGGATGCAGCTTACAACCAAAACTTGTAATTTATAACCATGCCTAGGAGTAAGTGTAAATGTATGACCGTACTGAAGAATCTGGCCTCTTGACTCCATTACAAAGAGGTCTGTTGCTAGTCTGAAATCTCGGGGCCCACATCACAAAGCTTTTGCTATGAGAAGTTGTAACATACTTCTGTCTTAGAAGTGAATTACAACCGTAGTGAGGATCCATTCATAAAGTTGTTTCAATGATTACTTATGTTGTTCTCCAGGCTTAGGTATGTGACTTATTTATGCATTTTAAGGAAAATGCATTCTTAAACTGAGAAGACATGTTTGTGAATCACATAACGTTTTTATTTTTTTATTAATAAGTATGTCTTACTCCTGGAAATACATGTGTAACTCTCTCTTAATCCTGGGGTAAGGGACAGCTAACAGAAAATGTTTTTTAAATCAATCTGGTTATTCAGGTGGAAGACACACCTACTCAGAAAACAAGCTTGTCAATGAAGTCCCCACAGTGGCAGTGGCCTTCACAGTACAGAGATATCCTCATGCCTGAGGTGGACATGAGTGCTGGGTGTGTGTAACTAGGGATGGTAATGACAGGCATTTCCCATGCATTTGTATTTTATGAGCAAAGCCACAAGCTCCTCACCAATGGAATACAGTACCAAATGTGATACCATTCTGCCTTACTCCTAAATCTGGTTAGCATCTGGTCAGACCTGCTGCATGGAAATTAAGGACTAGATAGGCACACCTGTTTGCTAATTCAGTCAAAAACACGGAATGTGCACTTGATTGGCCAAATGCGATGCTTATTGGGCAGCTCCATCTGTGTACATGCACAAATCAATCGCTTGGGCACCATGCCATGTGCAGCGTAAGCTCAGTTCAGTTCAATAAGCTTTATTCAGCAATTAGTCAGAAAGGTGAATAAATGTAAAAATACAGCAATATATGATCGAGATATAAAAACAATTGCAATCAAGTAGGAGAGACAAAACATCGCAACATACAAGAATATAATTTCTTATACATTGAAACCAACAGGTTTGGTCCTGAAAATGGGTGCATACTCGAGTTAAAGAAACCCACAAGGGAAGCACTAGATGACACAACTTTGAAAAAATCACATCCTTATAAAATGATAAAATAACAGAACCAATTGCTACTATCCATGAGTGCACGCACAGGCCTTACAAATTAAACATGATGTTTCTCTTAAAAGTTACAAAAGAATAGCCTTGAGCAACAATTGGGCCTTTCGCCAAAAAGGCTCTCAAATAAAACAATGACTCTTGTCAAAATGTGGCTATCATAGCAAAAAGCTTAGGACCAACTTGCCCCCATTAAAACTTCTCCAAACATGTACTTGCATCAGTTGCACGAACACATTTGGACCGCCAGATCCAGGCTGCCTGGAGGGTCAGAGTCTTTTTTAGGGGACTGAGTTGTAGGGCCCAGGGCAGGGGACAGTTTTGGGGCAGTTTTCTGGTGGAGGGGCAGTTGGGAGTTTTTGGGCTCAGGGCAGGGTATGTAGGTGGGGTAGATTATTTGGGTTGGGGGTAGTTTGGGCGGTGGGAGGACGGGGTAGTTTTCAGGGCTGGAGGGGTCAGGAGTTTTAGGGATCAGGGCAGGGGACAGGAAAGGGGCAGTTTTAATGCTGAGGGGGCAGTTGGACTGGGGCGGCGGGAGGTGGGGTTAGGTTTTAGGGGGTGGGGTCTTGTTTCTAGGGCTCAGGGAGGGGGCTGGGGTTGGAGTAGTTTTAAGGGGGCTGGGTTGTAGGGCTCAGTGTAGGGGACAAGACAGAGACAGTTTTCAGGTCAAGTGCGGCATTTGGGCTGGGGTAGGGGGCAGTTAGGGATTTTAGGTTTAGGGTGTTTAGGGCAGAAGGCAGGAGTGTGATCTTTACCACACATGCACATTTACCAAACATATCTTTTACCATGAAATTGCGTGGTAAAGGCATGCATGGTAAAGAGGCATGCGTGATAAAGACACGGTTGGGGATTAGACCACGTGGTTAAAGCATGCATTGTTGAAGCATGCGTTATTCCATCACACAACCTGGTATTATCCCTAATCCAACCTGTAAGGTGCTTCAGGATTTGTTTGCAGAACATTTTCTGTGTGGCGTCGATTAGACTGATTGGTCTATAATTACTAGGGCACTCTGCTGGCACTTCTTGTAAATTGGGATAATTTCCGCCAAACGCTGTGACACAGGAATCTGCATACCCTTTAGAACAGCATTTGTGAGATGGTTCATATAGGGACCCCAGACACCTAAATGCAGTTTAAAAAGCTGATTTGTCATTTGATTGGGCCCTGGTGCTTTCCGAAGTATCGTGGAGCTAATTGCCTCCTCAGTCTGCCAAAGGGTTACTTCTAGACTATTTATGTCCTTGAGTTTTGCTGCCAGTTCAGGGTCCAAACTGACCCAAGCCACTGCATCAATACAGGAGTATAGATTGCTAAAATGGTATACCCAATCCTGGGTACAAGTACACCACAGATTATTTACCACCGTCAGATCTCAATGCCAAGTTGGCCCTAAATTTGACATTGTGTTTGGACGACAGTGTGTGGGGCAATTCATCCCAAAGTAAATTCTCCCACTCCTTTTTTGCATTTTCCACTTTGCTCTGCATAGCACAAGTTGTAACCTAACTTTGTCTTGGCAGCTTACAATAGTTGAGTTTTGGCTACCTTACATGCCTTTGTATACCATGGTGTTTCCTTCTGGCTCTTGAGCGGATACTTAAAATCATGCGCCAAGGTCTCCTTTATATTATCAAAAAGAGACTCATGGGATTTGGCCAGAAATGACACTCTCTCATCTGGGGCAAGGTTATTCAACATCTCTGCCTGTTCTTTAGTCAGGTTGTTCACCACCTTAACAGATTCTGGGTGCTTTTCGACCCAACCCCATTTGATAGGCTTCCCATTATTGGAGAGTTCTACACCTCCTACTTGAGCATGGCCCTGGGCAAACTGAGTACTTGCAAGGGAGCCCGGCAAAGTCAAACTAAGTGCGTTGTGATCACTATTGACCCTTTCCACAACCATAATGTATTAAACATACTTCCAGCTCTTCAGACCAATTAAACAATCAGAAAATCCTCTAAGATACTAAGCGTCTGGGTTCCTTATTTCCTCCACACAACCCAATTATAGACATTAATCAACAACAAGGAGTTGCCACAATTAAAATCTACTCTTACGACCAACATATCTGGGGAATCAGCGGGTAGGGTCTTGATTGAGCACTGCAAATCTGTCCGCATCCATGTTGTCAAACCTCCTGATGGTCGTCCTCTAAGGAATTAAAGTGCAGGAGCTTAAAAGGAGGTGTAACCCATTCCTAGCAGTGAGTACTAGACTCCAATTCTCCTAGAAAAGACAACTATTGTAATCATCTCTAAATTGGCCAAAGTTCCCCAGTTTGGTGCCTATCCCAGCTACGTTCCAGGACAGAATATTTAGTGATTCCTTAACCTGCTGCACAGATATTGTCTGGCTATGTGTATGGGGTTCCCCCCTCACAGGTTGTTTCCGGATTACCAGAAGACACCACATACCCATGTTCACCACTGTATACCCAAATGGGGGGATTATTGGATGCACTGAGTTGCATCGTACTGGCACTGTCTTGATGTACATAGTTCCCAAAGACTTCCTCTTGGAACCCTACCCTTTTCACATGACTGCTTCTGAGGCTAGTCTCTAAGGGAATTGTATTCAGTCAGAAAACATCTACTAAGCTGCTGGATCCAACTTGGTTATGTGGGCCGCTTCTGGAAACATCCAGAATCTGGGTGGCGGCATTACAGATCCAGGGGACATCCATAGACAGCAACCCTGTAGCCAGACCACTGTCTCTCAAAACCACCCTTATTACATCAATAATCTTTCCAGGGGTCTCAATGTGCTCTGCTCTTAGTATGTCACTCCTGATAATAGAGTAGCACCTCTTCACATGCTTAAGCCAATAAATGACCTTGTTGGCTAGGGAATCCTGATCTTCCCAGCACCTTGGAGCTAACTTTTGAACATGAACCAGGAAAAGCTGAACCTGCTCAAATGTAAGTTGTTGCAGTCCCGCAACCTCTAGATCTCTTCTGTATTGGAGGTGGGGGTTATATGAGCGAGAGGCATGTTTGTTTAGGTTGGTACATAGGCCGATAATTGTTAGAAACTCCATGGTCTGCCCCCTGTCCCACCCCTACCCATTTCATATTTGGTGTGGGACCCCAGTCCCTGCTCCTCTCCTCTTCATACCTGATCATCCCCCTGTCATACCCTAGTCTCTTGAAGTTCATTTGATCCAGGAGACTGTTATCAATTAGGCCTAATGCTGTTTGTACCACATGACCATGGGGAGCAGGGGTTATTTGGGGTGAGGGAACTATTTGGGCCTTGGCCTGAGATATAGATTGGAAGTCTGCGGGGTGCTTCTTCCCTTCGCTCAAGCGCATGTTGTCTGGGGGCTCTGGATTTCCCTAGGGCTAGGCAGACATTGCAACCATTGGATTCCGCTTTGGTGATTTAATGTCTGCGATTTTTGTTTCCAAGGATTTTATGGTCGGTTTCAAAGCTCTAACATTGTCCCAGAGCCCATCGATCCTCTCCATTACATTTGTAAAGTCAACAGGAACTCTGCGTAAATTAGCAACATTAGCCCCTACCTAATTAATATGTGTGTCTCTATTCTGCGAACTTAAGATACTAAACCTATTTTCACATATGACTTCAGAGTTCCCTACAATCACTGCATTGACCTCTGTAAGATGGTCAAAGTCATAATCAGGATGGTGTAAGTCCAAAGGGAAATCGGCAGACGATAGGGGGAGTGCCTTTTTCCTCGTAAACATCTCCGGACCCTTCTTTTTAGAACTTTTTTCTTTGCTTGGCATGCCTGGGTTTTGGGTAATACAACATGATTCTGGTCAGCTGAAGAGTTTAGAATCCCTTCCTCTTCTTCCAGGATATCATCTTTCCGATCCATAACACAATTATCACCCCCTGTGCTGTGGCCTTTTTTTAGCAATTGGTGGGTCATGGGCTACCTCCTTGGCCTTTTGTTTCCCAATCCCCGCTATGCCATGGATATACGCAGTCTGTACATTTATCAAACCAAGTACACCCCCTAAACCAGTCTCACGGCCCCAAATTCTTCGTTCTACTTCTCTGATGCTAATTCTACTCAGGACTCCAGTCCTGATTGGAATTAGCGTCTCTGCGTCGGAGAAGTAGAACGAGGGACGCTGGGGTGGGGGCGGGGCTGCGCCAGCACTCAGGCAGGGAGCGGAGTGACAGACCAGCAGGCAGCGCAGTTGCAGTCCCAGAAATAGTGCGCATGTTCATTTTTGGGCAGATAATTTTTATGGTCAGCCCGAACATGTGCACTCTAGGCTGCACATTAGGAGACTGAGGGTTTGATGCCGCAGCCCCCGGTCACCTAATGGGCAGGGAATATCCCTGCCCTCAACCAATCCTCGCAGCGCTGCTGGAGCAGCGCCAGTAGAGGGGTTGGCATTGCAGTGACGTTGTGTCATGCAGAGGTGGCGCGGACCGGTAAGTTTTCACTCTTTTATTATATTATTTTAATCTTCCCCGGACCCCGACCCCGCGCGACCTCACCCGCGAGTTTATTTGTTTAGGTAGCTTCAGCCGGTTGAATGTATTTTTCTGAAGGCTTCAGAAAAATACATTCAACATCACTTTTCTCAGTGTAACGGGTTTTTCCAGACACAGAATATGGCATTTATCTGTTTTTTTGCACATTTATATAGCGCAAACTCGACCCGAACGTATTGAGCGCTTTATATGAGCTCAAGTTGCATTACACAAGCGTATTCAGTTTTTGGGATGGGGATTTTAAGTCATTTGCCCAGAATCACAGGCAGTTGAGCAAAGCCGGGACTCAAACCTGCTTTCTTGGTTCTAAAGTTAGCAGTTCTGGTCCTAGCGCCACGACAGTGGGTACATAAGAGCTTTCATTCGGACTGACAATGATCTCACTGACTTGTGCCTGTAAGTCTGTAGAAGAAGAACACACACTGTGCCGACACAATATTTACAGGCTCATATTTTTTTACAACAGCGCGAGCCTTTGTTTTAAATATCTTAGAAAGGCATGCGTTTCGCTGCAGCAGAGCCCCAGAGGTGGGTTGGAACAACCAGCTCCGCACTTAAGGTGTCAACAGTGAACAGTTTAGAACAGCGTGGGAGCTCAGGGGCCAGGATGGCCGATGGTGGCCGCGGGAGAACACAACCAGCATGCTGACACCACAAGACAGCTGTTGTTCTTCTAACATAACTGCATTGCTGTACTTCTTTGCATTTACTTCACCGATGTCTTGTGCTTCAAAGCATGAAGGTTATTTTTCACTCCTGTCTCTCACTCACTCCACTTTATCGGTTGTTCTGTGCTAACAGGTGCTATTCAAATTGCTAAAGACATATTTTTGTTAACGTCATTGTTTGTTTAACGCGGGAGTCATCCCTGTCATCTCAGACTCTTGGGAGAGGACAGGTGTGATGGGAAAAAGTGACCAGGTCAGAGGAAAAGGAGGGGACAGTTTCAGGTGACTGCGGAAGGGACCGGTGAATTGCGTGCGCTAGGATTGGCTTGGAAAGGCTGCACCATCTGTTTTTCTGGCCAGCCTTACGGTTTTCACCCAGTGGCAATCTGCAAGTCCAACAAAGGTGTTCTGCCGCGGGATTGGTTCTCGAGAGAGTGACCCCACAACCTGTGTGAGGGTCGCCTTGGACTCACGGTCTCTGAGGCAACATTCTGTGTGGTAGCAGAACCATGGCACATGAGTATTGCTTTTCACCCGAACCCCTGTGGGAAAGCTCCTTTCTGGGTCTCCCATCCTTCCCGCCAAACCTGGGCCCCTAAGATGTGTCATCTGATTCCAGGTTTGTGAAGTTCCACGCATCTCGGATTACAGGGCATTTTATCCAGAGTGCCGGGCCTCTGACCTTCGGTTCATAATAAACAAGTATTTTATTATGCACTACAAAATAATGACAGGAATCGATGGCTCTTTAAAACGTGTGTTGGTACTACAGCATCTCACCACAAGTTAACGCAGCCAGCGATGGCAGCAGTGAACCCCACAAAGCCACTACAAACACTTTTCATTTGTGTCAGTCCTGAGACATAAAGTAGAGGCTGCCAGTGCCCAGGTTCTTTGCTAGGCAACTGGGTGGACGCTTCTGAGTTCAGAGAGACTGGCTGTGAGCGATCACCGGTTTCCTGAGCTCTTTACAGTTAAACTAAGCTGTGACAGGGCAGAGAGTTTGGTCGAGTTGTGCAATTGCCGCGTGTTCCAGGCAGCCCCGACCTGTGTGATGTGCATTTCTAGATCAGGCTGCGATGGCTCAGCTGGACAAGAAGAAAGTGTGACTAAGACAGCTGTGGTCACGTCGTTCAGATGATTGCAGGGGTGGTGCACGTCACTCTCAGGACGGAACAGTGCCGGTGTTTGCTTGTGCATTTGAAGTGGAGGAAGACGAAGCATACTCTGGCACTTTTTATTGCCTCTATTCACCTGGTTAAACCCTGTTGGTAGACTTTAAGTTGCTCATTTAAGCATGTATATTGCGGCTGGCTTTAGAAGTAATCCAGGCCCTTTTAAGTGACACATGTTTGCAGATTCACAATTGCTTTATTAACCTTTCTGCTATCTCAAATTTGCTTGAAAATGCACCATTTGCCCACTCTTTTTTGAAAAATGTCATGGGGGGATAACCCCCCGAAACCCCCATAGGTGATTCCGGCTCGCTCGCTACACTCACTCGCAACATTGCAGTACGGCTATTGTTTTACGCCTCACCACTTTCAAATGTCACCAGCCGCTACTGGTCTCAGGTGCCTGCCGGGTATAGGAAAACGGCTCACTAATACTGAAAGGCAATGAACACAGTACCTGGATGGAAGGTGTACGAGGGCAGGCCCAGCCCAGCCTCGTCCAGCCGCGGACGGGCCAGCCCTTGGCTCGGGCATGGCCAGGGTGCGTCCCCCAGGACTCAAAAAGCGCTTAAATGTGCTTGGTGCAGATCACAGGTGTGGCGACAATGAAGGGCTCCTCCCAACCCCCTGTACTCCTTCAACAGGTAGTCCCTCCAAATGACAACAGCATTCTGGCTCCCCCAGCGTACACTTTCCACACATGAGTACCCTTTATGAATTGGGCTTGCACGTGGGCAAGTCAAGCATTTTGTGTCGAAAAGTACCCCCCTTGTCTAGGGCAAAAGTCTTTATAGTCTACCAACAAGGTTTTCAATACGGCATTGCCGCATAATATCACCCGATGGTCCTTATAGTCACCAATGTCACACAAAGACTTTGTTCTAGTAAATGCATTTTCTACTGTGTGCAGCCTTCTGACTTGGAAAAATACCTTGGCCTGGTGTGGTCATGTTTTAACAAGTGCCAAATGCTTTCATGCATCCAGTATGGACATAAGAGCGCATTTCATGCTAAAATATAGCACCAAATGGTGGTTTCGCATTTTGCATATTTACCTGCAATTTTTTCAAAAGTTTGCATAGTTATGCCTAAACAAATTATGCAAATTCCGCATACCCCTAAGTTGCTACCCCAAAGGCAATATTTTTAATGATGGCACTGAGCGAAGAACTGTTATTCCCACATGGGAAAATATTAGCAACAAAAAAACAGCAGACAAGCTCTTAACTGTGCACCCAAATTTTAAAATAAGAAGCTTTCTGAAACATACCCTAATTCCACTTTGATCTAAGCAGTCATCATTACAATGCGAATGCTTGACAAAGACATATCAGGAGGGATGTTGTTAGGAAAGTGACCACCCCTGCATGGCTCTGAAGGATTGGCGTACCTTGATCCAGTTCACCAAAGCAAGTTCTGTAGGTTTTTGACTCTTCCCCTCTACATATGACAGTCATGCCAGTGAGAGCTGAGGGTCTTCTGTGCCATAAAGTGTGACATAGTGCACGTTTTTGTGGTCTGGAGGGGCACACTAGCTGCAGCCTTGTGGCAGCAATGATTGTTAGTGGAAGGAGAAGGCTTTTTACATGTCTTCTATTGGGAAGCACCAGGCCTTGGGAGGCCCTTAGGACTATAGCTAGTACATTTGATGATTGCAATTATCATGTACCACTTAGACAAAGCCTAAAAATCATCAGCATCGGCCTGACCTTAGTGACCTACTTCTCTCTCATAGACCAATTTAAAAGATTAATCATCTGTTTTTGAATTAGCTTTAGGGAGGAAGAGATCTATATTTAATAACTTTACATTTGATCGGAAATTGTGCTTAAATGAAGAATTTCAGGAATATATCAGTAATTGGATTAAGGGCTTTTTTGAAAATAATAATGGTACAGCATCTGTTGCCACATTTTGGGATACCTTTAAGGCCTGTTTTCGGGGGGAAGTTTTAAGTTTCAGCCTCGCTCAGCAAAAGAAATATAAATTGGAGCTAGCTCGATATTATGAGGCATTGACAGAGGGGGGAGGTGCTTTAACTAATGGTATCGTTTCAGGCCAGAGTGATCTGGCTGGTCTATTATATAGTGTTCCTAAACATCGGGCTAATGTGTTGGGGTATTGGAGTGTTGAGAATGCCAGGAAGTATTTGACTTTTGAGCAACAAAGTCACGAATTTGGAGAAACTATTGGGAATCTGTTCGAAATATTCAGGCTCTGAGGGATCTGAATGGGGAGCTCCACTCTGACCCCCAGCAGATACTCTTAATCTTTCAACAGTGTTATGCCGCTCTTTACACGCAGCAGCAGGGAACTGCTGGGGATCAGAATGTATTTTTTGAAGAGGGATTAAAATATTAGATCCCTTGTTTGCGGAGCAACTTGAGTGGCCGATCACTATGGAAGAACTGGAAATTGCAGTTAAAGGTTTGGCACTAGGCAAAGCGGCAGGGCCTGACAGGATTCCGGTGGAGGTTTATAGGATGTTTTTTCATTTAATTAAAGAAGAGATGTTAAAGGTAGTACAGCTAGCACAGGCCGGACATCCACCCAGGTCATGGTCAGATGCTACGATTGCTGTGTTTTGTAAAAAGGATAAGCCGCTGGAACTAGTGGGATCATATCGCCCAATCTCTTTATTGAATAGTGATAATAAAATATATTATTTTGGCCATTGGTTTGTCTAGAATTATAACGCCCCTGGTCTCATTGAGCCAACATGGTTTTATTCCTAAGCGGGGTACGGTGGCACATGTGAACAAAGTCGTAACGTTATTTGATATTGCAGGGACTGAAAAGAGGGATTTAGCATTGATTTTATTGGACGCGGAGAAAGCGTTTGACCGCGTCCAATGGGATTATCTGTGGCAACTTTTGGAGAAAATTGGATTTGGTAAAAAAATGTATTGTAGCTTTGCAGGCGCTATATAGAGATCCTATTGCTAGGATCTCTGTAATGGGACTGCTTTTGGACATTGTGACCATAACTAGGGGCACCCAACAGGGTTGCCCTTGTTCACTCTTATTGTTTGCCCTTTATATAAATCCTTTTATAGAAAAACTGTCACACAATATCTGTATCCCTCCGTTCCAGGTGTATGATTATCAGTTTTCAGTTTTCGCCTACGCGGACGATATAGCCGTGATGACAGTGAACCAATCTCTGGATTAAGGAAATGGAGCGTTTTGCCAAAGAATTTGGCTCGGTTGATGGATATAAATTAAATGAGTCGAAAATGCTAATTCTATGTTCTGATAGTATAGTATGGGAAGATGAAAGGGTAGTTAGAGAGGTGACCTATTTGGGTACACAAATTAGAGTCTCGATGTCTGAGCTAATGGATGCAAATTGGAACCTGCTTATTCATAAAGTAAAAGCCTCTCTGGAAAGGTGGGACCGTTTGTATTTTACAGTAATCGGACGTTGTAATATCATTAAAATGAATGTCCTCCCCAAGGTCCTTTATATATTTTGGGCGATACCTCTGGAAGTGTCAAAGCCCAGATTACAATACTTGCAGTCTGACTGTGGGAAATTTATATGGAGTCCTGGCAGGCCCAGACGTGCGATGAGATTTATGACCTTACCTCTCGAGAGAGGGGGCCTTGTGGTACCTGATTTTGCCTTATATTTTGTAACATGCTTTTTATTGAAAATGCGGGTGTTAATCACTGGGGAGGAAGCGGTTAATAATGCTTCGGCACCTACAATTTTTGAAATTCTTATAGACCCAATTGCTAAACAATGCTTGTTTATAGAATTGGATGGTAGTTATTTTAAACGCACACGATTTAAAGTATTGATTAGTGTGTTTAAAGTTTGGAAAACTATCCGAAAATTAAAGACACTTGGGAAAACCTCATATTATACTCCCCTGAATGCATTTAAATATTTGCCTGGAATATTTGAGGATAATGTTTCTGAAAATTGGAGGAAGAAAGGTATTAGGCAATTAGGGGACTTGTATTCTCCTGACGGTTTATGTAAAACATTTGATGAATTAGCCTTACAATACGATCGTCCAAGAGCACAGTTTTAAAATTTTTTGCAAATTAGGGACTTTTTATTTCGAATCAAGGTTAATATGCGACCTGATGATGTTGTAGAGGGGGTTAGACGACAGCTTAAAATTGGAGCTCTATATCAGATTTTGATTGCTGGAAGGTCAGATGATCTTGATAGGAATAATAGGAAATGGATTGAAGGACTGGGAGAATCTGATATTTTGAATAAGGAACTCATTGTTATGTCTATAGAAGTATTGATGTCCGCGAATTTGAAAATTCTGTTTTTAAAGAGTTTATTTGATTTATATTATACCCCCGCACGGATGGCTAAGTGGGGGAGCGGGGACGAGGGGAAATGCTTTCGATGCGGGGAGGGCGATGCAGACAGTATTCATGTTTTTTTTAATGTGATAAATTACATAGATATATCACAGATATAGAAAAGTTTTTGTCATTGGTTATAAAGTTTCCTCTGACCATTACTCCTGCTCTGATTTTATTGGGAAAGACGCCTACTAATAGTTCTCTGAATGTTCCTAATCAACATCGATATTTGCTCTTTTTCTCTATGACTGTAGCTCGTCTTTGCATTGCAGCCGAGTGGCTGCTGAAAGACCCTCCAAAATTTGAAGTATGGAGAGCTTGAATGTATAATTTGTATAAATTAGAATGGGGGCTATTTTCTGTTAAAGGTCTTAGGAAGAGACAGGTTGGTATAAATATTTTGGAGGCTTTTCGTGAATATTATGAGGATTGATTTGAAATGTATTGAATGGTATATTGGCTATTTGTGTACATCTGGATTACTCGTCTAAGCTGCCTTTTACTTACTTATTTATGCACGGATGTATTGTATGTATTCTTCATTATTTTGATGATATAAAGCTGTATGTAATTTGCTGCTGTGAATAATAAAATATAAAAGATTAATCATCTTGCAAATTTTGAAACAGGCCTCTTCTGGGAGTCTGTGTGTCGCCTTTTGAAGGCCTTTTGGGGCCTGCGAGCCTTGTTGTCAGCTTCTTAATGTTACTGAGCAGAGTTCCTACTGGGGATATTTTTGTTTGAATTCAACACACGCCTAGTTTAATTTAAAACTCCAGCACTTTGACAGACAGGCCTGCTCAATTAACTGAGTAGGATGCAGAAATGTGGGGAGGAGAATGGGGGGTGGGTTGAGAAGGCTGATCTAACTGTTTCCAGCTTAGGTTAACTCAGTGAAATTATATTAAATCACAAGGTCTTTACCAACCTCAGCATGCATCAAAGGCCCTTAGCCATGGGTCCCATCATTCCTGTGCCAGTGACATCAACCCCCCCTTGCTTTCCTTCTTCCTCCCCCTTCAGGCCGGAGTCCAATTGGTCTATTGCTCCTTCAGATTATTTAGTCCAAATTTCCAGGAGTTATTTTCGGAATGTCATCATCTAAAAGTCCAGACGAGGTGGATCTGGGATCAGTGTCTGATTCTCGAGCCTCAGCTCCTCCCACCGAGGATATGAAGCTCACTGCACTGCTGCTCATAATTGCGACCACTGTCACCGCTCTCTGTTGCTCCTGGTGCACCTCTTCCTAGTCAGAACTACTCTGGTACCACTGGTTGCCCTGAGTCGCAATCTTTTCCTTTTCGTTTGCCTGCGTGGCATCCTCGTGCTGGTAGCCGACTGCAGCTGTTTTTATATCCAGTCTCATACCTCTTGTGGCATTCGTAAGAACTACACCCCCTCAGCGGTCGCTACAGGGAGTCTGTCTGGGAACATCATCCCATATGATATCCCTATTTGACTTAGTTTGGTTTTTGCCTCCAAGAATGTAGATCGCTAGAGTTGGACATCTCTTGTGAAATCCCGGAATATCATCACTTTACTATTTTCAACTTTGCGGTCTTCTCCCTGTCGGGCTTGTCCCAATATATGGTCTTAGTTTTTATAGTAGAACAGTCTGGTGACCGCTGGCCTTGGGGTCGCCCCCGGCTGCGGCGGCCTCACTGGGACCCCGTGCACTCTCTCCAGGGTGAAGAACTGGGAGAGTCCCTCTGTCACCACCTCTTCCTGCAGCTAGTGTGTAAGATAATCTACCATGTCCATTTCTCTGACCTGCTCAGGCAGACCAATGATGTGGCTGTTGTTGTGCCTGGATCTATTTTGGGCATCCTCTGCCCGAGCTCCAAAGTTCAGATTTTTACTTTTAGTTCCGGTAGGCTTTGTTTTGATTCAATCAATTTGGGCGGGATCTTCTCTGACTCCACAAGGCAATGGTGGTCGTCTTTCATGAGTCCCATGTCTACGACCACTGTTAATTTTCTCCTTGCGGACCTCCCTGGAGGTGGTTATGGCTTGCAATATGTCTTAGAGGATAAGGCCCTGCTAAGAGCCCATCTGTGAGTCCATTCTGTCTTCTCCTTGAACATGTTCACCGAGCTCTCTAATGGGTATACCCCCTGTGTCAGGTTCTTTCCTGTGAGACACTTGCCCCATGTTAAGTTGGTCCTGCCCCTGGTTGGAAGTGTTTTAGGTGGTGAGCAATTGTCAGAATTAGCTATGGGTGGCCAGTCAGTATCCCTGTGGTGTCGTCTCTTTTATTATCCACACACCTGTTGCAGGCTCACTGTGTCTCACGAATTCTGCTGCGTTCTCTCCTTCCAGGTCAGCTAATCTTGGGTCACTGCCGTTTAGGTTCTCCTACTTCCAGGGGGCCCAGTCCGATCAGTTGAGCACCACCCAGGGTTAGCGCCCATATGGGGCCATCCAGCTCAGTTCAAGACCCTAATTGTATGCCTCTTGCTGCCTTCTCTATCATGTGCCCGGTGCCGTAGGGGTGCAACCCCCAGTCTACGAGCCCTCATCACATGGCCCTGCTCAATACCTAATATTATACCCTATTTGTGGGTCTCCAACTGGCCAGAGTTAGCCTTATAACGGCGGTCTGCCACCACAGTCTCCCTCACAGCTCCTCCCATGGCTCTTCCAATGTGGGCACTCTACTTCCCCTGTGGGAGCGCTATTCGCAGTGACAGGGATGGGCGGCTGCAGCCTAATTTCCTTCTCCCAGTCGGGCCTTTCTTCAGGTATGTAGCAGCACCTGTGAGCTGTAGCGCGGGTACTGCAGTCACATCGGCGTTGTTGCTCGTCTTCTGGAGGAGAAACTCCAAGTCAGGCAATGAGGAGATATTACACTCCCTGAGGGTCCCACCAATATTTTCTTTGATGCCAGGTGGGGATGTGTCCTGGGAGAAATGGGGGGAGCTCCTGCCCCGGCTGCACCACCCTGTGCTCGCCTTTACTGTCTCTGGGTCTCATGTGTGTCACAGCACTCTCCCAGCGATCTGACTGAGAAGGTAGGTCGGTCCAGGGGGCCACACCTCAGCGATCACCCTGTTGGTGCAGCCTGGGCAAGCAGGAGCGCTGTGTGGGCCAGCGGAGTCTCTGCTTTGATCTAATTAACCTCCTCTTCTAACTTCTCTGCCTCTGCTGTCCCGCTGCTCCGGCCGCTGGCATTCAGGGTATTCTGGTCTGCAGCACTATTTCAGGGTTTCCACTCAGTGCCTGCTGCTATAGCACGGCTGGGTCATGTGCGCCACTGTACACGCGCTGCCTCCAAGACACCTGTGCTTCTTTCAGGCTCCCAATGTGGGCCACAATTTTCTGGCCTCTCTGAGCAGCAGGACCCCGTTAGCAGCCGGTCACCCTCGCCTGTTAGGCGTGATCCTCCTTCACCATCATGAGGGCCATAAGCGTCTCCGTGGGTAGCAGGCACCAACAACCTGTATCAGCACCGCTTATTGCTCTGGACACAGTACGCCGTGATGACGGGGGGGTCAGAGGGTTTGTAGCTGAGTTTGCTGGCACTCCCCGGGCCTGTATTTCTTACAGGATTATATTCGATGAGGGACTCCAGCGGGAGCTCGTCCATTGAGCGTCCGACTCCATGGATGCTTGGCCATGCACCCCCCTCAACTTAGGAGATATATACATTTTTACAAGAATTCCAATGGTACATAGAGATCATGTAAGAGGAGTATAGGACAGCCTGTAGAGCATTGTTTGTCTAACAAACATGAAAACTTCATTTTTGAAGCCTTCTCAGTACCCATTTAGAGATTCATTATCACATCCAACTGAATTACTGTAGATAATAAGATCAAAGCAGTACCCCAATGGCCAGTACTTAAACCATATAAAGAAGTTACAAGTTTTTGGGGGGGATTTTCCACTCTTTACCGACAATTTGTTCACTCTTTCACCACTATGGTATCACCTATTATTTAGTGCACCAGTATAGCACAGCTTTTCATTGGGGTGCAGAACAAGCTCAGGCATTTGACACCTTAAATAAACCATTTACTTTAGCCTCTGTTTTAAGACATCCTAACTTTGACCTTCCATCTGTAGTAGAGACAGATGCCTTGTCCACAGCAATTGCTGTCTTCTTTCACAGAGAGAGATCCAGATTTTCAAGCTCTTCATCCGAGAGCATTCAATCTTTGTAAGTGAACTAAAACAAAACAATATTACTTTGTCTCAGTGAATTACTGGCCATCAGAGATTCATTTTTGAACAGAATACAATATAGGGAGTCAGACATCAAGCTGTGGTATGGACTGATCACAAGAATCTAGGCTTCCTATAATATATGCTATAAACCATTCAGAGGCATGCCCATTGGATCAATTTTTCGCTCTCTGTTCGATTTTGTAATTACATATAGATGAGGGCCCAGGAAGGTTAATGCTCTGCCAGATGTTATAGTACCAGATAATACTTCAAGGGCTGTATATATTCTTAATACTGAAAAATCTGAAATTCTATTTTTAAACTTTACAATAGGATATTCAGCATGTTGAGACCTGGGTAGGCCAGGAATCGAACATTCGTCAATGGATGAACTTTTGTTTCTTGATTAAAAATGTGTTTCCACAAAGCACTTACAAAGAAGAGTTGACAATAGTGCCACAATGTTCCTGTAGCTGGTCATCCTGGATTACTACAGCGGATCTCATTACATGTACAGTAGATCTTATTACTCTTCAATTTTGGTGGCCATAGTTGTACTAGATATCAAAAGCTATATTGATCCCTGTGTTGTTTGCTGGCAAGCCAAATCAAACCTATGGAAATAGTAATGCCATCAAGACCCTGGTCCAGAATATCAATGAACTTTCTTGTAGACAAACTCTTGTCAGATTCATGTAGTGTTTTTCGCTATGTTGTCGATTTCATTACCAAGATGGCTCTTTTTCCACTTGAAAATGTGTTTTGCTAACTAATACCGTTGTAGCAAGGCATATGTCTATCAAGTTTTGTAAGTGGTGTTTTGAACAATGCTAGCACAAAACATGGCACATACCCAGTTGTACAGGTCCTGTTAGACTTTTCCTTCTTAAACAGGCATTGTGGGATTGTGTAAGCAAAAGGAAACAGGAAACAGGAAATTATGCGTGATACAATTAGAGAAATGCACAGTAGTGAACTGTTGGGAGATTAAACCAATTAAAATTCACACAATTGTTTACATTTCCTTAAACATGCAATTAAAGTGGCCTCTTCAGAAACTGCACTTTGTAGTACTTTTAGTAGTACTACAAGAGTACTCTTCATGTACTTCAAAATGCTAGTCACTAACTTTCGCGAAGAGATCTATGACACCACCTGGGTTATCTTTTCTGTTTAAAGACTACGGAGCCCTAACTGTGGAGATCTCCACACGTGCACTCGTACATTTCAGTAGGAAATGTGGGAGAGTGGCTGGAAACTAAGGAATACTTGCTACTAAATTGGATGGGTTTATGGAGTTATTTGCACTCACCCACCCACAAAATAGTAAGCTCTTTCGTGTTCACAAACTCCCATTCTAAAGTTACTATAGCCAAAGAGAACCCACATCAGTAGTAACGTTACGCCGACCTGAACTAGAGTAAGCCCATCACCACCCACGGCCTCTCACAGGTACTGCAACACCCTCACTTACAAAATATTGGAGGCAAGGACTTAAAATAACACCCCAGATGAAATAATATTAAAACAACTTATTTTTTTAACTTTTACAAAAATATTTACATATTGATTTAATTTAATCATATTAAATTATATACAAAGAAAACATTTTTTTTACTATCAAATATTTAATAACCCTTTAAATCTCAAAATAAATGTAACTTGAATTTTCTTTTAAAAGAAATATAAATATTTTATTTTACTTGGTATTTTTTAAATAATTCTTTCACAACAAAATTTTAATTCAGTTCTACATTCACAAAATAATTGTAATTCAGTTTTACATTTCAAATAAATATAAATAACATGTAATAAACTTTTTCAGTTTTCCCATGTACTTTACCAGAGAGTGACCTCCACCCCCATAGTGGAGATCTCTGCCTACATGCGAAAAGTTTCTAGCAGTAACGATGGAGCTAAGTATGTCTACACTTTGTGGTAAATTTGCACAAGTAAATGTTGAATATCCAAAAGTAGTTAATTTGCTTCAAAGTATAAGAGTAAATGTACGTGTGTAGATTTACTCAGTGTGAATTTACATTTGTATTTGTGAATAGGCCCCCGATGCGTTTTTGTAGAATCACTAAAAAAGGGGTTATATATTAATTCTTGTCTCTCAGTATAGAGGTAAGAGCTTCAACATGTGACGCTATTGATGGGTGCTGTCTGTCCACAAGATTGCCCAAATACTGCTTTTTGTAGTCACACTAAGACGTGGCACACATGCAGCAAGCTCTCCAATTGGTGGGAATGTTGCTCCTTGGGAGTTGGAGGTGTGGCTTCTGCCATTGCATTGATCTTTCTGCCTGTCTACCACACCATATATGAGGCTCTCAGTCCTGAGTATTGCATTTGGGAGTGACAGGCCGGCAGACTCAAGGAACAACCATACGTCTTGTCACTCGTTCCCTACTCGGAGCGTAACAAACAGGAGCGGCCTGTCCAGGTAAGAGCGGTGGAGCCGAGTTGTGGGGCACAGCCGCGGCTGGTAGTGGGAGTCCCTGCCGGGGGGGTGAGATGGGGAGGGGGAATGGCAGGGTGGGGCGTAGTAATGTATGGATTACGGACCTTAACAGGTAAGTAAACATATAAATAAATAAAACAAATTTCGTTGGGCGCACTTTGGTGATGCAGTGCGTGCAACAAAATTCCGGCAGGTACTCCCACTACCAGCCGCAGCTGGGGGGGATTCAACAGACGACCACGAGGGAAAATTATATAAATAATTAATTTTCCCTCTACGCCGTCTGTCACACTACAATGCCCCCCCCCCCCCTTCCCACCGGGCCCCACCACTCTTAACTGCACGGGCTGCTGTGGCAACAAAGACTCTCCCTGCCACCTTTGATCTGACACGCCCCCAGCAACTGCTTGAACATGTTACTAATTCGTTGATTTCTAAGGGGGGGCGGCTTCCATTCAAGGCCTACCTACTTTGCGGCCATGATTACACAGACTACATGCCAGAAAATGTTAAGTGTATTCTCTTAAGAGAAATGACGACTTGAGTAAGCATTAGGAATAGACTTCTGAAATTACAAGACAAACACTTCACTATCAGTAAATCTCAGTTGCCTACTCAATTAATAGGATATGAGTAAATCTTTCCTAATTGCATGCGCTCTGGTAATGACAGGTTTGCTAATTGCCCTGTGCGCCATTTTCCTGACTTGAAAGAGAGCAGGCATATTGACTGTCTGTTTATTTTGAAATCTTGCTTTTTGATTGCCACCACTTCCTGCCTTGGGGAGCTGGACTCCCGGGCTAGTCGATAATCCAGGCAACTATCAAGACAAATAGTAGAACAGAGGCACTGGTGCATTTTTATTTCAGTGATAATTAAAAATAAACCCTATTTTTTCTTTAAATAAGAGAAACTGCCAGACGCTGCACTTGTAAAACCACAAATAATTACCAATAATGTTTTGGTGCACTTTAATATGCAGCTGTGACAGTTCAATAGCTTACCCATCATAAAAAGTGCTACCAAAAGAAATGAGTCACCCACAAAAATTATTTAGTGAATAATCTACATAGCTTTGGCTGTTCTTTAGACTGCATCTAAAATACTAAATAATACACACAGGCACTTCCAAATTGGATGCAAACCATAGATTGGGTGCAAACCTCTGTCTGCGCGCAAATCAATGTTCTAACTCTGGTGCAGTTTGCATCTCCTGTGGGTGTTTGACTGTGTGGTTTGTACCAGGTAAAGCCTCATACAATTTGTGAAGGTAATTGAGTGAAATTTTGAATAAGCGGAAAACATGAATTACCGGTTATACCTCATTTTAAGACCCGAAACCACATTGGTGAACATATTGTGCGCCTGGTACATATCACACAAGGGGGATATTTACAAGAAAATTTCGGAGCGCTGTGGTACGCCAAAATTGGTAATGCGACACTCTGACATTTGTTAAATTTTTTTAAGCGGCATTTAAACAAAAATTACATTTTTAAAGCGCCGTATTTTGGCAATGCTTTTCCCCTAGCGCTGGCGCTAAAAAAGCTACCTATCCCCTAACGCTGGTGCTAAAAAAGCAACCTAGCACCAGCGTAGGCACCCTTGCGCCATGTTGCTAGGGTGCCTGCGCTGCAGGGGCAATTGTTTATGTGCATGAGGAAATACATTCCTCCACATAAACAATCGTTCATGGCGATTTGCTGTTTCTGCAGCACACATAGAAAGAGCAAAATACAAGGAGATCCTAAGACCATCCTAAGTCCAGGTTTTACCTGACCTTAGGTTTTGGCGCTGCCCCATTCTTGCAAATATGGGGCAGCGCCAAAAAGCAATGGGTGTTGCAGCGGAACGCCCACTACAACACCAATTGCATACCCCATTCACGCGAAGTGAAGTGTGAAAAGGGGCCGTGGGAGGCCGGTTTTGTTACTAGAGGACGGTTTTGCAGCAGTGCAGCAATTTCGACGCTCTGTAACAAAAGCGGGAGCAGAGCTATTTACTAGCCCCCCCCCCCCCCCCCCCCCCCCACCGCTCCCTGAGCCGGTCGCGCAGCAATCTGCCATGCCCAGTTGCTGTTCCCAGTCCGGCCCTGCCCACAAGGAGCGGAAGTTGCACCACCCACCCCTAGGTGGCAGCACAGGTTCTCTTATTGAATATTGGATCCTGTGCTACTGTCGTTGGGGTGGGGGGTAACTGGCAATTTTTCTGTGGGGCGCACCCCTGAACCGAAGCAGGAACTGAACTGTATGAGCTATAAAAAGTCTTGAACATAATGGCTCGATTCAAAACAAACCCAAGTATTTGACCTTCCTTGGGGTGTAACACAATTCTAGCCCGAGGTGACTGTCATTAAGCATGCATGTCTGTTTAACTTTGAAATGTTGCAAAATTAAGTGAGTGTCAGAATTGCGGAAAAGTGATAAATGCATTGGTGCTTATTATTGCTTAGACGTGTTACCCAACATGCTGTGCGCTTATAGGAAGTCTGTGATTCCTGGCAAGCGTTACCTGCTTCCATCAATTCAATTCAGGCCTTAAAGGCCTGACAATGACTTCAATCATAGCCTTTTTATAAAATTTAAAAAAAACAATTAATTTAATTATTTTTACTGTCATTTACTTATTTATTGTTTATGTTGCAATTTTTTTGTTGTTTGTAACGTTTGTATAAACCTAATGGTGTTATAAATTAGTTATTTTGTGCCACATGAGCTGTAAATGTTTAAATACGATGGGTACACTTTAAAGTAACAGGATACGATGGGTACACTGTAAACTTTTAGAAAACCTTTGATGAACCTTTGCTGATCCCTAAACTGACTGCACTGTACACCCCTATGGCGGAGACCGAGCAGGTGACAACTTGTATGTGCGCGGCAGAAATAGTGGTCATCCATAAACGAGGGAAAGATCCCCACTTGTGTTCTTCCTAAATGCTTGATAATGTGATAACAGGTGTAATCCACCCAGACCAGTCTGTTTTCTTAGCGGCAGGCAGGCCCATGACAATATTAGATGAGTAGTTCACCTGGTTGCAAAGGTTAAACAACACAGATATCATTGATTCCTTGAGATGGTCATGGAGGAAATTAGCATGGGTCAAAATGTCATCAAATGGTATTGACAAATTCCCACTTCTCCATTGCTGGGGTATTACTAAACATTCAAGAATCAGGTGTTGTAAAGCTACATAGGGGAATCAGACGGGTGACCCATGTGACCTCTTCTTTATATTGAAATGTATGAATATATATTGAGCCATTCACCTGTCAAAAACAGCAGTAATATAACATCCGGGATACTCTCTTTGGTGCAGATAGGTTGGCTCTTTCTTTTACCTGACAATGACCACCTAACTTTAGGTGACTCCAATAGATCCATGCCTGCATTTGTCATTGAGTTACAAATTTTTTAGGACTTAGCAGGAAATACAATTAACATGGGAATTCTAACATTTTGAGTCTCACATTGTCGAGGAACATTGTGTCCCAAGTGAGACAGAAATATGTATTCCATTCGGCTTCAAATGTATTATCTAGGCATCAAAATAATATCTGTGCTATCTGATCTCTAAAAAACTAATACCCTCCATTACTAGCTGAGATCCGGAAAGATCTGGAGCAATAGTCCTCCCTCTTTGTGACATAGATAGGTCACCTAAACAAAATTAATATACTTTCAAGGGAACTATTGTTGCAGGGATTCTGTGGAGTCACAGAACTATGCTTGGGATCATAGGAGTTATTAGGCTGGGACTGAGTCATCCTACCACCTGAGTACCCATGAGCCCGGGACCGACTAGCTATAGTGTCTCACTTGCCCTCCTACTCGCTCACAGTGGCACAAGTAAATAGATACCCCAGAACACAACATTCCCTACCCTCTCAGGAATAGTAGTTGCAGGGCACCCCCCTTTAGCTCTCACACTCATACTAGTCCACAATAAGTTCTGACAGAGACACGAGAAACGTTTAAAATGTTTATTTTAACTATTGTGCACTAGTATGCAGTATACGTGCCACAATAAGTAAGAAAATGCCTAACACAAATTTATTTTATTTAGCCATTTATAGAACGCATGGTTACACCACCGGTGTGTCCCCGCGCTGGAACAGGTATGTTGAAAGGGTACGGAGCACCAGTATTTGCCACTCATAGCTGGTCACTCACTTTGGTCAAAATAACCATTTTAGTATGGTGTTAAGAATGACCATGTCTTCAGTTGTTTGCGAAATTTAGTTTTGCATGGTTCTGTTCTTAGGGCCATCAGTAGGTTGTTCCATGCTTTTGCTGCTAGGTAACTGAATGAGCGTGCCCCATTCTGGCTTTAGATATTCTTGGTACAGTCATAAGAGCCCTAACCTTGGATCTTAGGTTTCGGCATGGTGTATACTGTGTTAAAAGTGGTTGTAGGTACTGTGGGCCTTTTTATGATAGCGTACGGTGACAGTGGCACATTGCTTTGAACACGATTCTCTTCTCAACTGGTAGCCAGTGCAATTCTGGCAGGGCTTTCTTAGCTGAGGCTGTTCTCGGGAGGCTTAGTACCAAGCATGCCGCCGCATTTTGCACCGGTTCTAATTTTGAAAGCCCTTTTTTAGTGTCACCTAAATATAACACATTGCCGTAGTCCAATTAGGAAGTTACCACTGGTTTTCCTAGCGTTCGGTGGCAGGATATCAATAATTTTTCTCAGGATTTTCATGGTCCCATAGCATTTGCCTGCTACTTTCCGAATCTGGCTGTCAAATGCCAGTTTGGAGTCCAACCATAATCGTAGATTTTTTACTTCAGATTTCGGTGTGGGTAACTGGCCCAGTGTCTCCGGCCACCAGGCTGATGACCAAATGGTCATCATAGTAAGTATTCATAATTCATTGAAGGAGCTGTCATTGTATAAGACAGGATAGCCTAACCTCCCTCCCCTTCTACTTTTTAATTTTTTTTTAGTTTTTATTTTCAATACCCATAAAACCAATGTACAAAGATAATTTACAGTTCATAAATATATATGTCTCATCTTATAAAACCTCACAAAATACATAATGCAGTACATTTAACAGGAATCGTTAATATCACTTGACATATGTGGAAATTCATACGAACTTAGAATCCATTAAAAAGGCATAATACTAAAAAGAAAACAATACTTTACAGAGGGGGATATTTACAGAGAGTTGTAAAATCATGGTTGCTGCCTCGGATTGTGGGCACTAATATGTCTCATGATTCGGATTGGGTATCCTTCCCATCTAGATGTCTACCCCACTCCCTCTCTCCTGCTGGTGGCTGGACGCTGAATACTATCTCTCCACCTCGCTAATGGTGCCTAGATTGTCAGCCCCATCTTCCTCGCCTCCCTTCCCCGTCTCAAGTATAGTGTAGACTCCTGGTTATGAACCCCTAGGAGGCGGGCTAACCACATTTCTACAGACGCAAAATGATTATATATCAGGAGATCTCTGAATGTTGGCAGCAGACCCCGTACCTTAGCACACACAGATTAAAGTTCTACATCTCAGGTGCTGTCACGATCTCTTCCCTGAAAAGATCCCTCTCCAAGTGTGTGTTGTTACCTATTTGTGCATACCTATACTACAAAAGTATGTGTTCCCAAACAGCAGCTGCGTTTGTGTGCTTTGTCTAAGTGCTAAGGCATGACCAGAACAGGGGCATTATTGTTCGATCTTGTCTACAGTGTTCAGACTAAATCCCAGGAAAGAACAGAATTAGAAAACAACAGCAGGGTCTGTGTGAAAGTACAGTGTGGAACAAAGCAAAATATGTTTGTATATTAACGTGCGCAAAGCAGAGGGCAGTCTGCAATGTGCTCAGGCTAACATAGGGAAAACGACAACAGCATGCATGGGACATAAGACACCCTCCCCTTGGTCAGGATAGTGGCACCAAGATGCTGGCATAATTCAGGCGGTAAGCAGGACCAAAGCTTTCAGAACAGTTTGTAGTTAGTGTCTCTTAGAGGGACTACAGCCAAATTGTGGAGAAAAAAAATGTCAGTGAAAAATATATCCAATTACAGTGTATCGCCGGGACCCAGGATGTAGTATGCCAGATCAAAGGACAATGACTCCAGTAAGAAATCCAAACTTGCCATATTAGCTATATAAGCCATCCAGTGGAGCAGGTCAAAGGAGCAAATGTGCTCCTCGCATCCAGTAGTGAAAAAGACCATGAAAGGGCAACCCTTGGTGATTTCAATGAAACTGAGATCCAAAAGATGCTGCGCAGTTGCACATGGATCTCATCCGGCCACTGGCCACAATAGCTGGTTGTACACAAGCCACATACCCAAGGAACAGTCTTGATTATGGTCCACTAAGTGACCCATCAACAGTTTAAAATCCAGGGCAGCGTGAGGTGGTGTAGCCAGGCAGATGTCCGGTGCCCGTTGAAAGGGGCACCAGATGCAATGAAATACAGGTTGCACACAGGTGAAGTAAGCATAGCGGAACGTTAGACAAAATTCGGCATCCAAAGCGTCTAAAGGCACCACTCCAAAAAGTTGTACCGTTCGCTCATGGTTAATTTGTTGCACTACCTGTCCAGGCAGGCCCACAAATGGAGCAGCCATTGCGGACTAGAAGGAACAGCACGATGATGCCGCAAATTAAGCCGAGCATCAGCAGGAAGCCACCGAATAAACTGGAAAAAATAGTATGTATAACAGCTGGGATTACTCCAAAAATAGTCTGAAATTATGTCACAACGCCGGAGCCCACAAGTTTAAAAAAGTGGGCCAGGACCATAGTATCAGGCGCATTAAATATTGGATGTATCAATTCCCCTTCTACAGAAGCAAAATGATTATATATCAAAAGATCTCTGAGTGTTTGCAGCAGACCCCGTACCTTAGCATGTACAAATGAAAGTTCTACATCTCGGGTGCTGTCACGTTCTCTCCCCGGAAAGATCTCTCTCCAAGTGTGAGTTGTTACCCATTCGTGCATTCCAATTTGACAAAAGTATGTGTTCCCAAACAACAGCTGCATTTGTGTGTCTTTTCTAGGTGTTAGGGCCTGACCAAAACAGAGTTACAAGGGGCATTGTTGTTTGATCTTGTCTACAGTGTTCAGACTAAATCCCAGGAAAGAACAGAACACGAAAACAACAGCAGGTTCTGTGTGAAAGTACAGTGTGGTGGGAGCTTGCTTCCATGTAATTGGCATGCTGCGTAAAATCTTCCCCCTACTACCGGATGCAACCATGAGAACGTTGGTACAGGCTTTAGTCCTGAGTCAAATAGACTATTGCAATGGCCTACTCCTGTCCGCTAACGAGGGAGTCACGACAAGACTCCAGGTGGTTCAGAACACGGCCGCCCGCCTGGTTCTGAACGCCCCTCCTCGTACGCCTTCCAAACCACTGCTGACAAAATTACATTGGTTATCTGTCAAACAGAGGGCCAAGTTCAAAGTATGCTGCACAATACACAAAAGCCTTAACGGGTTGGGTCCAGCATACCTGACTACCAAATTTGTCCCCTACATACCCTCCCGGACACTTAGGTCGAGTGAGCAAGGCCTTCTTTGTGTACCTAGAGCAAAAAAAACCAGACATGGAACCAAAGCGTTATCTGTAGCAGGACCCTCCCTTTGGAATAGTCTCCCAATATCTCTTAGGCTATGTGCAGAACACCTCCCCTTTAGAAACATGTTGAAGACCTTCTTATTTCAACACTAGAACGGCTGCTAAACTAGCTCTTCCCCAAAACATATGTTGTAGATGCCTAAAGGCGCGGAGATACTCCTTCGGGAGTCGAAGCCAGCGCGATACAAACCTGCAAATAAATAAATAAATAAATAAACATGCTTATGCTAACATAGGGAAAACGACAATGGGCCTCAGGAACTACTGGTTTGGGGTAGAATCAACTTTTTTTAGAGGCAATACAACATTCTTTCTCATGCTTTACATGTAGAGTGGACAAGTCAAATGTGAGACCTATTAGCCGTAGAAGGTCTTCCCCCAAACGTTTTACCTCACCTCCTTCATTATTGCTCAACTTATTTTTGTTGGCCTTAGGATTCACCACCCCCAAAACATGGTTAAATTGGCTCATACCAAATTGCCATATTTAATGTACTTATAAGTCCTTTGTAGAGTGGGATACCATATACCTAGGGCCTGTAAATTAAATGCAACCAGTGGGACTGCAGCACCTTTTGTGCCACCCTCCTAAGTATCACTGAAAAACATGTCCCAGGTCTGCCATTGCAGCCTGAATGCAGTTTTAAACTGCCATGCCGCCTTGGTATTTAAACCCCCTTGCCAAGCCTTAAACTCCCCTTTTATTACATTTAAGCCACACCTAAGGTATGCCCTAAGTAGCCGTTGGGCAAGGTGCTGTGTAATTAAAGGTTGTACTTTTAAGTTTTACATGTCCTGGTAGTGAAAACTCCCAAATGTGTTTCTCTCTACTGTGAGGCCTACCTTTCCCATAGGATAACATTGGAGTTACCTTATTACATTATAATTGTGTAATTTCCAAATGGGATCAGGTAACCTTTTCATGTTTGATGTCTCTGGAATTGGAATTTAATATCCTAACTTATGGTGAAGTTGGATTTTAAATTACAATTTTGGAAATGCCACTTTTAGAGAGTTGGCATTTTCCTGCCCTTAGCCCTTTTGTACCTCTAGCCTGTCTTGTGTTACATTCCTGGGTGTAACTGACAGACTTTGTGAATTCCACCAAGACAGTCACACAATGGAGGGATTAGGGATGCATTGATGGGCCATCTACTGACAGGATGGGGGCGGAGACGGGCACAGTCCCACTTACAAATGAATAGCCTGTGTTCTGCCTTCCCACAATGGGAATAACAACCTCACATTGTTAATGTAGCCAACTTGGAGCCAAGGCGGGAAGTCAGGAAATTCCATCCACTACAAAGTCACTGTCTAGAGGCTTCTCCCACCTTCCAGAGCTAGGGCACAAGGGAATAAAAAGGGGAATTCAGACACAAACTCTTTAGTACACTTCTGGACCTGTGGATACTCTGCCAGGAAGAAAGACTGTTGTGCTGCTAAAAGGACTGCCACTCTGTTGGACTTCTGCTCTGAAGGAACTGCTGCCCTGCTGTGCTGCCCTGCTGCCTGTTTCCCAGAGCAACTACAAGGGCCAGTGTGCAGGCCTCCTGATTTGAGACTCAAGGACATAAAAGGCTCCCCAACATCCTGCACCAGTCCCTGGACTCAGCTGCTGCAAATTTCTGACCTCCAAGTGGTGCCTCTCAGGTGCTGAGCCTTTGGTGTGGCTCACAGGTGTGGAAATCAAGCTGTTGGGCTCTTCAGGGCTGCGAACGGGCCAGTTCGTACCAATGCCTCATTGCTCGCGCCTCAAATCCGTGTGAAGCTCCATTGGCCTGACTCTTTACACTGTAGCATTGACCACTCGTGGGGTCTGCTACCACGAAGCTCCAGCAATGCCTGCACTTGATGCCGATGGACTCCTTCCGCTTTACCAACAGCTTTCCGCAATGCTCTCCCAGATCCTCGTGGTCCTCTCCAGCACGAATGGAATCCTTGGCACGTACTTTGAGAAGGTAAACTTTAGCGGGCCTAACTTGGGGACTGTATCTAGCCTGTGCTCCATCGCGGTTGGCCTCAAAGTGTGACTTTGACTCGGTCCAGTGCGACCAGATATCCCCGGTTGGCTCTCTATACTTTTAGGTGCTATTTTTCACTTAAATCTGTAAAATATTCATAACTCTGGATCTACTGGTGTGGCGTTTCTCATTGTGTTACTGTTTGAAGTGTTTCACAAATATTTTACACATTGCCTCTAAGTTAAGCTGAATGCTCTGTACCAAGCTACCAATGGGCTGAGCACAGGTTAATTTAGGATTGGTTTTTGCCTCACCATAGCAAGGATTGTGGTTGCTGCTTGACCAGAGCTTACACCCTAGTCAACCAACAACCCAATTTCTCACACCAGGTGTACTGATAATACTATTACAGTGAAATAAATTACAAATACAACTAGCAGCACTGTTTATCTACTTATACTACCAAGCAGCACAGATAAGTGTGAAGATTGAGTGTTCTAAATATGAAACAGACAAAATCTGGCTGAATGTGGTCTTCACCATGTACTCTGATAACCTTTAATCCAGAGTTCCCACCAGCACTAAAGTATGGCCCATTTCTCAAACGGAAAGGATGAGGATGTAGATTAATCTATAACATGTTCAGTAAGAAGGTATTTAAATTGATCATTCTAAGTCCACTACATTTCAATCTCAATAAGTCTGAACGTTTGCAATGTGCTCAAATACATAATTGGTTGATGCGCCAGGCATAAGAAAAGCTACTATGAAAGCGAAAAAGAGAGAAAGCTTGGAAGAAAATAAAATCAAGATAGAAAAAAGAGAAAGAAAGAAATTAGGATCTAGAGAAGCAGTAGTGAGAGTCCATCAGCAGGCTAGGTTGCAGACCAACAGGAAGCGTTATTG
Organism: Lissotriton helveticus; assembly: GCF_964261635.1. NCBI lineage: Eukaryota > Metazoa > Chordata > Amphibia > Caudata > Salamandridae > Lissotriton > Lissotriton helveticus. The sequence goes on along the minus strand of NC_136071.1, from coordinate 139,717,413 downwards.
CGAGGGTGGTTTGATATATAGAATACACTACAGAGAAATGCGGCTGAAAAAGGAGGATATTGTTTCCTACGTCTGAAGACAAGAGATGTGCTGCCTCTGGGGTGGGCTCCAACCTCAGGGCAATAGTGACAAGGAATTGAAATACTCCTCTGGGTGGAGTCAAAGTCCAGTCTGTGTTTTTATTTTTAAGCATTTTTAAAAAATGGACTGAAATCTGCTGCTCTGTCAAGTCAGGCCTAAAATGTGATGAAATTCATGCATATTTCACAAAACCAATAAAGAGAATTGCTGAAACAGTCCATGTTGGTATACCCTGTATTTGTAGTCAGGAGTTTTTCTTTTTTGGAGTTTTATATAGCACGAACTAGACCCGAAGGCATCAGAGCTCTTTACATGAGCACCAGTTGCATTACAGATGGACACGTTAATTTTTGTTAGGCATGGGGACATTAAGTGACTTGCCCAGAATCACAGGATGTTGAGCGTATCTGTTAAAGCTCGTGCCCGGTTCCCCAGCTCGGAGGTCGACCAGTGGGGGCCAGCATGGCAGCTTTGTGTTTGGTTTTGAGCATCCTGGTTTGACATTCAACCAAGGAATAGGGGCCTGGGCATGTTCTCCATGCAGGCCATAATGCAGCCTGCATGGAGAACGGAGAAAGTGCGCATGACTGGTTTGGGCAGCCCGAGAGGACAGACCAAACAGTCATTGTGGCAAAGCAGCACAAACAGAAAATAATAATAACTGAAAGTTATTATAATTTTATGTTTTCTCTTCTCGCACTGCTTGTAACCAGTGCGGTGATGCTCCTCTACCACAGCAGAGGAGCCACCACTGAGGTCAACAGCTCTAGCAATTCGGCCACATCCTCTCCCCTGTTTGCAAGTCAATTGATTCAGTGGAAACACATTAAGGATACAACTTTGAGAAAGTGCAAGGTTATTAACACTAAGCACCATAAATAACAAATTATCCAAACAACACTGTAGATTACAAAATCACTCAATGTCACCAAGACAGGCGCAGCTGTAATTGGCTTTCATTAACTGCATTGCATTTTGCAAGTTTTAGCCTTGATGGTAGGGTTGCCAAGCCATGACAAGGTCAGACACTCTGACCCTCTTTATGAGAGGTGAACGCACTGCAACACTAATACCCCACCTAGAATTATGGGTGCTGCTGGGTTTGAAATATCTGCAGAGTGGCATTTTACCCTGATAACGAGTTTTTCAACATGGGAATGGGGAATAACAGAGGAAATTATATATTCCTGCACAACTCTGAATCTTTATTCAGAAGCAAGCACGTGTTTATGGGGGCGCTGAGATTACCATAAACCCCGGAATAAGAGAATTTGTGCTCAATACTGGCTGACATTTGAAACCCTAATGCATTCTAGGAAGTTGGCATGTTTAGATTTCAGCGAGACCATTGCACTAAATCTACTGATAATAATGATTTGTTTCAGAAAGATCCTGGACTGGGAACATGGCGTCCAAACAAAATGGATCAGGTAAATTGTATCTGCTAAATACACGTTAACATGCCAGACTTCTGTATTCAGGCAGGCCTTTGTTGTAATCGGCATGGCCCACTTTAGTAAAGTTACTGCTTTCCAGTGTAAGCAAAGACATTCCTCAGTACTCATTTCCTGTCAGTTTTCGTGGAAATTACCTAGTGGAGCAAAAACCCTTGTATATGCCAATGACTTTAGAACTAATAATTCGTTTTTCTTTTTTCCCAAGGTTTTTCTGAATGTTAAATATGATAGATGACTCAGCGTTCAATGTCTTGCTGGTCATTACACTAGTAAATAACAGTATAAAGATCAGAAAATATCAACTCCTCATTAGAAAAGACAGAAATACGTGGAAAGGGCTTTAGTGTTCTTGGAATAAAACTCGATAACACTTTCCAGCAAATACTGCTAAACAGGAAAAACAACTTGCCTACCAGACAGCTATGAAAATATTCAATTTCAGCATTTTTCGTTTTGGTCTAGTGGCACACAAGAGGACATTATTGCATTTCTGATAAAAGAAAAAATATTCTGGTGTACAAAGTGACAACTCACTGGTCTTCAGATCTACTGATTTCCCTTAGTCTTCTTTTCTCCAGTTCTGGTCTTTCCAGGTGTACCCACCTGCATATGCCAAGTTCAGTCCTATTGTTCATTTGCCCACACACACTTTCACCTGCACCACTGATGGGAAAGGTGTTTTACCCAAAGGGTGCTAAAGCGATTCTTGAATTTGAACCCTCGTTCTATGTCTGTGAACCTTCATTTCATGCTGGTGACATCACTTCCTTTCGTGTCACTTGCAAGCCATGAGGCCTGGATGCAGAGGTGGGAGTGTACAATGTAGTGCAATGTCTGCGAAGCATGAACACATGACCAACACTCTGGCATGCAGAAGCCATCCCTTCTCACTGCTTGGACTAGCAACTTATTTAAACAACCAAGCATGCTCTTCTTTGCCTCTTTTAAGAGTTATATATATATCAAGGGGGAGGGACTTGGAACGCATAAATTTACAGCATACATGCTACGATTAACTAATCAAGATCGCAGGGGTATGGAGTTCCTAGTAAGTACGGGTTTGTCTACTTAGGTCAGTTAAGGTCCAAAGAGTCTGCAGGGAGCATTACTCTGTAGGAACAAATGCCCTCACACACCTGGGTAGGTGTAATGCTTCATCATTTGGCTTTTGCTCCACTTTGGGCCGGCGCTGCAATGCCCGACAGGCACCCTCAATCTTTACCAGAGATATTTTAATAAGCCGTATTGTGAAGTGTGGGAGTGTGGGTAAAATAGTAGATTGGTGTATTTTAAGTAAATATGTAAAAGAGTGAGATAAAAATAGGACAGGGGGTACTCTACAGAAATATTTTTATGATTGAGTCCTACTGCCTATGTTAACATATGTGGTGCCCCCTACTAGAAGTGAGTTCTTCAAAGGGTATTGTCATAAAACCAGAGGAGGGACCTACATTTCAATTGAGACCTGAGCCCCATAAAAGCTTCTGACAAACCTGTACTTGTCAAATGGGGTAACCACTAAAGTTGTGACCTGATGAAGCTCTGTTCAGCAGATGGGAGGATAGCTCAAGATAGTGTGCTTACAGATTTTGTACTAACACTTAGAGGTATGCAGTTCCTCAAAAAGTTCAGACCAATGAGACAGGGGTTATGGGAACCCCTGCTTATGTGTGCGAGTTAAATGGATTGAATAGAGAGGAGGAAGGTAATACTTCCTGTCGGAACTACAGTCCTCACACACCCAGCCAGCTTCGTGTCATGCTTCATCATATGGACCTGCTCCTCGTCGGGTCGGCGCTGCAATACCCGACGGGCACCCATAAAGGGGAACTTTAGCAGAGATCTTTTGTTCCTTGCCGTAGTGTGCCGTAGCTGTGAGGGGTCTAAATGGTGTAGATGTGTTGAGAAAGTGATTAAAACAGGGAGGATAGTCCAAAAAAGATTTTTATTCAGGTTGGCAATCCACCTAATTAAAAACAATAAGAGTGGCAGCTCCCTGCCATTATGGTCCACTTAAGCTATGCTTTGCTCTCAAGGTCGACATGTTTCATGCCCGCTGATCAGTATGATCCATGTCAATTCTTCAGGACCTAATGAGTGAACCATCTACACACAGTGGTGGGTAAGTATTCTACCTGCCACGCATCAGTACTGCGAGTGAAGTGCCATGTAGTAACCTAGAAAAAAAGGGGGGGTACAGAATATTAGCACAACTGTATCATTAAAAATAGGTCACAGTATAACCATCGCTAAATCCACTCACCTATCTGTAATTTGAGTATCACTCTATACGGTGTCCGGCGATTAATCAAGACACCTGGGTCACATCGTTATTTATGGGCCACATGCACCATGTTACTATCCCTATCATACATACAAGGTGACAATTACATCATGTGGGGTGGTGCCATCTTCAAGGTGCCGGTGGTTTAAAACTCCCTCATCTCATTATAGTGCGTAGGCGACAGAATTACTTCAGGAGGCCCTGACCAAGGCAGTGTTATCTGTCATTTAGGGAGGCCAAAGGTATGTCGTCATTGAGGCCATGTTGATCAGTGGATAAACAGTGCCTCCACCGTTATACACAAGAAATTGCACAATATTCACTTCCATGCACGAGCGTGATAGAGTGTTAATTACAATGTTGACCTTGCGGTGGATATTACACTATTATCGTGCTGTGCCCACTATTAACAAGAGATTAAGTCTAGTCGTGGAGGAAGGAAGACTTATAATACTTCGAGTTCCTATAAAGCTCAATACATGGAACTACACTATGCCACACTACAAGATGTCCGTCACTGACATCTCTGGCAGTAGAGCAGTCCATTCACTATCAGTCACATGATTCCAACGAGACCCGGGAGCCACCCCCTCCCCGCACAAGATACCGGAAAGTACTTCCGCGCCAACGCCGGGGCAGCTTGTCAGCTTTCCGTTACCGGCGGAGAGTGGTAGGTGTATCGGCCCATATCCACAGCAGGATTGGTGAGTAGTTGCGGCCAGTTGACGTTGTCAAGCACTGTGTAATAATGTTTTTGCATAGTGGGTTTCTGATGGGTTGCTCTTGCTGGATGGTGAACGCCACGCCTTTGCATCAGACAGTGAGTTGGCGGGCGACTTGTATAATGCTGGTGCAGGACACATATACTGACATCAGGGAGCCGATGTACACCTGAAAGAGGGGGCCTCCTGCTGATGTAACAGTTTCAGGGTGACCACACTGTTTTTCACATTGTTGCACCCCCGCTGTCACTGTCAAGATACAAGTGGGGGTTGTTGACTGAAACACTTACCCCCAACCGATTCACACTGAGTCATGCGATTTGCGCAGGTGTGTATCGACAATATTGCTTAGGCTTACTTTTTATTCTCTTGCCTTTCATGCTCCTAGGACACCATGACCCAGGTGTCTTGATTGACCGCCGGACACCTTATGGAGTGATACTCACATTACAGATCGGTGAGTGGATTTACAGTTTTATCCACTCATACAACTGTTGTGGCTATAAGAGTGATTCTCTGTCGCCTTTTCTTTTTAACACAATCTTCTGTTTTTAGATGGTTAATCTACCTACCTTGTTGTGGGTGGTTGATTGATACTCATAATGTCAAGCACCTTTGAATATGCTAGTCCACGAGCAGGGTTGGACAATATTAGAGAGAGCGATGGTTATACTGTGACCTAATTTTAACTATACAATTGTGATAATATTCTGTAACCGCCCCCTTTTTTTTCTAGGCCACTACATGACACTGCAGGACACTTCACTCGCAGTAGTGATACGTGGTAGGTAGAATACTTACCCACCACTGTGTGTAGATAGTTCACTCATTAGGTCCTGAAGAATTGCCACGGATCATACTGACCAGCAGGCATGAACCATGTCGACCTTGAGAGTAGAGATTAGTTTAACTGGACTATAATGTCAGGGAGCTGCCACTCTTATTGTTTTTATTTAGGTGGGTAGCCAGCCTGAATAAAAGTCTTATTTGGACTATCCTACCTGTTTTAATAACTTTCTCAACACATCTACACCATTTAGACCCCTCACACCCACTGCACCATACGGCAAGGAACAAAAGATCTCCGCTAAAGAGCCCCTTTATGGGTGCCCGTCGGGTATTGCAGCCCCGACCCAACGAGGAGCTGGTGCATATGATGAAGCATGACAACAAGCTGGCTGGGTGTGTGAGGACTCTAGTTCCGACAGGGAGTATTCCCTTCCTTCTCTCTCTCCAATCCATTTGACTCGCTCACATTAGCAGGGGTTCCCGTAACCCCTGTCTCATTGGTCTGAACTTTTTAAGGAACTGCATACCTCTAGGTGTCAGTACATGGCAGGCATGTATGTTGGACCACTTTAAAAAGCCCTATGGTCCCTATCCTTGTTAAGTTCTTACAGATTTTGTGCCACAGATGCTGTGACCCCAGAATTCATTTTTAAACTTCTTTTTATTAAACAAGCTCATCATACAGAATAAAGTCTGAGAATTCACTGGCGAAAACAATGGCACAATTCAGCATGCATATTACAATGAGAGTGGTCAAAGCACAATGACTGGACGGCTCAGGGACACTATACCAATTCCCAGGTTCGTGTGGCTCCTGAGTTGCCCACGATCTTCGACATCCCACTACATAGCAGTCACTGCCGCACATAAGTAAGGCATGACCCCAATGATGCATCTCTATAGTTCCGCCAGGGGCTCCATATCTTCTCCCACTTACTAGGGGACACTCGGCTGTTAAAGATCACCTCTTCTGCCCTCTGGCACCAATCCATATCAGCTTCCCATTGTGCCACTGACAGTGGAAGGGAGACTCCCCACTGCCATGACTCCGGAATGTTATTCCTGATGAAGGATGCCTTCATCTGAAGCTGTATCCCTAGGATATATTTTTCCCTTCTAAGGCCCTTCTGATGGTGTGATCCCCAGATTCGGTCTTAAGATGATTTTACTAAGAACTAGAGACCGACCAACGCTGTACCATTCCAAATCTACATGCACATATGTGCTGATGTGCACCTTGGTGGGACACTATTATTGCACATCTCACAGAGAGCAGTGTTCCTGGTGCCTGCAAAGTATTTTGGGGTATTTTTTATAGTTCCTGGTTCACAATCATGCTTTATTAATGTGAGGTGTGCAAAGGATTTTATTGATGTGTTTCCCTAACCTGCCATTCATTTCTTGAGTTGCTTTTGTGTGCAGTTTACAGTATTGGTACTGGAAAAGGATGTTTACTTGAGATCTTTTAATCCCATGTTATTTTTCTTATTGCATTTGAGCGAAAAATCTCTGGTTGGCTTCCTTCTGTAATTCCACATAAAATGAAGCAAATATTTGGTTGAATTTCTACCCAATAAAGCCTCCAATTTGTAAGACTTATTCAAGCATTGTTGCACCCATCACTTTTTAAAAATCAATTTAAAAATTGCAAACCATGCCAACTTTATGTTTTTTTCAGACTTACAGTGTTTTTTAGGTCTTTCCTGAGACAGTGCATGCATTGTCGCATGGAAAGATCTGTTATTATTTAAAAAGAATCTGAAAAGGGCCTTGGGCCCGCCCATTACTTACCATTTCATTGGCTTCATTGCCACTGGTTTTCAGTTTGTCTCCGTTCTTTCTTCTGTAGAGCATAGACCAAGTACTGATTGATTTCTTGATTTGTGTTCTTCTGCACTGCATGCCTCGAACTGTGGTCCTGTGTTTTTTATTTTGCTAACAAGACAATTTGATTATTTTTTTATTTTTTGCTGGAAGACACCCTGATTACGGGTTTGTGAGACCTTTGTAGTGTCACCCTTACATCCATTTACCTCTACAAACCCCTGGTCCCTAAAGTCACTCTTACTTCCATTTACTTCTACCTACCCCAAATCTTGAACTCCATCCACCCCGGAACCCTACAATCACCCTTACCTCCCTTTAGCTCTACCCTCCCCTGAACCCTAAAATTCCTTCTACCTCCCTATATCTCTTCACACCCTTAAATCCCTAAAATCACACTTACCTTGCTTTACCTCTAGCCCCCCCAAACCCTAAATTCACCCTACTTCCCTTCTACCCACCCCATAACCCTTAAATCACCCTTATCTCCCTTTGCTTCGTCCCTATACTAAACAGTAAAATCACCTTTTGTTAAAAAAATGAATAAAAAGTATGCTATTTAAAAAATATACATACCTGTGTGGTATGTACGGTGTTTTGTAGAAGTACAACTACTTACCAACATGTTACCTGCATGTTAAAAACTGTGCGGTAAAGGATGCTTCCCCTCTGTCAGGACAAATTCATGCCCTCGCCTTAAACACTCTCCTGCCTTCACGCTAGCACCCCTAAATGTTTTGTGGGCACTGGTGGTTGTTTTATGCCTTTTGTATGTTTGATAGGCACCTACGCCTCCATGACAGTTTGTTCCTCCCTCCACCTTTCACACCCTATACTTTAGGTCTTCCCTGATACTGCACATGCCCTGTCACTTGCAAGACATTTTGTTAACTTATAGGGGGCTTAGGGTGCACCCTTTGCTTTCCATTAGTTGGCTTAATAGTCCCTCTCATTTTGCTCCTTCTCTTTGGACAGCGAGTGCCAGCTTCACCTCATCTTCATGTGTGTGTGCTTACCCTGGAGCATGACCAAAGTACTGATAGGTTTGCCCAGTCTATTGCTTCCCTTCCCCATCCCCATCCCCGCCTGCCTTGTTGCTTAGCAGGTCGGCTCCTGCATCCTACATCATTGTTGTATACCCTGTCCGCCCGCCACCCTTACCCCTCCCCCCACCAGTGATTAATTTGAGCCTTTGCTTTCCGGTGCTCAGCACCGGCACTTAATTGGTTTCCGGTGCTCGGCACCGGCACCTAATTGTCAACACCATACTTAGAACAGTCTACCACATGGTGGCACTGCTCAACTATTTAGAGATGAGCAGACCAACGGTTGTTTAGGAATACAATACACATTAAAATGGTGCTAATACCTGCCTCCCCAGCCATTCCTTTAGCTTTAGCGACCTGGAATAATCTGAACTGTTGCATTTACATGCGAGAGAGATGGTTAGTATTTGTTTTGGCAGCGATGACTAGTGTGATGGGTGGTGCAAGCTGCAGTGGCCTCCTGGTCAGAGCCCTGGCCCTTTGTTAATCACCGACCCTCCCCCTTCGTTGTTTGCCTCCTCTCATAACGCCAGAAAAAAACAGCACCCAAAAGTCGCTCCAGCGGGTTTCAAGATGCGACAAAGGTGCAGACCGTGCTGCGTTCCCTGCTCTACATGGACTTTTTGGGCTGTCTTCATGCAGGGCCTACACAACAAACCAGCTCAGAGGTAAGATAATTAAGTGAGTTTTTTCCTTGAATGCCTTTTATCTATTTGTGAGTTTAAGACATTGCAGCCATGCCATGAACCTTTTCGCTTTGGACAATTTCAGACCGCTTTAAGTAGATTGCAACCCCCACACCGGTTGATAGACGGCAGTTATCATTTACTTTTGTTATTATTGCTTAATGTTTGTTATGCCCAGCAGCCTCAGCCATTAGCTGACATTTCCTGCTCCATTCAAAAAAAGATTAATGTGTAAATATGTATTTTAATTTTGTGTTGTTTTAACCCCTTCGATGCTGGCCCGTTTCCGCCGCTGTGCAGTAAACAAACGAACAGGGCGGGCCGTGACGAACCCCAGCCGTCATCCGCACACGAGCACCGCGAAGCGTGACGGCTGGGGTTCGTCACCAGCATGCAAGGGGTTAAGGTTGCTGACAAGGTGCTATGCTTGTTTAATCCTGAAAACATGGTTTTTAGGAGAAGGCAGAGAAAAATTACATGCTAAGAATACAAAATCACGGCTCCTCTGGGTCAGCACTGGCCTCATAGCATTTTTTCCCCTAACTTTTAGTCAAGTTGCACAGCAGGAGTGCTGCTGAACAACATTGCTGAAAGACCGCGATGAAGCCAATAGCTCGTGCATAGTCGCGACCTATTGGTTTTTCCAATGTTTGTTTCATCTTTTCCACTCTGGAGCTAGGTAATAAAATGTTTTCTTCTTTCCGGTACGAGACATACAGAGGGCACTAATTGTCCGCCTTGTTTCACTATCAGTGTTATTTAATTATGCTGGTTTCCTTTTCCCATCAATACTTATTAAATATTCATAAATCAAAACCATTGAACAGTTCTCACTGCATAGATTGGTGTTTCACTGCATCGTTCATTACTTCCTGCTTCTAGTGACAGCAATCATCTACGTTAGGCACCAAGAGCCTCATTTATGCGTTTTTTAGTCGTGGGGCAGTGGCGCAATCCTTCCTGCAGTGCTGTCCTACTGCAAAAGAAAAGGGCAGGAATGTGCTGTATCTATCAGATACAGCGCATACCTCTGCTTTTCACCTGTGCTGGTGCACAATAGGCTGCCGTGCGCCAACGCAGGCACCTTTGCACCATGGTGCAAGGATGCCTACAATGTGGGGTTCATTATTTTTGTGCAGGAAATAAAACCTTCCTGCACAAAAATATTCACAAGTGGCTTTTTTCCCTTTCTATGTGTGCTGCAGAATGCATCACATAGGGAAAAAAGAAAAACGAGGAGAAATAAACATATTTCTCCTCTTTGTGCCTCACTTACACCTCCCCTGGTGAGGCATACATTTTTGGTGCTGCATCAGAGTTACGAATTCCCCTAACTCTGGGGCAGTGTCAAAAAGCCATGGATGTTGGTGGGAATGCCTCCAGCAACACCCATTGTATGCCCCTTTAATGCAGAAAACTGCATTAAAGGGAACAATGTTTACAAGGCAGCACTAAGCCAAAATAAGTGACCCAGTGCTGCCTTGTAAATATGGAGCAGGCTCCTGTGCCACCGGAGCGTCACAGAGAGTGAAGCTCTGGCCATGCAATCTTTTATAAGTACAAGAAATGCCATACCATAAGGTGGAAATTTATGAATATTGGGCTCAACCAAAAAGTATAAAAAATCTGTGCCAATATTTCTTAGTGGCACTTTTGCACAACTTAACAACCGGGGTACCTTCAAACAAGAGACAGCGCGCCACTGAGGATAAAACGTTTGCAAGTTATAGGTCAACTCACTTCCAACAGAATCTATGTAATTTTTTCTTCATCTACTTGTTCTTATAGAAGTGCAGTATAGATATATGAAGATGATATAGATCCATGATTAGGAGCTGAAAGTTTTTACGGGGCTAGGTCCAGCTTTTGTGGCATCACTTTCATTTTATTAATATTTTGATTACGTCTTCGCAACACATATAGGGCCTGACTAAGATGTCTCCGACCGATATCCCTGTGGTTTCGGAACCGGCCAACCTCGGGTTAGCGGTCCGAAACCACAATTACTATGCAACCACACATGGTACTTTTGCAGACTCCCATTTCCCGATGGGAGCTTGTTGGGCGGCTGGAAACCGGCCTCAGCACCAGCTCCCATAGAGAAATGGGAGTCACTGTAAATCCCTGCACCCAGCCGCGGCCCATGGAGGGAGTTCCGGTGGGGCAGAAAGGCAAGGCGGGGAAGGGGCAGGGTGGGGGGGGGGTGCTAAAAACCGGAATATGGATAATTGGAAGCAAGTAAACAATTTAATAAATAAAACGAATTTCATAGCGTGCCCTGCATCGCAAAATGCGATGCAGCGTGCCCTACGAAACCTAACCTAACCAGACCCAACTGAAACTTATGTGACTTAACCTACTCTAACCTAGCTTTAGCTAACCTAATTAACCTATACAAGCCAAATATGAAATAAGCTAACTGAACCAAGCCTAACAAAACGTAACTTGCCCTGCCCAATTCAAAAATGTTGTAACCAAACAAGGCTTAACAAAACATAACATGGCCTACCCTGACCAGCCTAACCAACCTAATAGCATTAGCTAAGCTAACAAGTGTCTAACCAGACCTACCTGAACATTTATTTGACTAACCAAACTAAAGATGGCTTAACCACACCAAGCATGGGTTTACTTGGTCTGACATACAAACCTGGTCTACCTATCCTAAATAGGCCTAACCAAACCTGGCCTAACATACCCTTATCTAGCATGGCAATCAAATAAACTAACCTAACCTGGCCTAACCAAATGGCACAGGGATTCTGCTTGTAAGCAGAACTGTGCATTGGGCTGACAGGACGTCAGAATGTAGGGACTGTGTCTCTCTTCCACCTAAGTACCTGGCAGCCCACATCCGGGCTAGCTTACAGTGCATCATCTGAAATCCTAACCTTCCCAGAGTAGCAGCTGATTTTGGCAAACCAAGAACATGAACCTCTAATCCCCAAGGGAAGCATGGAAACAGATTATAAGCTTTCGTCTCTCACTCTTGCATGCCGTTAGGAATCAAAGGATAGACACAATAAAAGTTTGCAATACATTTATTGAACCTATCGTAGTCTATTCTTAGTCGTAGTCCATCTTTCACTCCACTTTGCTGGCGACCTGCATGCTGCACGCTGCTCTGCCTGACAGCGCTTTGCGCTTTTTAAAAAAACGCTCGTTTTTTTGATTTAGTTTAAATTTATTTTAGCGCGTCCCTGCTTTTAACAGGGTACTGGCCCCTACCTGCACTTTAATAGTTTGTACCACCGCTGCTTAGCGGGTCCGGGATCTGGGGGTTCTCAGCCTGTTGCTGCTTTTTCGCCGCCATTTTGGGTGTGGGTGCGACGCTGTAGAGGCGCCGGACCGAGCGCTCTAGCTCTCTGGGCCTCCTCCGCCCGCCCCACTTAAGGCTGGCCTTGAGCGGGTCAGCCCGACCTACCATCTTTCACTCCACTTTGCTGGCGATCTGCATGCTGCACGCTGCTCTGCCTGACAGCGCTTTGCGCTTTTTAAAAAAACGCTCGTTTTTTTGATTTAGTTTAAATTTATTTTAGCGCGTCCCTGCTTTTAACAGGGTACTGGCCCCTACCTGCACTTTAATAGTTTGTACCACCGCTGCTTAGCGGGTCCGGGATCTGGGGGTTCTCAGCCTGTTGCTGCTTTTTCGCCGCCATTTTGGGTGTGGGTGCGACGCTGTAGAGGCGCCGGACCGAGCGCTCTAGCTCTCTGGGCCTCCTCCGCCCGCCCCACTTAACACTCCCCTTCAGCGCGCAGCGGTGACGCGCAGCGGTCGCGCCCTCACTGCGCCTGAGTCGTGCCAGAGTCCTGCCCGTCTGCGCCCGTCCGCGCCAGGAGGCGTCGGGGCGGCGGGGGACTCTGCTTTGGCATTACTCGGGCAGCAATGATATGCTATTCCTCTGCGTCACTGCGGGATCTGCGGGGCCATTCCAGCTCCTGTCGCTCCGTTTTCCCGGGGCGGTTTAGGGGCAAACGTCGATACCCGGCCTGTGGTTGGACGCCTGCCTGGACGTGCGCTACCGTTCCTCGCCCGCCAACTGTTGGTGCGAAGCATCTTTGCCTGCTGTTGAACACGAGGTCGGTAGGTCGCCATGCCCTGCATATTCACGACCTTTTGGTCAGGGAAAATCCCCTGTGTCTGCTTTTAACGGAAACCTGGCTGGGAGAGGCTTCCAATCCGGACGTCTTCTCAGCCATTCCCCCGTTGTATAACATCTTCCTGGTGGACAGAGCCAAGGGCAGGGGAGGGGGAGTGGCGGTCGTGGTGAAAAAGAGCGTTTCCTGCTCAGTGCTTCCCTTGAACCCTATCGGGAATGCCGAGTCGCTCGCTTTTACGATTAGACTGTCCCCGGGTCAGGCCCTGAAGGGCCTGCTGGTATATAGGCCACCAGGTCCTGTGGGTTCCTTTTTTGAGGATCTACAGACTGCCGCCTCTGAGTTGGCGCTGACCACACAGCACTGCATTGTGGCCGGTGATTTTAATTTCCACTTGGATGTGACAGATGACTCTGATGCGGCCAAACTGTTGGATGTTACATCTCCGCTTGGTCTTGTGCCATGCGTGTCGGGGCCAACACATGAGAAGGGGCATACCCTGGATCAGGTGTTTTCATCCGTTCCACCTACGGAGGTTGCTACCCGGCAGATGCTCTGGACTGACCATCGGTTGATCAGCTTTTCGGTGATGGAATGTGCGCGCCCGGATTACAGAGCGCCCACCTTGCTTAGACCAGCCTCGCGAGCGCTGTATAGAGTGACACCTGACATGCTTGAGCAGGCGCTGCTGGATCACCCTTGTCATCTTTCGGGTGATTTGGACAGCGATACGGAGACTCTGCAGCGTTGGCTTACTGACAGGCTTGACGATTTAGCCCCTAAGGCTGCCTCCCGGTCCACGGTGGCTCGGCAATCTGCCCCGTGGTTTACGGAGGAGCTCCGTGTGGCCCGTAGTCAGTGCAAGGTGGCCGAGAGGGCCTGGCGCCTTATGTACGATGGGGAGGCCAAACTTGCCTATAAGGCGGCGGTCAAGGCCTACCATCGGGACATCCTTGGTGCCAAGAGGGACTATCTGGCGAGGAGGATAGAGGCATCGGCGAACTCCTGTAAGGAGATCTTTAATATTGTGAAGGAGTTTACAACCCCCAGCTCCCATCCGCCCCCGCCAGCTTCGGCGGATGCCTGGGCATGTGATCTTGCTGGTTTCTTCACAAGTAAGATCAAGGCTATTCAGGCCACCTTTGTGGAGGGACCGGATGGAGGCAGTGGTGTTAGGGCGGACTGTAGTCTTCCGCAGATACCTGCGGCGGTGCTGTCCGATTTCCCTACTGTTTCCTGTGATGTCTCTCAGACGTTACTGGGCAATCTTAAATCTGGCTCGCCACTTGACCCCTGCCCTGCCAAATTTTTGGCCGGGATGGCGGCGGTGGTGAATCCTTTGGTCAATTTTATCCTCAATACCTCCTTGAGGGAGGGAAGGGTTCCCAGCTCTAGGAAAAGAGCGATGGTGATCCCCCTCCTAAAAAAAACCGGGTCTTGACACCGAGGCTTTGGCGAACTATAGGCCAATCTCGCTTTTACCAGCACTGGCGAAGATAACGGAAAAACATGCCCACGGCGTCTTGTCGAGCTTTCTGGAAGCTAACAATCTGCTCCATTCATCTCAATCGGGTTTCCGTCCTAATTTTAGTACGGAAACGGCTCTGTTGGAGGTCACTGAGATTATTAGGGAGACTCTGGATGTCGGCGGTAGGGCCATGCTGGTCATGTTAGATCTGTCGGCGGCCTTCGACACCGTCCCCCACAATGCGCTTTTAGCGAGGCTTCATGACATCGGCCTCAGGGGGACGGTGTTCAGGTGGTTCACTTCTTTCCTTGAAGACCGCCGCCAGACGGTCTGGGTTTCCCAGAGCTCCGCCGAGATGCCGCCATTGGGAGTTGGGGTTCCACAGGGTTCTGTGTTGAGCCCCACGTTATTTAACATCTTTATGTCCCCTTTGGCGGCCTTGGTGGAGGCGTACGGGGCCCAGATCGTCTCCTATGCAGACGACACGCAACTCCTCTTCACATGCGGGAAAGACCAAGAGTTTGATGGAGAGAGAATCCGGAACTGCCTTGCGCTGGTCTTCGACTGGTTCCAACGGAACAGTCTGAGGGCCAACTCGGGCAAGTCTGAGATTTTATTCTTTGGTTGCGTCGCCGAGCCGGATTGGCAGCATTGGTGGCCGTCCGACATGAATCCTCCTGCTCAGTCCTCCCAGGTTGCCAAAAATGTGGGCGTCAAGTTAGACAACCAGTTGTCGCTGCGTACTCATATTCTTGGCCTGGCCGGCACCTGTTACGGAATCCTGAAGATGCTCCGCAAATTTTTGCCTCTGTTGTCGGAGGAGCACAGGAGGATTACCGTTCAGGCTCTTGTCGGCTCGAGGCTGGATTATGCTAACGCCCTCTTTCTTGGCCTCCCCGATTACCTGGTTCAGCGCCTCCAGGTGGTGCAGAACTCTGCTGCCCGGGCAATTTTCGGTCTTGGTAGACGAGCCCGTGCTTCGAGGTTGCTTCAGACGCTTCATTGGCTCCCCATTAGGAAGCGGATCCAGTTTAAATCCCTGACCCTGATGCATAAAGCTTTGCATGGATCAGGGGCGGGATATCTGCAGCGGAGACTGAACTTTTATCATCCAGTCCGTTCCCTCCGTTCGGAATCCCTCTTTAAAGCTGTGGTCCCACGGGTGAGGAAGGCCCGCGCCGGAGGGCGATCTTTTAGTTGTAGAGCTCCCCAGCTGTGGAATCTGCTCCCACTTTCATTGCGCAGTACTGCCAATCTGCTTCAGTTTAGGAGGGGCCTGAAGACTTGGCTTTTTAATTCTTAGTCTGTTCTTTTATTAAATTGTTTCTTTTTACTTTTCTTTTATGTTTGCTGTTTTTAGCTGTGTTGTGTTACTTTTTATGAGCCACTGGTGGAAAAGCGTCGGGACACTCCTCTCGAGTAGCCGTACGCTATATAAAAACTATGTAACATAACATAACATAACATAACTTATTATGAAGCATATGTGATGTGACGAGTAGACAAATAGAACTAAGCAATGCAATCAGCATACAATGAACAACCCAACCATGGCAAATAACTATCTGCATTGGCCTATTCTTACAGTGTAAGCAAGGACTATATTAGTGATCTCTGGCATTAGCAACAGAACTCATACCTGGTGTGCGTCCATGCTGGACAGGTCTCTCTGTTGGAATTTTCCTCTTTGCTCACAAAGGGACAAAACACAGTTTATATGATAAAACTACTGTGTTGAAAAGCTCCAGCTGGGCTATCGTGTTATGTCCAATCCATTAGGAGCTGTTGTTGATCAAGCAGATAATAGTACAACATGATGTTATGTTTTCTAGACGACCTTGTACGAAATGTGCAGATGGAATCCCATGATGATTAACTGAATAACAAAAATGTAAAGGGTATTTCTAAAACAATATCACAAATATGAAAGTGTTATGTACGGCCATGCAAGCAAAGGCATCCTAAAACATCTATTACGCTAAACTAAGGGAGAACCAAATTGGACCCTGAGGGGACATCTCTACACCTTCTCCTTGATTGGGAATGTAACTTAGCAATGTAACTTAGCAACTAACAAAATAAGAAATGTCACTAGCCGAGGAAAGTAAATGCAATGATAATACGCTGAAAATACAAAGTTTTAGCATATTAAAAATGTTACATGAAAGTTTTGAAAAGTCGGTCAAATTAGTCTCAGGTGGAGGCACCCAAGATGTCTTCCAGAAGATCAATCTTTAGTGAATCCAGAAGAGGTTCAGTCTCCGCAGACGATGATTCCTGAAGAGCCCTATTCAAAAGCTCCAAAGAACAGACATGATCCTCGTGATCAGCAGATGGTGAAGAAGTAGTTTGTTGTCCTGTAGCCATTTTATTAGAGCTGAAATCCAGAAATCCTTTTGCTAAAGCCTACATCTCCCCAGTAGCGAGCAGCTCATACTATGCATCCTGAAGCAGCTACAAGTTCATGGGACCACACTGAAAATGGGTCGTTATCGGACTCATCAACAGTTTCATGTCCATAGGAACAGGCAATTTTAGTGCAAGGCAGACATCAAGTGCCCTTATGAAGGGACACATGAGGAAATGAAACACAGACTGTACACAGATAAACCTGGCAGGTCAGAACGACAATGACCAGTCAGTGTTCAGTTCCTGGAGCAGCGGGACTCTGAAGGCAAACTGTCATGGTACCGTTACACTCTGTTATAATGAACATAGTTAGATGCATTGTGCCCCGGTGGGTTTGTAATGCTTTAGTTCTGATCAAACACATAACTTCACAAGGTGGGCGGAACTCTGTGGAGTCAAGCGGAGTTTAAATATGACTCAGTGGAATTCTGCAGAGTACAATTTCGCAAGCTCCGCCCACCCCTAGTTATTGCAGCAGGTCCCTGTCTGGGAAACAGACATGACGTACTGGATTCCGGCCTTCATTCCAGAACAGTCTTGATTGCTTAACATTAAATAATTTCCATTGAAAAGGACAGTAATGTGGGGGAGAATAGAAGGGGCTGGTATTCCTTTGAGAAAACAGGTGAAATGCTTGTAAATGAAATGCTACTAATGGGCCTGCAAGACTGATTGTGCACCCACTTAATTCGCCCATTAACCATGCCTCTGGTCTGCCATTGCAGCCTGTGTATGCAGTTTTAAACTACCATTTTGACCTGGTAAAAGAAACCTTTTGCCAAATCTAATCTTCCTTTTAAATACATATAGGCCATCCCTGGGGAAAGTGCTGAACAGCCCAGAGGGAGGGCAGGGTGCAGTGTATTTAAAAAGTAGGACATGTGATTGTCAGTTTTACATGTCCTAGTAGTGAAAAATGCATAAAGTCGTTTATCACACCTGCAAGTCCTACCTATCCTATAGCAAAACATTGGAGTTGCCTTATTACATTTAATGAGCTGTAATTTCCCATTTGGGAGCTAGTAGACAAGACGAGTTTGGTTTCTAAAGAATTATAATTAAAAGCCCTCTTTCCTGGTGAAGTCGGATTTTTAATCACAATTCTGAAATGTCACTTTTAGAAAGTTGGCATTTTCTTGTCCTAGCTATTTGGTGTCTGCAGCTTGACCCTCTGTCACATGACTAGGTGTAGCTGGCAGATGGTATTGGTGTATTTCTCCCAGACATTGAGACAAAGTGAAGAAAAGTTTTGGCGGGATGGGCCACTCTGAGTGAACGAGGGGGAGGAGTTGCCACCTACCATACCTGCACATCACAAAGGCTCTGCCTGAGCCCTTTCACAAAAGGTTTGTTGTTAGCCTGTTGTGACCCCAGACAAGCAGGGGCCAGAGTAGGGAGGAATGGGGTGCCTGACACCTCAGTGGGGTGGAAACCTCTAGAAGCTTCCTCGACTTCAAAGGAAGGCCCAGGTATAAATGTTGGACTCCAGGCACCAACTCTTCGGTGCACTTCTGGGCCTGTGAATATTCTGCTAGGAAGAGGGACTGCTGTGCTGCTGAATGGACTGCCACTCTGCTGGATTGCAGCTCTGTAGGACTGCTGCCCTGCTGTGCTGGCCTGCTGCCTGTTGCCCTATTGCCTGGGTGAAGACTAGATCTGCATCTGTTGAACCCTGGACTCCAAAGTGACTCCAAGGACTAGGTGCTTGGCTTCCTGACTAGAGCCTCAGGGCCAGAAGGCTACAACAGCCTTGAATCGAGCACCTGGACTCTGCCATCTGTGCCTCCTACCCTGCCAAGTGGTAACAATCCAGTCCTAGACCTTGGGATGTGGACCTGAAGGGGTTGTGCCAGCCCATTTGCAGATCCAGCAGAACCAACGCACCTCTTATGCTGCAAGGCACAACCCCAAGCAGAACCGATGCGTTGTCTCTGTGGTGAGGATTCTCCCAGCGCAGTTACTCTGCATTGACCTCGCAGCCTGCATCAGAACTGCCGCTATGTGAAGCTTCATCGACGGAGGCTCTTGCATCGCAAATCTCTCATTGATGACAGCCTCGACGACGACGCAGGTTCTCACATTAGAGTCTTGCACCTCTTTGGAACATCTGCATTGCCCTGACTGCTCAACACATCCTTGATGCTGTATTTCACATAACAGGCCCTCATCACCGGGTTCTTCGACGGCAATGCAAGACCTTGCATCACAGCCTTGCAACTGTTTAGAACCGACTGAACTATGCATACTCGTCGTGGGAGTTCACAATGCCCCGCAATCAAGATAGAAGTTACTCTTGTTCAGCGAGCCTAACTGGATCCCTGTAGCTGGTGTGTGCTCCATTGCAGTCAGCCTAAACTTGTGACTTTGTTCCGGTCCAGCACGACCAGATATCCACAGTTGCCGCTTAGTGCTTTATGGCGCTATTTTCACAGAAATCTTCAAACGTTCATGTCTCTGGTTCTACTGATTGGATTTGTGTTGTTTTAGTCTTGTTTCATTTATTAAGAAGTATTCTATTTTCTAAATTGGTGTGGGAATTTTCTTTTGTGTTGTGTTTTCATTGTATTACTGTTTGAAGTGCTGCATAAATGCCTTACACATTGCCTCTAAGTTATGTGTGACTGCTCCCTGCCAAGCTACCAGAGGGTTGAGCACATGTTAATTTGGGGATCAACCATTAACCCAATTTCTCACATTGTTGAACAGTGGGAAGGATTAGGACTTTTTTATGTGCAGTGCTGTACAGCAATTTTGTGTTACCCTGAAACTCCTGGATAAATAATCGAAGTCTGATTTGAGTTTTAAATTGTCCCTGATTGGGGTTTTTGTTTGTTTCCTAATTTACCCCTATGCTGCCTGACTGTATTTACCTGGGACTTCACCTGCAAAGATGGAATTTGAGCACCACAATCTGGAGAGCTACACAGTGGCTGAGCTCAAAGAACATTTTAAGGAGAGGGGCCTACCCACCAAAAGGAACACCAAGAAGTAGGTGCTGAAAAAGGCTTTGAGGGCATGGGTGGAGGCCCATCAGATGCAAGTCACCAGAGATGACGAGATTGGGGAAAATTATGTGGAGTTCCAGGTGATACAGAAGTCAGCTGAGGGGAAACACTTGGTGTCCATGTTGGAACCTCCTGCTGGAGCAGAGAGCAGTCCCCAGAGAAACTGGCTGACAGGAAGGCAGAGAGGCAGTTTTGTCTGCAGGTGGACTATTTAAATAATGGAGGAGAGAAAAAAAGACTAGCCCTGGATGCAGACAAGAGAAAATGGCTCCTGAAAGGAACCTCTGAGAGCTGACCATAAGAGCTAGGAAAGTAGAGTCCAGCAAACATGGAGCCAGCATACCTTCACTGGTGCACTCTGGCCACAGGAAGGTCATATTCCTAAAGGTATAGGGGCATATGTACAAGCCCATATCATCAAGGGAATGTCACTTTTTGTGATGTTCCTGTGGCGATAAGGGCTTCACCTTAATTACAAGGCAGCGTTATGCCACTTAAAGTGGCTTAATGCTGCCTGTAAATAAGGCCCCCTTTCACGCTATGCTTAGCGTGAAAGGGGTGGGCAGTGGGTGGTGCGGTGGGCGTTTCACCGCAACACCCATTAATTTTGACGCTGACCCCTATTTACAAGGGTGGCGTAAATAGGAGGCAGCACTAAAATTAAGACCAGGAAAAACCTGATGAAATGCTTTATTTCTCTCCGTTTTTTCTTTTTCCATGTGTGCAGCACACATGGAAAAAGCAAAGCGTCTTGGATTGTTTATGTGTAGGAAGGTATCCCTTCCTGCCCATAAGCAATCTTTTTTTTAAAAAAATTACATTTTGTGACTTCTATGTGTGCTGCATTAAGCAGCACACATAGAAGTGACAAAGTGGCATGTAAAGATTGTTTATATGTAGAAAGGGACACCTTCCTACACATAAACAATCTTCCCCTGCACGCAGACACCCTTGCACTATGGTGCAGGGGTCCTGTTTTGGCTCTAAGCTGCTAAACTTTGCACCAGCGCAGGGGGGAACGCAAAGCTGCACCATATTCATATAAATATGGTACAGCCTTGCGTTTCTGAAGTGGCTGAGTGAGGCGTTAAGCCATGACGGCCAACGCCTCACTCCACCACTTCTTTGTTCATATGGCTCATAGTATCCGACTTTGTTGTTAGGGATGACACTGTCAAATAGATGCAGCTTATCAGGAGGAATTGGGGAAGCTAGCCTCTGAAAGCACTCTGGTCCATAAGAAGCTACCTGCGAGTGACCCCAAGAAGGTTGGTTCAGATTTCTCCAACAGATTGAGTGGGAGGGTAAAAGTGACCCAGATGTGTCCCAGAATAAGGGGGGAGGAAAGGGTTCCCATGCCCCTTCTGAGAAACAGGGAGTAGGTTCTGGTCGGGAGTGGCCTAGGGCGCCCCATTTGCAACCCCACTGCTTTGATTGTTCTCATTTAGGACACAAACAGAGGGCGCTGTATGTAGGAACGTAGGATCTGCTTCTAATGGCTACACCCACTTTTTGCTTGATGTTACACTGTTTTTTACTAGTCTGACTGGGATCCTGCTAATCAGGACTTGAATCAATCTGCTTTCTCCCTAAACTGTTGTGTTAGCCCTAGGTACAATCCCATATTGGATACTGGAGTACCCTTATCAGTCCCTATTATATGGTACACATGTACCCAGGGCATAGGTACCACAGAGGTCTCATATGGGCTGAAACATGCATTATGCCACCCATGAGAGACCATGCAAGATGGAAGTACAGGCCTGCAATTGCAGCCTATGTAAATTGGGGCATGCACCACTTACTACAGGCATAGGTTTACTATAGCTAAGGGTCAGTGCACTTAAAACCTATTAGTCACCCTTATAGCAGGCCTTTACAATCCCTTGCTCACTTGGCCACTGGATTCAAGATAGCCTGGCTGATGAGGATTATGAATCCGAAACCGGTTCCAGGATGCTTGTTTCCGGTCCAGGGAAGACATGGCTTGGCAGTTCGGGCTGGACTGTTCCCATGAGGCCCAGGGTCAGACTGATTTGCATATGGTCATGTCTGAACTGGGGTGGCTGAGTGAGCTAAAGAATGGTGATGGATTAAACCCAGATCAGTTGATTGGGGGTGAGTGTTTGATTTGCTCAAATGCTCCGTCCATCATCCCCTTTTGTATCGCTTTACAATCCTGAGGGCATGAGGTGGGGTTCTAAGTGAGAAGGTGCCCCTGAAGCCTATGGAGTCCATTCTTCTGGGTGTCAGCGAAGCAGCCATATATTACATAGAGGGGCACAGCGTAAGTACGCAATGACCATCTGGAAACTGGCTGCAATGAATCATATCATGTTCAGTATCAAACATGTTGGAATCATACCCCCCACACTGTGGAATCATACCCCCACACCGTAAATGGTGTGGGGGTATGAATCCAAGCACTGGAAGAGACCTCCGTTAGGCTCTCCGTGTCCCTGTTACCAGCTTTCTTGACCCAGACAGCACAAAATGGTTTCTGCCAACCAGAGACACACTTCTGCCCTCCTGTTGCTGAGCCAAGTTTCAGCCGAGGAAGGTGGAACAATAGCCATCCTGTCACAAGGAGGAGTGACCACCACCCACATAGGATTTAGTGTATTAGGGCTGGGTGGGTGTGCTTGCCAGTGCCAGAAAGTCTGTATGAGGGGTATATGTTGGTTGTAGTAAAGACGTCCGGAGGCTGTAGTCACTTGTAACAGGGTTTCTTTATTGTAAGGTTAAGAGGTAGACAGGACGAACCTGTGAAGAAACTGGAGCATCACCACCGCCTGAATTATCAACTCCGACTGGAATGATAGGGCTAGAAGGTAATTCATTTGCTAGCAAGTAGCCACTCGTAGAACAATCACCAGAAACTGAAAAATGAGACGTGGAATCATCATTAGGCAAAGGAGACGGAGAGACACAAAACTTCTCTCTCTTATAGAGAGCAACTCTCCTGAAATTCCAACATTCTCCATTATTAAGAATGACACAATGGTTAAGAACCTTCTTGACCTTAAAAGGCCCCTTGAACTTGGACAGACCTTTCTGTAACCTCCCCAACTTGATCTTGACTAAATCACCTACATAAAAAGGAGGTGAAGACATCGACTGGGAATGAAGTGTATCAACTTTGGTTTCCTTATCATCCAACACATTACCTTGAGACTGCAAGGTAACAACACTCTTCATCCAAGATGGAAACAACTTCAAACCAGGATCACGCCCTCTCATCAACTGAAAAGGGGACAAATCTCCGTTAGCTAAGGGAGTGGTGCGGTAGGCCCACAACATTTCATTGACCATTTTCCTGACAATGTGTCCACCACTGGAGGCCATCTGAATGATGCCTTTGACCACTTTATTCGCCCTCTCACAGACAGCATTGCCTTGGGGGTTGTACAAGGATGTACGATGATGTGAAATACCACATCCTTTCAAAAAAACTTGCATGTCACTGGACGTGAGTTGTGGACCATTATCTGTAATTATGACAGAAGGCAACCCTTCATCTTTGAAAAGATTACCCAAAAATCTAATAGTACTGGGTGTAGTAATGTCGCTGGTGAAATGAACCACTAACCATCTAGTGAAGACATCCACAACTACAACAGCAAACCTGTCAGATTCACCTAATTCGCCCATGGGACCGATGAAGTCGAGAGATATGGTATGCCAGGGTAAATTGGGACTTAGAATGTGTGCACCAGGAACAACTTTAGGACCAGTTTTCAACCTTTTTTCCCCTTCTCTGCATAACGTGCAATTTTCAATCCAATCAACCACCTGGGAATCCACGCCTGGCCACCAGAAGTGGTCCTTAATGCGTCTTTGAGTAAGGGTCTGACCCATATGCCCCTCATGGGCCAAAGCCAATAACTTAGACCTTAACCCAAATGGTGGTATGAATTTCTCTCCTTTGAAGAGTATGTCACCCACCACTGAAAGATCATCCAGAACTTTAACAAACGGTCTGACAGAGACGGAGACGGTGCTCTCTCGCCTGGATCCCAATCGGACCAGTTTGATGACCTCCTGAAGAATGGTATCAACAGCCATTTCTCTAGACCAATCACTAGACGAAAAAACACCTTCACCCACAAAGACTGCATCTTCAACTGAGGCCACAGCAACATCATCTAAATCCAGAGACACCTCAGAATTGTGAGAAGAACGCCAATCCAAGGATAGCCTCGAAAGGCAGTCTGCCTGAACATTTCTCCAACCAGGAATGTATTCTATGGAGTACTGGAATTCCTGTAACCTGGCAGCCAATTTCATGAGCCGCGCTGAACCTTTTCCCGCCCCACCAGGAGAGAGAACTTTGATGAGAGGTTTATGATCGGACCTCAATATAAATTTCATGCCCCACAAATATGTGCGGAAATATTCGACAGCCCAAGACGCAGCTAGTGCCTCCCTCTCTATAACAGAATAATTTTTCTCCGTGTCAGTGAGGGTCCTAGAGGCAAAAGCAACGGTTAGTTCTGTCATTCCCTTCATTTGTGACAACATGGCACCCAACCCATGTGCACTGGCATCCACAGTAACAATTGACTTATTGTGAATATCAAAAGAAGACAACATTTTAGCATCACAAATTTCATTTTTGATATCTTCAAAACATTTTTGTTGTTCATCTGTCCATGTGAAACTCGTACCCCTTTTTAACAAAGATCTTATACACACAGTTTTATCAGAAAAGTTCTTGACGAACTTCGAATAGTACTCCATGAGTCCCATGAATGAACGCAACTGATCCTTGTCACAAGGAGGAGGTGCAGAGCGAATAGCCTCACATAAGTCCTTCTTGGGCTTGATACCAGAGGAGGTGATAGTGTAGCCTAAATAGTCTACTTGATCTACTCCAAACAAGCATTTATCTTTGCGCAGGGTAAGTCCAGCACTGGACAATATTTCTAGGACAACTTTGAGTGTGGAATTGTGTTGACATTCAGTAAGACCATAGATCAGGATGTCGTCCTGAAAGTAGACTACCCTGGACACCCCTTCAAATATGCCAGAAACCAACGTTGGAAGACGCTCGCTGCTGACTTGAGACCAAATGGCAGACGAGTAAATTGATAAGTACCCCATGGTGTGATGAAGGCCGTCAGACTTTTGGAGTCCTTGTGCAAATCAATCTGGTGATACGCACTCCTGAGATCTAATTTGGAGAAAAATCTGGCACCATTAAGGGTAGTGACTAATTCTGCTATGTTAGGAAGAGGGAAGGTATCTGCTATAACACAATGATTAAGAGACCTCAGGTCGACACAGAAACGGAGCTTGCCATCCGATTTCTTAGTGACGACTATGGGGGAAACCCAAGGAGAAGCCTCTACTGGCTCAATGACACCAGAGGTTAACATGTCATCAAGAAGGACTTTGACTTCATCTCTAATGACGATGGGAATGCGTCTCACTTTGTGCTGGACTGGAGTCGAGTTGGGTTTTAGTATGATTTTATGTGAGTAGCCCTTAAGACGGCCTAAGCTCTCTCCAAAAACATCCTTAAAGCTAGAGAGTAAAGAGAGTAACTCTATATCCTCTACCACCATGACTTGGGGATCTGCACGTGGATTAACAATAATAGAGAGGTCATATTGGTGTATCCACCCAAGAATAGCAGGACCTGACTCTGAGACATATACTTTTCCAAAGATTTGTCTCGTACAAAACTTAATGTTGGTTTCAAAATATCCTAAGATGTTCAGAGGTTCACCCTGATACCCACCTGGTGAAATATCTCTGGGGAGAAGTGGACTTATTCCCCACAAGTTGACATATAGTGAGTTGGGAATGATTGTGTACCGCGAACCAGTGTCCACCATTAAGTAAACATCCTTACCATTTATTATAAAAAGTGCTTTTGGTCTGTTTTTTCGCCTGAGCTCCTCATATTGAAGATCATTATTATCACTAACCACCAAAATCTTATTTTCATCATCTTCTACTTGAGCTATATCGCTTATATACGATACTGATGAACGTGCTTTACCCCTGCACACACGAGCATAATGCCCCAACTTGCCACACTTCATACACTCTTGTTTAGCTGCAAAACAAAATTTAGAGTCAGAAGTGTGTGCTATACTACCACATCTTAAGCATTGTCTAGGAGTAATATGCTTAACAGCGTTTTGACTTTTTACATTAACTGTCTTCTTGTTGAAGAATTTCTTCTGTTTGATGAAGGCAATATCGTCTTGGTCATTATCTTCCTGAGAGGAGAATAACTGTGAATGACAAGATACTTCACTAACATCACTTGACATTGTTCTCTTTTCCAACTCCTTCATACACCCTTCAGATTGTTCAACGACTTTTGCTAAGTCAATTGCTGTTTGAAGGTTAGGGTTCTTTGCCGCCCATAAACGCTCTTGTATCTTTTTATTATTACACTGCACAATGAGCTGATCTCTAATCAGTTCATCTGTCATGTTTCCAAATTTACACTTGACGGACATCTCACGCAACCTGGAAACAAAATCATCAATAGTCTCACCCATTTTTTGACTCTTGGTGTAAAATTTATATCTATTCATTACGAGGTTTTCCTCCTTAGTATATCTGACTTCAAGACGTGAAACTGCCTCTTTATATTCATCTAAAGCAACTTGAGAACCAGCTTGGAGTGCCTGCGGCAAATATCTGAAAACTCGCTGGCCCTCTTTGCCAAGTGAACTGAGAAGAAGCGCTTTTTTCCTTTTGGCAGAGTATTCTTGCGCATCTAAAGCATCCAGGTAATTCTCGAACATGGGAAACCAATCTTCCCATGGTATACTGGGCTGGCCTGGAATGGCAAGAAAGCTGGGAGGGAGGACAACATTGCCACTCTGTAAAGCCACTTGTTCAGACATAGCTGAAGTTAAAACAAATTTATAATGAAGTCTAGTAGAGATCGAGTATTTTGAAGTGAGGATTTAACAATGTTAGTCAGAGATGGTTGTGAGAATTTTTTTTTTTTTTTTTTTTACGTGTAAAAAATTGTAACTAACCTCAACAGGTGAGCGTTTTGTCAAATATCGCTAATACTGTCAATAAATTGAAAGTTTACTTGAGGAGAATGCGCAAAAGACGTGCGCATCGTCGTTGCATCGCTGGAGATGAGTCGGTATCCACGGTAACAAAGAAAATGGCCTCCAAGGCGTGGTGACGTGTGACGTGGCTTCAGTAGCATCAAGCGCGTCAAACGCGATCGAGTACGTCTTCAAGCGCAGGACGGAGAGCGCGAAGACAACAAGCCAGAATGCGTCACAGGAGCGATCACCAACTCCCCCTCAATGTTCTAAGACGTCATCAGTCAGAGAGAGGCAGGGAGCGGAGTAGGAGGCTGACAGTGGGAAGACGGCGGGACACCGGGGAGCTGAAGGGCAAGGTAATAAAGTTAAAAAAACTTGCCGACTGCTTCTGTAGTGCTCCGCGAGTTCAGCGCATCTTCCTGGCAGAATCGTTGTGTCGTAATAAGTCCAAAACACAAATCATCTCATTCGGGTCTGCTCTCAATAGCGAGGGTCCATGGGTTCTGAAGCACGTCGCCAAAATATTGTAGTAAAGACGTCCGGAGGCTGTAGTCACTTGTAACAGGGTTTCTTTATTGTAAGGTTAAGAGGTAGAGTAAGAGCAGACCCTCCACCGCAGCAGCAACCAGTTAACTGCCAAAGTGTAGAACCCACCAGACAAACACAGAAGGAACATGGAATATGGAATATCAAGTACAGGTATTCTTATGAAGACTAGAAAGCCAACCTATGACAGCTTTGTATGTACTTGTGACAGCTTAGTATGTACTACATTGGTCCCTGTGCATATTCCAATTCAAGCCAGTCCTGGGAGCCATTGGCTCCTGCTCTGGTGTGAAACTGGACAAAGGACATGGAGTAACCTCCCCCCTGTCCAGACCCTCCCCTGAGAGGGTCCCCTGAATCTTCCTAACCTTTCCCTATGGTACTTAAGGGCTTATCTGGGTGTAGGTCCCTAGATTCATTGTAGGATAGTAGAACAGCCATAACAACGCGGGGATTACCCCGCACTGCCATTACAACGCGGGGATTACAACGAAAGTCGTTACACCGACTTTCGCTGGAAAGCGCTGTTGGATAGGGAATAGTTTAATTTTCTATCCAACACCTTCACTACTGTCATCGTGGGCTGGAGTTGGAATAGAAAATTAAACTATTCCACTATCCAGCGCCGTCCAGCAAAAGTCGTTGTAATCCCCGCGTTGTAATGGCATGCGGGGTAAAAGCCCGCGTTGTATTGACATACAACCTGTAGGATAAGATTCAGAACAGATATCACTGCACTTCTACTGTCTGGGCACTCTGGACTTTGTTAGGGCCTGACTTCATCTCCCTTCCAGTCTGCTGCATTGTCTGTGCTTGTACATCATACAGGAATCTTCCAAGGACTGTGAAGCATCAAGGACTACCGAAGTAATCTCCCTTGGAGTGAAGTTGTCCCTCCTCTGCATTCGCAGGCACCGCAACACTGCAGACTGGTCTGCTGATCCCGAGCTCCTACACACGCTGAAGCGTTCAACAGCACAGGAAGTGGGTTTTAACATCCCTCGAGGCCTGAGCTGTCCTCTTACCCAGTTTGAGGCCAAAATCCCTCGTGGGGGCTGCAATACTCGAACCCCTGTGCACTACGTACTTTTGCAAGTGCTTGTTTGCAATTCTGCAATGAGTGCATTGAGCTCCAAGTATCCCCAACCTCTGGAAACTTTTCCTGCAAAGATCTTCAGCCACATAGCACCGTGTGCTCCATGGCCTGTTGTTTTAGAAAGCTGCATGAGGTCCTCCTGCGACTCCAGTGTCTTCAACCTGTGGGTCCTGTGGCGGGTCAACTATATCTTCTTTGGGCTCCCCTGATTTTTCTAGGCTTGCTCTGATTCCCCTACTTGCGGTGAGCCTCCTGGGCCTTGCTGGACCTCTTCCTGCAAGTTCTTAACCTCCTGTGTAGGTTGCTTTTTGCCAAGGCTTGTTGGTGTTCCCACCGGACACCGACCCCTCAGCACTCGACATCCTTCGTGGGACAGCTCGTATCTGGCACCTGGTTGTCCTTAGCATCACCTGGTCCCCACAGCTGCAGAGTCAAGGTCATCACCTTCTATCGTGAAGCACCGACATCGGTGGGTATTCGTCTACCGAGCCCCTGGTCACTCCTATGTGAACCAGACTCTGTCCCCTCTGCTTTCAGGTACTCTTCATCAAGAATCCAAGTTTGGATACCCACGGGCACTTTCTCCTCTTCCAGCAGTGGCACTTTCTTGAAGTCCTCCACTGGGTCAATAGCGGTTTCTGACACCACTTCACACCTATGCACCTGGCTTCCCTGGTGTAAGTAACGTGGGTACTAGGGTATCCACGGGTTGAGTGGCTCTCCAACCTTCTGTCTTCCACACAGTTTCTTCAGGGTCCACTGGTAAGGGTCCTTAATCTTTAAAAATCCAACGGCAACTTACACGTAGTGCTTTATGGAGCCCACAGTTGTGTCCTCACACTGCACGCATCCTCTGTTGGTGTCCCTGTCTACTTACCTTGGGTGGTTCCTTGGGTCCCCAGTGATTCTACAGCCTCCCGACATTGTGCTGACTCGAGTCATGGTTTTTATACCACTTTCTTAGTATATGGTTTGTTCCCCCCCCCCCCCCCGGGCCTACTGTGTATTAGTGCTATTTACTGTGATTTCTTTGCTAAAGCATTGTGTGTTTTGTGTCTATCTCTGTGTGGGGGATACTGTAACGTACTAGAGTGTTATATACTAAATACATATTTTTATAAATACTTTGTGTGGTTCTCTTTTATTTAATCTATACTATAAGATTGCATTCTGGTAAAACAAGCTGCTTTACACTCCTTCAAGACTAAGCCTGAATGCTGCTCTCCACAGCTGCCACTTAGAGAGCTTTCTGTTGTTTTCTAATACTTCTTAAATCACCATAAGGGTTATCTGGACTGGTGCAAGGTGGCCACTTACCTTAGTGGACATCTTATGCCAGGCGAGTTTCTCACACTGTCTGTCCTAAGAATCCACCCACTGGTGGGACCTCCACAGGGGTGGCCAATATGGCCTATGGGGTAAGTAGTCACTAGAAGCAGGAGGAAGATCATGCCCTAATCTACTTTAGTTTGGAGGCAGACTCAAAGGGTAGACTAGTGATCCATGCAGGTGGGAGTCATCACTTCCACCAGGTCAAGGTGAATGGGGTCCCCATCACTGAGCCAAACCATGGTAGTTGAAAAGCTGGTTTCCTCCGAGCAGTAAACCACCTTAGTGTGCAGCATAACTCATATCCAGGGGCGGGGTCCTTGTGCGCCTCATAGCCCTGGTATAATAATACGGTGGGGAGATGACCCAGAGAAGAGTCATAGTTAGTCCCCAGATGTCCATAGACTGCTTTCTGGGGAGAGAGTTGCCCGTGGTGTCAAATGAGCTGGGAGGGTTTGTCACCCGTTGTGCCCTGACAGTTCCATTTTCTGTGAATGCCACTCACAAGCGGGTGATACAGGAGCCCAGATGGAGGGACAGGGCGAGGGAGGGCTCAGCCCTGACCCCTGTTCAGCATCAGGGTACAGACCATGGGCTGAGAGGCCAGTTATAGGTTTTCACTCCAAAACTGTTGAGAGGGAGAGTGGAAGTAGTGTGCCTTACACGCGTGGCTGAAGGCCCGTGCTCTAAGAAACCACAAAGGTCAGGGAACCCTGGATGGCCAGGGGCCTGGCTCTTGACGCTGACAGTTTTCTGTGGCCTCTGATGGTTACAGTTCTTATGGGCAGAGATTTCCTTGGGTTGAATACAAATGTCTGATCCAAGCGGTGGCATGCCCACATCACTTTGTTTTTCATGGTGGTAATGTCTGCCTACTGGGATGCATCTGTGAGCAAGTTAAGGTTAGGTGCTTCACAGATGGGGTCCACAAGTAAGGAGAAGGCCCCCATGGGTCAAGTCAGTGGCTCAGGAGAATGTAGACAGTGGGATCCAACTGAATCCAGAGAGGCATAGAACACACAAGTGCCTCTGCATTACAGGGACTTTTTAATATACATAAGTCATTACTAGGGTTGGTCCTGAACAGCCCAGAGGGCAGGATGAAGTGAATTTTAAAAATAGGACGTGCACTTTGAAGTTTTACATTTCCCAGTAGTGAAAATCTCCTAACGTCATTTTTCACTACTGCAAGGCCAACCCCTTCCGTGATATAACATTGGAATTACCTTATTACATTTAATAAGTTGTAACTTTCAAATAGGAACAGGTAGCCAGGCCAAGTTTGGTGTCTAAAAAATTGTAATTAAAGGCCTTTTTGAATGGTAAAGTCATATTTTTTTGTCAGAATTCGGAAAATGCCACTTTAAGAAAGTTGACCGTTTCTTGTTTTACCCTTTTGGTACCTGCAGCCTGATCCTTGGTCACATGACTAGGTGTGGCTGGCAGTTATGTTTTGTGTATTGCTCCCAGAAATTAAGCCAAAGTGAAGATAGGTGTTGGCAGGATGGTCCACTCTGAGTTAACGAGGGGGAGAAGCTGTCACCTACCGCACTTCACACAATATCTGCCTGATCACTCTCACAAAGGGTTTGTCACCAGTCTATTGTGACCCCAAACAAGGTGGGGCAGGGAAGAAGGGATGCCTAACACCTTAGGAGGGTGGAAACCTCTAGAAGCTTTCTCCACTTCACAGGAAAGCCCAGGTATAAATATTGGACCCAAGGCACCAATTCTTCAGTACACTTCTGGACTCTTGGATACTCTGCCAGGAAGTAGGACTACTGTGCTGCTGAAAGAACTGTCACTCTGCTGGGCTGCTGCTCTGAAAGCCTGCTGCCCTGCTGTGGTGACCTGCTGCCCTCTTGTCTGGGTGAGAAGGACCAGGCCTGCATCTGTTGATCCCAGGACCCCAAAGTGCCTTAAAAGGTCTAGTTGGCTGGCACCCTGACTAGGGCCTCAGGGACAGAGGGCTCCAACAACCTTGAACCTAGCACCTGGACTCTGCCATCTATGAGTCCTACCCTGCTATGTGGTGCCACTCTAGTCCTGGACCCTGTGTAGTGAGCATGTATGTGCTCTGCCAGCCCATCGGTGGATCCAACAGAACTGAAGCATCTCCTTTGCGGCATGCACAACCCCAGGTAGAACTGATGAATTGCCTCTGATGCAAGGTTTCTCTCAGCGCAAGGATTCAGCATTGACCTTGCGGCCCGCATTGGAACTGCCGCTGTGCAAAGCAGGCCCTTGCATCGACAATCTCCCATTGGCAGCAGCCTCGATGACAACGCAGGTTTTCACATGGCAGCCTTGCAGCTCTTCAGAACTGAGGCATCGTCGCGACTGCATGGTGCATCCTTGACGCCGGACTTCACATCACAAGCCTTCATAAACAGGATCCTAGGCACAGGACCTTTTACACTGCAACCAGCTGGCCTTACTGGGTCTGTGTAGCTCGCCTGTGCTCCATTGCAGTTGGTCTGAACTTGTGACTTTGTCCGGTCCAGCACGACCATATATTGATAGTTGGCGCTTTCATTATTTACACTGAAATCTTCAAACGTGTGTATCTCTGGTTCTACTGATTTCATGAATTATACTGATTTGATTTTTGTTGGTTTGGTCTTGTTTCATTTATTAAAAATTGCTCTACTTTTCTAAATTTGTGGGGTGTTTTCTTGTGTTGCGTTTTCACATTATTACTGTTTGAAGTGCTGCATAAATACTTTATAGATTACCTTTGAAGTTAACCCTGACTGCTCTGTGCCAAGCTCCCAGAGGGTTGAGCACACGTTAATATGGGGTTTGCTCATGCCTCACCTTGTCAAGGATTGTAATTGCTGCTTGACTAGGGTTTAATCCCTTTTTCCACCAGTAACATTTCAGCCGGTACCGAGGGTGCTGCTACTATTGGTGCATCAAGTGCAATTGTACCGAGCCCAGAGCCCAGGCGGGCATTTGAAGCATGACAGTTGCTATATTTTACTACAGCAACTGCAGTCAAAGGGGCCATTTACTTTGCCTGCACCAACAGTGGCATAGCTAGACCTTTGGGTGGCTGTGACGATTCCTGTGTTTGCCTCTCCGCGGCAGCCGCATGTATGAACCGGGGGCTGCTAGTGATTCCTGCTTGCTGCCACGCAATGGCTGCCCTAAAAACTCATGCCGCCCAGGGTGGACCGCCCCTCAACTCCCCCCTTGCTTCGCCACTGTGCACCAAGGCACATGGCATGCTTGCACGCCAATTCCTGCACCCTCTGTGCTTAATTTGAGCCGGTGGTTTCTGGTTCTCAGTACCGGAACTTAATTGTCACCATTGGAGTTTGACAGCCTGCCACAAGGTGGTGATGTATGGCTAATTTAGGGATTACCACAACAGCAGTTAATTATTAAGTCAATATACATTTAAAATCACTATTTCCTGCCGCCCAAGCCATTCTTATATGTTTGGGGGCCTAAAATAATCCAAACAGTCACACTTGTAAAAGTGTGATAGTTAGTAGTTGTGTTGTTACTGTCCTTGGCAGCATGGAAGGGGCAACGTGTGGTGCAGGCTGCAGTGGCCTCCTGACGAGAGCCCTGGCACTTATTTTTTTTTACAAATTAAGCACTGCTACCCTGACTCTTAAATCATTGAAACCTCTCTCTTCCAGAATAAATTATTTTATTTCTTCATTGAAACCGTGGTTGACTGTTTAGCTACAATAAAAAAAGGACTTGGTTCTGTCCATACAGATATAATGACTGCTGGCAGCCCATCCCTCCGTGAGCGATGATCGCGAATTATCGGTGCAATCCTCAGCGCCTCCCGAATCCCGGAACTAATTCTCTGTGATTCATTTACACATGAATTATTAATTCCTATTTATTCTCTTGTGTTTCCTACTAACTTGAAAGCGGTCACATCTCCATCACGGGCGCTGCTGACTAGATTCTCTCCTCTGCTCCCCGCCGCCTGGGCCCTTGGAGGAAAACTCCATCATGTTAAATTAAGTGAGCAAACACACATAAACCCAGGGCTGGGGCTCGGCGCGTCACACTGCACACATGTTAATTTGCTTTCCCCTGTTTTACAAATGATCTGCCAGGGCTGGATGGCTCAATGACTTTCTTCCGGAGTTGTTGGAGAGCTATTTAGCACCTTGAGGCTGGCCAGCGTCCAGGCCAGGTAAGCAATGAACACAAGTGGTTCACTTATCATGTCTGACTTCAGTATATCTCCCACGGTTGCACCCTTTGATCTTGGAACCAGTGCTTAATTTTAAATTAAATAAATGCATGAGGTCCAAAGATGGAGGGGATGCGGCTTAACGGTCAGAGCTGCCTACTTTGAAGCTAGGGAACCAGGTCTGAGCCTCCGTGTTGGCTCAACATCCTGTGATTCTGGGTAAATCACTTAGGGGCGCATGCATCATGCCCGTATTTTGCTATTTCCAAATAGCGAATTTTACTGATTTGCTATTTGGGAAGCGCAAAATGCTATGCATGTAGGTATCGCAAAAAAAATGTGCGATTCATTAACATTACCTATTAGCGATACGGAAATTGCGAATCGCTATTAGGTCATGTGACTCCATTAATTCCTATAGGGCCATAGGAATGAATGGTATTGCATTCCAAATTGGTAATCACAAATAGCTAATTTAAATCCAAGGGTGCCGGGGAGCCTCAGGCCACCCTGAAGCACCACACAAAAAAAGGTAAGTGTGCTACATGCCACTTTGAAAAATGCATTTTGTGCATTTTTCAAAGCATGCGCATATTACCATCAACTTGAAGTTGATGGTAATTAGCGTTTCCTAAATGTACGGTTAACATTAGGGAAAGGCCACATGCATCCGCATTAGGGAATCGAAAATTGTGATTACCTCAATGCATTCACAATTTAGGTCATCAAAATAAATTGTGATGACCTAAATTACGAATTCCAAAACCTACATGCATAGGAAAAGGCCTTTTTCTGTTTTCAAACGGGCCGATTCTGTGAATCGCCCGCTTGCGATCCTTGAAAAAGGTTTTATGCATGTGCCCCCCTACCTCCCTGTGCCTAAAAAAAAATGAATGTTCCCATCTGTAATGCAACTGGTGCTCATGTAAAGCACTTTGATAACTTCGGGTCGAGTTAGGCTTATGTAAAACTGCAGCAGAAAAAAAAGATACACTTAGGAGTACGAGCCAGAATTTGGGTGCACTTCTGTTAGCTTTTTGTTATTGCATCTCAACATATCGCGCAACAAGGAACATGTACCTAAAACAAGCCAGACCTAGTGTCTTTGCCAAGGAATGTTAACTTTTTCAGATAAATGAATAACACCATGACATTGCTGTTAATAATTAGAATTGAGAATGTTTCACGTCTGAAAATCTGAGACTGTAAATTAAACATTGATAAGGTAGAATAGGTGTTCGTTTTCGGAACACCCAATCGCCCCCCATTCACCCCTTCACAGACGCACAACCCCTCCTCCTAACCCCTTGACCAGAAGCAACAATGACCCGACTCCTCACGCCAAATCTACCCCCACTCCTAATCCCAATGATGCCTCTCAATCACACAACCTACTACTCTCTCCTTCTACTGACGCTAGTCATAAACTGCGACAGATGAAGGCATTATGCCCTTTCAGCGCACTTACCCACTTACTAACCCGAATGGAGCAGAAAATAGACTCCCAAGCGGCAGAAATCCTATGCCTACAACAAGACCTCCCCTACCAGATTAAGCCAGCTTGCTCACACAATCAGGGTAGCTTCACACCATCCCCCCATACAAACTCATCCATGACCCGACTGGTACACTATGGCCCACCAACCCTATGAGGAATCAGGCTCATCGACCTAGCCGAACTCTCTGCCCTATCTCAGAACGAGAAGCAGAGGAGATCAACGACTCGTACGCCTCGCAATAAGCCAGAACACGGCCGCTTTTGCAATCCCTGTTATAGTGAGCACAAATAAAATCCCTAGACCTGCCAGCTCGCCAAGACCTCCTGCTCCTTACACGTCTATACATACAGAACACACCAACACTGAGGCTCCCTGTCCTCTATCATGCATGCTCCTCAATTGCAAATCAGCGGTGCAACACGCAACAGATATTGCTGGAGTTATACTCACGGAAGAAATAGCGTCGCATTCCTCACAGAATCCTGGCTCAATGACCATTCTACCCCCATCCTAGACCTTCTCACCCCTCCAGGCTACAACATCATCAGACACGACAGACAGATCAAAAAAGGTGGGGGCCTAGCTATCATTCACAAAGAAGGAATACAATTTACCAGATTAAAATCCAAGGAATACCAGACTCTTGAGTACCTGAGTAGGTGTTGAACTTACAATCAAAGGCACCAAGCCCATCACATTTCAGACCATCTATCCTCCTCCCAGTGACCGTGCCATCTTCACTGAAGAACTAACTGACCTAATAACTCACTTCTCCCTAACAGACACAGAAGACGTGTTCCTGGGTGACTTCAATATTCACTGGAACAACCCAGAAGACACCACTGCACAGAACCTCTCCAACCTGCTTGAAATAACCAACCTCAAACAACTTTGCAATGGACAACACACATCAAATCAGCTACACTGGATACGATCATCACCAAAAATGAGCTGGTCTCTCTGAGATCGATTTCTCCCATTGACTGGTCTGACCACCACCTCATACTATTTAATATTGACTCACATGTCAGAAACCAACCAATACGATCTGACAAACCAAAGCCCTGGACCAGGAACATCAACGGAGTCCCTATAACTGAACTGGATTCATGCCCACCTACAACCCCAGCATTCCAATATGATGGCCGATGACCTCACAGCCCACTCAATGACAGAGGTGTTATATCAAGTAGCTCCACTCAAACTCAAAAATTTGAGATCTACCAAATCTAAATCCTGGTTCAATGTAGATCTTAATAATGAAAGACAACAACACAGACAATCGGAAAGGGCTTGGAGACTAATGCCTTCGACTCTCCACCTAACGCAACTTAGGTCGACCCGTCAGGCATATAAACAACACATTTTTAGAGGAAAAGGCCACGTTCTTTCGCACCCAAAAAGATCAGGCAAAGGATAGACCTGGAGAACTCTTCACATTATAAAAAGTCAAACAAACGTCACACCCCCACAAGAAATAATAGCCACTAAGGATTAATGCGAAGAAATGGCCAGCTTCTTCACAGATAAAGTCACAAAAATTGAGCAATCTTTCATCCAAATCACAAAGCCTCCCTCCCCCGCAACCTGCCCCCTTTTAAGCACTCCTGACTAAACAGATCAAAATCATACCACGGAAACCAGGACTGCTTCCAAATGAAGAATGGCGCTAATTTGTTTGACGCTAATTGGTTAGCGTCGAACTTCGAACTCATGTCAGAAATCGAAGTCTTCAATATAACTGCCAGCTTAAAGACCACTTCCCAGACTTTGGACCCCCTCCCATCCGCAATAGTAAAAAATCTCAACCACATCATTGCCCCGTTCTGGACAATAATCATCAACTCCTCTCTTGCATCAGGTTGCGTCCCAGACTCCCTACAGCTAGGTCAAATCACCAGAAACCAGGGGCCGACCCTAACGACCTTTACAACCTCAGACCTATCTCCAACCTTCCGTTCCTAGTTAAATCATTAGAGAAATGCGTTCTCCAACAACTCAACAAACATATTGACGACTTCAATCTGTCGGACACCTTTCAATCGGGTTTTAGGAAAGGTTGTAGCACTGAAACAGAGATGCTCAATATCTCAGATGATATCCACAGAGCCTTAGATGAAAGTGAGGCCTGTCTCCTCATCCTTATTGACTTATCAGCGGCATTCGACACAATAAGCCATCCAGCTTTACTTAAGACTCTGAAGAGATGCTCTGACATTAATGGCACAGTACTAGAATGGTTCACTTCCTTCCTTCAATACTGTTTGCAACAAATTAAAATCAACTCCTGCGTCTCTGCACCAACACGTGTCAAACTTGGAGTCCCGCAAGGATCGATCCTCTCACCATCCCTCTTCATGGAACCCCTTGCAATTATTCTGAAGCAAGCAGGGGTTCAATACCACCTCTATGCAGATGACACTCAAATACTCCACAAAATCAAATCACCCAAGGATGTCCAACACCTCAATGCCACGCTAACCAAGATCCAAACCTGTTTTAACGCAAACCATTTAAAGCTGAACCCGGACAAAACCGAATTAATATTGTTCTCTCCGAAAAGTAACCACCGACCTATCCAAGGCTGGCTCAAGAATCTTGATGCTCCAAATCGCCCCCTTGTCCTATCTGACTCGGTAAAATCACTAGGCATTACCCTGGATAAGAACCTGTCAATGAAAGACCACATCAAGAACTCTGCAAAAGGTGCACTTTACTCTCTAAAACACCTCAAGAAAATTAAACCTTTCATTCCCCAGGATGATCTTAAGACAATTGTACAATCCCTAGTCCTTTCTAAACTGGACTATGGGTACGCCATCCTAACAGGTGCACCAAAAGCTCGCCTTGCCCCACTAAGGTCAGTCCTTAATATGGCGGCTCCACTCATAACTGGTGGAAAAAGATTTGAACACATCACACCTAGCCTCAAATCACTCAACTGGCTTCCCATGGAAGGCAGATGTATTTACAAACTGGCCTGCATTACACACAAGGCCCTCCATGCCCAATGCACCAATTACCTGAACAGCAAACTGGTTAAAGAAGGAAAATCAAGAACTCTGGGAAGCACCAACTCACTTCTTCTCATCCCCCGAAATTAAAAAGGAAAGCGACCCAATGCCGATCCTTCACTGGTAATGTTCCCAGGATATGGAATACACTCCCTACTGACCTCAGATGCGACCCCTCCTTCCCTTGCTTCAAAAAGGACCTGAAACTACTGCTCCTCAACCAATACTTCTCTGACCTAGTCAACCAACCTAGGCATCAATAGACTAATGGTCTCCCCTCTCACTCTGACTTTCAATGATGAGGGTTATCTGACTGTTTCAACCACCTGTTTTCCACTCCTTCAATGTATACTTAAGTTTAATGTCTTTGCTTATATATTTTATGCATCCTCATGTCCTGTGATGTAGTGCAACTTTTTCTTTTCCTTTGTGTATGTAAAGCGCTCTGCTACCCCCGGGTCTAGATAACGCTATATAAAATTTTATAAATAAATTTTAAAAAATACTTTTCGCTACATCTCTCACTTTGTATAAACTTACCATCTTTTTCCCCAGTCATCTTTCTGAAATCGTCTACCTGCGTATATCACACTTCATCTCCTCGCTATTTGCGTATATCACACGTCATCTTCTCGCTATTCATCAATGTCTTTTCTCACTGTCCTTCTGCATGTACTCTCTTGCATCGGTCACAGTGCGCACCCTCTCACAGATACCCACGCACTCTCATAACCTGTAAACGCAGTATTTTCTTTTCCTTTACACACTTAACGTAAAATGGCAATTCCAATTGGCATATATGTGTCCATCGCTCTGTATAGAGAGGCCAATGATTGGATGAACCTGTAGCCTAACACTTTTAGGATCCAATGATAAGCACTGTGAGAATCTCATACTGCATCTGTTCCTGATCTCTCAATCATGCCATGCCCTTAACATCCACCCCCAACCTGAACTCATCCAGGTATGTCTAGGTGACTCAGTTCACAGAACGCATTATACAAGAGTTATATGTTGCATGGCACATAAATCACAGAAACAACGCGTACTGAGTTTCTAGGGGGCATATGTATCAAGCCCTTTTAAACGGGCCAATTCTCAGAATCGGCCCATTTGTGAACAGGAAAAGGCCTTTTGGAATGTATCATCCTAAAAGGGCATC
Source organism: Lissotriton helveticus (assembly GCF_964261635.1). Classification (NCBI taxonomy): domain Eukaryota; kingdom Metazoa; phylum Chordata; class Amphibia; order Caudata; family Salamandridae; genus Lissotriton; species Lissotriton helveticus. The sequence continues at coordinate 139,677,702 of NC_136071.1, read as the reverse complement.
GTAAATTAGAGAATTGCAAAATGTGCGATTCTCTATTTTGTGATTGCATTTAAGGAATCGCAAATTGCGATTCCTTAAATGCAGTGTATGAAGCACAGAAAAAGTGCAATTTGGCCTTCAGAAATTGCAAATTACCACCAACTTTAAGTTGGTGGTAATTTGCAATTTCTTTGAAAAATGCACTTTTTTGCATTTACATATTTCAGGGGCGCAACAGGGTGTCCTTTTGACACCCTGGCACCCTTGAATTTGCATTCTCAATTTGCGATTCTCTAATTGCGAATCGCAAATTGAGAATGTCTTCTCATTCATTCCTATGAGCCTCTGGGCCCATAGGGATGAATGGGAAGGTATTCCTTAATTGTGAATTGCAAATCCCAATTAAAGAATATTAGGGAGTCGCAATTATTATTGCGATTCCTACATACATAGCATTTTGCGATTCCTTAATAGAAATTCTCTAAAAATCGCTATTAAGGAATCGCAAAAGGGCTTGTTCATACATATGCCCCAAAGTCATTTTGTAACTACTGGTGGGTCTCAGACCCAACATGACCCGCTGCACTCAAAGCCCAACAAGGGGAAAATTGATCTACCCCTTTGCCCTGTAGATGTGCTTTCCAGTGAGCACTTGAGGTAGTTCACTGAGACCAAGTGTTTGGTACATGTGCAGCTATTGCCTTCACTGGACTTGGATCATTTGGTAGTTCCATTTTCAAATATAAACAGTTGTGGCTGGCATCTACGTGGAGAGGGGGTGGGCGAGTATGCAAATAGAATCTTTTAAAAACGCGTGCGCAAATAATATATTTTTTTTAAACTTACCTTACAGAATGCAACGTTCTCCGGTCCGGACCTCCTTGTTCACTGCAACTGAGTGCAGCAATTCCCTTGACTAATCCTGGCGCTGCTCTAACCAGCATGAAAGCAGCACTAGGATTGGTGGGAGTGGCCTCACTCGGTGCTCCATAGCGCTCTGTAGGCTTTTGCTTGCTGTAACTCAGCTGTCAAGAGCAGTTTAAAGTGCGTATGTGTGGCTGGCCGTAGCACAACAGCCGGCCAAAAAGACATGCGCACTTTAAACAGTTCTCACTCAGCAGCAGCCCCGCCCCGTCCTGACCCTCTGTTTGGGATGGGGCATAAAAAATTACCATTTTATTTTTCATCTCTGGGGTGAAAAGGGCTTTTAAGTGGGGTGTCGCTCTTACGCTCCAACGGAAAAGCCGCTCCTGCACGTAAGACTAAATGCACCTTCCTTGAGCCGTTTAACATATGTGGAGCAGTCTTATGATAGATTATATTTTGAGCCACTGCACAGAACACACACAGAATGCTTTGGGGTGCACAAGGTAAGCCCTACTAGTTCACATAACTTAGGGTTGTGGTCTTTTACAACTAGTGTTCCATGGCTTGACCGACTCAGGGCAGTGCAAATTGGGTGCCAAGTACATTTGATCTACACTGACGTTCAGGGTCACAGGAGTGAGCAGACCAACACTTCTCAGGGTGGTTGTGGAGGGCTGAGACTCAGGACTCAAGCAGTCATATAACAGAAGCAATAAGGAGTGTTGAGCGCTATGCTTTTCTTTGAAAAAAGAGAAGTACTTTAATCATATACCAAAATGAAATACTACACATAGAAAATGCTGACACAGGTCTGAGATGGGTTCTAAGGGGGTTCTAAACAGTGGCGTAGGAAGGGAGGTGCGGTGGGTGCGGGCCTCCCCGGGTGTCATTCCTGCGGGGGGTGACAAAATGTCACTGAGGGGGGTGACAAAATGGTAAAATTATGTTCCCCCAGCTCTCACCTGCCGTCTTCAGTGTGGCACCGTCGCGGGTGGCAATCTTTGGATTCACCAGTACCCCCCTCCCTTCAAGGAGTCCTGCCGTGGGGCAACAAATGCAGGTACCGCCCCGGGCTGTCTCAGGTCTAGCTACGCCACTGGTTCCAAACACACAGAAATATTCAGGCATGAATCTAGCACCGGTATGAGGCCACTGTTGTGTAGTGGAAGCAGCGTCCAGGGATCTGGGATCTTTGGTCCTTTCCATGTAGGTCTGACTATCAGACCCCCTATCAAAGGGTCACAGGGTAAGCAGGAGCTACTGGACCCAGCCACGGGGAGTAAAGGCTTTTTTATTACTGTTGTCACACAGCCTGACTTACTATGGGTGGGCTGAGAGCAGGAGAGGTAAGTGCAAGTTATACATGGACTCAAAACCCGCTCTGCAACCCCATTGAATGAATGTCCAGCCAGATACCTGCTTTTATGAAAAAAACTAGCAATAATATATGAATACAAAGTGAACTACAGTACACCACAAACAACATATAGTCTTAGTAAGGCTGGTTGTTCGGGTAAGGTCGTGAGTCCCAGTTCCCTGTCTAAGGACTTTGGTTATTTCCCATTTACATGAGACAACATTGAGGCTATTAGTGCAAGTCTTAGAAGTCTCAGCGCTGAAGCATTTTAGTCAGAATAAGCTCCCCTGTAGGCCCAGCTTCCCTGTAATCAGCTTTACCAGCTCTTGCTGGAGCTGGGGTAATAAAGGCCCAGGCAAGTGTCAGTGGGGCGGCTGTGAGCAGAAGCCTGGACGATAGAGGGTAGGTATCCATGGCACTCCTCAGTCATGCTGTAAGTTTTCCTGAGTCCTGCAGCAGGTCTTGGGTGCTTCTGGGTTCGAGTAGTTGAGCTGATGCTCTGCTTTATAGGTCGTAACCTACTATGCTTGCTTCACTGTTGCATGCTGCTCCAGGGTGACTGCCCTCTCTCTTCACTGTGGCACCACCCTGGCTTGGAGACTGCAGGTTACAACACTGAACAGAATGATAGCCCTCTTCAGTCACAGCGCTATACCAGGGTGACAGCTGGTATTCTTCACGGTGAACATCGTTTATAACGATGTTTTCACAACGCGGTACCTTTACACGGTGGCTGTGACAACGCAAGTCGTTACCACGACTTGCGCTGGAGGGCGCTCAAGGATTAAAAATAGTTAATTTACTATCCTAACACCTTCCCTAGGGTCCACGGGGACTGGTGTTAGAATAGTAAATTAAACTATTCGAAATCTGCGCCCCCCCAACGCAAGTCGTGGTAACGACTTGCGTTGTCACGGCCGCGTTGTAAAGGTATGCGTTGTGACGGTACGCGTTGTACCGTCATATATCCATTCTTCACCACGGTCCCCAACTTGCATATGGGTATCGCAAACAACGGCAGCACAGGGTGGTGGCCCTCAATTCAATTCAATATGACTTTATTTCGGATATATTTCAATCCATAAAAGCACAAATTCAATAAACATTTCATATTAAAGTCATCATTACATCTGGACAAATAATGCATATTTCATAGATCATACAATTTCCTTAAATGAGTGAGTAGGCAAAATCAAGGTCACAGTAAAAATGCAGATAGTACCGAAGTACAACAAAGTGCGTTAGTGCATCATCCTTCAGGGATATATAGTCACTCATCTAAACATTTTCTTATTCTCACAGTTAATTTTAAGAATTCTATCACCTGGAGGATACTGTCGCTGTGCAAAAGCTGTAAATACATGAGTGCAGGTCTTATTTGATTAAAATTTTATTTCTTTAAAAGGGTGACAAGATAGCGTCTACGGGGGTATTCATAAAATCTACATACAAATATAAAATGCAGCATATCCTGTGGAGACTTCCCGTCGCAGCCACAGGGAGCTACAGTTTTCTTAAAAATGTCCAACTTTGGTCTGATTAAAAGGTGATGAAAGATAATAAACCTGAACCGTGTCAGCAAAAATTTTTCATGGGAAGTAAAGGAGCATGTTAGGTATAATTCCATAGTATCACAAGTTCTTAACATGACATATTTCCTAACATTAGGTTTCAGTAGCTCAACTTCTTCTCTTTGGGCTCTTCTGTCCATATAAAAAGCCCTCTTAATTGCTGCCACATCACCCTTTACTATTTCAATCGGGTTTTCAAACAGATTCAAGCGTCCAAGCTTCAGAAATTGAGACTTCAAATACTTGAGCCAGGGTACACACATTGCATTATCATGCGAAACAAGATCTTTCACTATCTGATGGGTTAACGGAATATCATGATTTAACCATAATTTTACCCAACAGGTCAGTGGTCTTAATCCAACAATGTCGGATAAGTACTGGCTTCCCAGCTCTTCATGTACCGCTAAGTTCGATGTACTAGCTGGGACACAGAGCAGACGCTTTAAGAAATTGTTTTCAGTGGTCTGTAACTGATCGCCACTGGCATAGCCCCATATGTCACTGCCATAAACTGCAGTAGCTATCGATTTGGCGTTCTATAATTTCATCATGGCAGCGTTTGGTTTTTTCCCCAATTTAGTAGCAAAGTTAAAAATGGAGGCATTTACTCTGGTCATTTCCCCCTTCTTTCTTGCTACATGTGGGGCCCAGCTGAGCTTTGTGTCAAATAAAACACTGAGATATGAAAATGTAGGAGTGATGGGGATCAGGACATCATCTAGTTTAAAAATGAACTTCTTTTTTGATTGACGGCCAACATGCATTATGTAGGATTTAGAGTTGTTGACCTTAAGGTCCCTATCAGTCATAAAGATGTTAAAAGCATTCAAGAGTGCCTGGAGACCCTTTTCAGTTCTTGAAATTAAAACCGCATCATCTGCATATAAAAGTACAGGAATACCCCTCCTGCCGACTCTAGGGCAATCCGATTTTACCTCCTGAAGTACGGCATCTAAATCATTCATATAAAAATTGAAAAGAAATGGGGCCAAGATACAGCCCTGACGCACTCCCTTTTTAATACAAAAGTTTCCCATGGTTTCCCCATTGGATGAGAACCTAACATTGGCTCTGGTGTCACTATGCAAATCCACCAAAAAGTCCACAATCCCCTTGTCAACACCTTTCTCCCTCATGGTCTGCCACAGCCTTCCCCTGTTAACACAGTCGAAGGCCGATGACAGACCCATGAAGGCAAGGTGTACTGCTCCCTTCTGTACCACAGTATATTTATTCAATATGAGAAACAGGTTAAGACACTGTGTTATAGTAGAACGGCCTTCACAGAAGCCGTATTGGGAATTTGACATAATGTTATTATCGGCGGACCAATTTGCTAAACGCTGCAGTAATATTCTCCCCATGATCTTAACCATAGAATCTATTAGTGATATTGGACGATAGCAGAGAGCACTTCCCCTATCTCCCTTCTTGAAAACAGGGACAATAGTTGACAATCCCCAAGACATCGGACAACCCACTATGGCAGCAGCATTAAATACTGATACCAGGATGGGTGCCCAAAAGTTTGGATCTGATTTATAGAGATCCGGTGGGATTCCATCTGGTCCAGGAGCTTTATTTGCTGTGTGGCCCTCTTCAGGCGTGGGTCTCATGCTCTCCATTCCACTGGAGTCAAGCTAGCCTGGCAGATGGGAGTGAAACCCCGAAACTGGTCCCAGGATGATTGTTTCCAGTCCAGGGAGGACCTGGCATGGCAGTTCGTGCTGAACTGTTCCCATGGGGAGCAGGGTCAAGGCTGATTTACATATGGCTGGGTTCAGACTGGAATGGCATGGGAAGGAAATAAATGAAGGATTTAGCCCCATCTCTGTACTGAGGTGAATGTATGACATTGTTCTGAATTCTGTCCATAAATTGTTCTTTTTGCATCTCTTAATTGGAGCACAGGGAGGTGGATCTGCTTGTGGTTCTCAACAGTGCAGGATGACTGTTTCATCTCCTCTGACTCTCAGTTTTGGTGTTTGAGTATGAAGTTCCAGGTGGGAGAAGGACAGGTCCAGCAGCACCCCAAGGTCCCTTGCCAACAGAAATCCTCCCGCTCAGATACTAGGACACATTCAATGGGTACCTTGGGACTAAAAATGACCCTCCCCTGGGCCCCTCCCCCCCTTGCCCACTCCCATTCCAGGGAGACCAGAGCAATAGCATGGGCAAAGTCCTGACCATGTGCCTGGGTCACCGTGCATACCTTTCCTGGCAGATACTCCTCTGTAGAAAAGAGCCTTTCCACCACTATGGTCTGTCTAGCACACATATCCCCAGACCAGTGGCAGGGACCCCGTTCATGATGATCTTGTGGAACTGACGTCTCCCACCCTCAGGGATCATCAATGTACACTCTGGGTTCACCTCCCAACTGAGGAACATGAGGCATGCTCTGCCCTCTGCTCCTGAGGGATTACTTCCCCTCAAGGCAACATCGGGCCAGACCTACGGAGTTCCAATCAGTGGGTGGTTTTACGGTACAGACAGGGCCATGCTGCTTGTGCCATAGCTGGAAACAGTCAAAGCACTAGGGATGGAAAAAGGTAGCCCTGGGCCACCGCCTATCAGAACCTCTCTCTCCGAGTCTCAGAGGGGGCTTGAGAACCCTTTTCACCACATTACTTAAGGGCAATTTTTGGAACTTTTCAAATTTTACCCTGGACCACCCTCTTACTCTTCTGGGGGACCTAGAAACCCCTTCTTGGTGTTATTCCAAAGTACCTTCTGAGACACTCAGGTATTGATCCAAGGGTCACCCTTCTCTGTGTACAGTGAGACTTGAATCAACCGGGTGTTGGCGCAGCTCTGTAAAGCAATTACTGAACATTTGCTCTTTCAGAATTAAATTGTATTGGCCATTACGGTCATTCACTTTGCTGCCCGGCAACCAACCATTTAGTTCCTTACTGGATCCATGAAATCAACCCAAGACTTGTTAGATACTTTCTGACTGTCCCTGAACTTTAAACGGTATCTCTCTGGGGTAAGACCAAACTTGACAACAAGGGCTTCCTTCAGGGGGCATACCTTATACTCCCAGCCCTATCAGGTCCAGTTAGGGCAGAGGTCTTCCATCTGTGGGGCGTGACGCCCAGGGGGGGCCATGGAGTCCCTGGAAGGGGGTCGAAGAATCCCCAGCTTGACTTGTCCCTGCAAAAAGTCAGCCGTGCTGAGACAGCTAATTTAGTTTGTTATCAGTTGCTTGCCTGAATGAAGGCAAATGTGTCTCATCAGTTAATCTGCAAGTGTAAATGGTGCTTGGGAGCAGTTCTGGCTCTTTGTGGTGAGAAAGATTTATTTTGTTGATTGACAGTGCAGTTAACAACTGAGCTGGGAAGTTCTTCCTTTTAATTTTAACTGCATTTACACAGCTCATAGTACCCCTAAAGAGCAGTTGAAGGAACAGTTATGTAAAAAAGAAATGCATTACATATGCTCTGGTATTATTAAAATCTACATTTTGAAAGCACCATTTTATCGTAAAACAATTTGCATGTTTTGCAGCGTTCTAGCTGTGTGTAATGCAAGTATAAAAAATTGACTTACATATTCACAGTGCTTTCTGTCACAGGCTGTGACTACGTAGCACTAGACATGCACATCACTCTTCTCCACTGCACCAATCAAGATTTAATTCTATGTTTCTCTGGTTACACTCAGACCTCTGCATTGCATTAACTAATAGAGGTTTCATGTAGTACTACAGTGCATTTCCCACTGAGCATGAACTTTTTTTATTTATTTTTCATTTACGCTGTCTTGGGGATGTGCCTTGCATTTACACTGTGTTAAGTTAGCATGAGCTTATTAGAAGTTTATACACCAATTTTCCTTTCTGCTGCCTCTGCACACAGCACACATTATTACAAATGTTTAGAGTCTAGCAGACTGTTTTGCTTCACATGAGAATAATATGTTTTCCTATAGCAAGCAGCTTTGCTTGGTAAGCTTTGTCTGAACAGTGAGTGCCGAGGCCTTCAAGGTTATTTCAACACAGTGGTTGTTGTTCGGTCTGATCAGCGCACGTTCTAGACATAACATATATGCAGCTGTGGCCACCTCTGATTTTGGCGCGTTTAATAATACACTGCGCCGGCATGCAAACACACTTTGGAGAACATTCGCATGCAGAGAGCTGGTGTATAAAATGATGTGATCCATTTCTACTAGGACCAGAGGTATGGGGGCGCCCTTGTAAACCCAAGAGACCTTCTGTAGATATAAAATAACCTAATAGCAAGAGAGTGTGAAATCTAGGCATAATCTAGCCTATTTCCATTTAGCATTTTAACATGCTTTCTCCTATTGTATTTTTTGGAATAGTAACTATGCTGATAATCTTGTTGCTTATAATATGTCCGCTTGTATTAGCTAAGATACTGCGCCTGAGAACACGGCATTAGAAATACATTTTTCAAACTTGCATGTGTCTTCATTTACTCCCCGTTTTGGACTGATATGAGAGTATAACGAAAGAGTGTTCATGTGTTCCAGATTGCCTGAGGTATTCTAAGTTACATGTTCTGGGTTGTCTAATCATTGGGGGTATGGAAGAACCAATGAGACACTGATTGCTAGTCTGGTAAGGGATTTTGGCTACTAAGGTGAGTTTTGGCACAACCTAATTCATTGAGGTTCCAAGCAGTTCTGTGTATAAGCAGAATCCCTGCTACATGGCGCCCTTACGTTGGTGGTCTTATTATATGACGCTTGAGTAGTACTTAGTTCAGTCCTTAACCCCTTCGCTATTGTTTTCGGATAACAGTGGTGTCGGACAAACCTACCTATAGTTACATAGGTCTTTTCCAGCTTGAATCTATTCAAATAGTTTTCTTTCGAATTACTACCCAGTTGTGCTACTAAGTTTTACATTGTAGCTTGTTCTTCTCTGTGACACTATGGCTGACATTGTCATCCCGCAACATAGTCGCATTGCGGTTTGCAATCATTTGCAGGCATACAATGTTGGTTTGGAGGGCATGTCAGTGATTTTGGTCGTAAGTGCTGAGGTTGCTTACCCGTTTGAGATATTCTACTCTTGGGTGACGTTTCCTGCAGTAGAAGCGGCTACGCAGGTTTTTCACACTTACACTCACACAGCCGTGCCCAGGGAATACTTCCTTTATAGGACACAGGAGATTCCGATTTCTGCATGGCAGCACCGTGTTTGGTTTGATGGCGCCCTTCCTCACAGTGTAACGGCCGGTAAATTGGGTCCTTTGTCCATTCCAGGCACTTCCTGGACGGTTTTGCCTGGATTCACCCCGCATCCTCGTGCGAGGCAGGTCCCCGTTGCAGAGTTACGGACCCTATATGACTCTTCTATTAGTGTAATTCGGGCCCTAGATCAATATATTACCCGCAATTTCCAGGGCAGGGCTCCTGGTGTTGCGGCCTGTTAGAAGCGGCTGTCTCTAGTTGGCAGAGGTATACACTTCTGACAAATAGGGACACACCTTTTCTAGTCAGGGCAAGGGGATCACACACTTAGATAACCCCTGCTCACCCCCTTGGTAGCTTAGCAAAGCAGACAGGCTTATCTCAGAGGCAGTGCGTTAAGCATTTATGACCACATACAGTAATAAAGTAAATACACTACAAATGGACACGACAAAGTAGTATTATAAAAATAAGGATGTTTATATAAGGCTTAGCACAAGACCAAATAACGACAAAAATATACCACAATCTTAATAAATACTCTTGGAAGGAAAAATAATAGTTCAAGTACGGTTTCTTCTTAGCACAAAGTCTTTAGTAACAACAGCAACTCTTCTTCTTTAAAACACAGTTCTTGGCAACAATGTAACCCACATGGGAGTCACACGACGTCGAGGCAAAGTTAATCCAAAGGTTCGGCGTCGACCGCGAGGAGCGCTACGTCGAGCCCGGAGTTCCACAGACCCCCACAACACAGTACCTTGGAAAAGTGAAGCACTCGATGATCAGCGGCGTCGAGATGTCCGGCGTCGCGTCTTCGGCCTCGGAGTCGGGGCGATCTGCAGCGGCATCGACAGATGTCAGGCAGGAGCAGCGCTCACGAGGTGAAGCAGGATACGGCGTTGTCGTCGATGTCGATGTTGCAAGAGTGAGCAGCGCTCACGGCGTCGAGAGGGCTCGGCGTCGATGCGATCAGCAGCGGCGTCGACACAGGGTCACGTGGAGCTGGAGCCGAACTCGCTACTCACTGGCGTCGCTACTGGCGTCGATCGGGCCCGGCGGCCGGCATCGAAGGTGCGGGACACTGGAGCCGTTACTCACGATGTCGAGCTGGATTCGACGGCGTCCGTCGGCGTCGAGATTGCTGGATTCTTCAGAGGTGCTGGATTTCAGGTTCCAGCAACAAGCACTTTTAGCAAATAGATGAAGTATTTTGGCCCTGTGACTTCAACAGGAGGCTGGCACTCTTCCAACCCTTGGAGATTTTCTTTAGCAAGTTTGAGAGTACACACTCAGTTCCTCTCTCCTGGTTCCTTGGCAAAAATAAAGAAGCAACTGCAGGATTCCCCCAACAAACAGCACACTGGCAGAAGGGGTAGGCAAGTCCTTGGATCAGTAGGCTTCTTGTCCTTGGTTCAGGTTTCCTTGTCAGAAGTGATCTAAGTTCTTGGTTCAGGGGTCCTTCTCTTATACCCCTTTTTGGCTTTGATCCCTTTGTCCATGCAGGGGAATTTCCCCCCATCTCGGGTTTGTTGTGGGTGTTGCCAGGCCGAGGCACCTGGCCTATTCACTGTGCAGGGCAGAGTCTTCAGCCGCCCAGCAGGAGCGGAGCAAGCATTGTCACTGGCAGGGGCAGGGCCATCAGTCGCCCGGTAGGAGGTGGGGCCAGGAAAGTCCCTGGCAGGCCCAGAGTCATCAGTCGCCTGGCAGGGGGGCGGAGCCAGCATTGTATCAGGCAGGGCAGGCTATCAGGAGCTACTCTTCCCCTACTCTCAATGCAAATGCCCCACTCACCCCACACTGACTCATTCAGACCTCTGGAGCCACCCAGCTCCTGTCACACGCACACCAGAACCAGCAGAGACCGGTAGACAGTTAGACAAGAAAATAGCTACTTTCTAATAGTGCTATTTTCAAACACAGAGTCCAAAAACCATCCACCCAAACGGATGCGTTATTAAACCCTGAGTTCAGGGATACCAAACTCGACATTGCACCATGCTCCCCGAGCCCGCTAGGATTATAGCATTAATAATCCTGGCAGCCCATTCTAACTGATGGAGAGCAGGTAACCTTACAATAGTGAAAAACGGCTGTAACGGAAAATACGGAAAATATGGCTGTAATTCACTATTAGGACATGCCAACCTTGTCAGGCTTGTCCTACCTTATGCTTACAATGCACCCTGCCCTTGGGCCTACCATAGGGGTGACTAACATGAAGTTAAGGGAAGGTTTAGGGACTGGCAAGTAGGTGTACTTGCGCAGTCTGCGTGACAGTACCAGACTGCACGTAGGTCTAGCAATGGCAGACCTGTAGACATACTTTTACTAGGCCGCTTCTGTGGGTGGCACAACACGTGCTGCAAGCCCACTAGCAGCATTTGTATTTACAAGCCCTGGCACTCCTGGTGCACTCTACTAGGGACTGACAGTAAACCAAATAAGCCAAACATGGAATTCAATCAATACAGCAATTTCACATAGGGAGCACTTGCACTGTGGCACTGATCAGCAGTGGCACAGTGCCCAAAGCAATATACCAGCAAAAACATCGTAAACAGAGGAGGCAAACAGAAAAAATGGAGGAGAGACTCATGCCAATGATGTCAGGTCTAACACGTGTCCCCTCCAGCTGAAATGTGGGGAGAACTACCCTTACCCTAGGGAGTCCTCATCACTAAGGCGGAAAAATCTGGACAGACCATCAGCATTGGCGTGATCTGTGCCAGGGCGGTGTTCCACCGTGAAGTCCATTCCCTGTAGGGAAATGGACCACCTCAACAGCTTTGGATTCTCACCCCTCATCTGCATCAACCATCTGAGGGGCCTGTGGTCTGTCTGAACCCGGAAGTGAGTCCCAAACAGGTAGGGTCTTAGCTTCTTCAGCGCCCAGACCACAGCAAATACTTCTCTCTCTATCGCACTCCACCTCTGTTCCCTGGGGAGTAACCTCCTACTGATGAAGGCTACAGGTAAGTCTCGGCCCTCTTCATTCACCTGAGCTAGAACATCCCCCACGCCATGCTCTGAAGCGTCCGTCTGGACAACAAATTCTTTAGAAAAATCGGGTGCCTGGAGTATGGGTGCTGTGCACATTGCAGTTTTCAGGGTGTCAAAGGCCGTCTGACAGGCGTCAGTCCAGATCACAAGTCTTGGCTGCTTCCTGGAAGTCAGCGAAGTCAAGGGGTGCACAATGTTACCATAATCCTTGACAAACCTCCTGTAGTAACCCGTGAGACCCAAGAAGGCTCTCCTGAGTCTGGGTTTTGGGCGGTGCCCATGCCAGGATGGTATCAATCTTGGGTTGCAGGGGGGCCACCTTGCCGCTCCCTACTTGGTGCCCCAAGTACACCACTGAACCCGGCCAAATTTGGCACTTACTGGCTTTGATTGTGAGGCCTGCTCTGCGCAGGGCCAACAACACTTCCTGGAGGTGGCTCAAGTGTTCCTCCCAGCTGGCGCTGAACACTGCGATGTCGTCCAGGTAGGCGGCACTGAAATCCTCCAGTCCAGCCAAGACCTGGTTGACCAACCTCTGGAAGGTGGCAGGGGCATTCTTCATCCCAAAGGGCATAACCCGGAACTGGTAGTGCCCATCTGGTGGGGAGAATGCTGACCTCTCTTTTGCCCCATCAGTTAAGGCGATTTGCCAGTACCCAGACGTTAGATCAAACGTACTAAGGTACCGGGCAGCCCCTAACCGATCTATGAGCTCATCAGCTCTGGGGATGGGGTGCGCGTCAGTCTTGGTGACTGAATTGAGTCCTCGGTAATCCACACAGAACCGAAGTTCTGGTGAAGCACCAGGCGCGGCAGCCTTTGGGACCAAGACCACTGGGCTGGCCCAAGGACTGCTAGAGGACTCAACCACCCCTAAGGCAAACATTTTGGAGACCTCCTCCTTGATGTATGCTCTGACCTTGTCAGTCACTCTGTAAGCCTTGTGCTTCACAGGAGTGCTGTCCCCGGTGTCGACGATTCAAAAAGGGGGTGGTGATGGACAGAGTATCTGAGTTAATCAGAACACTCCTATCCAGTCAACAGATCAGGGCTTTATCCATCACCGTTTTTTAGCTCACTGCACCGTCCCCGGTGTCCACATCATGGACACACCACTGAGTGACACCAGGAATCAAGGAGAACAGATCAGGGAATTGTCCCAACAATTGGCGACAATCCTGCTGCTGCTCAGGGGTCAGTGTGTCAGAGAGGACAACACCATCCACTGACCCATCTTGCTCTTTTGCATACAGGAGGTCAGGAAGAGGCTCACTCTCCTCCTCCATTCCAGCATCTGTATCTAGGAGCATGCCCACTTCGGACCTTTCTAAGTGGGGCTTCAAACGGTGGACATGCAGGACCCGCAAGGGGTTCCTGGGAGACTTCAAGTCCACCATGTAGGTGACATCACTCTTTTTCTCCACAACCTCAAATGGTCCAGTCCACCTGTCCTTGAGCGCACAAGGTTCCACAGGGGACATGACCCAAACTTTCTGTCCAGGCTGAAGCTCCACCAGAGTGGCATTCAGGTCGTACCACCGCTTCATCTCTTCCTGGCTGGTCTCCAGATTTGCCTGAGCAAGATCTCTGAAGCGCCTAGTCTGGTTCCTAAAGGCCAGCATGTAACTGTATACATCCTGGGGAGGTTTCCTGGGAGATTGCTCCCGGCCTTCTTTGACCAGACTCAAAGGTCCTCTTACCGGGTGTCCATACAAAAGCTCAAAGGGGCTGAACCCTAGAGACTTCTGTGGCACCTCACGGTAAGCAAACAGCAGGCATGGCAAGAGGACGTCCCATTTACGCCTCATTGGTACTTCAAGACCCATAATCATGCCTTTAAGGGTACGGTTGAATCTTTCAACCAACCCATTACCTTGAGGGTGGTAAGGAGTGGTGAACTTGTAGGTTACCCCACACTCCTTCCACAGAGACTTCATATAGTTGGAAATGAAGTTGGTGCCCCGGTCTGACACCACCTCTCTGGGGAACCCCATTCGGGAGAAAACACCCATCAGTGCCCGTCTCACCACGGGGGCCGTCACTGTTCTGAGAGGGATGGCTTCCGGGTACCGTGTGGCATGGTCCACCAAGACCAGGATGAACCTGTTGCCCATGGCTGTCTTGGGGTCCAGGGGCCCAACAATGTCAATCCCCACCCGGTCAAAGGGGGTACTGACCACGGGAAAAGGTTGGAGGGGAGCCTTCTGCTTCCACCCGCTTTTCCCACTTGCCTGGCAAGTTTGACAGGTCTTGCAATGGATATCTGTATCCCTTCTCATCTGAGGCCAATAAAAATGGGTGACAAGCCTGTCATAGGTCTTGTCCTGCCCCAGATGTCCATCTAACGGAACGTCATGAGCCAAACCCAGTAGGAAGGCTCTGAAGCGCTGGGGTACCACCAGCACACGGGCTGACCCAGGCTCAGCAGCCTTAGGCTCGCTATACAGGAGATCGTTCTCCCAGTAGACCAAATGTGACCCTGACTGATCACCTGTTGTATGGGCTGAGGCCTGCTGCCTCATACCCACAAGAGAAGGGCACACTCCCTGTTATGCACAAAATTCTTCCTTGGAGGGACCACCATCCTGCTGCCAGTGGGTCAGCTCGGGCAGGTCTCCCAGTTCAGCAACTTGTTCACCTGTGGGTTCCAGGGCATTCCCCTCAAGGTCTGCCTCCTCCTGGACCACGGGAACTACAGGGGCCGGTTTCCCGCGCCCCCTGCCTCTTCTCTTCACAGTTGGGTCCTGGGCCATTCTTTCAGGCTCCAGAACCCCATCAACACCCTTACTTGCTGTCATCGAGCGAGTGGTTGCACACACCCACTCTGGCACACCCAACATTTTCAAATGTGTCTCCCTCTCCACCTTAGCCCAAGGGGAGTCTTCCAAATCATTGCCCAGGAGACAATCAACAGGCATGGCGGGCCTTACAGCAACCTGAAGAGTACCTGAAACTCCCCCCCATTCAAAGGGAGCCTGAGCTACCTCACACTCTCTCTGGGAGTTGTCAGCAGCTATCACAGGGTAGAATGCGTGGGGAACAACCTGCTCTCTGGACACCAAGTGACACTTGACAGCTGTCACACTCGCTCCGGTGTCTCTGAGAGCTTCCACTCTATGGCCATTAATGGTCACCCACTGCCTATATTTCTTAGTGTTACTAGGCAGAGGGGGTGGAGGGACCATTTCCATGTCTCCTAAAGAGACCAGGGACATCTCTGCTGGACCTTCCCCACCATGGGCAACCATCTCCTCCCCTCCCAGGGCTACACTCGCCAACTGACGGGGGGCTGCACGGGGTGGTGCACTAGAATTCTTCAAGGGACACTGGGGATCATAAAAACGGTGTCCCACCTGTTTACAAGCGAAGCAGGTCATTGGGCCCCTATGACCAGGTTTACCTGTCGGGGCCTCTGATTTCTTCACAAGGGGAGGCTGGGAACCCTTCCCTTGGTTCCCTTGGAGATTACTTTGGGGCCCTTTCTGGAACTCCCTCTGTTTACCCTTGTCCCCACCACTCTTCTGCTGGGGACCCTGCCCACCTTTGGCTGAGTCTCCCACTGGACCCTTGTGGACCCTGGTACTGACCCAGCGGTCCGCCTCCTCAGCAAGTCTTCTAGGGTTAGATATCTTGCTATCAATAAGGTGCTGGCGCAGCTCTGGAAAACAGTTATTAGACAAGTGCTCCCAAGCAAACAAATCATAAAGAGCATCATAACTTTCCACTTTGCTGCCCTTTACCCAACCATCCATGGCTCTGCAAAAAAATGACACATATTCAACCCACGTAGTACCAGGCAATTTCTTACATTCTCTAAAGGCCTGTCTGTATTTTTCTGGGGTTAGGCCATACCTTAACATTAAAGCATCTTTCATATGAGCATAAGACATCCTATCCTCAACAGGCATGTCTAACAGGGTATCTCTTCCCTCATTCACAAAGCGACCCCACAACCCCGCTCCCCAATCCTTCTCAGGGACCCGGTGGGCCAACAATGCTAACTCATATGCTTTAAACCATTGACCAATATCCTCATTCTTCTGAAAATCTTTGATCACATCTTTAGGAAAATAAAACCTACTTTCTGCAGGCACAGATGGGATGCTGCCACCAAAGGTATTCAATTCTAAATTCTTAGCTTTGAGCTCCATGTCCCTCACCATTTTCTCACGCTCAAAAGCTAACTTTTCTCTTTCAAACTCCAACCTTTTGATCTCCATATCAGCTTCTCTCCTGCCTCTTGCATTCTCTATCTCCAACTGCCCATCTATCTTAAGTTTTGCCATTTCCATGTTGTATGCTCGCTCCTTCGCCCTTTCTTCTCTTTCTTCAGGAGAAAGACCCTTGGAGGAAACACTGCTGCCGGGAGGGGATATGGGCCCATTCACTGGCACCTCCTCCTCCCCTTCCCCTGTCGGTACCACCACCGGATCAGAGGGATCTCTGGCCTCTAACCAGGCCTCCAATGCTTTGAGATATTCTTCCTTAACTTTGAGGCCTGTTGTAGGAACTTTAAATTGCTTGCAAAAGGATTTCAGCTGCTGTAACTTGTAATCCTTTATCTTACTCCTATCAAACTCCTCCACAACAACAGGGGTAGTGACTCCGGCATCACTCATGGTCAAAACTGGCAGTTTCAAAAATCAAGCTCCAGGAAGCGGAGAACAAAAATAGAATCCTACCAAACAGATTGTGGCTGCGCTATGGTCTGCTTTCACTATGTAGCGCACACTAATCACTGCACATTGGTCATAAATGCAAAGTTCAAATCCTCATCGCTGACCCACCAATGTTAGAAGCGGCTGTCTCTAGTTGGCAGAGGTATACACTTCTGACAAATAGAGACACACCTTTTCTAATCAGGGCAAGGGGATCACACACTTAGATAACCCCTGCTCACCCCCTTGGTAGCTTGGCAAAGCAGACAGGCTTATCTCAGAGGCAGTGCGTTAAGCATTTATGACCACATACAGTAATAAAGTGAATACACTGCAAATGGACACGACACAGTAGTATTATAAAAATAAGGATGTTTATATAAGGCTTAGCACAAGACCAAATAACGACAAAAATATACCACAATCTTAATAAAGACTCTTGGAAGGAAAAATAATAGTTCAAGTACGGTTTCTTCTTAGCACAAAGTCTTTAGTAACAAAAGCAACTCTTCTTCTTTAAAACACAGTTCTTGGCAACAATGTAACCCACACGGGAGTCACACGACGTCGAGGCAAAGTTAATCCAAAGGTTCGGCGTCGACCGCGAGGAGCGCTACGTCGAGCCCGGAGTCGCACAGACCCCCACAACACAGTACCTTGGAAAAGTGAAGCACTCGATGATCAGCGGCGTCGAGATGTCTGGCGTCGCGTCTTCGGCGTCGATCGGGCCTCGGAGTCGGGGCGATCTGCAGCGGCGTCGACAGATGTCAGGCAGGAGCAGCGCTCACGAGGTGAAGCAGGATACGGCATCGTCGTCGATGTCGATGTTGCAAGAGTGAGCAGCGCTCACGGCGTCGAGAGGGCTCGGCGTCGATGCGATCAGCAGCGGCGTCGACACAGGGTCACTAGGTGCTGGAGCCAAACTCGCTACTCACTGGCGTCGCTACTGGCGTCGATCGGGCCCGGCGGCCGGCGTCGAAGGTGCGGGACTCTGGAGCCGTTACTCACGATGTCGAGCTGGATTCGGTGGCGTCCGTCGGCGTCGAGATTGCTGGATCCTTGAGAGGTGCTGGATTTCAGGTTCCAGCAACAAGCACTTTTAGCAAATAGATGAAGTCCTTTGGCCCTGTGACTTCAACAGGAGGCTGGCACTCTTCCAACCCTTGGAGATTTTCTTTAGCAAGTTTGAGAGTACACACTCAGTTCCTCTCTCCTGGTTCCTTGGCAAAAATAAAGAAGCAACTGCAGGATTCCCCCAACAAACAGCACACTGGCAGAAGGGGTAGGCAAGTCCTTGGATCAGCAGGCTTCTTGTCCTTGGTTCAGGTTTCCTTGTCAGAAGTGATCTAAGTTCTTGGTTCAGGGGTCCTTCTCTTATACCCCATTTTGGCTTTGATCCCTTTGTCCATGCAGGGGAATTTCCCCCCATCTCGGGTTTGTTGTGGGCGTTGCCAGGCCGAGGCACCTGGCCTATTCACTGTGCAGGGCAGAGTCTTCAGCCGCCCAGCAGGAGCGGAGCCAGCATTGTCACTGGCAGATGCAGGGCCATCAGTCGCCCAGTAGGAGGTGGGGCCAGGAAAGTCCCTGGCAGGCCCAGAGTCATCAGTCGCCTGGCAGGGGGGCAGAGCCAGCATTGTATCAGGCAGGGCAGGCTATCAGGAGCTACTCTTCCCCTACTCTCAATGCAAATGCCCCACTCACCCCACACTGACTCATTCAGACCTCTGGAGCCACCCAGCTCCTGTCACACGCACACCAGAACCAGCAGAGACCAGTAGACAGTTAGACAAGAAAATAGCTACTTGCTAAAAGTGCTATTTTCAAACACAGAGTCCAAAAACCATCCACCCAAACGGATGCGTTATTAAACCCTGAGTTCAGGGATACCAAACTCGACATTGCACCATGCTCCCTGAGCCCGCTAGGATTATAGCATTAATAATCCTGGCAGCCCATTCTAACTGATGGAGAGCAGGTAACCTTACAATAGTGAAAAACGAATATGGCTGTAATTCACTATTAGGACATGCCAACCTTGTCAGGCTTGTCCTACCTTATGCTTACAATGCACCCTGCCCTTGGGCCTACCATAGGGGTGACTAACATGAAGTTAAGGGAAGGTTTAGGGACTGGCAAGTAGGTGTACTTGCGCAGTCTGCGTGACAGTACCAGACTGCACGTAGGTCTAGCAATGGCAGACCTGTAGACATACTTTTACTAGGCCGCTTCTGTGGGTGGCACAACACGTGCTGAAAGCCCACTAGCAGCATTTGTATTTACAAGCCCTGGCACTCCTGGTGCACTCTACTAGGGACTGACAGTAAACCAAATAAGCCAAACATGGAATTCAATCAATACAGCAATTTCACATAGGGAGCACTTGCACTGTGGCACTGATCAGCAGTGGCACAGTGCCCAAAGCAATATACCAGCAAAAACTTCGTAAACAGAGGAGGCAAACAGAAAAAATGGAGGAGAGACTCATGCCAATGATGTCAGGTCTAACACGGCCCTTCCAGCAGGACCAAGCGGAATGAAGCTTAGTCCCGTGATGGTCAATGCAGTAATGGGCCAGCGGCCCCAAGATAAGGATGATATGCCTTTCTGGCTTGCCGAGAAATTTGACCAGCTGGAGGCAGTTTTTCCTAATTCGAGTCCCGTAGAAAAACACAGGATTCTTACAATTAGTTTACCCAAGGATTTGGTACCAGAGGCCGGTGACTGTGAGTCATGGGGTAGGATTTTTGCGGCGGTGTACACGAGGTGCTTCGGCACTCCGTCAATGGCTGTCCTTCTGACGGTCATTAAGCGTGTTCAGGACGAACACGGACCTGAGGCTGCGGTTGAATTGTGAATGAGACTCATGGGCTCATTTGATGTAGTTTCCGATCTGGTCGTTTCTAATATAAAGGGAGATGCGGTAAACTTTCAAATGGCTAATGCCTTACGCGATGACCCCGATGCCGACAAACCCCGACAGTTACCGAGAATTATTACGGCTGCGTATAAAACCATTGGCCGCAATAGTTTAGGTGTCAAGCCTTTTACTGCTAAAGATAAGAATCAAACCCAGGGTCCAAAGTCTGAAATAGACGTTCAACCCACAGCTCCAAAGAAAAATTGGAACAGAAATAAAAAGCAGGGGAAACAGCAACAGAAACAGGAGTCCCGTCCCCCATCACCAGTGCCTGCGTCTACTGAGCGCGTTTATGATTTGAGCGACCCCACTCCGATTAAGTCGCCTGATAGATTTCAGGTTCCTGATCAACGCTCTCCTCGTTCTTTACAGGACACATCGGCCTCATCGTCCGGTGGTGGAGGCGGCGGCAGAGGTCGGGTGGCCAGCAGAGTCGCGACCAACCCGCCCCAAAAGACGGCAAAGGCAAGCAGGACGATTCTTCACAGAAAATACCCCAGTTTCAGAAAAAGAAAGTTGCGCTTTAACAGCGAGATATGCCACAGATAGTGAGAACGCAGCTTCGGAATCAGACATGGGCGCTGACGTTGTTGGACAGCGCGGCGGAGATTACCATAGTGCGAGAGGCCCTGCGTCCACTACTGAAGGTGACAGCGACTGACCGATATGTTGTTGTGGAGACAGCTGATACCAGAGTAGCTCCCCCTGATAGGCTTTATGAAATTGTCCTTTTAATTGTAGGTGACATACAACGTACCATAAACGGGGTATTTTGGGAAAATCTTACATCTACCTATGACATTTTGTTAGCGGAAGCTGACCGGCCCCCACCTTTTGTTCTCTCGGCTCCAAGAGGGGAGGAGGTGATCCTCCCTAGTTTCGCCCACACAGTCTTGAAGGAGCATGCGCTGAATTTTGCAGAAGAGTGGGCAAAGCTGTACCGTACGCACTGTGGTTGGGCTAAATTTTCCCCACACCACGAGATTCCCTTACGATCTATGCCACAGCCTCAACCTCAATATCCCATCCGACGTGAAGCTAAGGGTTCCGTTGCGGAAATCCTTGAACTATTGAAATATTAAGGTGTAATCGAGACTTGCGTGTCACTGATGAATAACCCGCTTTTTACTGTAACCAAGCCAGACGGTTTGTACCGTTTGGTATTGGATTACCGGCATTTGAACTCGCATTGCCGTACCTGTGCAGTACAGAATACCCAAGGCTCTGCTCTAGTGGATGGTCTTGTGCGAAAATGGTTTAAAGCCACACTTGACATATCCAACGTTTTTTTTGCCCACAATTTGGATGGTCTAAGTTTCCAATGGACCAATTTTACCTGTGGCGGCAAACAATGCCAATTCAAACACCTGGCAATGGGCTATAAGAATAGTGCAGGTATGTTTGCTGCCCGTATTGTCTCTCTCGTGGAGAGAGTTGACCCAGATGCGTGTTCGTATGTGGATGACATTTATCTCACAGACGACGAAATTTGGGCGCATCTGTGTCGCGTTGACCGCATAATTTGTAACTTTGCGGACTTCGGTTACAAATTCAACTTTGCAAAGTCTCACATTGCAGAGTACACAGTGTTGTTCCTGGGCTACGAGCTCAATAATGAAGGTCAAGGATTGGCTCCTCACTTCTTGGAGAATGCGCACAGCTGCGCGCTCCTACAACTCTGAAAAAATTACAGTCCTTGCTGGGATTTTTGAATTTCGGGTGTACTTACATTTCCGAATATGCCCAGCGTATCAAGCCTTTGTATGCTTTGATACAACCTACTTTCACCAAATCGTGCTGGCTGCCTGAACATTCAGCCATTTTGCAATCTTTGCAGGCTGATCTTCTAGATTCTAAATTCTTACTGACTCGTGATAACCACTCCAACCTGGTGATAAGAATCATCCCTGGGGCGGTGGGTTTCACTTACCTTACTTTTAACGAAGGAGACACAGTACCTATTGCTTACAAGTCACACTTGTACACTTCGGCAGAAATGCGGTTTTCCACTGTGGAAAAAGTTTTGACAGCAGTGCAAATGGCGATTCTTAAGGAACGCGCACTGTCGCAGGGAAAACGCATGTTGGTTGTTACCCCGTATCCTGCACTAGAGGCAGTGACGAAGGCCAGTGTACCAAATTCATAAGATTTGCACCCACGGTGGATACAATGGGCAGCATCTTTCATGTCTCCGGATGTCACGTTTATTTTTGATGCCTCCTTACAGTCACAAGAGTTTTTGCAGTATGAATTTGTTCATCCTGCGCCATTGACTATGCGACCTTTGGAGGATTTCCATTGTATCATATACACTGATGGTTCAACGCAAGTTGCGCATGGGTCTAAGCACGCATATGTCTCAGCTTGCGCCATTGTGGTAGGTACCATGATGAATGATGAATTCAAGTCCAAAGTCGTGCACACGCAGACTTTAGGGGACTGTACCGCGCAATTGGCAGATCTCCGTGCTCTGATGCTTGCATTGGAGTACACTGATCCTAGTGTGACGACACTTATCGTGAGTGGTTCTTACTACTGTGTCCAGTCTTACAATGAAAACCTGTTCTTTTGGATTCAGAATGATTTTCGTGACTCCAAAGGTAGCACAATAAAACATAAAAGGATCTGGGTCCGAGTGGCTGAGCTTAAAGAGCAGTTGCCACTCGTGTATGTAATTCACACTCTCGGTCATCAGCGCGTGGGAGTTCACGCTGTTGGCAATTCTTTGGCCGATGAAGCCGCAAAATCAGCAGTATGGACATATTTGGTTGCAGCAGTTACACGTTCCAAGAGTAATATTGATGATGATATCTTAGCGGCTGTAGCCGCAACTGAGAAGGGAAGTAAATATCCTAAGGGGTTCCCTTCGAAGTATTCATACCACTTAAGTCCTGATAAAGTTCCTTATGTGAAAATACCGGACGTTGGTGAGAGGTTAATTCCCAACGCGGACCGTAGGTCCACTCTTATTACAGCTACCCATGAAGGTGTTGCGTCTGCGCATGCGGGCGTTTCGGCTACTGTATCTCACTTACAACAACGTTTCTGGTGGCGAGGACTGTACAAACAGACGCGTGATTATGTCTTTCAATGTGACATTTGCCAGCAGATTAAACCTTCAACTGCTGCGCGTCCGCCCCAGACACAGTTGTACATTTCTAATAAGCCACTTGGTTGTGTTTACTTAGATCACTGCGGTCCTTTTTCTTCTGATACCGCGTATAAGTGCATCTTAGTAGCAGTTGATTCATGCGCATGTTTTGTGTGGGTGTGGCCACACCGCAGCGCTGATTCACGAACTGTCATAAGAGACTTGCGTGTCTTTGTAGGGATTTTTGCCTGTGGCACCTTTCATTCGGATCAGGGTCCTGCTTTTGCCTCTAAGGCGTATAGGGATGCCATGACTTTGTTGGGGGTCCAAGTTAAGTTTTCGTCTCCACACAGACCTGAGGGTGGTAATAGTGTTGTGGAACGAATGAACCGAGATTTAAAGCAGTCTTTGACAGCTAGAGTTATAGGCACTGGCAGGAACTGGCTGACCCACCTCAATAGCGTGCAGCGTGCCCGTAATAATCTCCCTAGAAGGTCTCTGGGTGGGCCGACCCCATACGAGATGCTCTTTGGTATCAAGATGTTTGTCCTGGACCTTAATGGTCTAAACCAGGCGGCAGTTGCTGCCTCCTTTGACGTAGATGAACATTGCAATGTTTTACAGGATCTACAAAAGACGAGAGACAGTCTTACAAAGGAACACTTGCCCTCCACATCTGAAGCTGCGTTGCAGATTCTGGTAGTTGGCTGTCTACCCCAAGTTGGAGAACTGGTTCGAGAGAAGATCGAAAACAAGAAGGAGTTTGGTCCCTCATATCGAGCTCCGGTTCCAGTGCTTGGTGTGAAGGGCACAAGAACAGTCATTTTACCACCACTTCCAGGTCGTAAAGATAACAGGTATATCTCTATTGACAATGTTAAATTACACAGAGTGGCCGATTCTTCTTAGTATGACCCCGGCAGTCTCATGTCCATCGATTTTGAGAAATTCTGTTTTGGCCTCGGCTCCTAACTCTAGGCCTGATGTTGCCCTCGGGATGCCTGCAGTTTCAGGTCCTTTATTGAGTTCACTACCTGGTTCTCACCTTGATGAGACTGAATATACTTACCCCACTGACTTATCGATGCCTGATTTGCAAACTTATTTGGCTACGGAATCCAGATTTTCATTTGACATTGACTCTCACACATCGAAGACTCCTTCGAAAATCTCAATTTTTGCATCATGGTTTAAAAAACATTTTTTGATTCCTCCTTGGACCTACATTTGGTTGTTGCGTTTTTCGATTTACCTGTTCATGTCTATTGGATTTGTGGTGTATTTTTTCCGCCTTGTCAGCGGACACTATGTTGAAGAAAGAACATGCATTCGACATATTAATGGAACATTGGCGCCCCATTCCTCATACCACAGATTGAAGAGGGACCTGGCTTTTGTTAATATCACTGCTTGGCCCGTCTTAGATGGGATTGTGTGGGATGCTATTAGATTTAAAATCCATGGGCCCACTGAGATTATAAATGTCCCAAATGTCCTAAGAGTTTCTATGGGGGATGTAATTAAACAAAATATACGTTCTGATGATTGGGATGTTCAGGCCGTAGAAGTTTTGTTTTCTGATTTGAAATATTATGCTGCCTTTGATGCTGAAGATTTGTATCTAGATTCCGCAAATTATGGTGATTTGTTTTGTTATCAACATTTTAGCAATCACTACCTGCATAAAGCAATTACCAGAAGGAATACTGTTAATTATACCCAGTGGGAACATTGTCCCGCTCCTGTACAAGGCAGTTCCAATTCTTTGTTAAAGAGGTTCTCCTATTTTACTGATTTTAATCAGTCAAATCCTAATGCATTTTATTTTAAAATGACTGAGAAGTCCACTTCCAAGGTTAGACTTACCCACACAAAATTATTGTATTCAAAGTGCTTTTTGGACCAATTGGCCATTGAAGGCTATGAGTTGTGCAAAGATACTATTTATCTTAAATCTGTTTGGGGTTTCTATAAGTTGGCAAGTGCAAGGCGCTGAGACTTTGAATCGTGAATGCCTCATCCCGAACCATATGTTGTTTTTGAAATCTACATTTCACAGATTACCTGCTTTGGAATGGCTACTACAAAAAAGTTAAATACGCCTTCCTTTCCTGGATTAGAAGAATATTCCGGTTGGAATAATAATACCAAGTTATCCATCAGAGAGTTGCAGACTCTGTTACTGAATTCGTCCTTTAACATATCCAGTTTGGATCCTAAGGGTTGGTTGCTGTGGCACAGAAGTGCTGATTCATGCCAGCATCATTTTCTGGGTTTAGCTCCAGGCTATACACAGGTCGTGGTGGATCCCCGTTTTAAAAGTGGCCATTCTGTGACTACCTATTCTGTAGGCAAATTATGTCAGAGTTGGCTCAAACATTCCACTTTGGCGTCATTTAAGCTGCATTTATCTAATTTGACTGACAATGTTGATCTGAATGATTTTGTGAAAGGCCCAGCTTCAGGCAGATCAAAAAGATGGATATATGCTATTTTCAACGAAGTTTGGAAACTGTCCCAAATTGAGGCGGCTTCCCGCAACAGAGCTATAGATCAAACAAATTTAGAAAAAGTGCTAGCAGTTGTAGATAACAGCATTAACACGCTTTCTTCCCGCATTTACACGTTAGATAATATTTTGTCGTCTGTTGTTGATATTGTGCAAGATGAAGTGTCTGCTTTGTACCATGGTCAAAATCAATTGCGTTCTATTATGCAGTTTGCATGGACTTTACAAACATTGAAAGCAGGAAAAGTGCCATGGCACTACATGAATACGTCATCATTATTTGCCCCGTTTAATTTGACTGAAAAGCAACATTTTATGTCAATGAAAAATGCAACTTTTTCTATGTTACACATTGAAAAGTTAGAACCGTCACCATTTTCTGTGGCTGAGACCAATTCGGCAACGTGGCTTATCCATGGGTTATTAACTCTACCTTTTACACTTTTCAAATTCGAAGCCTGTATGAAGTACTATGCAATTGGCAGATATGAACCTCTGGGCACCGCTTATCTCCATGAAGCTTGGTCGCTACCATTTACCTATAGATGCCTTAGTGAGGGAAAAGAGGTTTAATTGAATGGTAAGGATTGCACTACAACACCAGATCACTCATTAATGTGTAGGAATATCCAATTGCATGGTTCTTGTAACCAGAACGAGACAAATTTAGCCTGCATTTTGAAAGGTACACCAGCACCTGCTATCATACCAACATTCACATTACTGGCAAACGGGAGTTATTTACTTTTAAATAATAAAGATTGTTGTGGGATGGTGACAGGAATTCCTAACGTGGTTACCGTCAGTGAACGTGTGGTTTGCTGTAAAAATGTGATGTTTCCTCCTCCACATGGGAAGCTTGATGTTTCCATCTGGCTGATGATTCCGACCTTGAAAGCAGAGTTCAACAAGATGAGTCGTATAAGAGCTCTATTGTCCAAGAAAGAAGTCGCCCTCACATCTGCTCGTGAAACATTTGTCCTAACCCTGGGCGAAGAACTACGCTCCGTTCGCGGAGCTAGCGGAGTTTCGGCAACTCCGCGTTCCGCGGAGAACGCGTAGCTGTCGATTACTCCGCGATCCTGTGCGTAGCGTAGTTCTCGCGCGCTGAATAACATTATCGTGTGCGCGGCAATGGCTTTCCTTGGTTCTGCGTTCGCTTTTTCCTGGTCGCGTGTGCCACCATGTTTGGAAACACTCTCGCACAATCCCGTGCGACTGTGCGAACGCGATAACGTCATTTGGACGCGCGATAGCGTCATAAGGATGCGCGAGGATGCTTGTTGGTAAGATAGAGTTCCCGAACACGCAGAAACTGCATTCTTGCACAGAATAACTCGCGAGCAAGTTAAAACCATAATAAATTGCCATTTTTGTTAGCAAAATTTTTTTTAAAAACCTTAAAGTTGTACCTTTGGCTGTATTTTTGGGGGGGAAGGAGCCCTCTTTTTGTTTCTACTCTTGTTTTGAAGAGTAAGGAGGAAGGAGGAAGGGCCCTTGAGTTTACAACTTCCTGTTCCTGTCCACCAGGCTCCTCCCAGTGCTTTGTCCATGTGGTGCTCACTTTCCTTTGGATTTTGAGCTGGAAGGATCACTTTCTGTGTGTGTTGGCTGCATTACTGATTTTTCTTGGATTTATTGAGGACTTTTGGATTTGGAATTCTCTTTTTCAAGTAAGTTTGTGTAATGTATGACTGAGATGTAGATAGACTTGTGTTTGTTTGATTTTTTATTTTTTTTTTAACTACAGTATTCAATCCTGTAATTAAATTATTGATGGAGGCCTGTACTTTTATGAGGTCCCACTCCCAACTTGAATATTTTTTTTAAATTTCATCCAGGCTACATAGAGAGGTACCCATGGGTCCAATCATGTTTCTGTAGTCTGTGTTAACATTTTTATTCCAGTTTGTAAACAAACATCATGGATGGCATTGGATTATGTTCATTATGCTATAGCAATGTCTGTTGTGGAATTTCTGTTTGTGGAATTTGAAATGTTTTTATTTTTTAAGCCAATAGCTCACCCTAGTACTCCATGTAGTTAGTGTGTACTAGGCATGCTTGAGTTCATTGTATTAACTTTCTGTGGTTGGCCTGGCCATGTGTTGGCGGCCATTTTATGTTTCCAGCCACTTTGCTCTTGCCATAGGCCTCCAACCTTGTGGCCTACTCTGCCAGTAGGCCAGAGGTACTACTCATAGGGTCATGAAAGATAATCAACTGTTTTTGTGGTGTACCCTTATTTTGAAAATCATGGATGGCTTGGATTGATGTAGAAAATCTTATTTTTATGTGTGGGGTATTTCAGGTTTTGGGTGTGTTTAAATACTCTGTCAATTTCTGACATTAGGTAACCCTAGGAATACAGCTTGGGTAGTTTTGGTAACTTCGCACAGTGTGAGAACGTGACCTTACATTTTTTGTCTTGTTCGCGCACTCAATATACTTGCTCGGGAACGTGAAAACGACGTTTTCTTCCATTCGCGCTGCCGAACACGCCGAAAATGTTTAATGTGTTTCTTGTGCTATAAAAAGTCCTCATTTATGTTGTCATTTGGTTGTAGTTTTCTCTTTTTGGAGCATGGACCACTTCCATTTTCTGTCCTCTATGTAATGATTTCTTGTTTATGGGTGGGGTGACCAATTTGGGCGGTGGTGGTGTGTCCATTTTGTGAAGCAAAGCATTGTCCCTTTGCCATAGGCATTATTGTCTGTCTTCTCTTTCTTGTCATGTTGTTGTTGGTGGCCAGGCCATGTGGTGGCGGCCATTTTGTGTATGCTTCCTTTGTGATTTTGCCATGTTGTTGTTGGTGGCCAGGCCATGTGGTGGAGGCCATTTTGTGTATACATCCTTTGTGAATTTTCCATGTTGTTGTTGGTGGGCAGGCCCTATGGTGGCGGCCATTTTGTGTATGCTTTCTTTGTGATTTTGCCATGTTGTTGTTGGTGGCCAGGCCATGTGGTGGAGGCCATTTTGTGTATAGTATACATCCTTTGTGAATTTTCCATGTTGTTGTTGGTGGCCAGGCCCTATGGTGGCGCCCATTTTGTGTGTCCTTCCTTTGTGCTTTTGCCATAGGCATCCAAGGTTTTTACTATTCTGGCAGTAGGGCAGAGTTACTACTACTCATAGCCATAGGTGCATTAAAGTTAATCAACTCTTGACACGCGACATTACATTTTTTGTCTTGTTCGCGCGCTCAATGTACTTGCTCGGGAACGCAAAAACAACGTTTTCTTCCATTCGCGCTGCCGAACACGCCGATTTAGCATTCTCGCGGACAATATGTCCCGAGTTGCATAAAAGTTTCTCGAAAATGTTGCATGTGTTTCTTGTGGACCCAAAAAAACCGAAGTTGTCATTTGGTTGTAGTTTTTGGAGCCTGGAACAATTCCTGTGTCTGTCTTCTTGTTTGTGGGTGGGCTGACCACGTGGGCAGCGGTGCGGCTACTTTGTGAAGCAAAACAAAGCATTGTCCCTTTCCCATAGGCATTTATTGTCTGTCTTCTTTTTTCTCTTTCTTTTCATGTTGCTGGGGGTGGCTAGGCCATGTGGTGGTGGCCATTTTGTAGGTACTTCCTTTGTGCATTTATCATTGGTCTCCCAGCTTTTGGTCTGATCTGACAGTAGGCCAGAGTCCCAGAGGTAGTAGTTAGCGGGGGTGCTGCCTTTATGTAGCTGTTTTAATTCGGTGTATGCAATTAACATCATTAGGGCATGTGTGTATGGCATTGCATTCCAAAATGTGTTGTCTGGGCAGGGGTTTGTTTGTATGTGTTTTTGTGGTGTTAGGTTTACAACCTCTGTCTTAGCCATGGGGTATTTTATTCCTTGCATTAACCTGTCATGTGCAGCAGGCATCCTCCTTTTTCTGTCCATATTGGTATATATAGGCCTGCTTGACTTTATTGGTTCTTTCTGGACTTCATGTGGCTTTGAGCTGTGGTGCTGGACTGGTATTATTTATTAGTCTTCTGTTTTGTCTTTTATACATTGGCCTGTGTGTCTTTCAATTGTTCATGTTGCCTTACTGCTTGTTTGACTGATGTTGTTCTGCCTTCTTTACTTGTAGGTGCACAAAAAAAGACTGAGGAGGTGCTGGTTGTATTTTCATCCATCGCTCGTTCTACTGCCAGACGGACTTCCTTCAGTTGTACGCCACGTGTGGTGTGTGACTCATCTGACCAGACATCTCTGCAATTTGTGCTGCTGTGAGCTGACATCAGAAGAAGATGGGCCCTAAGAAAGCTACCAGGTCCTCCACCACGAAGAAAGTTGCTGAGAAGAAGGAACAGAAGAAGGAAGTGTCACTTAAGTCTGGTATGGACCCCAAAACCTTCTTTGGGACCCCAAAAGGTACGCCTGCAGCAGCGGTGTCTTGGGTGCAAGCTGGGACCAGCACATCCGCATTAGTGGGGGCAAGCCACCATCCCAGGGCCAAGCACATGATGAGGGTCGAAGAGGTAGCCAGCCTTCTGTTTGCGAGCAGTGATACTGAGCCTGAACTAAACGTATCGCTGTCTCAAAGTAGTACACAATCCACGCAAGATGGAAGTGCTCAACAACCACCGCCAGCAGTAGATGTTCAACAACCACAACCACCGCCCGCAATAGGAGTTGTTCACCCACAACCACTTCCCGCAACAGTTGTTGAACCACAAGCACCGCCCGCAACAGTTGTTGAACAACCACAACCACCGCCCGCAACAGTTCTTGTTGAAGAACCACAGCCCGCAATAGTACTTCCTCAAGAACAACAACCACCATCTCCGCACGCAATAGTAGTAGTTGTTCCTCCCGAAGTCGGGGCAGTTCAGGAAGTAGAGCCTCATTCCGAGCAAGAAGAAGAGGAAGCCACTTCTGGAGGTGATCTATTGCCTTTGATTTCACCAAGGGAAAGGAGGGTTAGTGCATCCAGTTCTTCGCCAAGCATCCCTTCCGATGACCTTGATACGGATTGGCAGCCACAACTATCTGAGCATTCAAAGGAGAGACATCCCAAGAAGACCAGGCTAGGAAAAAGGAAGTTTCCAGCCAGGCTTGAACTGATGGAGGCCGATGTAGGTGAGCAGGATACTGCTGGTGATAAAGACGGGTCTGACACTGTCATCATCACGAGTGTTATTCCTGGTGCAGAGGATGTAGAGACCAACATTTTCACCCTATCCAGAAATGCTGCAATTAGTGATGAGCAGGTAGCACGCATAACTCCTACATACTCAACACCCAAAGTAACACCAGCTCCCATTTTTTCATCAGCGAAGGCCCGGCAGAAGCGCCACTTTAACAGAAGGAGGTAGTGGCAGTACTAGGACTGAGCTGTCACATTGTGAAATTCAACAATCCTCCAGTCCATCCGGCATTGGCAGTGGGTCCTCCTCTTCCTATGGCAGGAGACAAAAGTTTACCTCCCCAGTGTGGGACTTCTTTACGGTTCACCCATTTCAGGAGAACATTGCTGTATGCACCATTTGTCATGTCAATGTTAGTCGTGGTAAGCTTGGTACAAACTATGGTACTGGAGGCCAAACGACCCATTTGAAAAAAACACACTTAATCAGGTGGGAGAACCACCTTGCAAGCTTAAATTTTTTTAGCACTGGTGTTGGTGGGGATACTGTGGTACAAGGTCCACTCATGGTTGACCAGGAGGTAGAAGAAGAGGGAGACGATGACCTTCTATCTAGGAGTGGTACACAAAGGAGCCCTGTCGCCAGCACTGGAGTGGTAAAGTCCACATCCTCCGCATCAGCAACTTCTCAGTGGCACCAGAGTCAGCTGGAAACACCAAGGAGTGCAAAGTCAGCGATGCAAGGTGGTCCGTCTAGCATAAGTGAAAGAAATGCAAAGCAGCGTACCATTCCTAGCATGTTTAGGCAGGAGGGAAAGTACGAGCGGAACCACCCAGTAGCACGTTTGTACAATGCGAAACTTGCAAAAATGTTAGCACTGGACCTTCTCCCATTTTCATTTGTTGAGGCTGTTGGATTTCTGGAATTAGTGGCAACCCTCTGCCCAAAATGGAAGGTTCCCAGTCGCTACTATTTTGCCCGAGTTGCTGTCCCAGCACTACACCACGACGTGCTGGAATTGATTGGGAAAGCCTTACAACAGAGTGTTGTCCATTGTATCCACCTGACAACAGACATGTGGAGCAGTTGCGATGCTACAGATTTCATGTGCATCACCGCACACTGGATCTCTTTTGCAGGTGTTAAAGACAAGTTAACTTCAGGCCTCCGTGACGTTGCTGGAATTTGTAATGATACGCGCAGACATGCAACTATAGCCATGTTTGGTATGGACAAAAGTCATACTGCTGAAAACATTTTGTCTGACTTTAACACCAAGGTCTTTGAATGGCTGAAACCAAGAGGCCTTAAGATTGGTTTTGTTGCCACCGACAATGGCAGTAATGTAGTGAAGGCAATGAGAGAAGGACATTATTTCAGGGTACCCTGTTTGGCACACTGCATTAACTTAGTCGTGCAAGACTTTCTGAAAACTGAAGCCAAAGTCAGCAACATACTGATCATCTGCAGAAGAATATGCACGCACTTTAACCATTCTTTTAAAGGACGGAAGCTGCTACGGGTCATTCAGCGTGAGCATAACTTGCCAGTCAAAGCACTGATCCAGGAGGTCCCAACACGTTGGAACTCAACTTATTTCATGCTTGAGCGTCTCTTTGAGCAGTACATCCCACTGAATGCTTATGTTATGTCAAGAAGCTTAGGGGATCCTACTGTTAATCTTAAAGCCCTGACCATTGAGATGTGGCAGTGGGACCTCATTAAATGCATCACAGAGATGCTACTACCCTTTGAGGTCTTCACACGTGCAGTTAGCAGGGAGGACTGTACTATGGGCCAAGCCATCCCATTGTTGTACATGCTTGAGCAACAGGTGAAGGAGGTCTGTCAAACATACGAAGGTGACGAACAAAAAGTTGATGCATATACCTTGGCCAAGGGCTTAACCAACCGCTTGTCTACAAACGCAAGGCTCAACAATATTGTGTCAGGTGAACATTACATAACTGCAACAATCTTGGATCCACGGTACAAATTATTTCTCAGCAGTACCGCAGTAATTCCTTTTTCAGATGAGGATGTTGACAAGTACAAAACTTCCATAGCTGCGGAAGCTAATGAGTTAGAAACTGAACGGCTGTTACTTAAAGGCCTGCCACTGCCAGCCCAGGCCAGTCCAAGTACTCCTGACACAAGTTCTTCACAGCATGAGAGCAGTGCGTCTGCTTTCCAGGAGGCACCAACAGTACCAAAAGCAGCACCTACACGATCTGATTCAGCAGACCCAACCAAAAGCATAACTGCTTATTTTCTACAGAAAGGGATGGGTAAGTCCGTTGCTGTTGAAAAGGGAAAAGAGGACCAGCAAAGCCGAGCCCCAATGAACACTGAGCGGATGGTTCAGGCCAATCTGGACGACACAACAGAGGTGTTCATGGAGCAAAGCCCATTGGTCTATTGGTATGAAAGAAGGAGACAGTGGCCAGTGCTGAGCAGGCTGGCGATAAAGTATCTGGCTTGTCCTGTAGCCAGTGTCTCTTCTGAGCGGGTTTTCAGTGCTGCTGGTGCCATTGTCACATCGAAAAGGTCTAGTCTCTCCCCCAAAAGCGTGGAGAGGCTGACAATGATAAAAATGAATCAACGCTTCATACCACCAGACTATCAAGTACGTGAATCAGCGCAGGATGAAGAAAGCGAGTCCGAAGACCTCCTCACTACTGGGTTACATGACCTACTTCTGTCCGAACGCACAGAGTTTGAGGACGAGCTCCTCTTCCCTGACAACTAGGCTTTTAAATTGTTACTTTCTCCCTTCCTTTATTTGTGTTATTTTCTTATTAACAATGGCTTTCTGGTGCTAAACTGCAAATAAAAAAAAAACACAACCAAATCCATCCCCACAACTGATTCTTTTTATGTACCTACTGGAGTTGCACGACTGCTTTTATTTTCACTGTATCTTTTTATTTACCTACTGGAGTTGCACGCCTGTGCATTTGTTGACTGCAGCACTCCTCAGAGTCTTGCTCCATCTTCTTGCCTCCCACTCAAGTCAATACAATTCCATCTTGCCAGCCATACATTGGATGTTGTATGTAGATGGAGTATAGTACAATAATGTAGCCTCTAACAGTCCCTCCATAACAAGTGAACCGTACAGTCATGACTACAGCCATCCTCTATATCATTTGAAATCTGCAACTCATCACTGTCTTACTCTTAAGGCTACCACCTCTGTCTGCAGGCATTCATAGAGACTCTTCAGTGTCAATACTTGAGCAGGCATCCACAACTGAAGTCAACTTGATGTGATTTTTAAAAGGCTCGGCAGCATCTGTGATCAATCATCTGATAGTGAAAGACAAGAGCAAGACAGGTATATTAAATGAATGATGCAATGCATTGCATAGGATGTTTAGCTGACTCTGAGCAAATGTGCATGGAATTAAAGTATACTAGTAAGTTCAGACTCACGTGATGGGCAATTTTTCCATGTTATTTAATAATATAAATTATTTACGCACTTGTGATCCTACTACTACAGGTGCAGTCAGTACTTAATTTATCGTTCGTAGTCACTCACTACAGAGTAGACTGAGTTGCTGGTGCTGCTGGACTAGACGTGCCAGACCTGATAATGATGGTGACACCACACATATCATTGCACGCTGCCAGTCAGTTCGATCTGCGCTGATTGATGTACGATGTTTCTTGGAGTGGAATACAAGGTAAATACAAATAAGAGGCACAGCACAGTAGAGTAGACCCAGGCTACTTCATGTGTTTGCACTGCACTGTGCAGTGGTACAGCACAATAGTGGTATTATTGCTGACTGAGAATGACGCATTGATTTGGTTGATTAATTTTGAAAACGCTAGGTTGCTTTTTTAATTTTTATGCCCCTTTCTCTGGCTCAGGCAAATTGTTAGGTAAATGCAGTTTGTGTTACTGCGACCCTGTGTCGTGGGTCTGTTCTGTGCTGGCTCCTATCTTTTCTTGTACTTCTAGATTAATAATGATGTGCAACTAGTAGACTTATACATAACATATTGTATCGAAGCCGCCTCAGTCTGAAAGTCCTCTCTCTCTTTACGACTATTCCGCTTGTATTATTTTGTTGATCTGCACTGTATTTCAAATACACTTTGTTTAGGTCATTCACATTCTTTTGTATTTGCCTTTTCTTTTTCAATCCACACAGGCTGGACGTTGTTCACCCACTGCTATTATACTATGAGCGTCTACTCACCGTCCATTACCACTAATCATCATCATCAAGCAATTGGATGGCGGGAAACAAAGAATGATATTCTGCGTATCCTGGTTCTACATTTATTCCTTACATTCATTGGCTAGTGGATCAAATTCAACATCATAAATCATCGTCTTCCTTGTTTTGCTTTTGTTGTCTAAATGCGTACTGTTTTTATTTCTCAAACCTTTCCGCAAACCCCCGTACCCATCCATTCAACAAACCCTAACCCTCTTCCCCCGGGCTGCGTGGTTTCATTGAGGTGCGATGTTTGTTACATTAAATATACACCAACAATTTGATCACGCGCTTGCTGGGGCAGATGTGGTGAAAAGCAACAATAGTGTCAGACTCATTTTCAACAAGGCATGGCCGAGATCTTCTTCTGCTTCCCAACTCAAGCTCTGTGTATAATGCCAATTAATTTACCATTACCATCAAACAACCAATACGTAATGAATTGGCGTCATTGTTTGTGTTTAAGTTTACAGCATTATTTATGATTTAGAAAAGTTTGACGTTGACGTGAGTACCACAACTACAGTTGAACTTCTTATCTTCTCTTGCACTTACTTTCCAGTCCCCAAAACCATTGTTTTGTTTCAGTTTAGCAGTTGCAAAATTGTATTGGCTCAGTCGTGTAATCTACTGTACTTAATACTTATACTACCCCCACATTGTCTATCACAAAAATGACTGCCTCTTTCTTTTTGTCTCAAAATGCTACTGGCAGGGTCTGTCTACTACTATCTACTATCACAGAAGTTCAGAACAACATATTCTTATCCATTGTCTTGGGAAACAAATGCAGCCCACGTCATCATCAGCAATCACAGGTAAAATAAGTTTGCTGTGAGGTATAACGCAAGACAGACTGGTAGTTCTTCTAATACTACAAATAGAACTCGGTGAGGGTTTAGCGCATCTACCTGTCTGCATGTTAAAGATGTAGACAATATATTTTTTAATTCGAAAGCACTGTCCCCCCTGACCTGCATGGCCAATTAAACGTTGTGATGTTGCACAACGTACATTATTTGGTGAAACAGTCCCCCCTCCACCCCCCCAACAAACACAAATGAACTTCAAATGTTTTCTTTTGAAAATATCTTTGTCTCATTTTTATTTTAACATAACGATGATAGAAAAATAAAATATATATCAAATGTTACCCCCAGGCCCAGAGCTGTCCCTACCCTCCCCTAACCCCAACCAAATTTCAAAGTTAAATGTACACCCCAACACCCAAATCCCACCCACCAACAAAAGGATTTAAAAAGGGGCAAACAACAGGGTCCATTTCAAAGCCGGCGGGCTTTCAGGTGTTTGTCCAACATGATCTTGACACGCTCCTCTATTCCGTCCTCCAGCTTCTTCCGCTCCTCCTCAAGCTTAGTCGCTACCCGGCGGAGAATCTTTTCTTGGAATTCCTGGCACCTACATTTGCACGCATGTTGTTGGGGGGGGGGGCGCCGATGATGTAACAATTCGGCGGCGGGCGGCTGCCTGACCACGGCGACGTAGTCCTGCAGGCTTGGGGGCCGGGGCATTGGAAGAGGCAGCAGCTGCTGCCGCCGCCTCCTCCTCCTCCTCCTCGGCCTGATCCACCAGCCGGCGGTAGGCCTCTACGATAGCCTGCAGTTTCCGCTGCCGGGCCCGGACTGCCAACTCCTTTCTTGTTGGTTTTTTGGAAGGAGTAACTATAAAGAAAGAAACAGAATTGTTGTAATCCAAAATCCCCGCAAATCAAGAACACAACATTGATTCAACACATAGTGGGCGGCACAGTAGCACTAGCAAGCAAGCTGAGTACAAAAAATTGTGTTGCATCTATCTTGAACATTCTACGGCCTATATAATTAATTTGTTGGACTTTTTGGCACGGCATTATGCCTGCCCTAGTAGCACGGGTGTACTTCAACGGTCACACACATTAGAACGAACACCTGTCTTTTTCATATCTCGTTTTATATTATATACTCTGATTCCGGGAAGGCGGGAACAGTCTCAAACTAACATAAATTAACAGGGGGCAGCTAGTAGTACATGTCTAGTAGAGACTATCATTCTTTATATCGCGCAACAAACCTTATTTGGTTTGTGTTTCACCAGCAACGACCCATGCACCCAGTCGTCCCCTCCTTCCCTTGCCTTTGGGTTTGCCCAAAACACCGCTGCTGCTGAGACTATCCACTAACCACCGGTATTGGGTGTGTCTCCCAACCACGCTGGCAGCTGTGTTTTCCCCTTTCCATGCTTCAACAACAACCCATGCATCCGACTGCTATCAGCCACCTGCATTACTGTAGTGGTAATGCTAAGCATGGTAATGACAAGTAAAGGTAACATCATATATTGTCCAGTAGAGTACAGTGAGGAAGTTTTCCCCTCCCACCAAGTAATGCGGATCACTATTGAATGTAACTTACCATCGCCCGCCGCTGTTGGCTCCCCCCCCACTGCTGCTGGTGTAGGTGTAGGTGCCTCTGGTCCTCCTGTCCCCGCCAGGATCGCTGAAGCTGCGCCGCTGTCCCCGTCGGCACTGGTGGATGGTAAGGGTTCTGCACCTATAAAAATAAGTACACCTTTTTAGATGGATGCACAGCCCCCATTGTACTTGTTCACCAAGAATGGAGTTCTTCAAAACAGTTAAGTACAACGTACGTAATCAGTAGGAGTCCACATTGCATAGTACAGCAGAGTCACTACACATATTAGCATTCATTGTTATGGTATGGTACCCAAGCTCATCTCATCTGTACTGCTACTCTAGTCCTTGGAAATTGGAAGTGAACTATGTAACCTTTGTACATCAATGTATCCAGTTTTGCGCATGCTAACTCGCAGCTTGTTGCGCAGTACGAGAAGACGCCTTTGAGGCAACACATCATTGTTCAATGCATACACCTGAAGAGGTTGGAAAATAAAAGGGCCCGTATTTAAGTTTTCTATGTGGATTGTGGAATAGAGTTTGCTTACAGGTTACAACTTCTTTTTAGCATGGCTGCATAAAACTGGCCTAAATGTATTTCATACTGTCTAACGTGCACCACTTTTGTCATTAATTTTCGGCAGATGAGAAGATTTCCTTCTACGAAGCTGACATTTCCAGAGCTTACCAAAAAAGAGGCATATGTAACCAGTATACGTTCAATGGTGAGGGGTCTCCGATATTTCCCACATTTCCCTATTGTGCACTAGTAGCTGTACAAATGTTGATTACTTTATTCTGCCTTTTTTAACTCTGGATTTTTTCTGGTGGGCCCCTCGACGTATTTCACGGAACAACTTAAAAACATTGATGTTACTTACTTACTTCTAACAAAATAAAGCTTTTGAAGTACCACTTTGACTCTGAAGTTTATTTTCAGTGTCTGTTGTCTTGTAGACGCACACGAGTGAGTGAGCAAAAGGGGGTTTCTTAGGTAATGGTTTGTGTAATAAAAGCATTGGGCATCTTGGTATTGGGGTTCAGGATGTGTGATAATTGAATAATTGACCAACGACTGAGCCCATATACGTTGTCGTTCAGTGAATTGTGGGTTCCTCAGAGTTCTGTGACTGAGGTGTAAGTAAGGTCCAACCTGCCTATCAGCAGCAACATCAAATTTTCTGGTGCATACATAGTTATGTAATATGTATATGACTCCATAGAAGATAGAATACCCACAAGACTAGTAGTGGTATACTAACGTTTACAAAATACTAGACAAACATCATTCTGGATGCATACTTGGTTGGTGTCAATTGCCAAAGCAGACACATTACAGAGGAAAAAACAAGCACTGTTGGACTTACTGGGGACAGCAGCAGGATCCTCAGTAGAGGAGCTCTGTGTCTATGGTGGTTCACCCGCCGATTCGGTCCCTGCATTCTGCTTGCCCCTGGGTTCTGTGGTTCATGTAAGAAATAATAAACAAAGAGAAAAACATTGAGTGCTGTGAAACATAGACATCATTTCAAAAAACACTGCTAGAACATTAAAAGAAACAAACATTGATCTACCAAATGACTACTGCCTTGCAGGATTCACTGACTGTATACTTGTAGAAAACAAATCACATGTTCCATAAACATTCTGATTGCAGATTAATAAGTAACACAGAGGCAGTAACACCTGAACAACACCACCGATTCAAGAGATTCAAGAATGGGGTAATCAATTATCTGTGAGTAGTCATTTCTTTTTCATTTTTGCCAGCAAAATGCCATAGATCACAAGGAGGAGACATGCAGAAATTTTGTGCATACACCAGGCGCGGTGCGTCCATTGGGGCGTAGGGGCGTAGCCCCACTAAGCCCCATGGACCCACCGCGTCATCACGAAAATACAAATACAACAAATACTGAAATAATCTTGCTCGCTACCTGCCGCCCGGGAATCCGGGAGACACCCGACTTTTCTGTGGGGGGGGGATGCGGATGGGCCTGCTGCATCTGCGCAAGTTGATTTATGGGCAGAATCATGTTCGCGCATGCACAGATTGATTCCCTGTGCATTTCCCCTTAGAGAGAGGACCTGGGGGCGGGCCGCAGCCCCCGGGGTTACACAGGGGGACTGGGCGAGGAGTTATGGTGCCCCCCCAGCCAATCCCGACGGTTAGCGCGGCCGACTTTGGTGCTGGGAAACCAGGTTCGAGCCTCGTATTGTAAATAATCGTGAAATGGGAGGAGAATGTATAGATTTGTGTCAGAAGAATTGGCACATATTTAAACTCGAAGTCTTATTGTTTCATCGTGAAAAGTAGCATTCAATGGGATTAAAAATGTGGTCGGCAGTGAACTGCTTCAGAGAGCAGACGCTTCAGAGAGCAAAGCAAGATAAGAAGTTCAGGTGGAAATCAGACGTATGAATTGAGGCCGGTTATCACTGTCACGCTGTAGTCGGAAGGATGTTCACACTCTTGTCAAAGCCATTTTATTTATTCACCTTGTTACTCTTATTTATAAGCAGGAGTCTGCCCGATTTACCAAGACAAATAGGGCTCAGTTTGAGCAAAGATTTACCCTTCAATAAATCACGGAACTTAAAATAAAACAGAAAAAGAATGTGGGTTTCTGAGGAAATAGTAGCATTTACGTCACCCATCTGTATGCGTGAAACTACACGCATACAGATGGGTGGATGCATGAATGGAAGATGGATGCAGGATGGATGGATGAATGGATGGGTGAATGGATGCAGGAAAGGATGCAGGATGGATGGGTGGATGGATGGATGGATGGATGGATGCAGGATGGATGCAGGATGGATGGATGGATGGATGGGTGGATGGATGGATGGATGGGTGGATGCATGAATGAATGATGGATGGATGGATGGATGGATGGGTGGATGCATGAATGAATGAATGATGTATGGATGCAGGATGGATGGATGGGTGAATGGATGAATGGATGCAGTATGGATGATGGATGGGTGAATGGATGCAGGAATGGATGCAGGATGGATGATGGATGGGTGGATGGATGGATGGGTGGATGAATGAATGATGGATGCAGGATGGATGGGTGGATGGATGGGTGGATGCATGAATGAATGATGGATGCAGGATGGATGGATGAATGGATGAATGGATGGATGGATGGGTGGATGCATGAATGAATGAATGATGTATGGATGCAGGATGGATGGATGGGTGAATGGATGAATGGATGCAGGATGGATGATGGATGGGTGAATGGATGCAGGAATGGATGCAGGATGGAGGATGGATGGGTGGATGGATGGATGGGTGGATGAATGAATGATGGATGCAGGATGGATGGGTGGATGGATGGGTGGATGCTTGAATGAATGATGGATGCAAGACGGATGGATGAATGGATGAATGGATGGATGAATGGATGCAGGAATGGATGGATGGTGGATGGGTGGATGCATGAATGATGGATGCAGGATGGATGGGTGGATGCATGAATGAATGATGGATGCAGGATGGATGGATGGGTGAATGGATGAATGGATGCAGGAATGGATGCAGGATGGATGGATGGATGGGTGGATGCATGAATGAATGATGGATGCAGGATGGATGCAGGATGGATGGATGGATGGGTGGATGCATGAATGAATGGTGGATGGATGGGTGGATGCATGAATGAATGATGTATGGATGCAGGATGGATGGATGGATGGATGGATGGGTGGATGCATGAATGAATGATGGATGCAGAATTGATGGATGGATGGATGGGTGGATGCATGAATGAATGAATGATGTATGGATGCAGGATGGGTGGGTGGATGGATGGATGGGTGGATGCATGAATGATGTATGGATGGATGCAAGGTGGTTCGGGCTCGCTCGCTGCGGTCGCTCGCTGTGCTCGCTGCGGTGCAATATGCAAATTAGTTTACGCCCCACCACTTTCAAATGTCACCAGCCGCCCCTGGCATACACGAAATTGTACGTTCGTTGCATCATATTTTGTTCTGCTACTGACTGAATGCTACTGCTGCCAAGCCTACCACTCATTAAACAAACTACAACAGTTCTATGGAGGGCTGAGGCAGGGGTGGCTCTAGGCTCATGGTGGTCCTCCTGGGCAGGGAGCGTAGGTAGGGGGCCCCAGAAGAGGAGGTCGGGGCGGAGGACGGAGGACAGTGAAGAGGGGGAGTCAGTCAGGGTGTTTGGAAGTGGAACAGAGCCGGAGGCAACAAATCCCTGCCAGGGGCCGCAACGCAAATATGTATCCATCCTCAGAGGATTATTAAATTAAGGATATATATTGGTGCGGTGGCCCCTGAAGTTTGGTGGCCCTGTGCAGTTGCACAGCTTGCACATGCCTACAGCCGGCCCTGGCTGAGGTAAGAAGAACAAAGTAACTTTAGCATTCATTGCCAGAGGAGGATTCGATTCATGCAGAAGAGAAGGCCGTGAAAAAAATGCTACAATATGCAAACTACGTACAATTATCCATCCACCGCTATTTCACTGACAGACAAAGGAAGGACAAGACTCTATTAATAGCATTAACTAACTTCACTTCTCTACAATAAAGAAAATCTCACATCAATAAACAGCAACAGCTAGCGCCAAGTTGAAACAACACGCAAGAGTCAGTGAAGAAGAACACTGTCATACAATTACAGTAGATATACCGGAATACATCGGAAATGTAACTAGGAGCAACAGTCATCGCGTTACTTATTCAGCCAATATTTACAAAGATACAATAACAATATTTATACTACTATATATATATATATATATATATATAACTATATATAACTATATATATATATATATATATATATATATATTATATATATATATATATATATATATATATATATATACACACACTTTATTTTTGGGGTAGCCACTCACCAAGACCCACAACCTCGACACCAAGCAGGTCCAACAGGTCCTGCTCCCGGTCCAAAATGTCGGACCAGCAGTGGGACAGCTGATGGTGGGTACGCCGGATACCGGAGCAGCGGAAGACTGCCCGGCGCACCTTCGCCCACCGCCGGAGACGCTCTTCAATGCGCTGGTAGCCGGAGCCGGGCCTGCCGCCTGCCGCCTGCTGCCAAAGTCAAGGGGAGGTGGCGCTGGATAAAAAAGACCAGGGCAGCCACCTCCTCCTCCCCAAAAAGTTGGCGGGGCGTCACTCCTGCGGGGCGCATTCTGCCGCAAGGCAGCCGGGTTTTTTTCGGCACAGCCGCCTTGCCCTTTGAGCCGCCGATGCTGCTGGCACCCTTCACCATGGTTCTGGGTGGAGGGGAGAAGAAAAGTTGAAGACAAAAAGGTAGGGGAAGGAAGAAGCAAGGTAAAAGAAGGAAGTAATATAAAACAAGAGAAAAGTTGCAAAAAAGTTGTAAAAGTAAAAATAAAATGAAAAATATAAACCTAGGCACAGAGAGAGATAGGTAATAAGTAAAGAAAGTTTGAAAAAGTGAGTGAAAAGACCAGGATTGAAGAGATAGGAGTTAGATGCTAAAGTAGGCCCAAA
Organism: Lissotriton helveticus; assembly: GCF_964261635.1. NCBI lineage: Eukaryota > Metazoa > Chordata > Amphibia > Caudata > Salamandridae > Lissotriton > Lissotriton helveticus. Next base: position 139,635,329 of record NC_136071.1, on the reverse strand, counting down.
ACCATAGCCAGAGTGTGAAATCCAAGATGGCTCCGCCCGTCGCGACCGCCGGGGTAGGTTCGCGCGATATTTGACGCGATCACGCACTTTGGCAGTGCGAACGAGAAGATGAGTTCCCGAACATGTCTAACACAACGCGAACACGTTACTTGTGACCCGGAACAGGAAATAAGGGAACGCAAGCGGGCGGGACAAACCTCTTGAGTAACTTAGCGCGCTAGCTATCTCGAGCATGCAGGCAGCGCCCCGAACACGCGCACCGCGCTCCCGAAGACGAAAAACAGCGCGCGAACGGGTCTAGCAAGCAACTACGCATGTCCGCGGAGCTACGCGTAGCTCACGGAGTGCAAGTGCGTCTTCGGGGAGCTCCGCGTAGTGCGGCTCCGCGAACTACGCCCAGGGTTAATTTGTCCTTCACGTGGCAAGCACCCGCACAGAAGTGCATGCTTTATTAAATACGGATTTGCCCTTGCATTTCGGTGAATTAATTCACACTATCTTTAATGCATCCTCCACCACCGGGCTGGCTCACTTTTTTAAAGTTGTTAGCGGTGGTCTTCTTTTCAAACTATATTTGGCGTGTTCCCGGCATTTTTTCATTCGATTTTTTCCAGCCTGTTTGGTGGATTTCCCTTAATGCTGGCTCTGGTTGCAGGCGTACTTCTGATGTTTTTATTTATTTCAAAATGGATGCACGTCCTGTGTTGCGAGAAGATCTGTCACGACTGCTGCTGCTCCGCGGCCGAATGCTTAAATTTTATGGAGCGCTGCCTCTTGCTACATTGAGTGCGGCTTATGGATTATCATTTTGATTTTCCTACTTTACATGAGTCCAGCATGTCTTTCATTGCCTGAGTTGTGATTTCGACTGGGCCCTTGATTTGTGTGTCTGCAATGCGGTGTCTCCCGATGCGGATTATAATCAGTTTATGAGCCTCTTAGTTGCTCATGAATTGCTTTGTTCTGGCGGAGGGATTACGGCCTTTGCAGCGATGCATGGAGTCCTGGGACTGTGGGATGTTTTCGCAGCGGCGCAAGATTTCTTGGCACGCAGCTACATTGAGGATACACCGAGTTGCCCTCTGATGGTGCTAGAGGCTCTGGTAATTGAAGAAAATGTATGTTCTTTCTCTTTGCTAAATTGGATTGCTGACATGTTTTTGGATGAGAACAGTGACTTCCTATTGGAGGCGGTTGCTACATATTTTGCATATACAATATTGGATTGAGTTGTGTCATTGCTTCTCTCTCTTCCATGACCGAGGTCACGAGTTGGACATCGGATTTTTTTTCTCAGTTTCATTTTTTTCTTCCCCAACCTATTGACTTCACTATGTCCATGGCTAGAATTACTTGATTTGAAGTACATTCAAATTATGGAGTTTTTGTTCGCGTTTTTTCCCTGTAGCAATTTGAACTTGGTTCTGACAGTTGTTCTTGAACTCTGCTTTCCAAATTTGCCCCTTTGTCTTATCCGTGCTCGGATCAAGGGAGGGTGTCATGGGGATGTGCCTTGCAGTTACACTGTGTTAAGTTAGTGTGAGCTTATTAGAAGTTTAAATGCCATTTTTACTTTCTGCTGCCTTTGCACACGGCACACATTATTACAAATGTTGAGAGTCTAGCAGACTGTTTTGCTTCACACGAGAATAATATGTTTTCCTCTAGTAAGCAGCTTTGCTTGGTAAACTTTGTCTGAACTGTGAGTGCCGAGCCCTTCAAGGTTATTTCAACACAGTGGTTGTTGTTCGGTCTGAGCAGCGCACATTCTAGACATAACATGCAGCTGTGGCCACCTCTGATTTAGGCGCGCTTAATAATGCACTGCGCCGACATGCAAACACACTTTGGAGAACATTCGCATGCAGAGAGCTGGTGTAGAAAATTATGTGATCCATTTCTACTAGGACGAGAGGTATGGGGCCGCCCTTGTGAACCCAAGAGACCTTCTGTAGATATAAAATAACCTAATAGCAAGAGAGTGTGAAATCTAGGCGTTATCTAGCCTATTTCCATTTAGCATTTTAACATGCTTTTTCCTTTTGTATTTTATGGAATAGTAACTATGCTGATAATCTTGTTGATTATAACATGTCTGCTTGTATTAGCTAAGATACTGCGTCTGAGAACACGGCATTAGAAATAAATATTTCAAACTTGCACGTGTCTTCATTTACTCCCCGTTTTGGACTGATATGAGAGTATAACGAAAGAGTGTTCATGTGTTCCACATTGCCTGAGGTATTCTAAGTTCCATGTTCTGGGTTGTCTAATCATTGGGGGTATGGAAGAACCAATGAGACACTGATTGCTAGTCTGGTAGAGGATTTTGGCTACTAAGGTGAGTTTTGGCACACCCTAATTCACCTAGGTTCCAAGTCTCTATGCACAGTTCTGTGTATGAGCAGAATCCCTGCTACAACGCTGCCCATTATTTTATATGTAGATACCTGATGGTGAAAGTCCTAAAAAACGTACAGAATATTTTAGGCTTATTTATGAGAGACTTGCATCACCAGAGCATCATCTTTTTTATGCTCCGTGGCACAAGCGTCTCAACCGTACCTATGAGGCACTGCAAAGTCACCCTGCATGGCTTTGCATGGCCTCATAGATATGGGGTAAGACAGAGCATTGTCTTACTCTGCATCAAGGAGGTGTTCCATGGGCTTTGTGTGGGGTTCCCATGCAACACCCATAGATTTTGATGCTGTCCCATATTTACAAAATCACTTAACTCTGGGGCAGCTCCATAAAACAGATACCTCCCCAGTGGAGGCGTAACGAGGAGAAACATAGAAAAAGGAAAACGCCCCTCAGGATTGTTTTGGTGAAGGAAGGGGCCCCCTCCCGTACAAAAACAATCCTGCCTATGTTGGCGCTAGGCAGCAATTTGTGCACCAATGCAAGGGAAAAGGACTGGAATGCACAATATTTCATCAATATGGTGCATTCCTGCCCTTTCACATTGGCATAGGGCAGCCCCGCAAGAAGACTTGCGGAGCTGCCCTACGCCAAGTGCTCATAAATGAGGCCCTTTGTATTTAGGTACACCTTTGGCTACACTCCTAAACTCACTGACCTTTGGTTTGCTAAACACTGTGAGGAGGGGTCGTAGAAATAAACAGCAAGCCAACAGGGTTGTAGTCCAAAATGTTTATTGTCACTTCAAAGCAAAAGAGACCTCATCCTTCAGAGTGCAGGGAAAACTGACCCAGAGTTTGAGACCAAATATTCTAACACAAAGTCATTCTACATTAGAACAGCAGGAGAGTGCATGAGCCATGGAATGCCATCATGACAGCAAGCAAGTCCTCAGACAAGGACACTACATCACCTCCCTCTTTTAATAAACACACAAAGAAAATAGTGAATGAACATAAGACAGTGAGCACATTAAACAAAATCCTGAAGGTGAGAAGGAGTAGACCTTTTCCTGTCAGATCTCCTCACTCCAGTCTCTGGTGTAGAGCTAGAGGGTAAAGAAGTGCTTAGATCATCATGATTTGGAATACATTTATCTACCCTATTGAGGTTCCAAACCTTATGATCTTGTGTTCTAACAGCGTTCCCCAAGAGTTTGACAATTCTTGTTGGCTGACTAAATTTTGACACGCCAAATTTTCTTTCTGGTAGTTTTATTCTGACTAAATCTCCAACACTCACCATTGGTTTTTTACAGCTTTTCTCGTATCATACAACCTCTTCCTTCCTTCCATTTTTTCTAATTCTCTATCCTTCCAACCAAGAGTATTACCATCAACACCATCAGAAGCAAATAGTGTTGTAAACACCCAAGAAGGCTTGAGATGCGTAGAAGCTGCTCTCCCCTTAACAAGGCGAATGGGGTTACACCTGTAGAGGAATGCGGAGTGAACCTGTACTCGTACACTTTCTTTTTAATAGCTTCTTCCCAGTTACCGCTGGACACTAGAGCCAATTGAATAGCTTCCTTAAGAACTCTAATAAATCTCTCCACAACCCCATTGCTTTCTGGGTGATACAGGGATGCACGTTTACGCGTGATCCCTCTCTCACTCAAAAATTTCTCAACCGCACCAGAAGTGAACTGCACTCCGTTATCTGTTAGGATAGAGTTTGGTAAGCCTTCATTTACAAAGAGATCATCAAGAAAGGAGATCACTTAAGATGAGTCCACATAATTGACGATCTTTATCATTGACCACCTGGAGAACATGTCAATATACACCAAGACATATCTATCTTGGGTTCTAACTTTGACAGGACCCAGAAAGTCCAAGGAAATATCCACCCAAGGACCAGTAGATTGTTTTCTGATGACCATGGGTTGAGTCCTACACTTCAGGATTTTGTCACTAATGGAACATTGAGCACAGCCCTGCACAGACCTTTCAATTTGGGTGTCCATGGCAGGCCACCAATATACTTCCCTAACTCTTTCTTTCGTTTTTGCGATACCCATGTGACTTGTGTGAGCACTCTGAGTTATTTTAAGTCTTAAGTTCGTAGGTGGAACGAATCTGCTCCCTCTGACCAATAAGCCGTTAAACAAAGACAACTGTTCTTTAACACACCAGTAACCTTTCATATCTTCATCACACTCTTTTTTTTCACACCATCCATCACGCACAAAACCAATCACACGTTGTAGATTTGTATCATTCCTAAGATCAGTAGACCATTCATCTTCTGTTATGACACCTTCTGTTACTACACAAACTTTAAGATCTTCTGAAGAATCTTCACCCATAAAGAAATCATCATCATCAGACTCATCAAGTGAGTCACCACAAAGTCTCGACAAACAATCTGCCAAAATGTTGCTGGAACCAGGTAAATAAGAAACAGAAAATTCAAAGTCTTGTAAAGAAACTACCCATTTCCTTATCCTGTGTGAAACACAGTCAATCTCTTTCTTTACAGACTTCTTTTCGAGGTTTGTGGTCCGAAACAACAGTAAACCTCTTACCCCACAGCATTTTTTTTAGTTTACAGGCAGCCCAATAAACCGCTAAAACTTCTTTTTCGACTACTGAGTAATTACACTCAGCTCCTCTCAGAGGTCTCGAAATAAATAGGATAGTGTTATCCATTTTTTCTCCTTTGTGCAAAAGGACTGCGCCTAGACCCTTGTTACTCGCGTCAGTCATTATATACGAATCTTTAGCAGGGTCCAAACTTGAAAGACTCTGAGCATGATTAAGGCAGTCTTTGATCAAGTCATATTCTTCGCTACAATGTTTGTCCCAAATAAATTCTTGTCATTTTTTAAGTAGAGCTCTCATATTTTCAGTGCAAAACCAGAGACACATTTATTATAGAACTCAGCCATCCCAAGAAACTTAACTAACTCATCTCTGTTCACTGGATATTTGAGACTATTGATTGCTTCAACTAGGGACGGTTTGGGGTTAATCCCAGACCCAGACACCAAGTGCCCAAGATATTCTATAACTTTCACATCAAATTTACACTTGTCTAATCTGAGAGTGAGACCTGACTCTTGTAACCTAGACAAAACCTCATGTACTCTCATATCATGCTCTTCCTGAGTCCCTCCATGCACTAGCACATCATGAAGACCAACCAAGATGTTTTCCATCACTCTTTGGAATACTGAAGCAGCCGAAATCAACCCGAAAGGCATTCTAAGAAACTTATATGTGCCGAACGGGGTGATGAACGCTGTAAAGTCTTGGCAAGAGGGATGAAGCCTGACCTGATGATAGGCCGATGACAGATCTAATCTGGTGAAGTTTGTAGCCCCATTCAATGAAGACAACATCTCGGCAGTATTGGGGAGCGGATAATGATGAACTACGATGCCTTTGTTAAGCTCCCTCATGTCAATGCATAATCTTGCCTCTCCGTTGGCCTTTCGGGCCATAACGACCGGAGAAACCCACTCTGTGCCTTCAACTACCTGAATGACACCATTAGCCAATAGTTTGTCTAATTCTTCTTTCATTTTGTCTTTGACTGAAAGTGGCACATTTCTGACTTTCGCAACTTTTGGTACTGACTCATTTTTTTATTTAATGAGATAGATGTTGATATTTCTTGAGATAACCAAGTTTCTTATCAAAAACACTTGGAAATGTTGTAACCCAATCACCATGTTCTGAAACTACAGCAACGTTGGGAATATCTCTCAGGCGCACGGAAGGAACCTCATTGGGATCCAGGAAGACCCCAAGATCCCGTTGATGTGCCCAGCTGATAAGAGAGTCTCCTTTCATGGACATTCAATCTTCCCTGCTGTGATCCTCCATTTAAAATCTATAGTGCCCATAAAGTATCCCAAGAGACATATTATTTGACCACCATAACCTCTGGGGATTATGCCAGGTTTGAACAGCTTGACCTTGTTTAACAGATTCTTAGAGAAGAATGTTTTAGTTATGAGTGTGACTTTAGTTCCTGAGTCAAACAGCATATCCACATTACAGCCATTGATTGAAACTTTTTCCACAGGTCATTCTGTTTTGAGGTTAGTAACTTGACAGACCACGGATTCTTCTTCACCTTGATCATATATATCAACTTCCCTTATCTTTTTTTGATTTTTGCTGGACCTACAACACTTGGAAAAGTGACCCTTTCTCTTACAGATTGAACAGGTCGCTTTCCAGCCTGGACATTCTTTTGAATTAGCCAAATGTCCCACATTACCACACCTAAAACATTTGAAGGTGGAAGGTTTGGCGTTGGGTCCAGAAGTTTTGACGCTACCAGCACTCTGTGGATTGGACACCTTATGTGACTGGAGTGGTGGTCTTAATCTCTTTAACCTCAGTAGCATTTTTTTTTTCATCAGAAACATTTTTGCGAATGGTTTCTGCACAGGTATTGGAATGTTCATGCATCTTCAAGGCAGTAATGACCTCTTGTAGAGAAGGATTATCCTTTTGCCACAAACTATCTTTGGCCTTTTCTAGAGAAGAACCCAGCATGAGCTGATCTCTGAGGCGTTCATCTAAGCTCCCTCCAAAAGAGCAGGTAGAAGCAAGTTTGCAAAGCGATGTGACATATTGCTCTACTGTTTCATCCTGTCTTTATTTATTTATTTATTTATTTTAGGCATTTGTTAAGCGCACTGTCACCGTTGCAGGCATCCTGGCGCTGACTGGATCATATGAAGGCAAGAAAGTAAGAACACAGGAGCGGGGGTTCTCAGGTGGTAGTTTTAGGGAATAGCCAGGTTTTAATCCTTCTCCTAAATGGGAGAAGTTCGGAGATGAGCCTGATTTCTACTGGGAGCCTATTCCAGAGCTTGGCAGCTGCTACCTCGAAGGATCGACCTCCGGATCTAACTTTTTTAAATCTGGGAACCACTGCTAGCTTGGCCTCAGAGGAGCGAAGCTGCCTAACTGGCGTATACCAGGCGAATTTCAATTGTAGGGAGGCCGGGCCAATTCCATGGAGCGCCCTGAATGCTATACAAAGGGCCTTGAATTGTACTCTCTGTCTCACCGGAAGCCAGCGGAGTTTGCTCAGAGAGGACGACCCGTGTGCTCTTCTAGGAAGCCCTAAGGCTAGTTTAGCCGCTGCAGATTGGACCCTTTGAAGCCTGTCCAGCAAGAACCCAGGGGATCCCAGCAGAAGGGCATTACAATAGTCCAGTCTGCTGAGGATGGTACATCTTACCACTTGGGCGCGCGCATGAGAGGGAAGGAGAGGCAGTACCTTCCTTAGGGAACGGAGGATAGCAAAACAGCAAGCCGTAGTCTTTTGTGTGTGCGTCTCCATACTGAGCCTGTGGTCCAGCATGACCCCAAAGTTGCGGACTGATTCCACCGGCCGAACTGTGGTCCCAGATTCAGGGGGCCAGAAGTTATCTGGGAATGGCCGTGGAAACTTAGTTCCAGCGCTAAAGAGCACCTCCGTTTTCCCTGCGTTAAACTGGAGGGAATTGTCCTTTAGCCAGCGAGAGATGTCACGCAAACAGTTGTGGAAGACCTCAAGCGAAGTAGAGTCCTCTCCCTCCAAGGAGAGGATCATTTGCGTGTCGTCAGCATAATTGACAATTTAAATATTGAAGCTTTTGATTAGCGTAATCAGTGGTCTGAGGTAAAGGTTGAAAAGGATTGGGCTAATTGCAGAGCCCTGGGGGACCCCATGGGAAATCAAAGTAAAAGCTGACTGAAAAGGAGGGACAGACACCGCCTGCTGCCTATCCTGCAGAAATGAATGGAACCACTGCATTGCTGACCCTCTAAGTTCCGCCTCAAGCAACCGCTTCAGCAAAATGTTGTGGTTCACAGTGTCAAAGGCGGAAGACATGTCAAGCAGGATCAAGAACGCTGCCTGCCTTCTGTCTGCACGCCTCTGAAGTTTGTCCATAGCGGTGATGAGGGCGGTCTCGGTTCCGTGGGTGGGCCGGAAGCCAAATTGATCAGCATCTAATAGTTGGTGACGTTCCAGATGATTGGAGAGGGTGTTACTAACCCATCGTTCGACAATCTTGGCTGGGAATGGTAAAAGGGAGATGGGACGATAGTTTTTAGAGCAGTCTGGGTCGAGAGAGGGCTTTTTTAGCAGAGGGGATACTAACGCCCGCTTCCACTGAGCTGGAACAGTCCCAGTCTCAAGTGATTGGTTGCAGATAAGATGGAGTGATGGAAAAAGTTCCCTCTCAAATTCCTTCCATATTTTATGTGGAACAGGGTCTAAGGGAGACCCGGAAGAGATCTCTCTGACTAATTTACAGAAGGCCTCGTACGTTAGAGGGGGGAACTCGAGTAGGAGATCACTCGAGGCCAAGGTTGGCCCTGCTAGCTGGTCCACCAGGGGTCCCAGTCTCAAGTCGGGGGGAGGGATAGAGTCTGGCGAGGCTTCTAAGTCCCTAATGATAAGTTCGATTTTTTCCTTAAAGAAAAAAGCAAGGTTCTCACAGAGATCCTGAGACGGGACAATGGCGTTTTTGGCGCATTCTGGATTGGTAACGCTATTCAGTATATTAAAAATGTTTCTGGAGCTGTTGGTGGAGTTACAGATCATGGAGGAGTAGTATTCTGCTTTTGATTTTTTAATCAGGTTCTTATATTCCCGAACTTTGTTTTTCCACAGCTCCTTAAAGGTTTCTGAGTAGTCACGTCTCCACCTTCTCTCGGCTTGTTTACAACCCTGCTTCAGATCTTTTAAGGTATCGTTAAACCAAGGCGCGGAGTCAGTGCCCTTACAACTACGCGTTTTTAGAGGGGCATGAGCATCAAGGATGGTTATAATACTTGTGCAAAGTGAGGAGTAGTTGTCATCTACCTGTTTTTCCTCATCAAAGAATTGCTCCAGCTGGAACACTTCCCCCATGGAATGCAAGCGTGTGAGGGCTCTCCAGTCTCTACAGTTAATTTTGTTGGTCAACCCAGGAGCCTTATGATGACCACCGTTCAAAAGTATAAAAAATGTGATAAGTGAATGGTCAGTCCACTCCATAGGAAGGGTTTCCCCCATTGCTACTAACTGAGGACCTGCGAACAATAGATCTAAAAGGTGTCCTCTCCTGTGTGTTGCTCCAGTAACCAATTGGGAGAGGCCAAAACTTTCGCAGGAATGAAGTAAGTTACGGAGACCAGAGTCATGGGCGCCATTGCGCCAGAGTTTTGTACTCTCTTTCCGAAATGAAATCGTTCTAATACCATGCTCATTTTCGGAAGGTAGTGTAAATCCATTTTCTTTATACAAATTTCATATTCGTTAAGTGAATCACCTTCACCATTAGACAATTCAGGAAGATTTTCAAAAACATCTTGCCCCTCTGAACCTAAACAGTGCATGAATAAAGAGGCCTTTCTCTCTGCGCTCAAAGAGGTACCACACACCCTCGCATAATGAGTGAACACTTTCTTCCACTTAAGCCAGGGTATGGTTGGATCCCCGGGCTCAGAAAAAAAAATGGTGGAGCTGTGACGTTTTGCATGGTGAAAATGATAATTGTATATCACTTTATACAAAATCAAAGTATTGCTTGTATACTCTTCCCTGAAAGTAACAACAGTAACCGTAAAGATCACATGCGTGTACCGAGTTGTTATACCAGAAATAAGCTATTCATGAAATTGTATATGAACAACCTGGAGATACCTGATCTATTGTGTGCTGTGTAGACCAGCATGAAAGTGTTACTAGTATATTCTCCCTTGAAAGTAATAGTAGTAGCAGTAAAAGGCATATGCGTGTACAGAGTTGTTAAACAAGAAATAAGCTATTGTCATTCATGAAACTGTACAAGAACAAGCTTGAGATATCTGATCTACTGTGTGCTGTGTAGATCAGCGAGAAAGGTGCAAGGTACCTTACAGAAGATCAGGAGGGTGCACTCGATAACTTGTCCTGTAGATCAGGGAGACGAAAAACCCCGGGAAGATGAGCACAGTGGAGTAAGTCCGGAAATCGGCTGTGCCGATCAGCGTTGTACTATCCACAAGTAAATTTGCCGATCAGCGTATGAGAAAAGTGCTGTGCTGATCAGCGATGTAGCGCAGGATCACCGTAGAAATCCAAGATGGCGCTGAGAACGTTGCGCGATGATGTGAGAACGTTGCGCATTGACGTCCAGACATTGCGGAATGACGTTGCGTCAAGAAGCGCTCTGTGAGAGTGAAGAAGCCGTACGATTCCTCCACGTCAGGGGAAGAAACCTGAGAATTCCAGGAGATGCGTCACAGCGACGATGGAAGCTTGAACACTGGGGTTACTCGTGAGTGGTTGCCAGGTAACAGTTCAAATATATCCAACGTCGTGTGTTGGGGATTTTGCACAGAAATGTAATATTAAAGAAGTCCAATCTCCCCCAGTTCTCCGCAAAGATACAAGCTTGAGCTTCCCACGTAGCGGGTGAAAGCGTGAGAGAAATGTTCAAAATAAAAAAATGTACAGAAAGGTCAGATTTTCTTTTGTAATAGAGTCAGAAGATCCTTACCAGGTTTCTGTAAACATGCTGGCTGGAATGGTCCACACTCTCGAAGAGAAACGAAGAGTGAATGGCTTGGGCAGAACGATAGTTGGGCTCGGAAGGAGCGGCAGTTAAAACAAATAAATAAATTGAATCAGTTGAGTTGAGGCCTCTTGCTGTGTGTGTAATCCCGTCCAATCATCGCCAAATGAGGATGGGGTCGTACAAATAAACAGTAAGCCAGCAGGGTTGTAGTACAAAATGTTTATTGTCACTTCAAAGCATAAGAGGCCTCATCCTTCAGAGTGCAGGGAAAACTGACCCAGAGTTTGAGACCAAACATTCTTACACAAAGTCATTCTACATTAGAACAGCAGGAGAGTGCATGAGCCATGGAATGCCATCATGACAGCAAGCAAGTCCTCAGACAAGGACACTACACACTGTTTAATGTCATTTCCACACCTTACAAATTATTTGCTGTGGTAATTGGCAACTGTTAACAAAGGGGATTTCTAGTTGGCAATGGTTTGCAACTTTGTCCAAGTAGGGACCCTTCCTTCTAGTCAGGGTAAGAGGGATACACTACTGAAATGACTCTGCTCATTCCCTTGGTGGCTTGGCACGAGCAGTCAGGCTTATCTCAGAGGCAGTGTATAAAGTATTTGCACATAACCAACAGTAATACAGTAAAAACACTACAAACGGACACCACACCAGTTTAGAAAAATATCAAGTACTTTATATATTCAAACAAGACCAAAACAATAGAAATCCAACATACAGTACTTAAAAATATGCACTTTGCAAGAATAACCTTCAAAATGTAGTTCCTTGAAGTCGGTATCTCCATCCGGGCCTACAGCGGTGCTCAGAACAACGGAATCCAACAGTTCCCTCAAACTCGTAAACCGTACCTTTTCGTTGCGGCAGATGATGTTGGTGTGGGCCGGTCGTGGCCATTGTTGCAGTTGCGGTGTGAAGCGGAGTGGTGCGGAGTGCAGTGCACACAAGTCGCGGTGCAGGCAGTGCCTCGGTGTCGGTCATGCGGTGAAACAAGGGGTGCGTTGCGGAGTGAAGGCGGTGCTCGATGCGCTGCTGACAGATCACGGTGCAGGTGACAGTGCCGTTTGCCGGGAGCTGGCATCGGTCATTCTGGACTCTCGGTGTGGTACGAGGCAGTGCATCGCAAGACTTACGAGCGGTCACAGGTGTCGAAGTCAGCAAGCAGCGACGGTATCAGTGAGACCAGGGCGGCAAAGTGAAGCGAGGCGGTACGGAGTGCGATGCCCACGGGTCGCGGTGCAAGCAGCAGCTCAACAGCAGCAGTCATCGTCGGTGAGACCTGGGTTGGGGTGTGAGATGTGGTGATGCCTTCTGCAATGCCTTCAGGATATGGAGCCAGCAACGGAGCCAGCGATGGAGTCAGTGACAGAGTCAGTTGCTTTCCCCCCTCTGTGGCAACTGAAACCACAGTTCCAGGGGAAGTACCCAGAGGTCAGTGAAGTCTTTGCGGTCCCTGAGACTTCAGAACAGGAGGAAAGCTCTACTTGAAGCCTATGGAGATACTCTGCAACAGGTAAAGAAAGTTCAGTCCAGTCCTTTTCACTGCCCAAGGCAGAAGCAGCAACTGCAGGCCAATCCAACAAAGCAACAACCCAGCAAAGGGGCAATACTCCTCCTGGCTTCCCTTCCAGCTCTTCTTCTTGGCAGGTTCCTTGATTCCAGAGAGTTTTAAAGTCCTGGGGTCTGGGACCCCAATATTTATACTCAGTTTCTCTTTGTACTTTTGGGCAGAGAGAGGGTTTGTGCCCCGTCCAAACCAGTTCCTGCCCCTCTTGCCCAGCTTCCTGGCTAGAGGTAGAGACAGTTTTGTCCAAGGCAGACCAGGCCCATTCAGGTGCAAGGAAATCTCCTCCTACTACTCTAAATACAGCCCAGGTCTATTCAGCCCAGCCCTGACTCATCCAGGAAAGGCAGGACACACCTTGACAACCCCCCCACCAGTGGCCGTCTGATGAGAATGCGCATCCCCAGCCCCTGTCACTCCAAAGTCAGACTGTCAATCCACAAACCCAGCTGAGGCACACAGGATGGCTAAGCAAGAAAATCCCTACTTTCTATAAGTGGTATTTTCAAACACAGAACATAAAAATCATCTGTACTAAAAGATGCTTTTTTATATTCTGAGTTCAGGCATACTAAACCCCATTTCTCCATGTTGTCCCCATGAGAAGATATGCTTATAAGATGTTATAAGTAAACTCCCATTCTATCCTATGGGACAGATAGCCTTTCCATAGTGAATAATGAAACACACTGTAATTCACTACCAGGACACGTCACACACACCAGTAAATGTCCTACCTTTAATATACATGGCACCCTGCCCACATGGGTACCTAGGGCCTACCTTAGGGGTGACTTACATGTTAGAAAAGTGAAGATTAGGGCCTGGCAAGTGGAAGCACTTGCCAGGCGACATGACAGTTACAAACTGCGTGCAGACACTGCAGTTGCAGGTCTGATAACCCTTTTCAGGGCTGCTTGGGTGAGTGGCACAATCAGTACTGCAGGCCCACCAGCAGCATTTGATTTACAGGCCATGGCACCCTCAGTGCACTTTACTGGGGACTTACTAGTAAGACAAACATGTCACTCATGGAAACACCAATCCATAATACAATTTACAATAGGAGCACTTGTACTTTAACACTGAACAGCAGTGAGAAATGTGCAGAGACACTAAACCAGCAAAAACAGAGTACAAACTAGGAAGTCAGAAAGCAAAAAGACAGGGGAAACATGCCAAAAGATGCCAGGTCTAACGTGGGCATTTATGGTCATCGATAGTTGACCATAAATGAGGTGATGATGAGGTGTATCAGTTTCTGTAAAACTTTGTCAGAAGGCTGTCCTGACCCCTAAATAGGGTTGGCAAGGGGGTCTCAGCATCAAAAAGTTTAAAGACCTATAGGTTAGGATATCCCTCCAGGTGACTGGCATGTGCTTCCAGAGACTCTCCCCCCAAGCCTCTTTGGGACTTTGTGCATACACATGATCACCTCATAGGTATCATATCGCTTGTCTTTGACAACCCCCACCACAAAGCTATGCACCAGGTCTTTGGAGATATGGGCCCTTTTACCTCTTTTAGGCACTTGTGTGTTGCTGCCACCATCTTCACTAGATTCCGTGGCCCTCCTGGATTTCAGGTTCAGTATTTTCTGGCTCATATTATGTGCCAGCAGACATTTCTTCTCAAGGGATAGTCTTCTTTCTTCTAAGGCTCTTTCAGCTTTCTTTTCTTCCATGGCCAGAGTGGCCAGTTGCAACTTTAGGATGCTCTCTGCCTGCCTGTCCTCTAACTGCTCTCTGCTCTGGACAATGCATGTGAAGCTGGCCGGGCCACCACCTCCTTATCTGGCTCTTGGACCCATGCCAGATTAATCTCCTCTTCCTCCTCCTCTAGTCCAGCATCCTTCTGCTCCTGTGCAGTAGACTGTATCCTCCCAGGCTCAGTGAGTATTTCGTAGTCATTCATCCGGAACCCCTTCACCAACTTCAGCCTCCTCTCCTTGAAAACCTTCTTCAACTGTGCAGATCCACTTCCAGTTTTGCAAAAATCACAGGTGCAAAAAGGTAGGATGGGAATATAATATAGGAAGAATCCAAAAAATTACCAATTCATAATAGGAAGAGAATTGAAAAATCAAATGTCTGATCCAACACATGGATTTTTTTAACTTAAATCACTGAGTGGTACTACAAAACATGAGTCCTGAATCCCACCTCTGAACACCGAATGTAAGAGATCGGGGTATTATTTGAGGGGTGGATGAGAAACCACCTCACTTATTAGTCAGAGTCCTTGTCATGGTGCACCACAAAAGTCATAAATAAACCTGTGCTTAAAGCTCTTATAGCTTGGCACAAAGGAGTCAGGCTTAACTAGGAGGTAGTTTGTAAAGCATTTATGCTATGCTAAAACAGTAATAAAGTTGAAATACAAAACAATAAAAAACCAAAATTAAATAAAAAAAATAGAGTGATATTTCAATTATAAATAAAATGACAAAAATCCAATAAGAGGAACCGGAGTTATGAATTTTTAATAGATTAAGTAAAAATAGGACCAAAAACACAAAGTGCCAATAATAGTAAATGGCCATGATAGGACAGGACCTATATGCAATTTAATGCTGACTCCGAGGGAGCAGAGGTCAGGTACGCCAGCATGACATGAGCTAGTGGGTGGGAATGACCCCTCAGGATGCCCTAACCAATGGGGTTAAGGTTCCCTGGGCTACCCCTATCCACTTTGGGCATTGTCAAGATGGGGGAGGTCTTCAGCACCTCAAAACTTGGACTCTGAGGGCTGGGAGTGTGTGTGGGGAGTATACTATGGTAATTCCAGCGTCCTTACACATTTACCACCAAAAGAGAGTTTTATGCAGTCCTTGTATCTCAGGAAGCTCAGAGACAGCAGTGAGGTAGAATAAAAGCTGGCCTTTCAACAGTAGTATTCTGTACTTGCCCATTGGAAGTACATCCCAAGAGTTATATGTAAATTTCCAGCAGACCTGGCACTGTAATGTCAAAAAGTATCTTACTGTAATTGTAGCCTGACTGGCTAGCTTGACAATAGAGGAATTAGGCATAGGTGTTAGCTGCATCTGTCTGTGACATGAGTGGTCACCTTTGAAATGTAACTAGTCCTTGAGCACAGCCCCCAAGCCATCCTGTCAAGGGAAGGCCAGCACCTAGCCACACCCAAGCCCTATGTTCTCTGTCTGGTAGCAATGCACATACACTTATCGGGGCTATCAAGTGGTCAGGTGACATGGTAAAGGTTTAGGCAGGAAAATAACAACTTTCAGGCTTTAGGCAGGAAAATGACAGCTTTCTAAATGTGTAATTTCCAAACTTATAATGCAATATCTGACATTAACATTACATTGGATTTTTAATTACTATTAAAAGGAGTCTTTGGAATATTTCTCTAGCTGCTCCCAAACTGAATGTAGCCCTTATTAAATGAAACAGTGTGTGCCTGTGTATGGGAGGCCAGCCTTGTCACAGAGAAAACCACTTTGGAGATTTTTCATTTTCAGGACATGTAAAACATTAAATATATACATGTTATACTTTTTAAATACCATGCACCCTGCTCTAAGGGCTTTTAAGGCCTACCTTGGGAGATGTATTATTATCGAAAAGGAATGTTTAGGTCTGGCAACAGGGTTATTCTGCCAGTTCAGCATGCCAGCTTTAAACTGCACACTTAGCCTCCAATGGTAGGCCTGAGGCATGTTTTATACTGCTACTTTGGTAGGTGGCACAATAAATACTACAGCTCACTGGCAGCATTTAATTTACAGGCCCTGGGTACCTGTAGTACCATATGCTAGGGACTTATAGGTAAATTAAATGTGCTGTTCATGATTATGCCAATTTTACCACATTTAAAAGTAGAGTAAAGTGCACAGAGTCCTATGGCCAACAAAATACGGGGTTCACAAAAGGAAGGCAAACAACTTGGATGACACCCATAGAGAGTGTAAATTTCCAAAACGCACAACAAACACTGGTACGTGACTACCTGCTAACCTCTAGGAGTTTCCTAATGCAATATTGAGCTTGTTTCTAGAGCTTATGGCCATTTGTGTGGACAGTCATTTGGAGCCGGATCTCCTTGGAGGCCATGATTCTGCCACAGTGACACTGTTCAGCTGCCTGATTGTTTGCATGGTTTATTTGCCCTCAGAAGACTTTCTTCATCAACAAATCAGATTGGACCCCACACAAACCTAGACTGCTGATTGGTTTCCACCATGAAGTTTGGTCTCCTCTACCGTGTTACAATAAGGGGGGTGCTAGGTCGCTGCTGGTACAGTGCTTTCCTTCCTTTACGCTTTGTTATATAGTGCTTGAGTAAATATAAGCGACTCACTTAGATTACTGCTGGTTTCTGAGGACCCCTAAGGTTTGAAATCCTTTTCTTCCAACCAGGTACGTGAATGGGCTTGGATAGCTGGTATTCACATACATCAAGAGATGGCATTATGAGGATGCGGTTGATGGAGGCTTGCGATGCAAAGTACTGCATGGGGATGCATCCTAGGGCGGCGGTTCTGATGAGCTGCGGATTGCGATGCGATCTTCCCCATCGGGGATGAGTCATGCAGAGGCAGTTGTGATGTGGAGCTGCGAGGTGATGCGTCACACTGTATTGGTTGTGCCCAACAGACCACAGCTGGGCTGGCAGGGCACCTTCAGGCACACTTCCAAGGGTCCAGGAGTGGGATGGCACCATTTGGGGAGCAAGACTCACAGCAGACTGAATTTGGGTGCAGGGTAAAAGGTAGTTGGACCCGTTTATTTTCCTTAAGCTCTGATCAGGAGGCCAGCCAACTAGCCCTAGGTGTCACTCTAGTGGTCCTGGGTTCAAGATGCAGGTCCAGTCACTAGGGCAGCAGGGTAGCAGAGCAGCTGCCCTTCTTGAAGCAGAGCAGTCTTTCCAAGTCTCCCACAGGTCCAGAGGTGTACTGAAATGTGTCTGAGGTTCCAATATTTATACTTGGTGGCAGCTTTAAAGTAGGAGAAGTTTCTAAAGGTTTCCGCCCCAGAGGTGTTTGGGATATCATTCACCCCTGCCCTCAACCCAGCTTGTCTGAAGGGCACAAAAGACTAAAGTCAAACTCTTCTTGAGTGTGCTGAGGCCGAGTCTTTGTAATGTGCAAATGTGGTAGGCAACAGCTCTGCTCCCTATCAAGTCAGAGGTGGCCCATTCTGCCAACACCTGTTCCGACTTTGTCCTACTGTGCGGGAGTAATACAAAAAATACCAACTGCCAGCTACAGCTAGTCATGTGATCAAGGATACAGGCTGTAGGCACTAAATGGCTAGGACAAGAAATGGCAATTTTCCAAAAGTAGCATTTTCAGAATTGTGACTTAAAATACAACTTTACCATTAAAGAGGGTTTTAAATGACAATTATTTAGACACCTAACACGATATTCCTACTTGCTCCCAATTGAAAGTTATCACTTATTAAATATAACAAGGTAACACAATGTTATCCTTTTGGGAGAAGCCAAGCTTGCAGTAGTGAAAAGTCAATATAATAGTTTTTCACTACTAGGACATATAAAAGTTAAAGTTCATGTCTAACTTTTTGAATATGCTGCACCCTACTCCATGGGCTGTTTAGGCCCTACCCTAGGGATGACCTATATCTATTAAAGAGGGTGTTTAGGCCTGGTAAAAGGTTTATCTTGCCAGGTCAAAATGACAGTTTAAAACTGCACCCACTGGCTGTAATGGCAGGCCTGAGACGTTTAAAGGGCTACTTAGGTGGTTGGCGCAATGACTGCTGTAAAGCCACTTGTAGCACTTCATTCACCAGCCCTGGGTACATGTAGTACCACTTCACTAGCGACTTACAGATAAATTAAATGTGTCAGCCAATTTCACCATGCTTAAGTGAGCACAAGCACTTTAGCACTGGTTAGCAGTGATAAAGAGTCCTAAAAGCCAACAAAAACGGGTTCAGAAAACAGTAGGGTGAAGGCGAAAGGTTGGAGTATGACCCTGCAGAAAGGGCCAAGTCCAACAGGGCTAATTTAACTTAAAGGAAGTGAAGAACTGTACAGAGTCAAGTGAAAAGATGCAGTCAACGTGTTATTGCAGCAGTAGCAGGGTTCTGGGAGCAGGTTTGGACTCATAATGCATCATGATGTAGTGTTGTTTAAAGAGGTGTGACTTCAGTTTTTTTCTTAATTAGAGGAGGGTTGAGGTAGTCCTAACGGATGTAGCTTTGTCAATCCAGATCCTGGGTACATAGATGAATTTGCCTCTGTTTTTGGCACATCCTTGCCTCAGAATGCTGGTGCCCTGGCTGTGGGTGTGCCAAGAGCTCGGGATGTGACAGGCTTGTCCACAGATAGGCAGGGGTGTCGATCATGGTGTTTTTAAAAAAATATTTTTTATTGATTTTTTAACACACACAACCCACTTTTACATGGCACATTTCCAATGGCAAGCACAATTTGAAATACATTGCATGTGTAGTCAGCATCCACAGTTGAGGGTGACGACATCAACATCATTAGTCCGTATCATCTTATATTACCTCCCGTTCACGTTACTAATCAAGGTCTTCTCCAATATACACTTTTGTTGTCATCCCATGGCGCAATGATCCCTTAACTTAGTGCCTCCCACATGTTCCTGCCCTTCCCTCCTCCATCCCCTAACTTCCCCTACCGGTGTGCTCCAACAACATAAACAAGAATATTCCAATATCCTTCTGTGCTAGAGAATATAGGTCTCTGATCTCACTTCAGTCATACTCCCAGATCCATAGGTTCTGCCCCCGCTCCCACTTTCCCTAGGACTACTCAAACCTAACTACGTATGTTGTGGTCCAACTGTTTCCTGAGAACCCTCCAGTAAGCCTGCGTCTGAGTCCGCTTCCGGGCGCGTCAACAGCTCCACCAATGCCTCCCATGCATGTGCGGTTTACATCGCTAAGTCGTTATTCACTCTCCTGGCCGACTGAATTCTAACCATGCCCTCACTGGATGCCCATTTCGCAAACTCCGCCCTCCATCGTTCTACACTAGGGCCCTGCCTGGATTTCCACTGCCTTGTAAATTCTTGCTTAGCCAGCAACACCCCAAGTCTAAGAATTTGCTTGTGATCTTAGTGTGCTTTGTGTGTGGAAACCAGTGCAGTATGCACACCCCCATGTCAGGTTCTATCTGTCTAGCCGTCACCCCGCCCAGGACCTCCATCACCTCCTCCCAATACGTTCCGAGCTGCGGGCAGCTCCACAGCATATGCTGGAAATCTGCTGCTTGTGTGTTGCACCTGGGGCAGCACGCCTTCTCTACGTGGAAGTATTTAGCTATCTGCTCAGGGGTTAGGTAGGCCCTATGTGCCATGTAGAAATGAATGAGCTGAAACCTGGTGTTCCGTGTACCTTTCCATGCCCTTTCCACTATTTTGGTCCATGCTATCTCAGGAATATCCCTTCCCAAGTCCACTTCCCACTATTCGCACAGCTGTGTCAGTGGCTGCAATCCCTCCTCCACCATTCGCCTGTATAGACATGTCACTGCCTTCACTGTCCCCGCTGCCATTACCACATATAGGGCCATATGTAGGTAAATGGAGAATACCGAATCCTTAATACCGAATTTTACCGAATCGGTATTAAGGAATCGGTAAACGCGATGTACATAAAATTTCGTTAAAGTTTACCGATTCGTTAAAATTCGGTATTAAATACCGGATCAGAACGAATCGGTAAAAAAAAAAAATTCACAGAAAGGCAAATACCGAATCGGTGTCACAGAATCCATTACCGAATCGGTAAATACCGATTCGGTAATTCAAAAAATCGTAATATGTTGAATCAGCCAATCCTGAATCACCCAATTACCTCCCAAACAGGAAGTGGCCACACTCAGCCAGGTGCACAGGACCTGGAGCTCACAGTGAGGCAGGCAGGCAGGCAGGCAGGTGAGCTGAGGAGCCAGCAGCAACACAGCCACAAGCAGGACTGAAAAACTACAACAAGCATTGAAATGGCAAGCCAGGACAGGGAGAAGGAGGGAGGCGACAGAAAAAGAAAACTCAAGTTCAGTGACAAGGAGCTGGAGGTCCTGATCCAGGATGCCAGCCAAGAGCACCACAAGCTATTTGGAGCCCAGTCCCACCAAGTGCCAGAGTCACAGAAGAGGCAAATCTGGAGTGGCATTCGGGACAAAATCAATGCCATAGGTGTGACCCAGCGCACCATAGAGGACATCAGGAAGAGGTGGTACGACCTCAGGAAGACTGCAAAACTGAGAATGGCAGAGAGACAGAGGCAGGCTGGCAAAACTGGTGGAGGGAAAAACCAAGCCCCAGCACCAACACCACTAGAACAGATGGTGGAGTCCACCATCCAGCCGGAGAGTGTGAGTGGCGTGGGAGACGCAGACAGCTCCGCCAGAGCAGCTAGAAAACAAGGTAAGAAGCATGCCCAGCATGCTGTGCTACCCCCTCCCCAACCCCAATCCCCATAGTGGCAAAGGGGCTCCCACTCCACCCCATGTCTTACTGGTTACCTGCAATGCATTATGGGTGATGTAGTCAGAGGGAACTCATGAATAGGACAGTCAGGCTAGCAAACACAATAGCATGGTAAAGTAATTGGCTACGTCAGGACAACCACTGTGCTCTGTAGGCATGTTGTTTAATGTAATTCCATTGCAGACAGAGCATTGAGTATATCTACATTTGTGTCATTACAGGCGAGTCATCTCGCAGTGCAGCAGAGAGCAGCCGAGCTAAGTCAGCCAGGCCAGAGGGGAGGCAAAATGAAGATGTCAGCATGCCTGCAGGGACCACAAGCTCTGCGACAACACAGCTATCTATTCCTCCACCACAGCCATCACCACAGCGCCAGGGAATTCCGCAATCCCCTCTCACACAGTCCCCACTGCGAAGATCACCAACACCCCCACCACCACAGTCAGGCAGGAGGCATGCCGTGGCCACCCTCCAGCAGATGGAGGAGTCGGAGGAGGAGGGCAGAGGGGGCGAACAAAGTCCCATAGGAGATAGATCCAACAGGGAGAGGGCTGGTTCTGCATCCGAGGGTGCCCACATCTCATCAAGACGCCGCAGGGCAAGGCCGGACATCCCAGAAGCAGCCAAGCAGGGTGACAGTGTGTTTGCTGGACTGGAAGGCAACATGCTGAAGGTCCAGCGCCTGCAATGGAGAGAGATTAAGTCAATGCACAGGGAGGTGGCACACATAAACAAGCATATGCACAGGATAGAGAAGGGCATCAGTGCTATGGGGGAGAACTTGTGTGCAGGAATGGAGAGAGTAGCTACTTCGGTGGACAACCTCTGCAGCCAGCTTGAGCAGGACCGTCTTGGCAGGCACAGGGAGAGACAGAGGCTCCAGGCCTATACCAAGTCGGTGAACCGGCTGGCCACTGAAACATCACTGATGTGTCGCAGGTCCATCGCCATGCAGGAGGAGATGGCGCATTGCAGCAGGGATGTGGCCAGGGGGATGGTGTCCATGACCTCAGTGCTAGAGCTCATGCAGAATGCTAAGGCGGCCACAATGGAAGGGGGGGGACAGTGAGGAGGCTACCAGCCGTGGTAGCATTACGCCCTCACCCACCGAGTGCAGAAGGCGTAGTGAACGCAACGTGCTTTCACAGGAACAGTCCAACACACCAGACAGTGTCGATAGGGAACGTGCATGTGCAGCACGTGGACGCAGGAAGTGAAGACCTATGGCTGTTTCCATGCATGAGTTGGGTGATGTAACCCATGTCCAATTGGACATTGCTCACAATACTGGGGGTGTGCCTAATAAACACCTTAACATGTAACTGTAACTGGCTCTGTGTCGTTACTCACTCAGAAATAGTTTGACGTAATCTCTGCCCGTCTCTGTCTCCCATCATGTTCAATAGCAACACCTGCTGCGCAGAGCTCTGGCTTAGGGTTGTCCTCGTCCTCGTCCTCTGAGTCAGTTAGTTCCACTGCTGTTCCTTTTTTTGTGGCCAGATTGTGTAGCATTGCACATGTAGCAATTATCTTGCAACATTTGATGGGCTGTACAGACATGCACCTCCAGTTTTGTGGAGGCAACGGAATCTGCTTTTGAGCAATCCAAATGTGCGCTCCACCACGTTGCGTGTGATCCTATGTGCCACATTGTATCTCCTCTCCCTTGGGGTTGCTGGGTTGAGATATGGTGTGAGTAGATAAGGCCGGAGGGCATATGCGCTGTCACCTATGTACAGATGTAAGTAGCATTAATTTGTGTGACCAACAGCTTTAGCCAGGGTGTACATCAGGGTGTGTCACATTGACTTACCTAGTATGTATCCGTCTCCAAATTCACCTGCAAGCAGACGTGTATGGATGCCACTGTTCCGGAAGATGTACGCGTCGTGGCTACTCCCGGGGAATTTGGCCACGATGTCAGTTATTATGTACTTGGCATTACATATCACCTGTACATTGATGGAGTGGGTGGATTTGCGGTTTCTGTATATGTATTCACTTGCTGCAGGTGGGCAGATGGGTATATGGGTCCCATCGATGCAGCCGATTACGTGTGGGAAGTGTGCAAGTTGGTAAAACTCCAGCTTGGTCCTCTGCAGCTCCGCCTGTGTACTGGGGAAGGAAATGTAATGTTCCATTCTGTCCATCATGGCATCTAGGAAGGTGTTGAAGAAACGGGATAGACAGCTCTGTGACACTCCACCCACTGCAGCTATCACACCCTGGAAACTTCCTGATGCAAGGAGGTGCAGGCAGCAGAGTACCTGGACATGGGTGGGGATAGCGTGGGCCCTGGGTGTCTGATGCTCCAGATAGGGTTTTAGGTCCCGAATTAGGTCCAGGATGGTATCAGGGTGCAGTCTGTATCTTTCATGGATTTCTGGTTCTGTTAATTGGAACAATGTGATGCGTAGTCTGTACACCCGCTCTTCACGTCTCCAAATCCTCACTCCTGCTGCTCTCAAGCGTAGCCTCCTTG
The DNA here is from genome assembly GCF_964261635.1 of Lissotriton helveticus. Lineage (NCBI taxonomy): Eukaryota > Metazoa > Chordata > Amphibia > Caudata > Salamandridae > Lissotriton > Lissotriton helveticus. Next base: position 139,611,886 of record NC_136071.1, on the reverse strand, counting down.
CAATGAGGTACAGGGCCGCCATTTTGTTCACACAGATGCATTTTGGGCCTGTTTTTATGCACTGCACCTGATTACCACATGCTCTTGAAAAGTGGTAAATACCGAATCGTTATTACCTGGTCATATTCGGTATTAACGAGGTTTGCTACATCGCATTTTTGGGGATTATACCAATTCGTTATTTCCGAATCGGTATTCTTTGTTTCGGTATTTTTGAATCGGTAAATAAGGAATCGGTAATTTTTTACCGATTCGTTATTATCGACTCAATTCGGTATTACGTACATCTCACATCGCTAAATACCGGTCGGTAACGCCGAAAACTGGCCTTTTTCTGTGTTACCGACCGGTATTTGGCCACCTACATATGGCCCATAGACACATCAAGGATCTCTGGGATTCCAATAGCCCCGTCCCCCAGTACTTCTGAATCGCAGCCACCAGGGCTGCATGCAGCAAGTAGCCACCTCTAGGCAGGCCATATCTGTCCTGGAGTGCCTGGAAAGGCAGAAGGGCCCCCACCTCATATAAGTCCCCAATCATCTGCAGGCCTAAATCCTGCCACTCCACCAACATAGACCAGTCCCCCCCGTCGTGCGGGAAGTCTGTGCACATGCCCAGGGAAATCTCTGGCGCATACGGGCGTGGAACACCACTCCTACGCTTGTATCCGTTCCAGCTTGCCCATAGCGTCTTCTCCTCACTCATCAAAGAGTCGAGTCGCAGTCGTTGTCCCAGTACCACAAATGAATATGCCTCGGCAGCCACCTGTCCTCTGGTCCATCCGGCCCCCTAAATTCCCTAGCTACTGCCTGCGTAAGCCACTGCAACTGGGCCGTCAAATAATACCCTTCGCTCATCATCGTGGTCAAAGTCACCCGCCGTCTACCATTTTCCCAGAGAAAGCCTTCCACCATGGACCGCAGTGTCTTGAATACTGAGCTCGGAATCCCGACTGGCAGTGTCCTAAAGTAATATAGAAATCTAGGCAGTGCTACCATCTTCAGCAGCGCCACTCTACCCGATACAGAGAGCGGCAGAGTGCCCCAAAACAACATACTCCCTTTGATCCCTTGCACTCCCCTGTTCACATTGCCCTCCAAGAGGCCCGCCTGTTCATGGTAGATGTTAGTTCCCAAGTATTGTAAGCAACAAGGCTTCCACTTCAGTCGCTCCAGACCTGCGGGAGCTGCCATTGCCCGCACGACGGGAAAAGACAAGTCTTCTCCCAGTTCACACCTAATCCTGACACTTCTCCAAACATCCGCAACAGCTCCGTTGCTCCCGTATCTACCTCATCAGGGTAGCCCGGAAACATCAGCAGGTCATCCGCTTAAAGCGAAATATAGTGTACTTCCCCGCGGACCTCTATCCCAGCATAGCGCTTCCCGGATCTGGCCTGCATCGTCAGTGGTTCAATTGCCAATGCAAACAGGAGCGGGGATAGCGGGTAGCCCTGCCGTGTCCCGCGTCTCACTGAACAGGGCTCCTACACCGCCCCCCCGTCCACACCCGGGCCGTCGCCGAGCCATATAATATGCAGGTCCACCTCACAAATGTTTCACCGAACCCCACTTTGCGCATTACATGAAAAAGATACGGCCATTACAGGCTATCAAATGCCTTCTCTATATCCACCGATAAGATCAAGGCTTTCAGTGTCGGCTCCCGCCAGTCTTCCAGGATTCAAAAAAGTGCCTAATATTGATAGCTGTGCTGCATTTAGGGATAAAACCCGATTGGTCCCGGTGCACTAGCTGCGTCATGTGCGGGAGTAGGTGTGTCGCCAAGATCCTACTCAGGATTTTGTAATCTGTCGCCAACATTGAGAGTTGGTGGTATCGGGTTGGCCAGCCACGCCAACAGTGCGCCCGATTTGTCCCCCTCCGCGTGTATCCGTGCTCTATAATTCTTATAGTCGAATGAGTGCAATCTCTCCATCTGCACCGCAACCGCTTCCTTGGCTTCCAGCACCGCAGTGCCTGCTCTGGGTCTCCCCAGTCGGTCCCTTTCCGCTCCCCTCAGTTTGCCCTCCGCTGTTTCCAGGTCCGCTAGCAACGTTTTCCTTACCCCCGCCACCTCGCTAATGCAAATGCCAATGACCACGACCTAAAATGCATCCCATTCCTTTGCCGCCGATGTCGCCGTCCCCTTGATTTCCTCAAAGTATTGGGCAATGCCCGCCCCCAACTCTTCACTAAAAACCGGCTCAACCAACGCCTCCGGGCGAAGCCGCCAGGTCAGTATAAGTGACCGCTTTTGACTCCCTCATAGCCACACCAACAGTGGCTAATGGTCAAAATTGTCCTCGCTAAGTACTCACTATCTATCACCTTGGTATGGACATCAGGGGTGCACAATATGGCGTCCAGTCGCACATGCAGATCGTGGATACTAGAATAATAAGAGTAGTCCCTCTCCTCCAAGTTCTATGTGTCGATGAGTCCCCAATTAGTTTGCCACATCCTTCTCGCCTTGGAGTTCCGATGTACCGGGCACCTGAAAGTAGAGGGTGGGACCTGTCTTTGTCCACATCTGATATGGAGTTAAATCCCCCCCCCAGTATAGTCCCCCCGGTTAAGTAGGGCGCCAAGCTCCCCGATAATGTCTCAAAAAAGGACGGCTGGTCAAAATTCGGGCATACACACTGCACAATGTCAAATCCACCCTATTTAGTCTCCCCATCACCACTACAAACCTCCTCTCTGGGTCAATCAGTTGCTGTGTTGGTTGAAACGGAATCCCCGCTCTAATCCACAGCAGGACGCCCCTAGCGTACGCCGAACAAGTCGTACAAAATACCTGCCCTCTCCATCTCTTCCTTAGTGCTGCCCCCTCGGAACGGCTAATATGTGTTTCTTGGGGGAGCGCCACCTGCACTCCCCACCTTACTAGGTAGGCATGCACCTTATGGCGCTTCTGCATGGAGTGAAGCCCTCCTACATTCCAAGTTATACATTTCATATCCTGTAATGTCCCCATGAGTCATGCAGACCCTCCCCCGCACCTGCCCTCTGTCAAAGAGCACACCGATATCCCCAACTTCCCCCAAACCTACCCCAGCCCCCCTCCCATTCCCTCCCCCCAGAACAGGCGCTACAACATTAGAAACCATCCAAACTACCTTTCAAAACACTCCCCCGATACTCTCAGGGAGCTATTCCCACCCAAACTTACGGGAGATGAGCCCTCAGCTTCAGAGAACTGGACGCCCAGTAGACCTCCAGCCCGCGCTCAACCCCCAGTAGAATATGCGTGCCCCCTCCGGGGTCTCACATCTTTTAGTCTTTTACAGCACAGTTTCCACTGTCCCCCAACGTGCTCCGGACCCCATCAAGTCAGCCCGAACCAACCTCTTCCCCTTTTGGCCCCTCCCCCCAGCCGGAACCCTTCCCATGTCCAGCCAGAGTCTACATCACCCACCTACGATCTCATCCGCCGTCCCAGCAGTCACTTGTGGCAACTCCGGGCTCCCAGCCTCCGAATGCTCATCGTCCTCTTCCAAAGACCCTCCGTCCGACTCCGACCTTGCCGGGGGGGTTCCCCCTCTATCTGTGAGATGACCGTGACATCCTGCAGCGCCACCGCCCTTTCCTTCTCCGTTTGTGTCTCTATCAGCCCCTGGGCTGCTGGCTGACGTTTCCGGTTGTGCCGCTGTCTGCAAGGATGAGGTCCTTCCGTCCCAGCTCCCACGCCGCTTCCTGGCTCTCTGATACCTGCCTTGTACAATTCCAGCCAGTCCCAGCCCCCTCCGGGCTATCATGAAAGGACATCTTGCCATCCACCATGATCTTCAAACGGGTTGGGTACATCAGAGAGTATTAAATACCTTCATCCCGCAACGCTCTCTTAACTGCCACAAACGACACCCTCCGGCGTTGAACTTCGAGCGTGTAGTCAGGGAACAGTGTCACCTTTCTGTTGTCCACTGTATAGGGGCCCGCTGTCCTTGCTCTGTTCAGAAGGAGATCCCTGTCCTTATAATGGAGCAGTCTGGCCACCACCAGCCTCGGCGGTCTCCCAGGGGACAAGGGCTTGGCCGGCACTCTGTGCGCCCTCTCCAATGTAAAGAAAGATGACAGACTCTCCGGCACAACAGTTCTCCATAGCCACTCTTCTAGGAAGTCCACCTTGTTGGTTCCCTCTGCTCCTTCAGGCAGCCTCACCACACAAATATTGTTTCTTCTGTTCCGTCCTCCTGCTTCCTCTGCCTGCCTCTCCAGCGTCTGCAGCCAGGTCTGAAAGTTCGTCATCTGCGCCTCCATCGACTTCTGAGCAGGCCCCAGGTTCTCCACGGTCACTTCTGTTTGTTTTACTCTGTCTGCAATGTCCAACTGCAGTGCCTCCCTGGTATCTGTTATGGCCTTTAGTATTTGATCGACCTGCTGCTGGAGCATCCCCTCCGGTTGCACTTGCTTTCCCTTGGAAGCCTCTCCAGGTGTTGTGTCCTCTTCCTGTTCCGTTGGTGCTCCCACCTGCTTCCCTCGTGGCTTACCCATGTTCCCACTGCTCGTTAATCCCGCACGTCCCCAGGGGGGATCCCACTACCAGTCACGACCTTTCAGTGGGTCCCACTCCGCAGCCAGGTCCAGCGCAGCAGTCCGCCTGTCCCTCGACGCTCAGCGCTCCCTTCCAGGGGCACACCCCAGTCAGAGTCACACTCTGCTCTCTGCCGGTCTCCACCCCTGCCCCCGGTCCAGCTCTCAGTTCAGGCCGGCTTCCTGCCGGGCCTCCAAGGGCTCTGCCCAGATGTACAGCTCATTCCAGGCCTGTTGTCAATGGTCACCTTGTCCCCTGCGTGATGGGGTCCCGCAAGGCTCTGCCCCATAAATCAGCTGTGGTTGGGGCTCTTCCCTCCTGCGTTGTACCCACTCGCCAGAGATGCAGTATCACCCCGCACCGGTGTGTCCCGTCCGGCCACTCCTCTCACTGCCTGCTCCAGTCCATGTCCCCTTATGCGGCGCAGCCCGGTCCTCTTCCCGCCAAGGTCCTTCACTGATGGCCGCCCACTCGTCTTCTCCAGGCTACAGGACCGCTGAGCCCTTCCACAGTGCTCCGCCGACTTGCCAGATACCTTCACTTCCTCCTCTCGCCCTGCTCAATGCTGCTGTCTGATAAGACTCTAAGATGTGGAGGGCACGGGCACATTCCAGCAGTAGCAGCCAACTTCGCACAGCTCCTCAGTCACTGCATTCCTCAGCTGTGGCTGAGCTGCCCTCTAAAGCCCCATTGTTCAGTGAGCAGGTTTCTTCACCTGCAGCTCATAAGTCGCCCTGCACCCTCCACAGGGTAGGCGCCCCTCTTGAATCCTTGCGCCGATTCCTCACCCGGGTCCTGCTTGTCGCGGTCCAGGCCCTGTGGGGTCCGCAGGTATGCTCCTTCCCAGACCGTCAACTCCACAAGGGTGGCACCAGGCACTCCCAGCTCCAGCTCTGCTGCTTCCCGTGCTCTGCCTTCTCCTGGCTGCTCTGTGTCCGCGCCAGCAGGGGGCCTCCACAATACCCACAGCTCTCCAACACCGCCGCATGCCCAGGGCTCAGCTCCCGGCAGTTCCCCCAATGGCCGCTACCGTCCTCTTTTCCGGAGGGCCCTCTGCAATGTAGGCAGCATCCTGGGGGGAATCCATGACTTGATCCACGCAGATCCCTGCCCCCTTGTGTACACCGGCAGCACCCGGTCTTGCCCACGGCTCCTCCCGGGCTCTCACAACGCCTCCGCTGCCGTTTTCACTGCATATGGGAAGGGGGAAGTGGGGGCCCCCCACTGCCGAGCTCCTCTCACCTCCTCAACCGCTCCGCCCACACAGGCCTTCTGCCAGCTGCCCGGATGCCGCAGAGGTAGGTGATTCCTCTAGTCCCGCAGTTCGCCTCAGGTCCTCACCGCTACCAACTGCAATCCAGTCGGCGCCACCACCATTTTGGGTGTAGGCGGTCGCCAGAGCGGTCCGAACCCCAGGACCTTCGTACCACTCTGTCTCCTCACTCCCGCTGTCAGGTATGATCCTTGTCAGCGCTAGTCGAGCCCCGCAGCGCTAGGCCCTCTGCGAAGCTTCACGGCTGCACAGCTTCCACAGCCAGCTGGAGCCTAAAGCCCGCACGCTGCCATCTTGGCCCGTTCTGCGGCCCGGGCAGCCCACCGCCGTTCTCCCCACTGCGGCATCCTGCAGCCGCCAAATTTTCAGTGCCGGAGCTTCCAGGCACCTTCGTCACTCTCCAGCAGTCATTGGGGGGGCTTCTCGTATAGCCCCTTTACAGGATCAGGGTCGGGGTCGGTGCAGAGCTCCGTGCTCACGCATCCGTTCCCATCTGCCTCTTGGCCACGCCCCCCCAATCATGGTGGTTTTGTAGACAATAAAGCTACCTTTGAAGAGGTGTAGGCCGGCAATATAGTGACCACCACCCTCAGGGTCCAAACGCACACTGCTTCCAGTTCTGTTTTTGTGTGATAGCCTAATGCATTCTGGGTTTTGTAGGCTTATTTTGTTTCTGTTGATCAATTAGACTAATGCACCTGAAATCATTATTTATTGGTACAAAGTTCACTCACTGTTTGGGTTAGGTTGAAACTTATTTTTTATATGTAAGAAGCTGCCTCTGTATATGCTATACCAAAGTACGATATAGTGTGCACAGAGTACAGTGGATGCCCAGAGGTATAGCAAGGGCTAAAGTAGATAATACATTACTCCTTTTTGTGGCAGTGTAGATAAGCAGTCAGGCTAGTCAGAGGGTAGTGTTAAGCATTTGTTGTACACACTCAGGCAAGAAATTATGTCACACACTCAATGACTGAATCCAGACCAATGATTTGTATAAAAAGTTGTTACTTTGTTATTTTTATTACTAGAACCAAGAGTTACTCAGCAGCAGGTAAGTGATACTTTCCATACAATGATACTTTCCAAGATACAGTGTGTACTGGTTTTGTAGAAGCATACAAATTACTTTGAAGACAAGAAAATGAGTTGTAAACTCTTTAGAATACTTCTAATTACTTTAAATTACTTTATAATTACTTTGTAGTTGCATTTCTAGTTTGGGGTAAAACAAACCCCTAACACAGTTTAGGCCTTACAGTACATCAGTAAGCAGGTTAACTCTTTTGAAGATACTACGTTACTTTTGTTGTAGTACACGACAAGTTTAACACAGAATATTTTTCTGAGAAACCCCACCATGCAATCTTATGGAGTAAAAAGCAGGGTTAAGTTTGCAGGTAAGTAAATGGTTTGGTAACTGTGATTTGGGGGTTAGAACCAAGGTTCCCCAGAGTTCAGGTTTGCACTCCAGGTGCACCACTAACTGCACTAGGGCGGCCCGGTGCAGAGTGCAGGGCGCCAATGTTAGCCAATGGGGCACCTTGGTTGGGGGCTGCTCACGGACAGGCCACTCGGTCTTGGAAGGCAAGCTCCTGAGGTTTAAGTGAGGGCAAAGGGGGTCCCAAGTTAACCCCATAACTACACTACCAAGAGCACAGGGGCAGCCGGGTGCAGGGTGCTTAGGCGGTGTCCGGAACACAATGCAATCCAATTGGGATGGTCATCTTTGGATTTTGGCTGCAGGCTCGGTCCAGGAAGTCTTCCGGGAGGAAACAACAGCTGGGCAGCTAAGTAGGGATGTCCGTCGGCGTCAGGACACTTTGGGTTCAGGTCACCAGGACACAGGGACAGAGACTGCTGGGGTCCTTTCACCACCGGGAATCCCCCTACCGGTCTGGTCATGGTGGAGGAGGGTCATCGTGAAGAGGCTGCAGGCTTTGACACAGAACCTTGGAGGCGACACCTCTCGAAGGTTTGGAGGTCAGAACTGCTGGGGACCACATCAGGACTGGTGGCCCCTCTGGACAGGGGTTGTGGACGACAGGTGCAAAGGTAAGCCCTGGAGCTGGGTTTCTTGTCCCGCAGGGGCTGGATCTTCTGTCTCAAGTCTTTATTGAAGTGGGGGATCAGTCCTCACAAAATCTGGAGGTTGCTGATCCTTTTTAGGTCTCGCCTGAGCCAATGCGCTTGCGCATTGCTGGCAAGATTATAGTAGGGGAAAAGAACAGTCTACCAAAATGGCGGATTATACACAGTTCATGTGAGACAGGCGCGTGCACAAACCAGCCACGTCACACCACCATTTGTCTGTGCTTCACATCAGACTTCAAAGGCTGCCGCTCCCCCACCCCCCGCCCCCCGCATCAGACTTCAAAGGAATGCCCTCCCATTCCCTGGCCCCCCCACCACAGCAATGCCGACAGCTTGTTTTGCTTGTGTGATTGCATCTTCCTTCCTTGTTTTTATCGTACCCTTTCTCGGTTTAAACTACTGTCTATAAACTGGGAAAATGCAAAAGCACACATATAAACAGAGGCTGCAGTTTGCTCTAATGTCCCTTGACAGCTGAATTGGGAATGTTGTTGTTTGACAAATAGGCTGTCAAATATTTAACATGGCTTCACGCTGTTGCCCAGGGCCGTGAAATATCACACACATTTAACACTTCCTCCAGGCAGTCATTCAGAAGTGTCAGCGGGCTTGACACCCAGGTCTTTCCCTCAGCCATCATTGCTAATGACGGCTTGGTATTTCACAAACGCCCAGACGCCATTAACGGGGGATGCCTCCTTGCTCAAGACACAAGCTAAAAGCAAACACCGCCGAGGTAGCATCAGCCCGGGCAAGAACTCCTTTGTAGGTCGGCGTGTGAATTTAAATTAGAGAGTTTTCTCAATCTCGTCATGCATTACTTACAATAATAAAGGAATTTCGGGCAATTACATTTTCACGATTCGCTTTTCGCAGCAAAACTCTCCCCAGGAATTTTAAAGTATGTCCATTATGTTTAGTTTTTTTTTTTAGTTTTTTTTTTTTTTTTTTTTTTATTTGCCACAACGTTTTATTTTGTGTTGTTAAATGCCGTTCCAAAATCCTTTCCCTAGAACATAAATTAAGCTACGGTGTTTTATTTACAAGTGCAAATAATCACATATTGATCTGAATTTTGTCCATATTATGCTCTGATCACGGGTTGATGAACTAATTATTATCGATAACAAAACTCAGTATGCACAAGCCTTTCAGATACATCAGTGCTTACTCATGTTAGACGCAATATTTCTATGTCCTTTTTAAATTGTAAATTCTTGCAAAAGAGACAGCGTGATTTGCATGATTGACCCAAACTCCTATCCAATCACTTTACATTTTACTGCTGGCACTTTTGCATCTGACCTGGGTTTAAAAGAACTTGCTTTATCCTTTAGCCTAATGTGAAGAGTGCAATGTGTGTGCTAAATAGAAAGTTTTTTTTGCATTAATTTAGAACAGCTTCTGGCTGTATTTGACTATTGTAAGTTCAAACGTCTGGTACATTAAAACAAGAGTTTGAAATCTAGATAGATCTAAAGTGATTCGATCAATGCTTTGGAGGGGTGTGGTGTCTCCTGGTGACATCAGCTGTGGCTAGGCACTCATTGGGAGTAAGACTGACTGCACCTGAGCACACACTATTCAAGGTAAATCCCATGTGCTAGCACAACACAAAGGAATATGGAGGGGGAAAGTACCTGCTTTTGAGCCATACTCATTTTCTCTGCCCTGGCCCTGCCTTTTAATTTTGAAAATTTTTATGAGACTTGAAGACGTAATGCTTGGCACAAGACTGGAGTAGATTTCTGTCTGAAGGCTGAGGGTGCAAATCTGCAAAATCATGTCATAAGGCCTTGAATTCAAGGGTGATGTCTAAGAGAAATACATTCCAGCATTTCCTAGGAAATGCTTCTGCTATCCAAGTTCCCCATCTTGTGCTTAATATTCATTTTTAGGCACTGCTGCACACCTCACACTGCTGCACGCCTTACACTGCTGCACGTTGCACACTGCTGCACGCTGCACACTGCTGCATGCCTCACACTGCTGCACGCCTCACACTGCTGCACGCTGCACACTGCTGCATTACTCACACTGCTGCATGCTGCACACTGCTGCACGCCTCACACTGCTGCACGCCTCACACTGCTGCACGCCTTACACTGCTGCACGCCTCACTGCTGCACGCCTCACACTGTTGCATGCCTCACACTGCTGCACGCCTCACACTGCTACATGCCTCACACTGCTACATTACTCACACTGCTGTATGCTGCACGACACACTTCTGAATGCCTCACACTGCTGCACGCCTCACACTACTGCATGCCAAACACTGCTGCACGCCACACACTGCTGCAAGCCATACACTGCTGCACGCCGCACACTGCTGCACGCTACACACTGATGCACGCCTCACACTGCTGCACGCCTCACACTGCTGCATGCCTCACACTGCTGCACACTGCTGCATTACTCACAGTGCTGCATGCTGCACACTGCTGCACGACACAATGCTGCACGCCTCACTCTGCTGCACGCCACACACTGCTGCACGCCACACACTGCTGCACACCTCACACTGCTGCACGCCTCACACTGCTGCACGCCTCACACTGCTGCACGCCACAATGCTACACGCCTCACAATGCTGCACGCCTCACACTGCTGCACGCTGCACACTGGTGCATGCTGCACACTGCTGCGCGGCACACTGCTGCACGCCTCACACTGCTGCACGCCACACACTGCTGCACACTGCTGCATTACTCACACTGCTGCATGCTGCACACTGCTGCACGACACAATGCTGCACGCCTCACACTGCTGCATGCCACACACCGCTGCATGCCACACACTGCTGCACGCCACACACTGCTGCACGCCTCACATTGCTGCACGCTGCACACTGCTGCACGCTGCATGACACACTGCTGCACGCCTCACATTGCTGCACGCTGCACACTGCTGCACGCTGCATGACACACTGCTGCACGCCTCACACTGCTGCACGCCACACACTGCTGCACGCCTTACACTGCTGCACACCACACACTGCTGCACACTGCTGCATTACTCACACTGCTGCATGCTGCACACTGCCGCAAGCCTCACACTGCTGCATGTCTCACACTGCTGCACGCCTCACACTGCTGCACGCCTCACACTGCTGCACGCTGCACACTGCTGCATTACTCACACTGCTGCATGCTGCACACTGCTGCACGCCTCACACTGCTGCACGCCTCACACTGCTGCATGCCTCACACTGCTGCACGCCTTACACTGCGGCACGCCTCACTGCTGCACGCCTCACACTGTTGCATGCCTCACACTGCTGCACGCCTCACACTGCAACACGCCTCACACTGCTACATTACTCACACTGCTGTATGCTGCACGACACACTGCTGAATGCCTCACACTGCTGCACGCCTCACACTACTGCATGCCAAACACTGCTGCACGCCACACACTGCTGCACGCCATACACTGCTGCACGCCGCACACTGCTGCACGCTACACACTGATGCACGCCTCACACTGCTGCACGCCTCACACTGCTGCACGCCTCACACTGCTGCACACTGCTGCATTACTCACACTGCTGCATGCTGCACACTGCTGCACGACACAATGCTGCACGCCTCATTCGGCTGCACGCCACACACTGCTGCACGCCACACACTGCTGCACACCACACACTGCTGCACACCTCACACTGCTGCACACCTCACACTGCTGCACGCCTCACACTGCTGCACGCCTCACACTGCTGCACGCTGCACACTGCTGCACGCCACAATGCTGCACGCCTCACACTGCTGCACGCCTCACACTGCTGCACGCTGCACACTGCTGCATTACTCACACTGCTGCATGCTGCACACTGCTGCATGCTGCACACTGCTGCACGGCACACTGCTGCACGCCTCACACTGCTGCACGCCACACACTGCTCCACACTGCTGCATTACTCACACTGCTGCATGCTGCACACTGCTGCACGACACAATGCCGCACGCCTCACACTGCTGCATGCCACACGCTGCTGCACGCCACACACTGCTGCATGCCACACACTGCTGCACGCCACACTTTGCTGCACACCACACACTGCTGCACGCCACACACTGCTGCACGCCTCACATTGCTGCACGCTGCACACTGCTGCACACTGCATGACACACTGCTGCACGCCTCACACTGCTGCACGCCTCACACTGCTGCATGCCTCACACTGCTGCACGCTCCACACTGCTGCCCGCCACAATGCTGCATGCCTCACACTGCTGCATGCCTCACACTGCTGCACGCTGCACACTGCTGCATGCTGCACACTGCTGCACGGCACACTGCTGCACGCCTCACACTTCTGCACGCCACACACTGCTGCACACTGCTGCATTACTCACACTGCTGCATGCTGCACACTGCTGCACGACACAATGCTGCACGCCTCACACTGCTGCATGCCACACACTGCTGCATGCCTCACACTGCTGCACGCCTCACACTGTTGCATGCCTCACACTGCTGCACGCCTCACACTGCTACACGCCTCACACAGCTACATTACTCACACTGCTGTATGCTGCACGACACACTGCTGAATGCCTCACACTGCTGCACGCCTCACACTACTGCATGCCAAACACTGCTGCACGCCACACACTGCTGCACGCCATACACTGCTAAACGCCGCACACTGCTGCACGCTACACACTGATGCACGCCTCACACTGCTGCATGCCTCACACTGCTGCACGCCTCACACTGCTGCACACTGCTGCATTACTCACAGTGCTGCATGCTGCACACTGCTGCACGACACAATGCTGCATGCCTCACTCTGCTGCACGACACAATGCTGCACGCCTCACTCTGCTGCATGCCACACACTGCTGCATGCCACACACTGCTGCACACCTCACACTGCTGCACGCCTCACACTGCTGCACGCCTCACGCTGCTGCATGCCTCACACTGATGCATGCTGCACACTGCTGCACGCTGCACACTGCTGCACGCCACAATGCTGCACGCCTCACACTGATGCACGCCTCACACTGCTGCACGCTGCACACTGCTGCATTACTCACACTGCTGCATGCTGCACACTGCTGCATGCTGCACGGCACACTGCTACACGCCTCACACTGCTGCACGCCACACACGCTGCACACTGCCGCATTACTCACACTGCTGCATGCTGCACACTGCTGCACGACACAATGCTGCACGCCTCACACTGCTGCATGCCACACACTGCTGCACGCCACACACTGCTGCATGCCACACACTGCTGCACGCCACACACTGCTGCACGCCTCACATTGCTGCACGCTGCACACTGCTGCACGCTGCATGACCCACTGCTGAACGCCTCACACTGCTGCATGCCTCACACTGCTGCACGCCACACACTGCTGCACGCCTCACACTGCTGCACACCACACACTGCTGCACACTGCTGCATTACTCACACTGCTGCATGCCGCACACTACTGCACGACACAATGCTGCAGGCCTCACTCTGCTGCAGGCCACACACTGCTGCCCGCCACACACTGCTGCACGCCACACATTGCTGCACGCCACACACTGCTGCACGCTACACACTTCTGCACGCCTCACACTGCTGCACACCTCACATTGCTGCATGCCTCACACTGCTGCACGCCTCACACTGCTGCACACCACACACTGCTGCACGCCTCACACTGCTGCACGCCTCACACTGCTGCACACCACACACTGCTGCACACTGCTGCATTAGTCACACTGCTACATGCTGCACACTGCTGCACGACACAATGCTGCACGCCTCACTCTGCTGCAGGCCACACACTGCTGCACGCCACACACTGCTGCACGCCACACACTGTTGCACGCCACACACTGTAGCACACCTCACACTGCTGCACACCTCACATTGCTGCACGCCTCACACTGCTGCACGCCTCACACTGCTGCACGCCTCACACTGCTGCACGCCTCACACTGCTGCACGCCTCACAACACCACCACATCACTCAGGGACACCACCACATCACTCTAGGACATCACCATATCACTTTAGGACACCACCACATCACTTTAGGACACCACCACATCACTCTAGGACACCACCACATCACTTTAGGACACCGCCACATCACTCAGGGACACCACCACATCACTCAGGGACACCACCATATCACTCTAGGACACCACAACATCACTTTAGGACACCACCACATCACTCTAGGACATCACATCACTTTAGGGCACCACCACACCACTCAGGGGCACCACTCAGGGGCACCACCACATCACTCGGGGACACCAGCACATCACTCTGGGACACCACCACATCACTCTGGGACACCACCACATCACTCTGGGACACCACCACATCATTCTGGGACACCCCCACATCACTCTAATACACCACCACATCACTCAGCCCAACCACATCTTCACTCAGCACCACAACAGCACTGTCCTTGCTTGCTACCAACAAGCATTGCCATAGCCAATAGGACTCGCATTAGGAAAGTGTTAACTATTGGCTTTGTGAATAACAATGCTATTAATTTGTATATTTTCAAAGCCAACACATATTTAAAAAAATTGTCATTTACAATACCAATAGCTCACACTTTTCCTAATGCGAGACCTATTGCATTGCAAATGCTTCTTGGAGTTGTCGTTCACTTCGGAGCTGCAGGCAGGAGGCCAGTAGAGCTGTGTCCAAGTCAGTTGGGCCTGGAGTCTTCACTGCTGTGACGTCTTTGGGATTAAAATGTTCTTAGATCATCAAGAACTAACTTCTGGGTTCAGGGATTACCCGTAAATACTGTATTTAGGGGGCATTTAAGGGGTCTAGAGATCTTAGGGTGACTACACCCTCAGTGTGCTCACCCCATGTTGGGGAGTGGGCACAGTCCCTGATCCTGATTGGGGGATGCCTGCCATCTGCACGATGGTGAGCACTGAAGAGTAGGCTTCACTTTGCCTCTGTCCACCTAAGGGGTGGGTATGCTAGAGGTGGGCACACCTTCTGGGCTGTCCTGATTTTTCCTGCCTGTCTTTCCACCGAAAAGGGGGTGAAACAGGAAGGGGGCCTGCTCCTTATAGCAGGAGAAGCTGGGGGTTGCGTTGCAGAGGCGGCAAGGCCTTTGCAATTCTTCTGCCATGGATGGGTCTTCCTGACCTGGGGGACGTGTGAACACCTCCGCCCAGGAAAGGCTTTGTTTCTGGGCCCTAGGAGCGAAGGCTCCTACCCCAGGGGTCTAGAAACCTGTCTCCTGGTGGCAGGCTGGTGTTCACCAGTCAGGAACACACCAGTGGTTGTTTTGGTTCTGGGGTCCCCTCTAGAAGGGACCTCTGAGTGCATGGAGTAATAAATATGATACTGGAATCAATGAAGGTTTTATTATTCTGAGATGTTTGATACCAAACATCCCAGTATTCAGTAAAGCCATTATGGTGATAGGAAACTCGTAGTGACTAGTTTCCAGACCATATCCCCAGTATGGCTTCACTGGGTACTTATAATATCTAAGAATGGCCTTACATGTTATAGGGCCCTGCCTTCTCATGCATATAGGCCTTCACATGAGGGATAGTGCACCCTGCCTTAAAGGTGACTTACCTAGGCCTCATGCAGGGCTGGGCAGCCATGGCACGGATGTGTGCCATGCCGACTCTTCACTTTGAGCTACACCCAAACACGCAGGCTGCAATGGCAGTGGCGCATATTTGTGGTGTGAGGTCTCTGAGGGTGACATAATAGATGCTGCAGCCCTCAGAGGCCTTTCCCGGCTACCATGCCCTTGGTATCATACGTACCCTTTTCAAGAGACTTACAGGTAGGCCAAAATTGTGCCAATTGTTGAAACAATGGTACAGGTTAGGGACAGAACGCAGGGCTTGGGAACCTCATTGGGAGGGACCCAGAGCATACTCAGTCAAAGTGCATCAGAAATCTGGCAAAAAGTGGGGGAGTTACTCCAACAGAAACTCTAACTTTCCTACACTATCCATCCTATGTTTGTTCTGATTGTTTTGTAACAGAGAGGCTTGTAACAAATTAAAGTATTGCCATCTACAAATGTATCAATAAATAAAAATTCCATATTGCGTTTTTTTCCCTGGTTGTCAGAAGATATGCCGCGGTACTAATGTCCCACAAGGCCACACCACATTTGGACGATAAAACTGGTGTAAAATTACACACTTGCCGATTCCTCCACTTTCAAGTGATTTTCACATCACCTGGATTTTGTTTGAATGGGAAGTAGAACAAAATAAATAATTGAATCGGGTGTGGAGGGAGGCAGAAAGATATTCATTTACCACCAATTGATGCTGGCAGCAAGCAAAGTTGGTAATTGCTGATTTGGACTAAACAGGAAAACATGTTATTTTCTAGCGCGCGCAGGTAGCACGTTACTGTAAACACCGGTGCAGCGCGAGCCTTGAAACCGTCCCTCCTGATGGCGCTGCGTCTGTGCCAACTTGTGGAAATGATTTCATCATGCTCACCCAGGTGCTTTGTTTTCCACCTGAGGTCACCTGGAGGTAAACACTAATTTGTTAATGAGGGGAATTCATTATCTCAGCGAAACAGATCGCGGTGATTACCGGCGTGTTTGCCAATTGGAGACGATAATATTTTCTTCAAGCGAATGAAATTTGTTGTGTGCGTCGCGCGCCGGGTGCTGTTACGTCGGCCTATGAATAGCCGCGTGCGTCCTGTGAATGGGCGGCTCGGGTGTTGATTGTTAATTGGCTGACCACACTGCACAGAATGGCATTTGGATTTTCATGTGGGGTTACTATTCCCTCCTTAACTTACTTATGCTCTTTTAAGTCTTCTTTTTCTGTGTTTATGTGCTACCTGCGATCTCGCCACTTATCGCTCACAATGCTTAATTTGAAAATTAGTAATAATACTAAAACGCCGGAACCTAAACTTAATCCCAGGAGATCCCAGCGCTGCCGAATGCCCAGGATGATTATTCTTGTTTATAGTATATGTCTCTCTTTCACCTCCTAACACTTCCGGTCTCTGTATCTCACTCTTAAAGTTTCGTTTTCTTTTCTGGTTTTTCCCATTGGTACTTTTTTTTTTACTATTTCTTTCTCTCTTCATTTTCTGAGTTTCACTCTTCTCTTGCTCTAGGTCAAAATCTGATTATTTAAAATAAGTCCCTTTCCACAAAAGAAATGAGCGTCGGTGCCCTCCACGTGCAAACACCGGCGCGAATTAAGCATGGCCTTTTAAGACACAATGAAAGGGATGGAAAAACATTTTTCGGTTTGTTAAACAAAAGCTCTGAGCTATAAGATATGACAGCTTTCCTGATATATTTTCTACTGGAATGGTTCTCAGGGGTTTAGATTACCCCTGGCACTGCAGAGCTCTCGAGTTTCCCACTTCTACTCATTAGTAGCTCGTCGTCTCCAGGTTCCCACAATGTATTATGGTACTTGAAATACTGAAATTATAATAGCCTAAACATGAGAGCAATGCTTCCCACACAATGCTTAGAATCATGACCCACATTTTAGGGCAAGCTTTAGAGACCAACCTAGCTTGTTTTTTACCCCTGTTTGTGCAGAAGCTTAAGTCAAGCTCCTTCCAGGGATGACAAATATGTAATATCTGCCTTTTTGTTGTTTTTGCAGGTCAGTAGCCTTGCCCTGAGTTTGGGCTGCAGCCTGCAGTGTCTTGATCTTGTCAGCTGCACGTGCCTCTCTTTAGGGCCAGAGCAGGATTAGGCTACGTAGTGCCCACTAATACCCGCAGGTGTCTAGGGGCTCACGGTCTACCATACTGTGTCAGGCAACACTCATTTCTAAAAAGCCATGTCTTGAGCAGTTTCCTGAACTCAAGTAGGGAGGAAGTCTTCCTAAGGGAGAGCGGAAGGGAGTTCCATTCCTAACTCTAGAAAATACAAACACCTAACCAATTGGAGCCCACTTTCCAAGCAAGACACAGCCTCTATCATAGAGTCAATCCACTCAGTGGCTCCCACAGACCCATGCCCTGGGAAGATCCCCAATCAGCCATACATTCTCATCCATCATCAAATCCTCCATCCAAACCTCACCCTTCCCGAACAGCTGGAACCAAGCAGAAGTCAACCACTTCTTAAGAAACCAACCACAGACCCAAGCGAGCTCAGTAACTATCGGCCCATCTTGCTGCAACCGTTCCCTGCCAAAGTCATAGAGAAAGCGATCAAAAAGCAATTCTCCAAATACTTCGAACTCCACAGATTTTTGGACACCGCACGTTCAGGCTTCCTCAGTAATCACAGAACTGAAACACCCCTCATTGTGGGCACAGACGACATCCGGACCATCCTTAACCAAGGAACGGCTTGACTGGTTAAAGGCACCAAACGAAATGAGCACATATCCCTAGTCCTAAAATCTCTTAAGTGGTTGCCCTACGAAGCACAAATTCAATTAAAGATTGCGGTTCTGGCGCACAAAGCCCTTCACGTCAATACTCCCAGGTACCTTGAGCAAAAACTTGAGCTATCTTGTGGTGCAAGAGCCTCAAGAAGTGCCAATACCTTCCTCATGAAACCATTCATCCTCAGCAAAAAGAGAACTTGTCACAGAGCTTTCTCTGGCGCTGCCCCAAAGAAATGGAACTCTCTTCCACCGGAAGTACGCAGAATCGTACGGCGTTCAAATTGGAAGCCAAAAGATTCCTTATGAATAAATTCTTATCCTAATTGGGCTAAACTCATCTGCTCGAAGACACTGTTTCCTACGTCTGTTGTACCATCATTTGTTACTGCTCCTCTTTACCGCAGACTGTGACCCTCTTCATTGCCTGTTTATACCTGTTTTTTTTTGTATGACCCTCCATGGTGCAATTGTCCTGGAATCTGCGATTAATCCTGTTTTTGTCGTTTTATACCCCTACTTGTTGACAATTGTGTATTTATGTCCTTCCTTCGTTCTATTGTAAAGCGCTCTGATATCCTTTGGGTTCTTGTTCGCGCTATATAAAACTTAAAAAAAATAAAATAAAATAAATAACTGAAACTCCTTCCCCCCAATTAGTCCTTTTAACTCTGGGGGTGGGCATCATGTGGGCATTGGCAGAATGAAGCTATCTATTAGGAGAGTACCAGCTAAAAAGGACCCAAAGAAATTGTGTTCCTTCTCTGTGCAAGGCCTTATGTGCAATGCAAAGAGCCTTGAATTTGACTCGCTGACCAACTGGTAGCCAATGCAATTCCTGAATCCCTGCTCTGATAGACTTGTTTTTGGGAGCATCCAAGACCAGTCTAGCCGCAGCATTTTGTACTGCCTGCAACCTTCTGAGTAAATTGGATTGCAAATTAATATACAGCCCATTACAATAGTCCAGTTTGGATAAAACCAGGGAGGTCAGTACTGTTTTTCTGGTATTTAAGGGGATAAAAGGTAGTATCTTACGTAAAATTCTGATAGTAAGAAAGGAAGAGGACACTACCTTGGAGACTTGGGACTTAAGATTGGGTTTTTCATCTATAATGACCCCCAAATTCTTTGCCTTGGCTACTGGAGTGGGAGGGGGGCCCAGGGTGTCTGGCCACCAAACTGGCGACCACTGAGGTGAAAGGTTACCAAACAACACCGCCTCAGTTTTGTTTGAGTTCGGCTTCAAGCAATGCCTGCCCATCCAGTTGCTCAGGGTGACCATACAGTCATGAGGTTTGGTGGAATAATATCCCTGTCGACTGCTGAGATGACCAACTGAGTATCGTCAGCAGAAGAGGTGGGTATTAAAGTAAAGCTTCTGATCAGGGGAGCTAATTCGGAGACATAAATATTAAAAACCATCGGGCTTAGCGTAGAATATGTAATGGAATTACTTACAGGCCAGATCTGCTGGAAGACCAGTAGGGCTGAGTCAGAGTCAGTCACATTTGAAGCTTGTGCTTGATTTGTAACTCACTCCACCACAGCCCTAATATTGTGTTTGCAAAGTAAATACATCATGACACCAGCGGATAGGTGCCCTTGTGTTTCCTGTGGTGTGTGTTCTGGCATTGTCCTATTTAACTTGTCAATGAAGGCAGGACGCACACCTCTTCTTACAATATTTTTAAGCTGTGATTTTTAAACAGCGCTAATGCAGCATGAAACAGTGCGCAAACAACAGGGGTTCGAGTCTGAGGTTGCACTTTTATGTTAACATGTGGAGTTTCATTGAGAACAGATTGGGATGTCTTTTTAGGAGGAACAAGGGATAAATAAGGTCGGACATGCTTAAATAATGTTAATTATATCTACAGGGATTAACAGCCTGGTAATCATGTTGCATTTTTATAACTTACAGTGACCCCCGAAGAAGGGCTGGATGCCCGAAATGCATTGGGTTTTGAGATAATAAATATTGCCTGAAATGAACTCACGTCTTCTTCATATTCTTGGTCAAAGTCCTGGTGACACCATGAGAATATTAGAAATTTGGAAATTAACGTGTACACGAAGTGCGTTGTCTCGTTTGTGGAAGATTTGGAACACAGATGATGAATATTGGATCACTATGGACAAATGTGGAATAAGTTTAAATGAATGTTCGTAAATAGGTATAGCCCAAAGTGGCGTTTCCCTGTGCTTTTCTGGGGACTGGAGACAGTCCCACCTCTTTTGAAATTGTCCTATTTAAAACATGTTACAGCAGATTAACCAATGATATATTTCTATGTCTTCACATCTCCCCAACTTCCACAAATCATATCTTAGTAATGTTCTACAAATCAAGCACACATTTTAAATATGACTGACCCTGAGCCAGCCCCATGTGAGTGGGTGACTTTGGCTAACGGGCTCATTTGGACATTACAGAAGAGAGGTGACAACACAGACAACACCCCAGCAAGAGCCAACAACAAGACATCTTGGCCATTGCAGTGCCAAATGTGAATTTACTGCAGCCAGTCTGATTACAGAAAATAAATCCAGGAAAAAGTAGTGTTTGAGATTCCAACAAATTTTTGAAGGCAAGGAACATGTAGATGGAATAGTTCACATTGCAAATGTAACTCTCTGGCAAAGCAGTTTCTGTCTCTGGAACAGGGTTCTCCAAAGTCAGTCCTGGAGGGCCGGATCCATGCCAGATTTTTAAGATAACAGCATTTATCTAAATGTGGATATGCTAAAAAATTTTCATGGATCCAGCCCTCCAGGACCGACTTTGGAGAACCCTGCTGGGAGGATAGAAGTTTCACTGTTTGCAGTGAAGAAGGTAATCAAAGTCAAGGGCACAGATTATCAAGAGTCCAATTTTACACCAACAAATTACTATTCTATAGATTAAACTAGTGTTTTTTTCAGCCACGTGCACCGATGGAGAAGCACAAAAGCGACATTTACATCGACTGAGCTGTGAAGAAACCGAATTCTGCAGCAATCAAATGGTCTAAATGGTACAAACATTTCTTCTGCACCAGTACAATTTACAATATGCAGCCCTGTGTATAACTATGGCATAACTTCAGGAACAATCTTAGGAGTGTATGAACTGACTTCAGAAGACTTTCAACCATAAGGACATTAAGCAACAAGATGTGTCTAAGGGCCAGAGCAGCCTACCTTGGACCTGCAGAATCAGGCTTGAGTCCTGGGCTCGTCTCAATATCCTGTGATTCAGGGAAAATACCTTAATCTCCCTATGTCTTACAAAATGTGTAATGTAATCAGATGCTTATGTACTGCACTCCAATGCCCTTGGCTCATGTGTGCCCATATGTATATAAAACTGCACAAAAACATAACATCATTGCCCTTTGGCTCCAATTGGTAACTTGTATAGGTTTTAAACAATCGTTATTGAAATCGTGAGACTTCCGTGTATCAGTAAACAACCATGTACTAGAATTGCAAAAAGTGAAGTGCAGTCTTTGAAAGTAATGGTATGATTGGTTGTAGACCTGTAGACACTACCCAATGGATGCTGTGTCGATATTGGCACTAATCTGTGAAAGAGGAGGCTGTCATTCTGATTCACAATGTAGACATGTATCATTTGGGATATTTACTCATGCCCTAGGTATACAGGAGGGGACAGAAAGTTAGCCTCAAAGGGCATGAGAGCGTCCCTAGAAAAGGAAAAAAGTGAGAAGCTGAAGAGAGGTCCCCATCATCCGCTGGTCAGATACCATTCATGAGGGGGATGGCTGCCTGGGCTTAACTCGCATTGAGGCACAGTCTGCCAAGCGACGCGCTTCACGAGGCGCGCCCTTAGGGCACGGCCCCTCCGGCCCCCACCCCCAGTGGTAGCAGGGGGGCGGCCGGGCGGCCAATGGCAGACGGCCGCCTCCCCCCCTCTCCGGGGTTGATCACTTCCGGGTCCCGGGTGACGCACATCCGGTTTGGGCGAGGGGCGGAGACCTCGGGGCTATGTAAGGTCAAGATCCCCTGACCCGGGTCTCTTTTCCCGTCGCCCCTGCTGGACTGTGTGGACCCCGCTGCTGACCCTTGGACTCCAGGCCGAGGCTTCAATTTAACTCTTCCCGCGTCTCCCGTTGGATTGTCGAGGGAGAGCGGCACCGAGAGAGGGGTTTGGTTGGAGGACTCCGGCTATCGAGGGAGTGCAGCGGTCGTCTGGATCCGGTGTCGGGCGCGGAGCGAAGAGAGAAGGGTGCCGTGCACGTGGCCAGGTAAGGAGTCGGGTGCCTCAGGGGACCTCGCGGGCAGCCGTGGTTCACGGGCGGGGGGTGTGTGGTGGGGCGCTAACTTGGTTTACAGCTCCGCTCCCGGGGTTGCGGCTGCACGTGAGGTTCCACTCGGGGTGCGGGCTCCTGCCGGGCGGTGTGGACGGTGGCTCTAGGGCGCGGGGTGCGCAGGCGTTGAGGCTCCAGGCGTGTAGGTCGCTCAGCGGCATAGCCGGTAGGGGTGAGGAGAGCCAGGGAACGCCTGCAGCGCAGACGACGCGGCCAGATTAGATAAGCGAGATGGCCCCCAAGAAAGGAGGGCATAAGAGGAAGGGCACTGACCCGGAGCTGGCCCAGATAATGAAACTACTGTTGCGCAAACTGAGCAAGGACACCCCAGACAGCGAGACGGGGAGCGAAGACGAGCAGCCTGAGCCCGTAGTGGTGAGGCCACGTAGGGAAGGGGTAGCGCCTAGAGCGGCATTCCCCCCGCTACGGAAGAAGGGAGGAATACCTAAGAATAGCAGGGCAGAGAAGGGCAGGAAGCGTGGTCAGATGCACGTAGTGGAGGAGCAGGACGTGGGATCAGCAGGTCCCGTCCTCTGCCCCACCCCTATGGTTCCCGAGGTAGTTGTGGCCCCCACCCCAATAACAGGGGTACCACAGTCCATTGTCCCTCCAGACCCGGTGGGGGCGCTGTTGTCCGAAATCAGGGAGACACTACAGACACTAGCCCCGGGTGGGGGCACGCCGGTTCCGCCTCCGCCGCAGCCAGTGGCCGCAGGGGCAGGAGGGCAAGACCCCGTAGAGAGTCTGCTAGCATCAGTGGCCACCCTGGTGGGGCAATTGTCGTCCTCAAGTAAAGGGGGAGATCCAGCAAGTGCAGTGGCGACAGCGCCATGGGCCCCACAGCAGGCAGTAGATCAGGGGGCGCTGCAGACCATTCAGAAGCAGCTCGCGCAGGTAGCAGAATTGCGCAAAGCGACTCCAAGTGGAGCGAGTGGATCCTTATCCCAGGCAGCCACGCAGACGGCTGGACCCTTAGGAGGTAAGCTAGGTAACGGGGTTGGGGGGGCCAGCGAAGTTGGGGGATCCCTGGGAGGAATACAAGGGAACGTGCTGTCCCAATCAGGAATGCTGGCCACTCATGTGTCCCCAGAAATGCGGGAAAAAATTTGGAAGGGCGCTTACATTGACATCTTCTCCCTGATCAGGCCCAATAGGAGGGATATAGACCTCAGGGAGAGAGAAGGCAAGGAGGGGTCCTTTAAGGAGAGGAGGCCCCGGGTAGAAGAGACACTGACCAACTGGCTTTTTGGATTCCATGTTTTTGTTTCAGTACTGTTGGAAAAGAGACAGGATTTGGCTATCCCACTGGTGTTTTATATCAATAAAATTGTAAAAGCACATGCTACTCAAGGTAACTTGGTATGGTTGAACTATGACAGGGATTTCCGCTGGGCCAAGGAACAAAACCCAGGTATTGGATGGGACCAGGTAGAGGTGAATGCCTGGTTGGAAAGTACCAGCTGCAGGGAGCAGCCTGCCAGGCAGCCCTTTCGGACATCCCAGGGGGGCCCGGGGGAGAAGAGAGGAGTGTGTTGGACCTTTAATAGTAAAGCGTGCACCTACCCTCCCGGACAATGCAAGTTTAAACATGCTTGTTCCTTCTGCGGCCATCCCTTCCATCCCGAGTTCAAGTGCAACAAAAAAGCGAGAGAGCGGGGAGGCGGGGCAGCGGCAAGAGATGTTAAACCCCCGCAGGCCTGACCTGCCCACCCCCGTAGACATTGTACGTTTGACTTATTGGCTCGACCGGTACCCTGATAGGGGGGCGGCCTTGGTTTTGTTTCAGGGTTTTTCAGTTGGGTTCCGGATCCCTGCGGTGAATGTCCCTCCCGTTAGTCGGTGCAACAATCTGTTGTCAGCCAGGACTCTCCCGTCAGTAGTAATTACTAAGGTAGAAAAGGAGTGTGCGCTGGGCCGGGTAGCAGGACCTTTCCCCTCCACCCCCCTCGAAAACTATGTGTGTTCACCTCTGGGAGTAGTGCCAAAAAGGAGCCTGGGCAGTTCAGGATGATCCACAACTTGTCTGCACCTAGGGGCTCTTCAGTGAATGACTCTATTGACCCGGCACTGTGTACAGTGACATACTCCTCATTTGATTCCGCTATTCAGAAGGTCAGGGAGCTAGGGCGAGGGGCCTTGTTGGCTAAAACGGACATAGAATCGGCCTTCCGCCTGCTGCCGGTGCACCCGGACGATTACCATTTGCTAGGATTTCAGGTCCAGCACCAGTTTTATTATGACAAATGCATGCCTATGGGATGCGCGGTATCTTGTAAATATTTCGAGACCTTCAGCTCCATGCTGCAGTGGGTTTTTTCGTACAGGTCTGGGTGCACTGATGTGGTGCACTACTTGGATGATTTCATGGTGATGGGCCCGGCGGGGTCTGGTAAGTGCGCGCAGGCGCTTGACGAATTGGTGAACATGTTCCAGGAATTCGGGGTCCCCTTGGCGCCCAGCAAGACGGTGGGCCCAGAGACTTGTATGTCCTTCTTGGGGATTGAAATTGATACTGTAGCTGGGGAGTGCAGATTACCCCGGGACAAGGTGGTGGCATTTTCCCGGGCAATTGAGGCGGCCTTAGCAGGCCCAAAGGTGTCCCTACATCAGCTCCAAGTCCTGGTAGGGCAGTTGAATTTTGCACTTCGTATCATCCCAATGGGACGTCCTTTCTCCAGGTCTATTGCCCGAGCCATGGGGGGCCTTTCCCAAAAACACCACAGGGTGCGGTTACGGGCTAGTGTGAAGGAGGACCTGAGGGTTTGGCGTGGTTTCCTGGCGGATTTCAATGGGCGGGTGGTGTGGCCCGCCCCTCCGGTGACCAGTGCGGAGCTTGGCCTTTTTACAGACTCGGCAGGTAGCATCGGCTTTGGCGCCATCTTGGGCGCCGCTTGGTGCGGGGCGGTCTGGCCTCCGGCCTGGCACAAAAGTGGCCTGACAAGGAACATTGCCTTCCTGGAGCTCTTCCCCATTTGGGTGGCGGTGACTATCTGGGCTGAACACTTCAGGGATAGGGCGGTGACCTTCTGGTCAGACAACATGGCGGTAGTAGAAGTCATCAATAGGCAGGGAGCTACCTGCCCCCATGTGCTGCGCCTGTTAAAATTGTTGGTCCTGGCGTGCTTAAAACTAAACTTAACCTTCAAGGCGGCACATATACCAGGTATTGATAACCATGCAGCTGATGCTTTGTCTCGTTCCAAGTTGCAGGATTTCCGGAGGTTCCACCCACAGGCAGAGGAGCGAATGACGATATTCCCTACGTCACTTTGGACAATTGGAGCCCCGCTTTAGCGGGGCTGGTAGGTGCCTCCCTGAGTGAACGCACAAAACAGTCGTATCAACAGCAATTTAATGTGTACTTGTGTTTCGCCAAACAGTCAGGCTTTCCAAACGTTTTTTCTACAGAGGCGGTACATGGTTTCCTTCAAAGGCTAAGGGATCAGGGGAGGGCGGTGGCCTACGCAAGGGCAAATTTGTCGGCCATCGCCTTCTTTGCCAAGGTAGCAGGGGTGCGGGACCCTGGGTCTTCCTTCCTCATCAGAAAGGCGCTGACAGGGTGGGCCAGACTGGAGGGACCAAGGCGGGACTGTCGTAGGCCTCTGGACCTCCCTACCTTGTCCGAAATATTAAGGGTCTTACCATCTGTGTGTGATTCTCCGTTTGAGGAGGTCTTGCTAGGAGCAGCCTTCTGCTTAGCCTTCTATGGGGCCTTCCGCCTGAGCGAATTGGTAGGGTCCTCTAGATTTGACCATGGGGGGGGCTTGCAGTTCCGGGACCTGGCTCTTTCCCCGGGGGGGGTTAGTAGTACTGCTCAGGCGTTCCAAAACGGACCAAGGGGGGAAGGGTGCCCCTGTGCATCTCCGGCCCGCCCCTGGGGTGGCAGCATGCCCGGTAGCCCGGATGCTGGCCTACCTGCCTCTCCGTCCCGAGGGTGGGGGCACGGCCCTGTTCATACACGAGAATGGCCACTGCCTGTCGCAGTTCCAATTTAAAGCGGTTTTCAGGCTTGCCCTGGGTGAACTGGGTCTGGGGTCTGCCGGGTTTTCTTCTCATTCCTTCAGGATAGGCGCCGCCACCTTAGCGGCAGGGGCGGGCCTTTCCCCCAGCGCTGTCAAGGGTGTTGGGCGCTGGGCATCGGGATGCTACAAAAGATACGTGAGGCCGGACTTGTTATGACCAGCCTTGGCCATTCATGGTTTGTTGATGTCTAACGGTGTCCTCTTTCTCCTTCTGATTAGTATGCCCGAGTCGGTGGTCTGGGTCTTGGGGCACTCGTTCGTGCGCCGGGCGGCGGTACGTGTGCAGCAACGACGGGTGGTGAAGCCAGCAAGCTTGGGCAAGGTCGAATTCGTGTGGCATGGCATCGGGGGGATGCGGATCCGACACTTAAGGCGGACGGTGGAGGAACTCAGAGCACAGATGGGGAACAAGTCCCCAACTTGGATTGTGATACACGTAGGGGGCAACGACATGGTGGACAGGGGACGCTTGGCTGTCAAGGAGGTCCTCCTGGCTGAATTCGCCTGGCTGGGACACGTGTTCCCGGCAGCCACAATTGTTTGGTCGGGCATGCTCTCACGCAGGACGTGGGGACCAGGAGTCCGGGTCAGATCGTTGAACGTTTCAGTGAGAAAGCTGAATGGTGAACTGGCGAGGTTGTGCTCAGCCAAGGTCCGCTTGCGCTACATTCAGCACCGGTTGATCTCAGGAGAAGCAATGTACCACCAGGATGGGGTACACCTGTCGGACTTAGGAACGGACACATTCATAAGTGAACTTTGGGCATTTATTGCGAACGCAGGTGGGGAGGGTGTCAGACCTGAGGGCCTTGGCCACCCTTGTGGCGGAGTACAGACCTGCGAGCAATAAACAGTGATTCAGGGGAGGCCGCCTGGCGGACTCCATAGGCCAGCTCTGAGGGGGGATATGGGGAGCTCTCCGCGGTGAGGAAGTCACCACCGGCTGGGGAGGCTAGGGCGACAGATTTCGAGCCTCCCGGGCGTCCCAGGGCAGCCGGGTGGTAGAGAGGTGGGCCCTGGTAAGGACGGACAAGGAACGGCGGGCCTACCACTCCAAGGGGCAGGTGCACGGCACCTGGCGTAGGATACCCCGACGCGAGATGCGAACCAGATGGTGCTCCTCCCTTAGGGCTGGGGGGAACAGGAAAAGTACAGGTGTTGTTGGAAAATGAATTTATGAATATCAATATGCATTGTGAATGCTTGTCATGTTTATTCAAATGTGGCGAATTAAACATGGCCTTTTTTACCCCACCAAAATCTCCTGGTTATTAAAATAAAAGATGTGGGGTACTGCATGTTGGTATCAGGTTGAGGGTGGCGGGGGCAGAGCTGGAGGGTACGGGTCCTATGCCAAGCGACGCGCTTCACGAGGCGCGCCCTTAGGGCACGGCCCCTCCGGCCCCCGCCCCCAGTGGTAGCAGGGGGGCGGCCGGGCGGCCAATGGCAGACGGCCGCCTCCCCCCCTCTCCGGGGTTGATCACTTCCGGGTCCCGGGTGACGCACATCCGGTTTGGGCGAGGGGCGGAGACCTCGGGCCTATGTAAGGTCAAGATCCCCTGACCGGGGTCTCTTTTCCCGTCGCCCCTGCTGGACTGTGTGGACCCCGCTGCTGACCCTTGGACTCCAGGCCGAGGCTTCAATTTAACTCCCACCCACCCGTCCCTGAAATTAGTGGTTTAGGGGATTGTTGTTGCGGAGTACAGACCTGCGAGCAATAAACAGTGATTCAGGGGAGGCCGCCTGGTGGACTCCATAGGCCATAGGCCAGTCTGGAACAGCAACCACACTCACCATTGTTTCAGTGCTTAATTTGTAAAAAAATCAGTGCCAGGGCTTTCGTCAGAAGGTCACTGCAGCTTGCACCACACATTGCCCTGCTATGTTGCCAATGATAGTAACAACATGTTGGACAGGCCACATGAAGGGCCGCTCTCCCCCGGCCCAACCAGGCCCGAACCAGCCACGCAAGTACCACACACCACCATTGCACGTCCACCGTCCCCGCAGGGACCCCTACACTCGAACCTGTTGACCGCGTAGGCCGACCCACTACCGGCCTGCGCGCCCATCCTGGGCGCCATCTTGGACACTCCACCACGAGGCCGCCTGGCCCCCGATCGACCTCAACCCTGGGCCTGGCCAGGCCTCAGACATTCCGGCACCAACATCCACCCAGGAGGTGAGCGGGCTACTTGGTCAGTCAATGGGAGCAAGAGGTGTCGATGGCTCTCCCCCGCCAAGTGCCGCTCGCCCATCGCCTCCCCGGGCGCTGGCTCCACCCCCCTGCTGGGTGTCTGAACCCCCTCATCCCGGACCTCCCGACCTCCAAGTGCGAGGGTCCGGACATCAAAGCACACCAGCCCTATAACTGGGGCAGCTCCAGAGCAGGACGGGAGTGGTATCTTGGAGTCGAGAGACGCAAAGAAGAACTCATCATTGACGGACTACTGGCGCTGCCGTAGCTCTGTCTTGTGCACCCTCGTCTTGCCTGCTGGCGCTGCCGCGGCTTTGGGAACCACCCTATCCTTCATCGTCGTCGGGACCTGCTGGCGTGGCCGCGGACCGTTTGTAACCACCACCTTCATCGGGACCTGCTGGCTCTGCCGCGGACCGTCGTCTTCCTTCATCCATCTCGGGACCCGCTGGCTCCGCCGCGGCCCGTTCATCTACACCACCGAGCTCGAGGATTGAGAGCTATTTCCATCTTTTTGGTAACAAGACTGTCCCGCTACCCTTTTCCCAACCAGAGACCAGAATAGAGGGGACCCCTGAGTCCAGTCCTCCTTGTACCATTCTACCGTACTTAAAGAATTGCCTATAAAGTATCGTTGAACTTTATCATTGTGTGGTGTCCGTCTGTGGGGGGGAAGTTACTCGTCTGTACGATTCGCTGGAGACGGCTCTCCCCGGAGACCTCTCCCCTTATCCTCGGCCGACCCTCCCGGTCCGTCTAACATTGGTGGCCAGCGACGGGATCCGAATCACCGCATAAACCGTACAGAGAGTAGCTCACCCCACGGCGAATCACGATGTCAACTAAAGACAGCGGATCAACGGAGAAATTCCAGATGGAGAAATTGGACGAATACAGCCATCGTGAACTTAAACAGTTCTGTATCGAATTAGGTATCGCTACCACCGGACTAAATACCAAAGATGACTTTAAGCAGGCCCTAGAATCTTGGGCAGAAACCGGGGCTGCCGGAACCCCCGATCAAGACATCGCAGCACAAACCCCCATGGCCCCTGAAGAACGAAGAACGGGTCTCTCGCCAGACGAGATCCAGGAACGAGAAAGAACCCGACTACACGAGCTGGAAATGGCCCGGCTCAAAATGGACGTTGAACTAAAGTTGGCCGAACAGAAAATCAACTTAGAGCACCTGCGTCTCCGAGAAGAAAGAGAGGAGAAACAGAGACAAAGGGAGCTCGAGGAAAAGAAACTGGCATATGAACATGAGCGGAAATTAGCTGAAATCGACCTACGCAAACAGAATAAAGAAACAGGGGTGCCCGAGCAACCCCACACTCCAGGGGCAACAGAGAAGAAGGTACACATCCCCAAGGATGTCGTTCGAGAATACTTCCGAGAGGACGACATCCAGCAATGGTTTAAGGCCTATGAAATCGCTATGACTGCACACCGGATCGATAAAAGCGATTGGGGGGCCGGTCTGTGGGGGAGATTCCTCAATGAGGGCCGCGACGCCCTGCTGCAACTCCCGGACCACCAGATGACCTCCTATGACCATATGAAAGCTGCCCTCCTCACCCGCTATGGCCTCACACCCGAAATGTACCGTCAGAGGTTCCGAGACTGCACCCGCATCCCGGGTACAACTTGGGTGGACTATGTCAATTACTTTAGCCGAGCCTTCGAGGGCTGGATCAAAGGAAGCAAGGTCACAACCTACGAACAACTGTTCAATCTTATGGTATGGGAGCATCTGTCGAACAATTGCTTCATTGAACTTCGCCAGCACCTCCTCGACAGCAAGTTAACGGATCCCCGGCAGCTCGCAGCCGAAGCAGACCGGTGGGAGATCACCAGAGTGAGTCGAAATGGGTCCTCCGAACAGAACAGGAACAACAATGGTCAGCACCGTCCCCGAGGAGGTGGAGGCCAAGGACGCGGAAGGAGCAACGCTCCGGTCACCCCCACTACCAGCACCACCCCCCCGGCCAACCGGGGCAGCACCCCAGCGCGACCGGGACATCGAGCCAATGTTACCTGCCATCGATGCCAACGAGTCGGACACTATGCAAACGACCCAAACTGCCCCCAGTACCAGAGCCCAAGACCCCGCCAAGTAGCCGCTGCTGCTCTGGGGGAGGAACAGATCTCAGAGGAACAAGAAGAATATGAACAGGAACACCAAGAATGGGAGCCAGCCGCCATGGCTCTCGCCTGCCTAGGGGGGAGAGACATGGTCCCGCGGGTCCCCCTACCCGCTAATACCCAGAAGTACAGCCAATGGGTGGGCATCAATGGACGCCGGGCTGAAGCCCTTCGTGACACTGGGGCCAGTGTAACAGCCGTCCGCTGTCACCTGGTGACCCCCGAACAATACTTACCAAACATTCTCTGCCCTGTACGTTCAGCCGATAACTCAGAAAGTCTGTGTCGGATGGCCTGCGTCCCCTTCGAATGGGGAGGGGTCTCCGGCATGTTGAAGGTGACGGTCCGAGATGATGCCCCCGTAGACTGCCTCCTGGGTAATGACCTGGAAAGCTCTCCATGGGCAGCAGTCGAACGAAAAGAGCACCTGGGGATGCTGGGCGTCCCGGACTGGGCGTGCGTCACCACCCGGTCCATGACCGCCCGTGCCAACACCCGCCCAGAGGAACTCGAATGGCCGGCGCCACCGCCTCCGGTCGCCCCCGCCGAAACCACCGACCGTGACGTCCCCCCCGAACCAGCTCAACCTCCAGACCTCGCTAACCTCGACCAGTGGCCTCAAGAGGGGGGGCCCACGCAAGAACAATTTCGCCAAGAACAAAAGACCTGTCCCTCCCTCGAGGGACTCCGCCAGCAAGCGCTAGCCCAAAGCGCAGGGGATACCTCCGGAACTCACTGGGTCTACTGGGACAATGATCTGCTGTACAGTGAGCAAAGAATCGCGGAGCTGGGGGCCAGTCGAGTCCTAGTGGTACCCCTCCGTTTTAGAGACTT
This sequence comes from Lissotriton helveticus, assembly GCF_964261635.1. Classification (NCBI taxonomy): domain Eukaryota; kingdom Metazoa; phylum Chordata; class Amphibia; order Caudata; family Salamandridae; genus Lissotriton; species Lissotriton helveticus. The sequence continues at coordinate 139,580,110 of NC_136071.1, read as the reverse complement.
TCTGCTAAACCTGGCCCACGATGTCCCCCTGGCAGGACACTTGGGTCAAGACAAAACCTATAGCCGCCTGGTGACCCACTTCTTCTGGCCCAAAATGAGGGACAATGTACACCAGCATTGCCGATCTTGCCCCACGTGCCAAGCCAGTGGGAAGAGCGGCCGCAAACTGAAAGCCCCCCTGCAACCTTTTCCCGTGGTCACCACCCCGTTCGAGAGGGTCGGAATCGATATCGTAGGGCCCCTGGACCCGCGCACAAAACAAGGCCATCGATTCATCCTGGTGCTAGTGGACCACGCCACCCGCTACCCGGAGGCTGTTCCCCTGCGGACTGTGACAGCCCCGGTAGTCGGCCGGGCTCTGATGGGGATCTTCTCCCGGGTGGGCTTCCCCCGGGAGGTCGTCAGTGACAGAGGCACGAACTTTATTTCGAAATTTATGAAATCTCTCTGGCAACAGTGCGGGGTTACCTACCGGTTCATGACCCCCTATCACCCTCAAGGAAACGGACTCGTTGAGCGGTTCAACCGCACGCTCAAAGGGATGATCGGGGGGTTGGAAGAGCCCCTCCGTCGCCAGTGGGATGTGCTGCTGCCGTGCCTCCTCTTCGCATATCGAGAGGTTCCCCAGAAGTCCCTGGGCTTCAGCCCATTTGAACTGCTATATGGACACCCCGTACGCGGGCCGCTCAGCCTAGTTAAGGAAGGCTGGGAGATGCCCCCTCTAAAGAACCCACCAGATGTTTTCCGCTACCTCCTAACACTCCGCAACCAGACCCGGCGATTCCGAGAACTAGCAAAAGCCAACCTAGAGGCCAGTCAGGAGGACATGAAAAGGTGGTATGACCGGAATGCCTCCTCCATCGAATTTGAACCTGGGCAACAGGTATGGGTGATGTCCCCCACCGAACCCTGCGCCCTACAAGACAAGTGGACAGGGCCCTTCAAAGTGGTCGAGCGCAAGGGTCCGGCTACCTATCTCATCGACTTGGAATCTTCCCGGAACCCCCTCCGGGTCCTCCACGCTAACAGACTGAAACCGCACTTTGTACGGACAGAACTCAGCCTCCTGATGGCCACAGACAATGGGGCTGAAGAGGACTCCGAGCCCCTCCCGGACCTCCTACGAACGCGGGAGAAAGACGGTTCCGTAGATGGGGTCCGACTCTCAGAGGCCCTCACCCGAGAGCAACACCAGGAGTGCCAAGTGCTCCTGTCACAATTCGCCAGCCTGTTCTCCCTCACCCCAGGTGTCACTTCCTGGTGTACGCACGATGTGGACACTGGGGACAGCCCCCCTATCCGCCACCGGGCCTACCGCGTGCCAGATCGGGTACGGGCCTGCATCCAGGAGGAAGTAGCCAAAATGCTCACGCTCGGGGTCATCGAGCCCTCAGACAGCCCCTGGGCCAGCCCGGTAGTACTGGTCCCCAAAGCAGCTGCCCCCGGCACCACACCAGAACTCCGGTTCTGCGTCGACTACCGGGGCTTGAATGCGGTCACCAGGACAGACGCACATCCCATCCCCCGGGCAGATGAACTAATCGACCGCATGGGAGCTGCCCGCTACCTCAGTATCTTCGACCTGACGGCGGGCTACTGGCAAATCGGCCTCACACCCCGGGCACAAGAACGTTCTGCCTTTTCCACTCCCGATGGCCATTACCATTTCACAGTCATGCCCTTCGGCATGAAGAATGCCCCAGCAACATTCCAACGGCTCGTCAATCAGGTCCTGGCGGGGCTCGAAGGATTCAGCGCCGCCTACTTAGACGACATCGCTGTATACAGCAACCAGTGGTCCGAGCACCTCCACCACCTCCGAGCAGTGCTGCACGCCCTTCAGCAAGCTGGCCTCACGATCAAGGCCAGCAAATGTCAAATTGGGCAAGGGTCTGTAACCTACCTCGGGCACCAGGTGGGAAGCGGCCTGGTGGCCCCTCTGCAGCTAAAAATTGCCGCCATCCAGTCCTGGCAGCCCCCCATTACCCAGACCGAGGTACGAGCCTTCCTGGGCCTCACGGGCTATTACCGAAGGTTCGTGAAAGACTATGGTACTATCGTGAGGCCCCTCACAGAGCTCACGTCAAAAAAAATCAGCCCCAGAAAGTCAACTGGACCCCAGAGTGTCAAGCTGCATTTGAACAATTGAAAGCCGCCATGTGCTCCGCCCCTGTGCTCCAGGCCCCCGACTACAGCCGGGAGTTCATCGTCCAGACGGATGCCTCCGACCATGGCATTGGGGCAGTCCTGTCTCAAGTGAACACCGAGGGCCGTGATCAGCCGGTGGCCTTCATCAGCCGGCGACTCCTACCACGGGAACAACGCTGGAGCACCATAGAGAGGGAGGCCTTCGCGGTGGTATGGGCCCTCAAGAAGCTCCGGCCCTACCTTTTTGGCACACCCTTTCGGGTACAGACCGACCACCGACCCCTGCAGTGGCTGATGCAGATGCGGGGGGAAAACCCGAAGTTACTACGCTGGTCCATCTCCCTACAAGGGATGGACTTCACAGTTGAACATCGGCCTGGGCCAGATCACGCCAACGCAGATGGCCTGTCCCGGTTCTTCCGCCTCGACGAGAAGAGTCCCCAAGAGAATGGGTAACTCTCCCCGCCTTCAGCTGGGGGGGACGCATGTTGGACAGGCCACATGAAGGGCCGCTCTCCCCCGGCCCAACCAGGCCCGAACCAGCCACGCAAGTACCACACACCACCATTGCACGTCCACCGTCCCCGCAGGGACCCCTACACTCGAACCTGTTGACCGCGTAGGCCGACCCACTACCGGCCTGCGCGCCCATCCTGGGCGCCATCTTGGACACTCCACCACGAGGCCGCCTGGCCCCCGATCGACCTCAACCCTGGGCCTGGCCAGGCCTCAGACATTCCGGCACCAACATCCACCCAGGAGGTGAGCGGGCTACTTGGTCAGTCAATGGGAGCAAGAGGTGTCGATGGCTCTCCCCCGCCAAGTGCCGCTCGCCCATCGCCTCCCCGGGCGCTGGCTCCACCCCCCTGCTGGGTGTCTGAACCCCCTCATCCCGGACCTCCCGACCTCCAAGTGCGAGGGTCCGGACATCAAAGCACACCAGCCCTATAACTGGGGCAGCTCCAGAGCAGGACGGGAGTGGTATCTTGGAGTCGAGAGACGCAAAGAAGAACTCATCATTGACGGACTACTGGCGCTGCCGTAGCTCTGTCTTGTGCACCCTCGTCTTGCCTGCTGGCGCTGCCGCGGCTTTGGGAACCACCCTATCCTTCATCGTCGTCGGGACCTGCTGGCGTGGCCGCGGACCGTTTGTAACCACCACCTTCATCGGGACCTGCTGGCTCTGCCGCGGACCGTCGTCTTCCTTCATCCATCTCGGGACCCGCTGGCTCCGCCGCGGCCCGTTCATCTACACCACCGAGCTCGAGGATTGAGAGCTATTTCCATCTTTTTGGTAACAAGACTGTCCCGCTACCCTTTTCCCAACCAGAGACCAGAATAGAGGGGACCCCTGAGTCCAGTCCTCCTTGTACCATTCTACCGTACTTAAAGAATTGCCTATAAAGTATCGTTGAACTTTATCATTGTGTGGTGTCCGTCTGTGGGGGGGAAGTTACTCGTCTGTACGATTCGCTGGAGACGGCTCTCCCCGGAGACCTCTCCCCTTATCCTCGGCCGACCCTCCCGGTCCGTCTAACACAACACAATTGCTAACATCACACTCCTACAAGGAAGAGGGCCACCTGGGCTGTTAACATAATATACTGGGCATAAAATCCAGCCCTATCTTACTCAAGCTCTGGGAAGGAAAGCACTCAGAAACATTATATGGGCCAGACTAGTGCCCCTCCAAATCAAATAATCAAACCCTGGGTGGAAGTCCCTTGAACATAAAATCAGATGCAGACTCTGCAACTATAAACACAAATCTCTGCTACACTTGATTTGTTGCTGTCCCGGGATGCTTCGGCCCTGTCAGATTCTTTTAAAACAAATTTGGCTGAGTAATGGGGTTCGAACAGTAAAAGAAACCGCTTCGGTACTTTTTTCCTGTACTCTACCGTCAGACTTGGCCAGGTTTGGGAAATATATGGCCGAGCTTCGATTTAGGCTTATGGAAGAAGAGGGGCCAGGCAAGATGAAATACAATTGTTGCTTCAATGTCCTTTTCAAGTGTATGTAGGACGTATTGCAAATGGTTTTAAGTAACTGTGCAATATAAATAAAAAAAAAATAACTCACTCCTACAAGTGTGACAATTTAGACTCTTTCAGGCCCCCAAAGCTATAAGAATGGCTTTGACGGCAGGTAATAGTCATTTTTAATTTATATTGAATTGATAATTAACGGATGTGTTATCCCTAAATGATCCAGACAGCGCCACCTTGTGGCAGACTGTCTCAAGCGCTGGTGTTAACAATTAAGCACCAGACACCACAGGCTCGAATCGAGCACTGCACTGTTTTAAGTTCTCAGCAGCCTTGGTCTCCTCCAGTTGTGGCCATCCATGGCCTCAGTCCTGCTTGCTGCCTCTGGTATCTCTGAGGAAGTTGTGGGTCCAACAGCAGATGTGGTGCAATGCTCACTTGATGCGGGTGGTATTGGCTACAGTTCTTCCCTGCGGGGAGTGTGGTGGGACATAGTAGGAGGCTCTTTCTCCTCTGCTTTTTTTACTATTCTGCTGCTTTTATGTTCGTACAAGGCCTTATATTCCCTGTACGCTACATGTAAGAGACAAAATCCCAAACTCATAATTTCAATTCAAGGGTAATACTGGGCATCACTAGACAACACTCCACACCCACAGGCAGAACGATGTTGTATGAGGGTACCTGCACAAGAGAGATTCCTGCAGGAACCTGCCTGCACACTGAGGTATTATGACTGTCCATACTGCTGTGGGGCCAGCTTGTTTCTTCCGCAGGGCTTTAGGGCACAGCCAGGTCTTTCTGATTTCACTGATAATCTTTTACATGTGCTCCTTCTGTGCGAGTGTGTGGGGGTATGGGACACTGGGCTGACACAAGCGCCGTTCCTGACATAAGTAAATGGGAACAGCTTTGCATTGGCTGAATGGGCTCTTCTTGCTTGGTGAAACAGCTCAATTGATCCAGTGATTAATCTGTAAAAAAAAAAACATAAGTGCCAGGATTCTAGTCAGGAGGCCTCTGCAGCTTGCACCACCCATTGCCACTAACGTTGTTGCCTACACATCTACCACCACATGTGAAACAATTCAGCCTATCCAGACCCCCAAACCTATGAAAATAGCTTGGGCAGCAGGTATTAGTTGTTTTTAATGCGTACTGAATTAATAAACAATTGATATTCAGCTCATCTCTAATCTATACTACTATTATAAAGGAAGAACTTTGAACCTTTGAGGCGGGTAAACTCGGGAACCACAGTGCCAATCCACACACCCGATACATCGTTGTAATCGTAAGGGTGTGCAGATGGACATAGGCTATATAAACTTATTAAAACCACGTCATTTCAAAAAATTACCCCCCAAAAAAAGTAGTCCCTTGGAAGAAGTGCCAGCCGCGACGTCCGTGCTAACGTTAGGAGCGTGGGGAGGAGAGGCGTACAGGAGCGAGAAAAGGACCGGTGGACATGAGCGCGGGGAGGAGCGGCGCACAGGCGGGGAGGAGCGGTCAGGAGCGGCGGACAAGCAGTGAGGAGCGGTGGACAGGCGGTGAGGAGCGGCGGACAGGCGGTGAGGAGCGGTGGACAGGCGGTGAGGAGCGGCGGACAGGCGGTGAGGAGCGGCGGACAGGCATTGAGGAGCGGCGGACAGGCGGGGAGGAGCGGTGAGCTGCGAATCAGGTAGGTTATTTATTTATTTATTTAGGAGCAGTGAGCGGCGGCAAAATACAAAAGCAAACGTTACATTAAATGAAGCAAAAATGACAATCGTGAGCCAACAAAATACAAGAGGAAGCAAACGGTGCATTACAAAAGTGAGCCAAACGGTGCATTACAGGAGGAAAAAGTGACGTGTGCAGGTTACAAAAGCGTACAAAGTAAGCAAACGTTACATTAAATCAAGCAAAAATGACAATCGTGAGACAACAAAATACAAGAGGAAACAAACGGTGCATTACAAAAGTGAGCCAAACGGTGCATTACAGAAGGAAAAAGTGACGTGTGCAGGTTACAAAAGCGTACAAAGTAAACAGAGGTATAATACTGCATTACAGGAGGAAAAAGTGACGTGTGCAGGTTACAAAAGCGTACAAAGTAAACATAGAGGTATAATACTGCAATATATGGAGGAAGGCTCCGGGGGACCCACGGACAACGTCGGGCCGGGCGGGGGCCCTGAAGCCTAATTGCTCCCGAACAACGTCGGGACAGGCTGCTAGTTTATATATAAATTCCCACCATGTGGCAGCTGTCCTAAGTGCGAGTGCTGCCGACAATTAAGTGATGGTGCCGGGTACAGGAAGCCCCTGGCTCAAATTAAGCACTGCATTGACCACAAGCAAGACATATAGGCAAGTCCCAGAGCCCTTGGTCATGACAGCCTTCAGCATAGCATACACAGCAACATGAAGTAGGAGTCACCACTCTAAAAACAGGGAAACTATGGACTCTAATTTTTGATGCTGCACTACAGCTAGCTCAAATGTTTTTATATTCCACTATGCACAAAATTCAGAGTTGCTCAGCAGCTGTTAGCTGTAGGCCCTACCTTTCGCCAGGTCCTGTGTCAACGTCCCAAAAGGCAAGAGTGCCGAACTCGTGTAGCACTAGATCCCCAGCTGTGCACAGTGCACGTGTGCTGCAGAGCCTTACCTGTAGCTATGTCTTGCACCCACCTCCTGTGTGCCCTATTCACACTGTGCATGGCCTTTGGCAGTGCACAGTATAGTTTGGCCATACAACCTGTAACCGACCTCTCATGCACCCAACAATGATTATCAAGATAGCTGACAGAACATAGATCAACAATGTAAGTCATATTATTGACCTGAAAATTACTTAGGTTTCACAAACATTTGCTTTATTTGTTGTGCTGTAGCTAGGGCCAGACTGGGAACCCAAAGCAACCGTGGCAGTTTTGTAGGATCATCCCCCCCCCATGGGGGCAGCGGGGGTGCAACGGGGAAACAACCGCTCTCATCCTCCTAGACCTCTCAGCCGCCTTTGATACCGTCTGTCACCGCACCCTAATAACCCGCCTCCACGACACTGGGATCCAAGGAAAAGCCCTGGACTGGATTACCTCGTTCCTCTCGAACAGAACCCAGAGAGTCCGCCTCCCTCCCTTTCGCTCCGTGGCCACCGAGATCATCTGCGGCGTACCCCAAGGCTCCTCGCTCAGCCCAACCCTCTTCAATATCTACCTCGCCGCCATCGCACGCAAACACAACCTCAACATCATCTCCTACGCCGACGACACCGAGCTGATACTCTCCCTCACCAAGGACCCAGCCACCGCCAAAACCAACCTCCAGGAAGGAATGAAAGATGTCGCGGAATGGATGAAGCTCAGTCGCCTGAAACTGAACTCAGACAAGACGGAGGTCCTCATACTCGGACAATCCCCATCTGCCTGGGACGGCTCCTGGTGGCCCACAGCGTTTGGCACCGCACCGACACCCACGGACCACGCACGCAACCTAGGTTTCACCTTGGACTCCTCACTCTCGATGACCGAACAAGTCAACGCCATCTCATCCTCATGCTTCAACATCCTGCGCATGCTCCGAAAAATCTTCCGGTGGATCCCCACCGAAACAAGAAAGACGGTCACCCAGGCCCTCGTCACCAGCCGAAAGGACTACGGGAACACCCTTTACGCAGGAACCACAGCCAAACTTCAGAAACGACTTCAGCAAATACATAACGCCTCCGCACGACTCATCCTCGACATCCCTCGCCACAGCCACATATCTGCGCACCTGAGAAACCCGCACTGGCTCCCTGACAGCAAAAGGATCACGTTCAGGCTCCTCACCCACGCACATAAAGCGCTCCACGAATTGGGCCTCGAATACCTCAACAACCGCCTCACCTTCTACACTCCGACCCGCCAGCTCCGCTCCGCCAGCATCGCCCTTGCCACCGTCCCACGAATCCGCAGAACCACCACCGGAGGAAGATCGTTCTCCTACCTGGCCGCCAAGACATGGAACTCCCTCCCCGCCCACCTACGTATGACCCACGACCACCACACCTTCAGGAAACACCTCAAAACCTGGCTATTCGAGCAGTAACAGCACCCCCCTCCCTTCAGCGCCTTGAGACTCTCACGGGTGAGTAGCGCGCTCTATAAATGCATTGATTGATTGATTGATTGAACGACTGCTGCTTTTATTACTGGGTCCTGATATTGCAGCAGCATTGCAAAACCTGCCCCCGAGTAACAAAAAACCGACCCCACTGCTGAAAAACCGGCCCCTACCCTTCCATCCTCCCAGGAAAACACTAGATGCCCGGTACGGCCAGTCCGGCCCTGGTTGTAGCAAAGGCCATTCAGGATAAAGCTTTTAATGTACTGTGTAGTGTTAAAACTCAGCCGCGGTCTGTGCCGGTAATAGAGGTGGGGCTGTGGAACCGTGTAAGGGGGAATTTCGAGGGACGACGCAGAGGGAAAATTAAATAAAGAATACATTTTCCCTCTGCATCGTCCCTCGAAATCCCCCCTTACCCGGCCCCATGCCCCACCGCTGTTACCTGCACGGAACACGGCTGTTAAATCTAAAGTCATTAATGTCAGAACTTTTGGATGATGTGGCATGCAATCTCATTAGTGATGTCATCAATGATGTCCTTTGAGATGTCATCAGTGTTGTCAAGTGTGAGATTGTGACCTGCACATCACTGGCCATAAGATATGGTTAGATCATTTTTTCATAAATTAAGAACTTCAGTAGTTTTTGGGCTGCGCTTCAAAGCAATAGATTTGGACCCCCACTGAATTATTAATGGAATTTAGGGACCCCCCCCCCACACACTTAGTCTTTATTGGAAGCTGCCCCCACCCCCGCCTAAGTAATTTCTGTGATTTGAACCTCAAAACAAAACACAAAAATCCAAAGCAAGTATACACCATGCAAATGCTCAAATACTGAAATATGTTTATTCAGTCACAATCAAATATGGAAAACTTTTTCAAATTTGTCAATTTTGCTTATTTATTTTTATAAATGTTGTTAATTTTAATTTATTCCTTTTAGTATTATGAAATTTTGTTAAACAGAGGCGGGCCGTCTGAATAGGCCTCGTAGACCCCCTGAGGTTCTAGGACTGCAGGTTAAGAACTGCTTCCTTAGATCTAAGCCCAGGCAAGAACATGATGGGCATTACACATTGTGCTCTAGTCGCAAGGGCCACGCCTAGGCCCACCATAACAATATAGGCCCCAATATCTGGCCAATAGCTGTGGACTTTGAAGAAACGGTGCTGTGTGTGGCCTACACTATCTACCATACAGCCAGCCCCTTTCTCAGAAACCAGCTGAGCGCTATTGCTTTATTTGTATCCTGATATATGCAACAGTTTTAACTGGAGAAAGGCATTCATTCACCCTCTCTGCAAAAAACCCCACAGCTCCCAAACGTGTAGGGAGATATCATGTTGGCTGAGCTGTGCATGGCCTTTGGCGAGTGTCTCAAATTTGGTTTCACTAACCACAAATAACGCGAGGTCACAGGCCACTGTGACACGGCTTTTGAGTGCCTCTTCTGTGCTCAGCCTCGGTATCTCTTGACCCAGGGGCACATCACCTTAGTAAGTGCAGAGCTGTCTCTGACTGCAGGATCCCCATGCGCACAGAGCCATGTGCAGCAAGGGTGTTTCCTCCGCTAAGGCCGAGGAGCGTAGCCCCATTGCCTTTATGCAGTAAAGAAAGGAAAAAATAAAATGATAAGAATATAATGTTATTATAATTGTATTTTTTCATCCTGCTTCGGCAACTTGCAGGAGGGGGTGGGGCTGAAGAGCAGGGGAGACGGGTACAACCCTCCTAAGTGTGCAATGACTGTTTGGTCGGCCCTCTTAGGCCACCCAAAACAGTCATGCGCACTTTCAGTGTTCTCCGTGCAGGCTGCATTACAGCCTGCATGGAGAACATGCCCACTCCTCCAGCCCCTGGCTGAGTGCTGTGTCATGGCGCTCAGACCAATCACACAACGCTGCATTGCAGCATTGTAATTGGCGGCGGGGAGCGTGGGAACCCTGGTGCTTCCTACTTCCTGTTTCCTGAAGGCAGGAAGAGGATGCAAAGCAGGCGGCGGCAGCCAGCCAGCTGGCCGGCAGAGAGGGAAGTGTTTTATTTTTCTTTACCCAATACACCCCCTGCCCCTTTCCCCCACCTGCCCCACTGCGGGTGGGAGGTGGCGGCCACAACTGATGTGCAGTTGGGTTTGGAAGCAGGGCATGTCTTGGGCCCAGTAGCTACAGAAACAGCTGCACATCCTTTTAAACAATTGTTTCTGTGGATATGAGGGCCCTGCACCAACATTTTTTGGGGACTTAAAAAAACTCTACATTTTTGATTGACACCATGTTTAAATTTCCCCCTTGGTGGAGCCAAGCAAAAATTGACGTAAAAATATAATTCGAATACAAACAGTGCGCGTCAGCGCTTGTCAGTTTAATTTGAATCTTGAGGATTCTTTGAATCTTGAGATTTTAAAATGGATCTAAGCTTGCCAAATGCCCACCAAATGTTGTGCAGAACTGTCCAACTGCACCAAAGCTATAAGGAATTAAAACAAAATACACTTAACCATGATAGTTCCATGTTTAAAATAATCATTTTGGTTTAAGATGGCGATAAAAATGTAAACTTTTCCCAAACCAATCAAATCTTTCATAAGTTTAATTTGAGAGAGTGAAGTCACAAGCACAGCAAGAGTATCTTGGGTAGCAGCTACACCGTGTACATCACAAACGCTTTGCTATGAGCTGAGGGTAGGTCTGTCTCTGCTTGCGAGCCTCATTGGTGCATTTGTCCCCTTTGGTAAGTCTTCAGTGAGAGGTTCCTGGGTACCTAGGCTCCCTTGACCCTTATACCGTGCAAGCAGCGCCTTCCAGGCAGGAGGCACTTGGCTGTAACATCTTCTCTCTATATATGTTGGGGTTCCAGAGTTGAGAATGGGAAAAAATTATACAGTGGGGAGGATGAAACGGGAGGATCAAGGTTTGGCAAAGCCAATAGATCTCGCCTATGGGCGAGTATTTGACTTTGGTAATCTGTTGGGGGTGGGGAGCCATAGAGATTGTGGGGTGAATTATGGGGAGGTAAATAAAAAGCGATATTCCTTCTGACTGTTGGGCAGGGGGAGTTTAAACATAGATGGAGGTGGGTGGGAGCGGGAGAAGAAAGATGAACGGGGCAGGTGAGGGGGAGAAGAAACAGGACGGGGAGGGTGAGAGGGGAAAAGAAACAGGGGCAGGTGGGGGAAGAACAAGAAGCAAGGTAAAGGGCCTGGCGGGACAAGAAGCAACATGGACAGGGTTAAAAGGAATAAGAAGCAACATCACCGAAAATGAAAAAAGTTATCTGTGGCCTGTGGGCACCATAGTGCTTTATTTGTTATTTAACTCAGACAATAGAGGCAAAGCATGTAGGACTAGGGCAGCCACACAAACTATGAAAGGATATAGGGTGGTTGGGGAGGTACAAAAATGTTAACGCGCTCCAACAGTGTCCATAACATAGTGCTTTTTAGGTTACGCCTGCATTAAAATCTATTGTTTTAATATAAACTTAAAAAGCGCTTACCTCCTGCCTGCTCTCTTTCCTGGTTTTTCATTGAATCATGTGCTAGCCACTTACTTTTCCTCCATTTCTATTGGCTGTTGCATATTTTCCTGCATTTATCAATGCTCTTGGGTTGCTTCTCTCATCAGTTTCCCTTACTGAAATACTGTTCACACCCACTTTGGTGGAACTATTGTTTCATAAAGTTTTGCCTCTTTTTTTGTCTTGCAGCAAATTTATATAGCAACTTATCACCCGAAGAAATTAAGTGATTTTCCCAGAATCACAGAATGTTGCGCCACCGATACTCAAACCGGTGTCCCCAGCTCTCCAACCAGCAGCTCTTGCCGCTGCCCTACATCCTCTCCACTCCTGTGTTATTTGTCAGAAAGCTCTTTCCTTCGTCTCAAGCAATGATTGATAATAACAGCTTTTTATTCATCACATAGGTGAAACCGATGCATTACCAATGCTTGTTTTTGGTATGGTGAGCTGAAGGGGGTCAACATGACAACGGGAGGGTGGGGCAAAACAGAAAACAGGTGGTAGGGAACAAGCAAACAGGACAACGAAAGGGTGGGAGGGAGGAGATGGAGAGGGGACAAATTGTTTCCATGTGTCTAAAAAGTAAAACATGTATAAAATATATTCCGAGAATAGATGCTGTATATGGAATAATTGATATTTTTACCATTAAGGGCAGCACGCGAAGCCACATGCAAACGCTGTGTATAAGGGGAACTGGCACATGGAAGGGAAAGTCACGAGCTGTAAAATTAGAGGGCAGATAGAAGGACAAGACAGGATGAAAGGGAGGAGAATGACCAAAAGAATGTTTATAAGAAAGCAATGGACAGGAAGGAATGATCGGACGTATCAGAGAAGTACTTTGGTGGCGAAGGGAAAATGATAAACAAGAGCAGGAAGGATGCGAAAGCGAAAAGCTGCGCTCTGTAGAGCACTTCGGCAACAAGATCCATGGGAGGGCCACACACAAGAAGAGGAAATAGCAACCACGGCACCAACCAGCAGGGAAACAAGCAAATAAGAGGGTATGTAACCGTTACAACGCAACTTTTACAACGGACTACTTTTACAACGCAACTTTTACAACGCAGGATCCATTACAACGAATATTATTACAACGCATTTTTTTACAACGCAAATACCTTTACAACGCATACCATTACAACGTAAGTATAGGTAAGTATATAATTATAGTAAAAATGTTATAGGATTGGGTTTTTGGGTAAAGGGGTATTTTTAGGGTTCAGGGCTAGGTTTGGGTTTTTGGGTACAGGGGTATTTTTAGGGTTCAGGGCTAGGTTTGGGTTTTTGGGTACAGGGGTATTTTTAGGGTTCAGGGCTAGGTTTGGGTTTTTGGGTACAGGGGTATTTTTAAGGTTCAGGGCTAGGTTTGGGTTTTTGGGTACAGGGGTATTTTTAGGGTTCAGTGCTAGGTTTGGGTTTTTGGGTACAGGGGTATTTTTAGGGTTCAGGGCTAGGTTTGGGTTTTTGGGTACAGGGGTATTTTTAGGGTTCAGGGCTAGGTTTGGGTTTTGGGGTACAGGGGTATTTTTAGGGTTCAGGGCTAGGTTTGGGTTTTTGGGTACAGGGGTATTTTTAGGGTTCAGGGCTAGGTATGGGTTTTGGGGTACAGGGTATTTTTAGGGTTTAGGGCTAGGTTTGGGTTTTGGGGTACAAGGGTATTTTTAGGGTTCAGGGCTAGGTTTGGGTTTTGGGGTACAGGGGTACAGGGTAAAAATAAAGTAAAATTAAATTTAAATTTAAATTAAATTAAATTTAATTTAATTTAATTAATTTACATTTAAAAAAATATTATATACTTACCAATACTTACGTTGGAGTGGTATGCGTTGTAAAGGTATCTGCGTTGTAAAAACATGCGTTGTAATAGTATTCGTTGTAATGGATCCTGCGTTGTAAAAATTGCGTTGTAAAGGTAGGCGTTGTAAAAGTATGCGTTGTAACGTCATACATCCAATAAGAGTGATATAGAAGCCAAGCAATAGGAAGTAATGGGCGGCCTCCAAGCCCACTGACAGTAAACAAAATGACTTGAAGAAACAGCACATGCACAGTCTAGGCAAGACCTAAAAAGGTGGGTTAAACAAAAGATATGTTGGATAAGAGTGATTGGTGAACACAGCTATTTAGCAGACAGGGCCTAGAGGGGAGCCTCAGATGTGACAGCTGCTATCGGTCCACAGTGGTTCCTGTCAACCACTGCAGTGGATCCTAGGTCCATGCATACCATAATCACTATGGTCGTTTAGCATCTGGCCACCGTGCAGGACTCTTAAGCATCACAGAGGAAGTCCTCTTACTTCCACCGTTCAGTGCTTATCTATGTAGTCAGATGTTCCCCATCTGCATTAAGTCAAACATGCTAAGAATATCCATTGTTCCCCAGAAAAGTATATCTTTCCATCCTTCACCACACTGATCTCAGAGCTTCAAGATTCCTCAATTGCATCCCCATTTGACCACAATTTTTTTTGTTGTTGCAAAAATCACTGAACAGATTTTCGTGAATTAACAGAAGGATCATGAGTTGTACCGGGCCACATCACCACATTCAAGGTTGGTGAAAATCTGTTCAGCTGATTTTGCTGTAAATGGGACAGTTTTAACAGGGGCGGCTTCACCTCATTCACGGTTGCTGAAAGCCACCCACCTGGTTTCACTGTAGGTGCAATCGTTTAGCACGCTAAAATACATTTTGAAGCCCATTCAATCACTTTTTTTCCCTTTTGTTGCAGCTTTTTATGGAACTCTCTAGGATCGACCTGATGTTGATGAATCCAACTTTTGGAAAGGTTTGTGCAGTTTCGTCAAATGGCGCCAAAATTATTCCAGATGTTTTTCCTTAGGTGCAAGCAAAGAGTCATGTCTATATAGAAGAGACAATGTCATGGATGGTTTGAGATATGCCTCATTTCAGCATCACCACAGACATTTATGGACTCAAGCCACCAAACATCCTCCATTTACTTACTGCTTAATTTGCGCCGTGGTTACAGGTGGACAGGCACTTAATTATCCTCATTAGACTTTGACTCAGAGGAAAAGATGGGGAAACACACAATGGGGAAAAAGGAGAAAGGAAGAGATGAAAAAAAAAACGTGAAATGCAGAAAGCAGTAACCTGCAAGAGTGACACAAATAGGGAGTGTCTGTTGGTGGATTAAAGATGCATGGGATGGAATCAAGACTACACAGACTTGGTATTTGGCAAGCTAATATTCAATAGAGCCTGTGTCGGACTTCTGAGAAAAACTTTGAGCCCGGACACTTATACTTGAAGCACTGTATGCACCTATGCCGTTACAAATTGCATGCATGTCATTATGCCTAAAAACCGTCCATGAAGGTTGACGGTCATTTTAGCCACAGTTGGGATCTTACTTTAGAGCGGTCCTATAGCTGATGCAAGAGGTGTTGTCGGCAAGGAGGTGATTCTCTATGTCTTGGCTCTGTCTGCGTTAGAATTTTGGGCACAACACCTCAGATGGATTGGTGTCACTACAACGCATGCTTTTACCACGCATGCCTTTACAACGCGGTTTTTACCACGCAGTCCATTACAACGCATAATGCTTTTAGGCGCTGGATAGTGAATTATTTAATTTACTATTCCAACTCCAGTCCCCGTGGATAGCAGGGAAGGTGTTGGATAGTATATTAAATACATTCCCTATCCTAGAGCGCCCCCCAGCGCATTGCGTTGTAATGGTTTGCGTGGTAAAAGTTGCGATGTAATGGTAGTGCGTTGTAAAAAATTCGTTGTAACCGTGCTACACCCCTCAGATTGGCTAGTGCCAAGACAGCATTTTTGCTCATAGGCCTTTTTAATTTTCCTAGGTTTGAACTTCAATTCAACAAAAGTGTAGGGCAATAAAAGTGATATCACGCACCCTTCAACATCTCCACATCACAGGTTGACCGCTTGTCTCACCCCTAGCACCACAGCAGCCTCCTGTTTGCAACTGAGCAAGTTGGCGAAGGGCAAAGAGTGGAAGCTACAAAAAGACAACATTGTTCTCAAACCCCCAGTTTATTTCAAGCGACTTATAATGTTACCTACCGTGAGTGAAGGTTCGGCTAGGTGGACATCTCTCTGTGTGCACTTTATAGCTCTATTCTACCATGCCTGCCCATTTAAATCGGAGGTCCTCTGCCAGGTGCTCCAATTTTATGGTTTGTTTTCCGAATAAAATCTCACAAAATCGTCCCAATAGGGAAGTGTAACTCTGAGCTCCAGAAGGTCCAAACTTTTGGTTAAGGCAGGACAGCCTGTCAGATGACAGGACAGGCCATTTCATGCTCTCCTGTGGCATACGTAGGAGACTTTTGTTCAGTGCTTAATTTGAGCTAGTGGTTTCCAGTGCTAGGCAAGGGCACTTAATCATCAACACCGGTGCTTATAATACAAACTCAACCCAAAGATATTGGAGCTTTCTTCATGAGCACCAGTTAACAACACTTTCATTTTTGGTAGGCATAGGTAGAATACGTGATTTGCCCAGAATGACAGGATGTTGAGCCTAGGCCGAGACTCTAACATGGTTTCCCAGCTCCAAAGTCAGCAGCTCTGGCCATCACGCCACATCTTCTCCCCACTTGTAGGGTTTCCTGGTTAGTAGTTGGTTCTGTTATAAGCGGTGCTAATAGGAGCAATGGGCTGGTGCATGCTGCCTTCTGACGAGAGCCCCAGCACTTGTTTTTTCACAAATTAACCACTGCTTTGGTTGACTTACTCTGAAAGCATTTGCCAAAGCCAATTGTGGGGTCAAGTGCAGTACATCTAGCCTCACTGAGGAGTGAAGATACATTTTTAAGACGTTGGCTTAAACAAACAAGACCGGGTAATATGTGGATCAGCGGCGGTCGACTCAGGTAAGCGCGGTAGACGGGGCAGGGCGCTGCAGGAGGAAGCCGACAGATGACGAAAAAGTTTTTTTTTTTTCCCCATTATACCTATTTCATCGTCTGTCAACTCCTCCCCCCCTCCCGCCCCGCGTTTACCCATGCTGGCCGCCGCTGTGTAGAATATTGAAGTAAAAAACCTTTACCTACAAGAATATCAACTGCAGGCTACCACTATATTGTCATGGTGAGTACATGTAAGTCATTGTAGATGCACTCAACTGCACATCTAAGGGTGTCGGGCAGGGGCCGGGCTGTGCCTGCAGCCCAGATCTCATACAATTTTTATCATCTCGATTTTCCAGGTAGAAAAAAAATGGGCCTGGTGGTGTGCATATACTCAGTCTTTTTTGATCAGGTGGAGTGGCGTCTTACTTGGGGATACCGCTCCCCCCTACTTGTAATCAGTGGAAGGAGATAGGAGAAAGGAAGTAGAAAGAGCAAAAGGAATGGGGATGACTGTAAAGACAGTTGGAGATGGGGAGGAGAGACTAAAGATAGGCAGAATGAGGAACTCAGAGACCCTCAAGTAGCAGTGTCACTAATATCAGTGCTGTAGGTGCAATAGCACTGATGACCAGAGGTTAGCTCGGCCCCCGGAACTCCAAATATGGCTGTCTTTTAATCCCACCTGGAGGGCTAGGGAACCCATCTTCTGCGTGCATTAGGGCCAGTGACACCATTGCTATGCCACTGTACCATTGCACCTTCTTCCCTTTTGTTGATCTCTATTACACTGGTAACATAGAACAAGATTTCATGTGAGAGGACAAAAACGGAACCCCTATGGTGTCGACATATAACAACGGAGAAGTTAAAACAAGACCGCACACTACTCTGTGCACTCTGCTCTTGCTCCAAATCCTTCTGAATGAAACCCAGGCATCCAGATACCACCAGCATGCAGCATGTGCTAGTAAGCCTTGGTACCATTCATTGTATAAGTTTGAACAAAGCAGTTGTGCAGAGGATGCAATTTGAAGGCTGTATAGGGGCATGGAGAGGCCTTATGAGCAAAGGAAAGCACTATGACTGTTTGCTCGTCCGAACTGAGAACCAATGCATCCTCTTCATCAGACTCTTCTCGGCTCTCGACTCCATTTCCAAAGCAGTAGTTGAGCGAATGCATTTTGTCATTTCTTAAGATGTTAAATCAGTGTCTTCAGTAGACCCACTCTTAAGGTATTTGCCAAAGCAGAAAATTTAGTTAACTGCAGTTCATCTAGCCTCTTTGAGAAGTGGAGAAACATTTTTAAGAGGTTGGCTTAATCAAAGAAAAGCCGGGTTGCATACAGAATTCTAAAGACCAGTGGCGGCCGACACTGAAAAATAGTGGCGGGACGGGTGGAGGGGTGTGAGGCCGAAGTGGGGGCTAGCTGGAAGCACGTGGAGGGAGTACGTGGCTGGAGGGGGGTTAATAATTTAAAAAAATAAACACTTACCTGGTGCTGCCAGCCGCCTAGCGCTCCTCTGCTGCAGTTCCTGTCCCAGGAGTCCCTGGGAAAGCATCAAGACTTCCATCCAATCCCAGCGCTGCTCTCAAGCATACGAGCAGCGCTGGGATTGGCCTGAGTGGACTGGTTTGACGCTCTGCTCAGGACAGGGAGACTGTGCTGTTTCTCCAGCCCGGCTGTTCAATACAGCTGGCTTGAAGAAACCTAAGTGTGCATGTGTGTTTGGTCGGCCTGAGACGGCCGGCCAAACACACATGCGCACTTACAAGTGCACAAACCAGTCCTCCTCCCCCTCCCATACCCTGGCTCAATCAATCAATCAATCACGGCATTTATATAGCGCGCTTCTCACCCAGGAGGGTCTCAAGGCGCTGGGGGAAAGGGGTGTGTTACTGCTCGAACAGCCAGGTCTTGAGTTGCTTCCTGAAGGAGAGATGGTCTTGGGTACGTCGAAGGTGAGTGGGGAGGGAGTTCCAGGTCTTGGCTGCCAGGTAGGAGAAGGATCTTCCTCCGGCGGTGGTTCTGCGGATGCGAGGTACGGTGGCGAGTGCATGGCTGGTAGATCGTAGCTGGCGCGTGGGTGTGTAGAAGGTCATTCGGTCGTTGAGGTACTTGGGTCCCAGGTCGTGTAGGGCCTTGTGTGCGTGGGTGAGGAGTCTGAACGTGATTCTCTTGCTGACGGGGAGCCAGTGCAGTTCTCTCAGGTGTCCGGTGATGTGGCTGTGTCGGGGGATGTCCAGGATGAGTCGTGCGGAGGCGTTCTGGATTCGCTGGAGTCTTCTCTGGAGTTTGGCTGTAGTTCCGGCATAGAGGGCGTTCCCGTAGTCCAGTCGGCTGGTGACGAGTGCCTGGGTGACGGTCTTCCTGGTTTCAGTGGGGATCCATCTGAAGATCTTACGGAGCATGCTCAGGGTGTTGAAGCACGAGGAAGAAACGGCGTTGACTTGTTTGGTCATTGACAGGGAGGAGTCCAGGATGAAGCCCAGGTTGCGTGCGTGGTCTGTAGGTTTGGGGGCGGTGCCCAGAGCCGGGGGCCACCAGGAGTCGTCCCAGGCAGAGGGTGATGATCCCAGGATGAGGACTTCCGTCTTGTCTGAGTTCAGTTTAAGACGGCTGTTTCTCATCCAGTCGGCGATGTTTTTCATCCCTTCGTGGAGGTTGGCTCTGGCGGTGGTGGGATCGTTGGTGAGGGAGAGGATCAGCTGGGTGTCGTCGGCGTAGGAGATGATGTTGAGGTTGTGTTGGCGTGCGATGGCTGCGAGGGGGTTCATGTAGACGTTGAAGAGGGTCGGGCTGAGAGAAGATCCTTGTGGTACGCCGCAGATGACTTCGGTGGCCTCGGCTCTGAACGGAGGGAAGCAGACTCTCTGGGTTCTTCCAGTGAGGAACGAGATGATCCATTCCAGCGCTTTCTCTCGGATTCCGATGTTGCTGAGGCGCTTCACTAGGGTTCGGTGGCAGACTATGTCGAACGCTGCGGAGAGGTCCAGGAGGATGAGGGCCGCTGTTTCCCCGTTGTTGATCAGGGTTCTGATGTCGTCAGTGGCTGCGATCAGGGCGGTCTCGGTGCTGTGGTTGGCCCGAAATCCGGACTGCGAGTGGTCGAGGGATCCGTTCGTCTCGAGGAAGGCGGCAAGCTGTATGTTGACGGTCTTCTCGATGACTTTGGCCGGGAAAGGAAGGAGCGAGATGGGACGGTAGTTCTTGAGGTCAGTGGGGTCCGCTGTTGGTTTCTTCAGGAGGGCGGTCAGCTTGGCGTGCTTCCAGCTCTCCGGGAAGGTGGCGGTGTGGAAGGAGGCGTTGATGGTGTCTCGGAGATGGGGTGCGATGGTGGCGGCGGCTTTGTTGAAGACGTGGTGTGGGCAGGGGTCGTTGGTGATCCGGAGTGGATTGAGTTCATCGTGCGGGTGGTGTCTTCGGTGCTGATCGGGGTCCAGTTGCAGAGGGTGGTGGTGGCAGGCGTTGGATCGGTGGTAGGGTGTGTGGTCTGTGAGTCGAAGCTGTTGTGTATGTCGGCGATCTTGTGGTGGAAGAACGAGGCGAGGGAGTCGCAGAGGTCTTGCGTGGGAGTGATGTCGCTGGTTCCGGCGCTGGGGTTGGAGAACTCTTTGACGATGCTGAAGAGTTCTTTGCTGTCGTGGGCGTTGTTGTCCAGTCGTTCTTTGAGTGCCGTCTTCTTGGTGGCGCGGATCAGTTGATGGTGTTTGCGGGTGGCGTGCTTGATGGCAGTCCAGTTGTCTGTGGTGCGGTTGAGCCGCCAGGCTTTCTCGAGGGTGCGGCAGTTCTTCTTGGATTCCTTGAGTTCGTCGGTGAACCAGGGGGCCTTCTTGCTTCTGGGTTTGCTGGGAGGGTTCTTGAGTGGTGCGAGGTCATCGGCGCAGGCGGTCAGCCACTTGGTGAGGTTGCTGGCTGCTACGTTGGAGTCCGTTGTGCTGGTGGGAGTGTTCTGGCTGAGGGAGGTGGTGAGTTGCTCGGCGGTGATCTTGTTCCAGCTGCGGCGGGGGACCCGTTGCGGATGGAGGTGGGTCGTAGTTCTACTGAAGCTGAAGTGGACGCAGCTGTGGTCTGTCCAGTGGAGTCCGGTGGCGTGGCTGAAGGAGACGTGCTTGCTGGATGTGAAGACAGGGTCAAGCGTGTGTCCGGCATAGTGGGTGGGGGTGTCCACCAGTTGCTTGAGTCCGAGGTTGGCGAGGTTGTCCAGGAGGGCGGCGGTGTTTCTGTCGTTGTTGTTCTCCATGTGGAAGTTGAGGTCCCCTAGGAGGATGTAGTCGGCGGAGGGAAGGGCGTGCGGGCTGATGAAGTCTGCGATGTCTTCGCTGAACTGCGTGCGTGGTCCCGGTGGTCTGTAGATGAGGGTGCCTCGGAGGGTGGTTTTGGGGTCGGTGTGTATCTGGAAGTGCGGAGAAGGTTTTGTCGGAGTTAGTCGAGATGCGGATGGTGTTCTTGTGTACGATGGTGATGCCTCCTCCGGTCTGGTTGACGCGGTCCTTCCGGGTGATCTTGTAGCCGTCCGGGAGGGCTGTGGCGATGTCGGGCGCTGAGGAGGCGTTCATCCAGGTTTCGGTGAGGAAGGCGACGTCCGGTGTAGTTGCGTCGAGCAGGTCTCAGAGTTCCACGGCGTGCCTGTGGACGGATCGGGTGTTCAGCAGGATGCACTTCAAGTGGTTGCTGTTAGTTTTGGAGTCGGCGGGGGCGGCGCAGGTCCGGTGGCAGGTGAAGCGGCAGGCTTTGCAGGCGAAGGGTCCGTTGGTGTGTCTCGGGGTGGCTCGGTAGCAGGCAGGGTTCCGGCCGGTATTGAGTGCGTTGAGAGTGGTGGCGTCGTAGGTCTGTCGTGGAGTCTTGCATCGGCGGTGGGGACCAGGGGGTCTGGCGCTGGGCGCGGGCCAGGCGCGGACGGGCGCAGACGGGCTTACCTTGGGCGCACCTTCGGCGCTCATTCGGTGCTCCCGCTGCGCGGTCGCTCTGGGGGCGTCATTAGAAGGGAGTCGGGAGGGAGGGTCCGCTGGGAGGCGGGAGCGTGGGAGCCTATCGGCTGGCGGGGGGGCGGGGCCGCAGGCAGGCAGCGGCGGGAAAAACGAGTGCGGGCTGGCTCACAGCCAGCAGCTAAAAATTAAAATGATAGTAAGATATCATTTTTTTTAATTGCTAGATCTGAGCCAGTGGGGAGACGCTCCTCCGCCATTGCGGAGGAGCCGCCACTGCTAAAGACAAATGCAATGCCCAACAAGAAAATTGAAAAGAACATCGACTACCAATATGTCATCAAGGTATGTACATATTAGTCAGTATAGATTTACTGTTCTAAACTCCATATCTACGTACCTTGAACCTATATCTATCTTCAAGATGGTTTGATGTGGAAAAATAGTACATCTGTGCCTACCTGTACTTGAGTAAAATGTGATATTTTGATATACACCACCTAGGAACTGTAATGTGTCATTATGACAACATGATGCAGGGAGAAATAATAAATAAACACATATTCTTTCTATATACCTGTAGTCTCTGTCTCTCTTTCATCGACCTACCAAACTTTTGTGGGGTATTATCTGCTCCTCTTCCTTTCTGCTGACCAAAACCTGTAGTCTTATCCTCTGTTGTTCCTGTTCTCCACGTGTTCTTCCTACTGGTGCTCATTCCCCTTTATCCATTGGTATCCTTGCCCTCTCACGTGCCTTTTGAGCATCATTTTTTGTGGTCCCAGGTGAAGTTTTTGAACAGTAGCGCAATCTTACAAACTTTCCAGCCTTTTGCTATGTTTGCTATGCAAAATTCCTGAAATTACACCATTACGCCATGTTGCATAATTTCAAGTCTGTTCGTGTAAAAATAGTAGCAATTTAGCACATCAACAATGTAAACAAACAGAACATGAGCGACTCTTGGTCGCTGCACTTATGTTTTTGTGCCTTTTTTTTAGCAAAAAATGTGTTCTGAGGTCGAAAACGCATTCAGGGATGCATTTCATATAGCACTAAATGGCAGGTGTGCATTTTGTGCCATTGCACCCAATTTTTTTGAAATTTCATATAATTACGCAAAAGGAAATTACATGAATTCCCCCCCCCCCCGCCCCCCACCCCCCATCCTCCCCCACAGTTTTTTGTATGTTTCAATTCTAGGAACACAAGGCCTGTATTCCATTCTTTTCTCTGATGTGCCCCCAGAGACATTATGGGCTTTCCCGTCAACGCCCTGTTCCCTATTTGATTATTATGAGTCCCCGTACAGGCGGTTGCTAAGGGAGTAACTCGCTGTTTCTGTGTATTACACACAGATCAATTAACTCAGTTGCTAGGTTTCACTTTGGAATCAATTAAGTGGAACTGAAATTCGCTAAAAATATCCCTGCTTATTAACGGACTGAACTAATTACAGGAAATGTATAGATATTTTTTAATTGCAAAGAGGAGAAACAATTGACAGGGATTTGATAAAGTAATGCGTCCTAAATTATATGTGAGCCTGTTCACATTGCCAAAGCAAATAATCATTTCTCAAGCTTAAAATCGACGGGATAAATCTTTCTTTTAAAAAGACTTCTATTTCCATACATTGGTTCTCCGTGTGCCTACCCTGTGTAAGAGTTGTTGTGGGGGATCTTTACACCAACAAAAGAAGTTTGGAGCTGTGGTAAGTGGTTCAATTGTGGAAAAAAATTAAGGTGGAAGGTTCCTAAGATTTTATTAGAATTCACCCATGGAGTTGCAGAATGATATGAATATCAAATATTAGGGCGGCCTAGTCTTGATTCCACCTTGTGTCACTTTCTTTCACCACCCTACATTTCCTGTCTCTTTATCTCACTATTGCAGGTTCTTTTTCATTCATGCGAGCTGCTTTTATCATTGTTTTCTTAGTTTTCTTACCTCCTTCTTTCTAATTTTACTGGCTTGTGTGTTGATGAAAAATATGTCCCTGTCCCCAAAAATGAGTGACTGTGCTCTCCACCCGCGACCACCGGCACAAATTAAGCACCGGCTGAGGTGGAGATAATACTCTTGGCCATCGCTCAGGTTATTCTTACTGTAGTTCAGAAGAAAGAAACCAAGCATAGTCTCTATTGCTTGGTGCTCCAACCAGCACTTTGAGCCTCATTTAACGTTTAAATGATAGGTACCCCATCACAAACATGATTGATATTCTGTCTGCTTATTACAAGGGAATTAGGATATAATGCACTTGTATTTGGGTGCATGGGAAGTGTCGGAGTACCTGTCTGCCAAACTCTAAATCCGGTCTGATTATTTAAAACTGGTAGTCTTTGCTTTATGCCCATAGAATCAATGATCCATTTCCTCCAAGTGCCTTCATTACCATTTTGTAACCCATAGTCCGAAGGACTGCATCCCATCAGCACTATGCTGACACCCATTCTGAATGTCTCCACCACTTATGTGACCGTCCCAGATGCTTGGAAAGGTGCAAATGTCCTCTCATTGCTCTAGAACCCCTCTGTGAACCCTTCAACACCCGCCAACTACCGACAGATCTCCTTCCTATCATTCAATCCAAAGCCTGAAAGAAAATCATAAACAGTAACCTCACTGAATCCCTCGACTGCACCTACTCCTCAACACCACTCTTCGTCTGGTATCAGACCCACCAGCATGGAAGCTACCCTTAAAGCAGCCATGGATGACATCCGCATGACTCTGGACAGAGGAGACACGGCATCTCTCATACTCCCGGATTTCTCTGCAGAATTTGACACAGTCTCCCACCCCATCCTCATCCCATGCCTACACGACATCAGAATCCAAGGATGCAAACGTGATGGATCTGCTTCTTCCTGACTATAAAGACTCAGTCAGTCAGCCTGGCACCTCGGACGCCCACAACTTCATTCGTGGAGTTCCTAAAAGATCCTCCCTAATTCCAACCCTCTCCAACGCATACATGATCCCTCTAGCGAGCATCATCCGCTCTCACAGTCTCAATGTCCTCACCTATGCCGATGAGACAGAACTCATTCCCTCCCACAACGACAAGGCGCCCAGTACCCAGATGCTGTTCAATGTCTCCATGACTGAAGTCGCCCACTGGATGAAGAACAACTGTCTAAAGCTGAACGCTAAGAAGACTGAAATTGTGGTCTTCGGGAAGAGCTCGTCGCCGTGGGATTTCACCTGGTGGCCAACAGAGCTAGGATCAAAACCACCACCTAAACCAAGAACCTCGGGATCATTGACATCAACTCGACATGACTGCCTTGGTCAATGCCATCACCACCTCTTCTTTCAAACTCCTCGTCCACTCTTTCAAGACACTACTTAATACTGGCTCAGCCTTCCTCCGAAATCGCATCTGCTTTCACAAACCTTCCAGACACCCCCGCTCGTCCGGACTCACACGTGCACAAATCCCATGCGTACGAAAAACCGGATCTGACTGTCGAGCCTTCTCCTACATCGCTCCTAAAGCTTGGAAAAACCTGCTGCTACATATCAGAGCATCCTCCTCCCTTCTTAAATTCTGCAAGAAGCTGAAGACCTGACATTTTGAATGTCTACACTCACACCCGCTCAGGGCCAAGATACCCTGCTGGGGGATAGTGTGTGCAACAAATCTGCATAACATAGCCTTCCTTTCTCTCTATCTCTCCTCGGGCCATTTATATTTACGTCTGTTCTAGTAGCAACACAAATAAGACCCCCTAACCCAGTTCTTTCTCCATTTCCATATAAAACTATCTAAAACAGTACCGGCGCTTGCCTTCCCTGTCACTTGTCCCCACTTTGCTTCTCAAGCAGCAATTAGAGCTAATCAGATACTCGTGCTCTGCAATGTTATAAGAAGCCCCTCATGCACTCCCTTCTCACGCTTGGGAAATCAACCATATTGGACAATTAAGCTCTGACTTGCTGTTCGGATTCTGAAGCAATTCGTAAACACGCGGAGCTCAGGTTGTTCTCAGCGGTGGGCATGGTGGGCGAACCTTAAAGCAGAGAGTGGAAAAGTAACGAGGTATGGCCCTTAGAGGTGTGATACACAGTATATTAGGGCTCCCTAGTCTTGATTGCACCTTGTGCCTCTTTCTTTCACCACCTTACATTTCCTGCCTCTTTAGCTCACTATTGCAGGATCTTTTTAATTCCTGCCTGCTGCCTTGGTCATTGTTTTCTTAGTTTTCTTACCTCCTTCTTTCTATTTTTTCTGCCTTTCTCTATTTTGTTCAGGGTCAAACTATGGGATGAAAAATATGTCCCTGTTCACAAAAATGAGTGCCGGTGCTCTCCACCCGCAACCACCTGCACAAATTAACCACTACACATAGATTGTACATCAGTTATGACTCCTAATACGATTAGCCATGGAGGCCATTGAGACACGTGCTTTGGACTGGGCCATTTTTCGGGTACTTGTGCGGCCTACGCCAGGTGCTTATTTTCGCTATTCCCCTTTCTTTGAAAAAAAAGAGATGGCCATGAAATGTTTTAATTAATCTCGCCCACAGGTAATAATTACGGTTCCCATTTCAGTTCTCCGTGTGTTTTTTGCACACTGTTTCCCTTCAGAAAGGCACCAACCATATAAAAATCAGCTTTAGTTTAGCCCTGCTCCAATAGGAACAGTCCATTCCAAACCACCTAGTCACATCCCCATCTGTACAGCAACAAAGGCGAACCCAAAATGGTTTCAGGTTTGTTGGGCCCGAACCAAGAACGTGATAGGTAGACTGCTTGAAAATAATTTAAACCACTAAAGATAACTCTAGGCCCCATTCCTGTCCATCGTTTCCAAATTCTTTGTGGCACCTTGGCACCAACCTAATGTTAATGAATTTGAGACCCGGTCCCGGAAGTGACGCCAAAAGCGACTGCCTTTGTGTCCTATGCATGGAAAGGCCCCTGGCATTTGTGTCAGTTACACTAGGCCTCTTCCTCCTGAAGCCAACGTCGATGACGCAATCATCATCATTGTCTTATAGCGCCAACATTTTCCACGACTCACAGCCTCATTTTGAAACCCTCGCAGTGAAATAGTCGTTAAACGGGCGTCAGGGGAATAAATATATAATTTCAGATGCGTTCCTGAGACGTCTCCTTTGCAGGGTAACGTACAGCCCTGCTGGTGCCTCGCGCTTGCCGCTGGATCTCGGGGCTGTGCGCGCGCCTGTGTGTGTGTTTTGTAATTAAGCAGTTAATTGCACTGGAGTCCTTGATTAGCTTTGGGGGATGGTAATGTTCTAGCAGGATGATATGTTGTGTACAGTTCAGAATCATTTACAGAAATTGGAGCTAATTTTGCTGTCTGTGCTTATTACTGCATTAATTTAATTTGGGTTGCTTTTAGCTCATTAACACATCTAATTAATTCGTTGACATCACTATTAAGATGTCTCTTTGAAATTGGCGTCTCCAGATAATCAGGATGGAAGAGGCTGACAGATCAGGCGCGAAGCTGACTCGCAAAATGAAGGGGGAAAAAAAACTTAGAGGCGACTAATGAATTTTCCATCAGAATCGCTAAATTGTCAGGCTGTAAGGGAAGGGGAGAGCGAAAGGAGGAAAAAGGGAAAGTAAATAGAGTAAAAGCGGTCAGGCTGGCTAAACAACATTTCCGGATGGGCATCTTTGTGTCACGAGGCCCAGCACGGAAGTCGGCGTCTTTGAATGAATAAAACATTCCGCGGTTTAGAGCCACCCGGCCTCTTTCCTTCATTATACATTGCCAGTGTAATAGGGCGCGTGATAAGACGGAGTTAATCGGAGTGACATGTTGCTTGAAATGTCATCACGCCGTGTCACATGAAGTGTTGTGTGATGAGAGGGGCTCCCAAGCTGTGTCCTTGGCGGTGGGGGCCCCTGCTGCTCAGGCGCTCACCCCCCCTCCTGTCCTGATCAGTCGAGGACGTTTCCAGTCCCCCACCCCCATCCGGCATCATGCATGGCGCGTCATTGTACGAGGGATCCATGTTTTGGCCTCCATTACAACTCCCTGTCGCACGTGGGTCAGATTTTTCCCTCGGAGTAACGTAAACAGGCAAACACAGGCACGTCAAACCTGCGATATTTACTTGGACATTACTGTTATGCTCCATTCCAACTGAGAAACACGTAATTGCATATATATATATATATATACACACACACACATATATATATGTGTCTGTATGTGTATATATATATATATATATATATATATATATATATATATATATATATATATATATATATATATATATATATATATATATATATATATATATATATTAGGACACTGCAGCGGTTCTGAGTTAAGCAGTTGTTGCTGACCTCAATGAGGACCTGAACACCACATGTTCAAAGGCTGTCACGACCTGCTTAGCCCTTCACCCTTACAGGGTTGATACATATAGTACCATAAAATTAGGTATTAATAGGATAGACTTACCTTTATGTTGATTCTGTAAACTGCAAGCCTAGAGAATCGTTTCCATTATCAACCTGGGGATACTTTGCCACCTTTATTGTTAAATACCTTTGAATACTCCCAATCTGTGCTAATTCTCCTTATTTTAGCTTCTAAACAGCTAACACAACAAATCACCCCATTAGATCTACCCTACCATTCACAGACACACAAAAGGTGATTGGAGGAAGGCATGCAATTTGTCTAACTACTGGCAATTATGTGTGTTGGCATCCCAAACAATTGTTCTTTTGTTCACCATTTTATTTCAGTTTGAATCTAGCTATATGCAAATCAGTCTGAACCCTGCTCCAATAGAAACAGTCCAACCTGAACTGCTGGCCAGGTCCTCCCCAAACCAGAACACATGCAACCCAAGACTGGGTTCGCCCTGATTAGGGCTCATTTTTTGGGTGTGCCTAAGTTCCAGTGGAGCAGTGAGCACGGGACACATGTCTGGTCATATCCTTGCCCCTTACGGCAAACATCAAATGCACATGTGGCGATAGAATGAATGTTTGAAATTTGTCTAACCACTGGCAATCACTCGAGGTAGCATTCCAACCCATAATTTTTTTGCGCACCATGCCATTTCAGTTTGGACACACCCATATCCAAGTCAGCCTTCTTCCTACTCCAATACGAACAGTCCAGCCCGAACTGCCAATCCAGGTCCTCCCCCAACCAGAACACGAGTAACCCGAAACCAGTTTCACCCTGATTAGAGCTCATCAATCAGATATAACTTGTTTCCAGTGGGGCAGTGAGTACGGGAACCAAGCTATGCACAACTGATGAGCCCTTATCAGGGCAAAAACTGTCTTGAATTGCAAGCGGTCCAGTTCAAGAAGGACCTGGCCTGGCAGGTCGTGGTGGACTATTCCTATTGGAGCAGGGTAAGGACTGATTTGCATATCTATGGGTCCAAACTGAGGTGGCACAGTGAGCAAAAGAACAATGAGTTGAAATGTAACCCTAAGTGATTGATGGTGGTTAGTCAAATTGCAAGTATTCCTCCCATCACCATGTGTGTGTTTGATATCCCATTCACAGACCCAGGTATGCTCGGAATGGGTGTAGGCTGGAAATATCGAATCCCAAATATGGAAGGGTCACAATATCATGACCACAATATTGAGGGACACAAAGTCGAAAGGTAAGTGTTGCTAAATTTTTATACCTAACTCAACATATACACACTTTTGTGATAAATGTATCTTCAAGGTACATATATATGGAGTTAAGAGCAGTAAGTCCTTACTTCCCTCTGTGTTCTTACCTCTTTGGTGTTTTTTAGCTCGATATTGTGGTCATGATATTGTGACCCATCAATATTTGGGATTTGATACTCCCTACTACAATACCCAGAGGACCATACCTGGTGGTTTTGTACATGATCTATTGCAATCCACGTCTTAATTTCTTGTCCGCTTTCCATATTATTAGTGAAGATGTCCCATGGTGCAGAATGAAATGGTTCTTGACAAAGAGCTCAACATGTTAGGGAAAGAAATTGATAGTCATTAACAATGATCGGTAGTAAAGTAGGTGCAGAGCCTATGGTCATCGATACAAGAGAGATAGAGAATGCTGCTAAATTTACAGTATTGACCTCATCATGGAAAATGATCCTGTCTTCTCAATTGTTATGTCGAATCTCTGCACTGTTACAGGATGTTGGTCCTGAAAGAGAAGCAGGCATAGTAGCAGGCACCAGTATAGCTTACCCTTGAAGTAGCTGGGGCGACTTCTAGAAACAGCCATGTGATCAAGGCACAATGCTTTGAAAGCAACCTATTGTCTCAGTGGAGTCTTAACAAAACAGAGAAGTAATCTACTGACCCACTCACTCCTTTAACCACCCACTCACCCATCCACTCACTCATACACCCACTAATGATTGTATTCTTGAATGTTGAGTATAACATTATCCTGGTACACCAATATCTTAAACAAAATATAAAGGGACACAATATTGTTAGGTAAATGCACAGAGGGAAGTATTTGCTATTCCTAACTCCCCATCTATGTGGTTTGAAGATATTTAGATTGTCAAGGTACATATATGCAGAGATAGGTATCGAAAATGTATGCGCACCTTTAGATATTTTGTCCCTCAATATTTTGTTCATGATACTAGTGTCCAATGATATCTTCGATAATCAGGAGCCACTAAATTTGCCTATTCATCAACCCAACCACTGGTCACCTGTGCTCATCGAATCACCACCAAAACAATCATACTCACCCATATATCCACTCGCTCACACGTCCAATTTTTCATTCACTCACCCATCCATTCATTTACTAAACCCACAGGCACACGGACGACAGACACAGATGCCCAAACACATACCACACCCATTAACCAAATACCACACAGGTTTACGCAATACTTCAGCTTTCTAAAATGAAACATATTGCCACCCTTCTTACCACCAACACTCACCTTGCATATCCCCAATTGCCAATCCATTAAATCACCCATTCATTCACCCATCAGTTCAGTCACAAATTCACTTAAACAAATGATCAGCCACACACCTACACATTGCTCTCAATGGTGGAGAAAGGGTGTTTCAGAGTGGATATCCCATAGAAAGTTTGTGAACACCCAAAATCTGCTAGTTTGTGGGTATTCACCAGGGTTTATCTTTCAATTCCTGTTAATGGACTAAAATTTAATAGTGTAGAGGGCATGGCAACATTTTTCAACGTATGAGTAGGAAGGGGTCACAACTGAGTTTTTTTTCTAGCAGGACATATAGTGTAATAGACCATTCTTACTGTGAAGCAGGGCAGTCTTAACAGCATTATAGGCTGCTGGGCAAAGCCGTGCACTGGGCCCTGCCTACACAACCATTCACAGGAATAAAAATGTGAAACGGAAAATTAGTGTTAAATTCTGGTCTGTATGGGGCCTCAATGCTCGTGGGGACCCGTACAACTGCCCAGCTTGGCCATGCGTTAAGACGGCATTGCTGGGAAGTGCAGTGTCATCAAGACACTGAGGAACAGCTCTACAGAGAGGGCAAATCACACAGAACTCCAAGGATCATTCATTGGATCTTTTCTGCCTTCTGACAACATCAATATCCACGAAACATGTTGACCATTCACACAAAACTTGACCCTTGAGGAACATTATTTTCCACACAGGGGCACACACACAGTTTTTAATTCGGCGGGAGCTACCTAGTTTATTAAATTTGACCCAATAGGACTGCTCCTTACCTATTTTAACTATCTCACTCCCTCGTGCACTACTTATCCCCCACACCTGAACGCACCTTATGGTTTCTTCTTCAAAAGATACCCGCCATAGAGCCTCGGTTTCGGGAGCCCATCAGGCATTGCAGCGCTGGCCTGATGAGGGGCAACAGCCCAATGATGAAGCATGTCACCTCTTGGGGTAATGGAGGGCATCACGAAGAAAGACCTGTCTTTCCCGCGTCCCCTTACAGGAACTGCACACTCAGTTATAGTTCTTAACATCAATACCCACTCAGATTATTTCGAGTGTGAACCCACAACAACCCTTGAGAAAGCCTAAGGCATACTCTGCCCTAGGGAGCTAAACACGTGCTGGCTGATGTTTTCACTACTCTGCAAGAAGACTCCATATAAAGAAAAAAATCCATGCACAGAAAAACGGTGTGTATTTGAAGAATTTCTAAAGGAAACTAAAGATTGTTTATTATATGGAAGTACTCTGGAATAATGAACTAATTTTACTACGGGAACAATATAGTGAAGGGTTTCTAAATATACAATCAACTCCATGCCACGTTTTCCTGCATACTTAGCCATTAATAGCAGTAGAAATAATCCAGTTAAAGCATTGGTTGCTGGAAACAAATTCACAGATGGACAATATGCACCTGACACATTGCTCCAGATGAAGCAACCAGAACTGAACAAAATACTCCGGATTAAGCCTTCATATCTGGGCACAATAATCCATGTCAAGACTCCAGAAGGATCTGGAGATAATACTCCAGAAGCTGCCTTATCAGTAATAGTGACCAGTCTAGGCCCTCTCCGACCGGATTTGTGCATCGAGGCTCCACCTCGCTACTCCTGCAGCCTTCTCTCTCCACAGCCTCCACTCTCCACAGCCACTACTCTCCGCTATCTCCTTCTCCCACTTGTGCCTTCCATCTGCATTTTCCCTTCTCTGCGAGCTTTCCTCTCTTGTGTCTTTCACTTAACTCTTCCTCTTGTGCCTTTTTCCTCTTGTGACTTTTTATTTCTCTGAACTCGCCCTCATGTGCCTCTTTTCAAACTTTCACTTTGGTGTCTTTTCCGCACTCACACCCCTGTGCCTTTATTCTAACTCCTACTCTTGTGCTTTTCCAGTCTTTTACCTTGTGCCTCCTTCTGTCCGTTTTTTGCCCTTGTGATCTTTTTCTTTCATCCTCTGCATTCTCGTGCTCCCTGCACCTCCCACTTCAGGCTCCTACTGCCCCATCCCTTTCCCACGCTTCTTCCACCCCTGCCTCCCCTGCTTCTTGCCTGGTCTCCTGCGTCTTCTTGCTTCTTACTGTGTCGTCTTCCCACCATTCATAGCCCCGCCTACTTACCCCCCCCGCATCACCCCAGGGATCCAGTGATAGGATCAGTTTCAGCCACGTCACTCCACTGACATAGCTAGATCACTCTATTGTTCATTTTCCCATCTGCGCAACGCAAACCACTACACTGGAAAGACCCAGCTCACCGGGTAGCAGCTGGAACAAAATACCAAAAGCAGACTGGCTCAGCACCCATCACCAATAACTAGAAGACTACCTAAGAATATTTAATGATTGGATCTAAGACTGTCCTAATACCCTCACTCCCAACCAGAACAACAAACACAAAGAAGAACATACAGGCAAGCCAGATGTACACCACCGCTACTGCAAACAACTGGAGAAGAAATGGAAAACCTGCTGAGAAGCCAATGCCGGAATCACCTACAAGGGCGTACTCAGGCATTAGCACCACCATCTGAGAGAAACAAAGAAAAGGGCCCTGATGCTGAGAATAGAAGCCAGTTCCAACAACTGCAAGGAATTATCCATATCGTCAAAGGATTCTCCAACCAACCCCACAGACACAACCAACACCATCACCCCTTCTTAAGAACTCTGCAAAGACCTCATCAACTACTTCTTCCACATCAAAATTCGATCCCCAATCCCAACCAGAGGACCTGATCAGCCAGCAGACCACTAACTCCAGCAAATACAAACACCTAACCAATTGGAGCCCACTTTCCAACAAAGACACAGTCTGTATCATAGAGTCAATCCACTCAGTGGCTCCTACGGACCCATGCACACACTACACATGCAGCCTGGGAAGAACCCCAATCAGCCATACACTCTCATCCATCATCAAATCCTCCATCCAAACCTCAACCCTCCCGAACAGCTGGAAACAAGCAGTAGTCAACGCCCTTCCTAAGAAACCAACCGCAGACCCAAGCAAGCTCAGCAACTATCGGCCTATCATGCTGCTACCATTCCCTGCCAAAGTAATTGAGAAAGCGATCAACAGAAATTATCCAGACACTTCGAACTCCACCAATTTCTGGACACACACGCATTCAGGCTTCCTCAGCAATCACCGAACTAAAACAGACCTTATCGCGGGCAGACCGACATCAGGACCATCCTTAACCAAGAAGAAACCGCAGCACTCATCCTACTCGACCTCTCTGCGGCCTTCAACTCCATTTCTCACCACACTCATGAAAAGACTACATCACACAGGAATACAAGGACGAGCACTGAAGTCGATAACCTCACTCCTCACAGGCAGGAACCAAAGAGTAAGACTTCTAGTCTACACCTCGGTATGAGAACTTTACGGTGCTTCAGCACAAAGAAAGCATGCACTGCCGCTGCCACTGCTGTAACTTGTCTCTGTAGTGAGCAATGCTTCTCCTGCATCCTCTGCTGTTCTGTGTATGAAGGAATCTTGTACTATGACAGCCTGTGAGATACCTTGTCTGTGAGCGTGAGTGATTCCCGCTTCGCTGGCTGTATATGTTCTGTATCTGTGTGAATCATGCACTTTTGCTGCATGTGCTAAAATGGTTTATGTGAGAGAAAACTTCAGTATAAATCACATGCTGTACTTATATGAGTGAGAGGGGGGCTTGCACTAATGCTGCCTTTTCTACATCCCTTTGGCCTATGTGTGCATGTGCTTTCATGCTTGTCTGTGAATGTGCATGTGAGGTTGGAAATCTTCCACTTATGTTAATTGGACTACCAAATATCACCCCAACATGCAACGGAAACACGCACACGATTAGTAGCAGTAGATGCACCAGTGAGACTGCTGGCGCCCACAATGTGATCAGAGGACAAGCTGAGGAAATTAATTCTAGAGTAGGAGATTGGTATTGGCACACAATTCAGATCTCAGTGGCAAGAAAGCAGGAAGACTGTTCTTGGAGCAGATGTGTGATACCAGAATATTGCAAACACAAGGAGATGATGAATGTTTTCAGATTCTCACCCCAGTCACAGATCTGGGTTGAATCCATCATCGTTCTTTAGCTCACTTCGCCACCCCAGTTCAGACCCAGCAATATGCAAATCAGTCTTTACCCTGTGCCTCATGGGAACAGTCCAGCCCGAACTGCCAAGCTAGGTCTTCCCTGGACCGAAAACAAGCCTCCTGGGACCGTTTTTGGGGTAACACCCTTCATCAGCCAGGCTAGTTTAGATCCAGTGGCAAAGTGAGCAACGCACCCACGTCTGGGTATACCCTGCCAACTTAGGGCAAACAAAGCAAACACAAGGAGATGATGGACGGAGCGCTGACACTTTTCAGTCACTCACCAACGTAATATCATTGTCAGAATATTTTGGAGTTAATACCAGAAAATATACACCCATTGGAATGATATTTTTGTAAACAATATTTAGTACACAATATTTATGTCTTAGGATATTTCTGTTTTTTATAGTCTGACATAAAACATGGAGCCGAGAATCGGTCTCTGGTTTTGATAGGCGAGGGCATTTATTTACATATGTCCTTACAGGAAAAAGAGAGGGTTTTTGTCACCAGGATTTTTTTAATGTGCAGTAAACAAAAACAAGCACCTCAGATCAAAATGTAGAGAAACATAAAATCCTGCCCAGCGTCTCACAAATGGAGAAGTTTCAAGAAGGGACTCAGACCTTTAAAATGACAGCCACAATTCTGGACCAGTAATCCATACAGGGCATTGGATAGTCAGGACAAGCCGCATGAGATCCTTTCCTCAAAAGTGTACAATTGTGACTTTAGGCAGACATAACAAACATAGAAAATGCAAGTAAACAGAGTTCTCGTGTGTCATGTATGAATTTATGAGTACTTGAGGATGGTACCCACAGCAGTTCTATAGGTGGCTCTCATTTAACAAGAATAACATAACTAATACATTATTAGTGTTGCCCTTGTACATAGGCAAGAAAGCTTGTGTCAAGGTATCACCACCGACTCCAGTGTTGTCATCCTAAAAATAATTTTTCTGGCATACACACACGTACCTGACGCACCCATGTCCTGACTAGCCATCAGATTATTGCTGAATTTACTTGAGTGCGTCAACAACTGCCAGAGCTTCCTAATCCTTTATTGAATGAATAATAACTTAACAAATGACTGCCACCACAAAGGCAAATTAATTCCAAGCAATCTTAGAATATGATCTCCACCTATTGCTCAACAGTATTACATTTGCTAATGAATCAGAAGGTCATTTCTGCTTATCTTCCAGATAGGGCACTTGGGCCCATATTTATGAAGAATTTGCGTTGCCCTTCCATCACGCAAGGCAATGCAAGGGCAACTCAAAGGCTTCTGTGATATTTACAAAGCCATGCAAGGCCTGATTTGTGCGGTCTTTCGTGCCTTTGTAAGGAAATGTAAGGCAAGGCAGCTGTTTGTGCCGTGTTATGTTACATTTCTACTTGGATGGCGTTTCAGGGGTAGAGCATGGACATTCCCATGCATCCACCGATGGATTTTGGTGGTTTTGTAACAGTGGTTAATTTGTAAAAAAAATGTAAACGTCAGGCCTGTCGCCAGGAGGCAGTTTGCACCAGCCCATTTCTCCTGTTAGAGCCACCTAAAACAGAACCAACTAACCATTAAAGTGGGGAGAGGATGGGGTGTAATGGCCAGAGCTGCTGACTTCGGAGCTGGGAAACCAGGTTCGAGTCTCGGCGTCGGCTCAGCATCCTATGATTCTGGGCAAATCACTTCATCTCCCTGTAAATGAATGTGTCCTTAACTGGTGCCCATAAAAAGAACTGGTATTGATGATTAAGTATCGGTGCTGAGCACGGTAAACCACCACATCAAATGAAGCTCTTATTCCCAGATTTTCAAAGATTTTTAAAGCTGGTAATGCGTCAAAATAATGAGTACATTGCCAATACTCTTTGGAACTTTGGTCTTCAGAACCAAGTTCAGCAGCTGGATAGACAGAGTTCAAGGCAGATGCTTTCACTTCCTGATTCCACAGTGACACCTCAAATGTAATTTAACAAGGCAAGATATAACGCTACATGCTACAATTGTCGGGGCAGACTTACAAGCCTCTTGCGCCACTTTTGCGTCACTTTTCCCATGTTAAAAGTGACGCAAAAGTCGCACAAGGGGCTTGTAACTCTGTCCCGTGGTGTTTTGCAAGAAGTTTAAAGTATCCTGGGAAGGCACCCTGAAACATCTTTTATCGGAGAGTCTAAAAAAAAGCAATGTACCCAGGAACACCCATTTACAAGAGGCAATTCGGTGCTTGGAAACAGAAGAGCTATGGGAAAGCAACCTTCCCTATCAAGCAGCTTTGAAGGTTCTGATGAAACGGGCAAGAATGATATCTATAGAACATGACATATTGGAACTTCGTAGGCTAGGCAACGCAAAATTAATAGTACATTTATACGATTTTTCAAATTGACCACTTTATGTAAGTCAACCCCTTACCTTGGCTGTAAAAGGGCAATTGGTTCGGCTTAGGTTTGGCTGAATCCCCCTCAAGGTTTATCATTATGGCCACCTAAATGGTAGTACCGGTCAGCAACTCCGTCTGTGTGGACAGGCCCAGGAGTCTTTAGTCCACGTGGTTTGCATTTGCAGGAACTTGTGGGCCTAAACAAATTACTGGCTACTCTTGATGTTCCATCAGCAAGGTATACGGAGCTGCTCTAAGGCAATAGAAACCTGCTTAAGGAGCGATTCATGTCAATTGAGTCTTGAACTGTGTTACAGTGGTTGTATGGCATTTCAACGCGGGCTTTTACCACGCGTGCCATTACAATGCTGTTTTTACAACGCAAGTCGTTACAACGACTTGCGCTGTAAGCGCTGGATAGTGGAATAGTTAAATTTTTTATTCCAACTCCAGCCCACGTTACAGTAGGGAAGGTGTTGGAATAGAAAATTAAACTATTCCCTATCCAACAGCGCCCTCCAGCTCAAGTTGTTGTAACGACTTGCGTTGTAATAGCAGCGTTGTAATGGTAGCGCGTGGTAATACTCGCGTTGTAAAGGCTGTTCCCCATTACAGTTGTTTTGAATAACTCTAAGATTCCGTAAGGTGTCACTTCTGTGCCATTGAACCGCTCGATTCCTGTGGCTCCGTAGGGGAAGTGCTGACAGTAAAGGACAGTCATCATATTCCCCCATAAAAATTATTATGACTGCACTATTGCACTTTTTTTCAGTTGGTGGTCCCCTAGGACTTCTGAAGTCTCTGTGCTTGCCTTTCTAGTTATATTTCTTCTAAAATATTTGTATCCGGGCACCCTAGATTTTTAAAGACTAAGGGCAAAATTACGAGTCTGGCAGTCTGAGGACCGGCACACATGCCGGGGCGGACAGTGGCTGTCTAGCCACTGTCACACCGTTGGTCCAATCGTCTTGTTACAACTTTGGCAGTTGGACACCATAGCACCGCTGCAGCTGCCAAGGAAATGGTGTGCCCTGGCAGTGGCACAGCAGTCAGAGGCTAAGTAAAATGCTGGTGGTGTTGCTGCGGCACCGCCGTGCATATTACAAGTTTAGGACTGCCAGCTGTTTCATGGAGGTCTTTTGTCCATAAAAAGGCTGGCAGTCCTGAAGCACAGGGGTCCCTACAGGGCACGCTGTTGCCCTTGTGCATGGAGATGCATGCAGGGGGGCACAACATGTGCACCACAGTTCCTGCACGGCATGGACTTTATAGTCCATGCCGTGCAGGAACTGTTTTTGGTGTTCCTTTTGCGTTGCCCATTTTCAGAGGCACCACTGCCAAAAACAGCCCACCAGACATGAGGAAACTCATAATCTGGCAGGCAGTGCAACCATTGGTTTGGCTGTGTGGGAGCAGGCCGCCAGCATGGCGGTCCGCTCCCGGACTGCAAAAGTCGTAAGCAAGCCTTTAGCCCTTTTGGGATTTTTTTTAACAAAGTACTGTTGATAATTTCTAAGAATTAGCAACATTTTATCTTTTTTAATGTAATTATGACTAGGATACATAATCTATTTATATTTAGGAGCACTTGACCCTTTATGTAAGGTACCTTACAGACTTACAGATAGTGTTTTTGTAAAATTGTCACGTGCCTTTCTTATCCTCTGCTTCATAGCCTCCTTCCTCTCTCTTAAACTTTTTTGAATCCAAGTGATAATTTTATGAATTTGCTAGGGTTCAGTCCTCTCGATTGTAAAGATGTTCTTTGTGTAATTTAATAAGCCACAAGATCATTCATAATTTTTTTCTATCTACCCCTGTCAGAAGTGTTTAGTAAGAGTGTGTATCGATTTTACCACCTTTGTAACTGATTTGTAATTCCATGTGTATATATGCGTGTAGTTGTACTGAGAGTTCTAAATTATGCATTTATTAATTATTACTTCTACTAAAATGTGAGTGAGGAGTTGGCTGGGTGTGAAAAGTCGTCAGGGGTGACCAAAACAAGGTCCGGAACGAATGGACGGATCCATGCCAGATATTCAGAATATCCACATAAAATACATTTACATACAATGAATCTTAATGAAACATGTTTACACAGTCGGGGCCAGATGTAGGTGTCCCAATACCGGTCGGTAACGGCCGAAATTACCGAATTTCGGCCGTTACCGACCGGTATTATGATTTTGAGATGTAGGTGGCACTTTTTAAGGATTCGGTATTTTACCGAATCGGTAATTTAAGGAATCGGTAAATTACCGAGTTCTTAAATACCGATTCTGTAAATTACCGAATCCTGATATGTAGGGAGCACTCAAATGAGTGATTTTCCCATTTTAGGATTCGTTATTTATCACCAACTACAAGTTGGTGGTAAATAATGAAAACCTTTGAAAAAGTATTTTTTTTGCTTTTCCAACAGTGCCATGTTGCAGACATACATGTCCTTAGGGCATGTATGCTCGCAACATGTGCACCCATACACAATTGAGGGGTGCAACAGGGTGTCAAAGTGACACCCTGCCACCCTTCAATGTTTCCCCCAATTACAGAATCGGTATTTACCGATTCGGTAATTGACATTCATTCCTATGGGCCTCCAGGCCCATAGGAATGAATGGCAATTACAGAATCGGTAAATACCGATTCGGTAATTACCGAAACTTACCGATTCGGTAATTTTTAAAGAAAAATTACCTACATCCCACTTGCCTGTTCTTAAATACCGAATCGGTATGATTCGGTATTTAAGAATCGGTAATCTGGGATTACCTACATCGGGCCCTATATGTTTATCCTGAAAATGTGGCATAGTCCTACTCCTGTTTAACCGGTATTGGGCATCACTGGGCGAGGAAAGCTTGAAGGCCCACATGTTTTTTGTAGCCGCTCGAATGAGCCAATGCGATGTAAAAGTTATCCTTAATTTACTTACCATTTTAAAGGGCTGCGTGCTAAATTTCATTGTGATGTGCAATCTCTCACACAAAACTTTAGAAAAGAAGGATTGAGCTGTGATCTGTCCTTTTGAATACATTAAGCTTGTTTCTGTTCTTTACGCTCTTGAAATAAGGACACCTCGCTATCAACTCTCATTTCTTACAAAAAGATAAGTGTTAAAAGCCTAACCCAGTGCAATAAAGGGTGAACTATCACTTTGCGCGAGAATTATCTTTAAAGACCTGTTGAGCTGCTGAGGGTGTGATGAGAGGTGTAGATGAGAATCTTTAACTACAAAACAGAATAAATTATGTACATGTTTGAATGCAGACTGCTGCAGAAAATCACCGCAGGAGGAAAATGAGTCTTCAAAGAAATAACACAATTCCTTCTTCCATCCAGTCCAGTTTACCACATGATTCGCTCTTTTAAATACAGACATGCTAAGAATTATCAGAGACATACTAAAACCTAAGGGGCATATTTACAAGCCCATTGCGCTGCCAGTGCATCACTTTTTTTGACATACCAGTGGCGCACTGGGGTGCTCCATGTTTACTAGATCACATAAAGCCACCCTCCGTGGCTTTTCATGGCCTTATAAATATAGCCCCTTTTAATGCAGCACTTTGCGTGAAAGGGGCGTGCCATGGGTGTTGCCGTGGGTGTTCCCACCCATGGATTCAGCCGTATCACCAGATTTACAATATTTCATAAACCTGGGAATGAGTCAGAATCCTACACCTCCACAGGGGAGGCGTAAGGAGGCGCAACGAGGAGAAATACTTAAAGAAGGAAACACCTTACAAGATTGTTTTTGTGCAGGAAGATATTCTGTCCTGCACACAAACAATCTCCCCTAAAATGCAAACACCCTTGCACCTTGGCATAAGGGTGCCTGCTTTGACGCATGGCAGCCAATTGTACACCTGCGCAGGGGAAAGCACTAGGATGCGACATATTGTTGTAAATATGATAGATCCCTGTGCTTTGAAAGTGACGCATCACAGTGCAGACAAATGGCTTGCGGTGCTGTGCTGCATCACTTTCTTGTAAATATGCCCTTATGCTTTTAGCAACAGACCTACAGAATTGGCAATTGACTGCAATGGAAATGAAGAACAAGTTCATTGCTTACTTGCCTAGAATGATGCTCAAGGGGGATATGACCATGGTGATGAAGAGAGGCTGCAGAAAGAGCAGGTAAAAAGAAAGACCTTTTCATCCAAGAGAATCTCCTAATGCGCATCAATTATGAAGTGATTAAGGGCTCATATCTAACATATTACTAATAAAATATGCAAACTTGAATTAATCAAATGATGGGCCTTAGGGGATGAAGAAATGCTGGCTATTCCATTTAAGGAACGGCTGGCATTAGAAACAACTCTGGTGCCAGAATGAAGACTGTACACTGGTTTGGTGTTTTAAAATATGCGGATGGATATCCGGTTGAATAGATATGTTTACACAAAGGTTAAATAATGACTTGGACTTTAAGAGATAAGAAATGTCATATTTTTGGATATGTTTATGCTGCCTATATAAATAAATAAAAACGTCTGAAAGTCCACATTAATTTTTGCAATTTATGATATGTTATTCTAATGCAAGTACTTCAATTTAAGCATCTTAAGCAGTGTCTGCCCTTCTCCAGCTCCACCTTGGAGGCTTATCATTCAGATGGAACTTCCTGTGTAACTGGCCTTTCATTAGTTTGGGTGAAAGTTCTCGGTAAATCATTTGGATGATAAGAACCTGGAATTGCTGATATGTTGGTTCCTGGTTAACAGAGGCGCACAATTCCCTCTCACAGGTGCACACACAGACATGTATGAAAGCACATGCACACAAAGGCCCAGTGGCAAAGCACTGGCAGCAGGAGTGCAAGTTTTCTTTACACATGTGTGCAGCATGTGAGTAGTGCTGCAGTATTCCCTCACATACACAGCTGCAGCACAGAGAGCAATAGTGCAAGATTTTCTCACACACAGAACAGGCACAGCACATGATGCAGGACAAGCATCAGTCATACACATGGAGGTTACAGTGTAGTTGGCAAAGGTACCTGATTGGTAGCAATGGTGCATGATCCCTTCACACACAGCACAGGTCCATCAGAAGGTGCAGGGCAAGCATCTCTCATGTTTACAGACAAGCTACAACAAAGTTGGCAATGTTGCAAGATGCCCCCACACAAAGCACAGGTACAGCAGAAGGTGCAGGGCAAGTGTTAGACCTGGCATCTTTGGTGTGGTTTCCCCTATCTTTTTGCCTCTACCTCCTGTATTTTTGACGCTGTGCTGGATTTCGTTTTTGCTGGTTTAGATGTTTGGGCACTTTGCCACTGCTGATCAGTGTCAAAGTGCAAGTGCTCCCTAGGTAAATTGTTATTGTGATTGGTTATCCATGATTGGCATATTTGTGTTACCAGGAAGGTCCCTGGTAAAGTGCACTGAGTGTGCCAGGGCAGGTGATTCAAATGCTACTAGTGGGCCTGCAACCCTGATTGTGCCACCCAAATGAGTAGCCCTAAAATGGTGTCTCAGGCCTGCCACCGCAGTGCCTGTGCGCAGTCTGTGGACTGCCATGTCAACCTGGCAAGTGTCCCCACTGACCAGGCCTAACCCTTACCTTTCTGCACACATTGGACAAGCCTATGGAAGGCCCAAGGTACCCCCCTGGGCAGGGTGCAGTGTATGTGAAAGGTAGAGCATGTACTAGTGTGGGTGACATGCTCTGGTAGTGAATTACAACCATTTTCGTTTTTCACTATTGTAAGGCTATCTTGCCCATAGGCTATAATGGGGAATGCTGTGTACAGTGGTTACCTGCATATCTTCCCATAGGTAAACAAAACAGAGTGCACGTGCTGCTATCAAGTTATTTGCCCTGATTTTTTGGCAAAAACATCTGACATTAAACCAATGTTTTATGTGCAAAAAGTCACATTTTATTTTAGTTTTTTTTGTGTCAATTATTCAATTTTGACTTTTTTTGGAAAATTAATTATACCAAATTTATCATTTACGACCTTCTGTACAACACAAACTTATTTACAACAATATAAGACAACTTATTTTCATTCAAGCATCAAACATACCACTTCCATACAATACAAACAACAATTTTTGGGAAAACAGACAAACAATAAGAAAATATACCAATTGTTTTCAGTTGAAACAACAAATTATAACAACAAAGCCATACACATTTTCTGAGAGTTATTAAAAGAAAAAGATTGGTTCTATTTTTGTGTGACTTCGAAGTTTTCTGGCTTTTTCAGTCTATGCGTTTCGAACTCATGTAATTATAGAGTTCTCATCAGGACCGTAGTCTGTAGAAGAGAAAAACAATTTTGGTGGTTTTAAAATCCTTTCTCACTCTTAAGCTACCCTCACCTCCACTGCAAGCCTCCTACTCTTACCTCTCTGTCATCGAGAAACCAGAGTGGGTTCAATTGTACCCGTCGACAATGGAGATCTGTAAAATATATATTTGATACACTTTGTCACTCATCCGTACTATATTTTGACTTGAGTGCACCCAACCAATATCCATTCATGTGCAACTTACTGTGTATGTGGACCATCTGTTTGTACTGGGTTAATGCCCTTGGCCGTTTTT
The DNA here is from genome assembly GCF_964261635.1 of Lissotriton helveticus. Lineage (NCBI taxonomy): Eukaryota > Metazoa > Chordata > Amphibia > Caudata > Salamandridae > Lissotriton > Lissotriton helveticus. The sequence goes on along the minus strand of NC_136071.1, from coordinate 139,536,585 downwards.
CAATCGCTGTAAAACAATAAATGTCTCATGGAGCTGGGGGTTCTAAGCCTTCGTCTGGTTTTTCTGGGGATGAGAACACACGAGGATTATCTAATGTGCCCTATGTCCAAGCGGATGTCTCACTTATTTCACAAATGCCGTTTGGCATTGGAAACTCTTACCTGTCTCAGGCGAGGCGGGTGTGTAATTCTTCCTCGTTTGGTGTGAACCGCGTCCGCGACGTGGATGCTTCCAAACACACACCAAACGAGGAAGAATTACACACCCGCCTCGCCTGAGACAGGTAGGAGTTTCCAATGCCAAACGGCATTTGTGAAATAAGTGAGACATCCGCAGAAAAACCAGACGAAGGCTTAGAACCCCCAGCTCCATGAGATAGGACTCCTCCTTTTGAGGTAAGCGCACGCAGTGGATGTTTTGATAAACCGTCACTGATCCCAGACTAAACAGGAGAAAGTCACTGACTTTCCCTCACTCATTTATTGTTTTACAGCGATTGAAAAACGTCTGGTATCCCTGAACTCAGAATTTAATAACACATCTTTTAGAAAAGATGTTTTTTAAATCCTGTGTTTGAAAACAGTACTTTTAGAAAGTGGCTATTTTCTTGTCTGACCTTTCTGTGTGCCTTGGCCTGTTTGTGAATTGACTGTCTGGTTTTTGAGTGACAGGGGCTAGGTGGCTCCGAGAGGCTGAGTGGGCCATCCCTGGGCTGAATAGCTCCATCTGCACCTAGAGTGGTGGGAGGGGATAGCACCTGGGCCTCAATAGGACTGCGCCTGACTTCCACAATGCTGGCTCCACCTCCTGCTGGGTGGCTGACGACCCTGCCCCTCTCTCTGAAAGGAAAGAAGAAGCCAGGAAAACAAAGTGCTCAAGGAACACCCAGAACTGGTTCAGACCGGGAGGAGAAGATCCACGCTGCGCATCACCGCCGCACCTAAGATCGTCGCCATCCCGAAGAGATCTTCGCATCATGCCTTTGCGAGATGCTTCCTACGGTACCTACGCACCGGAATCCATATAAGGTATCGCATCCCTCCTCATACAGACCGGATTCGTTGCAACACACCCGCTGCGTCCAGCGGGGCTGTCGCATGGCCTCCCCAGGGTCTCAGGAGTGACGCATCACTTGTTTTTCAACGCTGTAACTTCCACTTGGAACTTTTGTCGCATCAAAAGGTACTTTTGGCTAAACGTGATGCAACTGTGGATTATTTTAACGCAAACCCTAAGAACTCTTTGAAACCATATTCTTGAACTGTGTATGTTGGATTTTTGACGTTTTGGTCTTGTTTAGTTTAGATTAAATACGTTTATTTTTCTAAACTGGTTTGGAGTCTATGTGTGTTTTTTTCACTGTGTTAATGTGAGTATTGGTACAAATACTTTACACATTGCCTTTGATAAGCCTGTCTGCTCGTGCCAAGCTACCAAGGGGGCGAGCAGGGGTTATCTAATGAGTGTATCCCCCTTACCCTGACTAGAAGCAAGGGTCCCTATGTGGACATTGGTACCTACCTCTGCCAACTAGAGACCCCAGATCTAACATTGGTGGTCAGCTGTGAGGATTTGAACTTGTATTTGTACTTGACCCACAGTAATTGGTGTACATCACTAGGTTAGTGCAGACCACTACGCAGCCACATACTTTGTTTTTGATTTTTGGTTCTATTTTTGATTAACTCTTAAAAGCATCATGTCTCTGAAAGAGTAGGCAGCCAGTAAAGGGGCAGGAGTGAAGTTTAACATTAAGGATCTGTATTCCTACAAAGTGGAACAGCTTAAACACTTCTGCAAAGATCGTGGTTGCCCTGTGAAAAGCACCTCAAGAAAGGATGAGCTGTAGAGAATCTTGAAGGCCTGGTGGGAGGACCAAGAAGGAAATGATGCAAGTGGAAGGGAGGGGTTTCAACCCCAAGATTTGCCTGTGAGCAACCCAGGCTCAAGTCCTGGCAGCACCCATTCCAGTAGGGGTTTCACCCCAGAAAAGTTAGAGGAGAATCAGAGAGTAAGAAACTATGACTTGGAAGTCATGAGTTTAAAGATGAAGAAATTGGAAATGGAGAAAGAGAGAGACAGGGCGGCGGAGGAGAGCAAGAATGCCCGTGCCCTGGAAGAAAAGAAATTGCTTTTGGCTCATGAGTTGAGCATGAGAGAACTGGATCTCAAGGCTAAGGAGTTGGAGTCCGGTTCGAATGGTGGCAGCGCACAGCCAGTGCAGGGGGGTAAAGTATATATTCCCAAGGATTTGGTACAGAATTACAATAGGAGTGAGGAAATCTATGCCTGGTTTACCTCGTATGAGATTGCATTGAGGAAGAATGGTGTGCCTGAACAGCATTGGGGGGCGGGCCTGTGGAAACATTTTGAGGCTTCTGGGAGGAGTGCTCTAGAGCCCTTAGAATTAGCAGGTACCATGACCTACCCCATTATGAAGGAGGCCCTATGTCTCAGGTATGGACTTTCTCCAGAGCAGTACAGACTGCAGTTTAGGAACTCCAAGAAGAAAGAGTCTGAGACTTGGATGGAGTGTGTGAATCTGTACTCGGGTGCACTGGAAGGTTGGATGAAGGGCAGCAAAGTAACTGATTGTAAGGGGTTGTTGCATTTAATTAGTTGGGAGCACTTGAGTAGTCTTTGTGTTCCAGAGCTGAGCCAGCATCTTTTAGACAGCAAGCTGACAGACCCCATTGAGCTTGCTAAGGAGGTGGACTGCTGGACCAGTATCAGGGTCCACAGAGGAATTGTGGGTATCACAGCCAAAGATGGGCAATGCCCCCAGCAGAAAAGTGGTGGGACAAGGGTAACCAAAAGGAGTTCTCTCAAGGGCCCCAAAACAGTTCCCAGGGAAAGGAGTCCCAACCCCCAAACCTAAACAGCCATGGACAACAGGGGCCCCCTCACCTGCTACCACTGCAATGAGGTGGGCCACTTTGCCTCCTTGGTGTCCCAAGAAACCTCCAGCACCCACTGGTGCTCCCGCCCCGGGTTTAGTAAGTGTAGCTTTGGGAGGGGATTTAATTTCCGGTGAGGGGCAGGGACTAGCAGTAATGACCGTTGTCTCTCTAGGAGACCAAGAGATGGTCCAGGATACCTACCTGCCCCCGAATACTAAGAAATACGGGCAGTGGATGACCGTCAATGGGAGTAAGATAGATGCTCTGAGAGACACAGGAGCCAGCGTGACATCCGTGAGGTGTCAGTGGGTGTCTGCAGAGCAGGTCATTCCCAATGTACTTCACCCAGTAGTTGCAGCTGACAACTCAGTGCGCCTCTGCAAAGTTGCGCATGTTCCATTTGAGTGGACGGGGGTTTCAGGTCTCTTGAAGGTTGTTGTGAGTCCATCCATGCCTGTAGACTGTCTGCTAGGAAATGACCTGGAGAGTACCCTATGGAAGGAGGTGGAACACCAGGCTCATATGGAGATGTTGGGTTTCCTGAGTGGGTCTGTGTGTCCACTCGGTCTATGGCAGCCAGCAGGGGGGATTCAGCGGACCAGGAGCCTGAAACAGTGGCCCAGGAACCTGCCACGAGGAGAAGGGGCAGGGGGCGTGGGAAACCCACCCGCCATTCCCACGGCCCAGGAAGGAGCAGAACCTGAGGGGGATGCCCTGGAGCCTACCGGGGAACAGGTGGCCGAACTGGGAGACCTACCTGAGCTGACCTATTGGCAGCAAGGGATCACTGACATAATATAGAATGACAATATATAGACTTACCAAAATATAGTCACCAAAATATAGAATGCCAAAATATCGAATTCCTATCTACAAACAGGTAAGTATAAAAATATCGAATCCAAAATATAGTCTGTAAAAAATATAGTCAGTCAAAATATCGAATTTTTTTAAATGTCTTAAAAGTAATTTAAAATTAATGAAATAATAAATATAATTAACTAAAACATACTTAAAAATACTCAAATAACCTTAAAATTAAGATATAATTAATTTAAGTTATTAATACAAAATGTACAATATTTTGCAGTAAGATAGCAGGAGGGTAACATTTAATATTACCACTCCAGTGAGTGCAACAGCAGGGAAAGCGTTGGATAGCGTAGGGGTAAAAAATACTATTCCCACTCCAGAGAGTGCAACAGTAGGGAAAGCGTTGGATAGCGTAGGGGTAAAAAATACTATTCCCACTCCAGTGAGTGCAACAGTAGGGAAAGCGTTGGATAGCGTAAGGGTAAAAATCACTATTCCCACTCCAGAGAGTGCAACAGCAGGGAAAGCGTTGGATAGCGGGAGGCTAAAAAATACTATTCCCACTCCAGTGAGTGCAACAGTAGGGAAAGCGTTGGATAGCGTAGGGGTAAAAAATACTATTCCCACTCCAGAGAGCGCAACAGTAGGGAAAGCGTTGGATAGCGTAGGGGTAACAATTACTATTCCCACTCCAGAGAGTGCAACAGTAGGGAAAGTGTTGGATAGCGTAGGGGTAAAAAATAATATTCCCACTCATGTGAGTGCAACAGTAGGGAAAGCGTTGGATAGCATAAGGGTAAAAATTACTATTCCCACTCCAGAGAGTGCAACAGTAGGGAAAGCGTTGGATAGCGGGAGGGTAAAAATTACTATTCCAACTCCAGAGCGTGCAACAGTAGGGAAAGCGTTGGATAGCGTAGGGGTAAAAATTACTATTCCCACTCCAGAGAGTGCAACAGTAGGGAAAGAGTTGGATATTGGAAGGGTAAAAATTACTATTTCCACTCCAGAGAGTACAACAGTAGGGAAAGCATTGGATAGCGTAGGGGTAAAAATTACTATTCCCACTCCAGAGAGTGCAACAGTAGGGAAAGCGTTGGATAGCGTAGGGGTAAAAAATACTATTCCCACTCCAGAGAGTGCAACAGTAGGGAAAGCGTTGGATAGCGGGAGTGTGAAAATTACTATTCCCACTCCAGATAGTGCAACAGTAGGGAAAGCTTTGGATAGCGTAGGGGTAAAAATTACTATTCCCACTCCAGAGAGTGCAACAGTAGGGAAAGCGTTGGATAGCGTAGGGGTAAAAAATACTATTCCCACTCCAGAGAGTGCAACAGTAGGGAAAGCGTTGGATAGCGGGAGGGTGAAAATTACTATTCCCACTCCAGTGAGTTTAACAGTAGGGAAAGTAAGGATTTAATATATTATTAAAAATAAATTAAATATCAATACTAATAAAACATTAATTGAAATTAATAGCCAATTTAATATTATGTAATAATTAATTAGAAATACAACTACGTATTAGTTATTAAAAATTAATAACCTATTCATAATTATTTAACAACTAATTCATTTTCAAAAGGTAATTAATAATAAAAATTAATACCAATTAAAAATTAACAGTAAATTAATTATCAATACACAAAAAGTATTTTTAATATGTAATTAATTACAATTACATTACTTCCCACCCTATTCCCCTATAAACCCACATCCCACTACAGAAAATACATTAATACAATTATCATAATTATCAAATATTTAATTAATACAAAATAATTACCAATTAATAAAAATTAATTGCCAATTAATAGAAATTAATTACCAATTAAAAATTAATTAAGAATACATTTAAAATCAATACCAATAAATGAAAAGAATTATTTACTTAATTACAATTAAATTACTTCCCACCCTATTCCCCTATAAACCCACAACCCGCTACAGAAAATAAATTTAGAAAATTAACATAATTAACAATTAATCAATTGATACAAATTAATTGGCAATTAATAAAAATTAATTACCAATTGAAAAATAACAATAAATTCAAAATGAATACCAATAAATAAATAAAAATATTCAATTAATTACAATTAAATTACTTCCCACCCTATTCCCCTATAAACCCACAACCCGCTACAGAACTAAAAAGCAAAATTTAATTAAAAAGTAATAATAATTGCTAAAAATTAATATTTAATTTAATATAATTAAATTACTTCCCACCCTATTCCCCTATAAATCCACAACCCGCTACAGAATTAAAGTACGCAAAAATTAAATAACATAAAATTCATTACTTAAAATACATTAAACATACATTACAAAAAATATTATACACTTTTCACACATATACTAACATACAAAACACTTTAAAAAAATTGATAATATTAAAAAATCGATATATTTAATGCCTATATTGTATACTTCGATATTTTGACTTCTATATTTTGAAAATCAATATTACTTACCTTAAATTCGATATTTTTAACCACTATATTGTGTCCATTCGATATTTTGTCCATTCTATAGTTTTACTTCGATATTATGTCCATTCTATATTTTGGAATCGATATTATGACTGTTTACCGGCAGCAAGAGGGTGGTCCCTCCAGGGAGGAGTTCTGCAAGGCGCAGATGGAATACCCTTCTCTCATTGGTGTGTGGCAGCAGGCTGCAGACCAGGCAGCAGGTGGAAAGTCCAAGGATAATCTCATTTACTGGGAAGATGGGTTGCTTTATAGTGAGCCTAAGGTCGCTGAGCCCGGTGCAGCCCGTGTGCTGATGGTACCCCAGCACTTCAGGGACTTCCTAATGGGTCTGGCTAATGACGTGCCTCTCGCAGGACATCTAGGGCAAGAGAAGACCTTCCAAAGGCTTGTCACCCACTTCTTCTGCCCCCAGATGAAGAAGCACGTTGGTACATTCTGTAGGACTTGCCAGACATGTCAGGCAAGTGACAAGAGCAGAGGGAAGTGCAAGGAACCCGTCCAACCCTTTCCTGTGGTGAACACCCCTTTCGAACGGGTGGGCATCAACATCATGGGGCCACTGGACCTCAAGACAGCCTTAGGTAACAGGTTCATCCTGGTCTTGGTGGACCATTCCACCCGGTACCCGGAAGCTGTCCCTCTCAGGACTATCACAGCACCGGTGGTGAGCCGTGCATTGATGGGGATCTTTTCCCGTGTGGGGTTCCCCTGAGAGGTGGTCTCCGACCGGGGTACCAACTTCATCTCTAGGTACATGAAGTCTCTTTGGGAGGAGTGTGGGGTAACTTATAAGTTCACCACTCCTTACCACCCTCAAGGAAACTGGTTGGTTGAAAGGTTCAACCGAACTCTGAAAGGTATGATTATGGGCCTAGCGAAGCCCATGAGACTGAAGTGGGACGTCTTTTTACCATGCCTGTTGTTTACCTACAGGGAGGTGCCTCAGAGGTCCTTAGGGTTCAGTCCCTTTGAACGTCTGTATGGCCACCCTGTTAGAGGACCTCTCACACTGGTGAAGGAGGGGTGGGAGAAATCCCGCGGGAAAACCCCCCAGGATGTGTTCAGCTATATGCTGGCCTTCCCCAACCAGACACAACGCTTCAGGAAACTCGCTCAGGAGAACCTAGAAGCTAGCCTGGATGAAATGAAAAGATGGTACGACCAGAATACCAATCTGGTCGAATTTCAACCTGGGCAGAAAGTGTGGGTGATGGCGCCAGTGGAGCCTTGCGCGCTCCAAGACAAGTGGACTGGGCCATATGAGGTGATGGAGCGCAAGAGCGAAGTAACCTACCTGGTTTACTTGAAGACTCCCAGGCAGCCCCTGAGGGTCTTACATGTGAACCGCCTCAAGCCCCACTTTGAGAGGTCTGATGTGACAATGCTCCTGGCTACAGATGCTCGAATGCAAGAGGAAAGTGACCCTCTTCCTGACCTCCTGGCAGCCAAGGAGCAAGACGGGTCAGTGGATGGTGTGGTCCTCTCGCCCACCCTGACCCCAGAACAGCAGAGGGACTGTCACCAGGTGTTCGCCTCCCTGTTCTCCCTGACCCAGGTGTCACTGATTGGTGCATCCATGAGGTGGACACTGGAGATAGTCTGCCTGTGAAACAGAAATTTTACAGGGTAGCTGACAAGTCAGGGCCAGCATCAAGGAAGAGGTTTCCAAGATGTTTGGGCTAGGGGTATTTGAGCCCTCCAGCAGCTCCTGGGCTAGCCCAATGGCCTTAGTGCCAAAAGCTGCTATGCCCGGTGCCACTCCAGAACTCAGGTTTTGTGTGGACTACAGTGGGCTCAATGCGGTCACCAAGACTGACGCACACCCCATCCCCAGAGCTGATGAGCTCATGGATCGGTTAGGAGCTGCTCAGTTCCTCAGTACGTTTGACTTAACACCTGGGTACTGGCAGATTGCCTTTACTGAGGGGGCCACAGAGAGATCTGCGTTCTCAACGCCAGAGGGGCACTTCCAGTTCCGTGTCATGCCCTTTGGGTTGAAGAATGCCCCTGCCACATTCCAGAGACTGGAGATGCCACGTCCACGTTTCGCCTTTAAGAGGACGGCAAACCTCAAAGATACTCTTGTACATACACGCCCCAAGAAGACTACTGTTCAAACTACCAAGACTTTGTGGGATCTCCCGCCTGTAACTGGACACTATCGGTGTGGCACATGCGTAGTATGTCCACAGACCATCCAGGGCAAGTCCATTACCCTGAACAACAATTTCACATGGACTTACAGCAAGCATACGAACTGCAACAGCTCTAGGTGCATATATGTCCTAATTTGCCCTTGCAACTGTCTATATATAGGGATGACCATGCGCCCTGTCAAGCAAAGGATAATGGAACATAACAGTAACATTCGTTGTCACAAATCTCACACCAAACTGTATGACCATTGCAAGGATAAGGAACACCCCCCTGAGAGCATTCGATGGACTGTGATTGAATCCCTACCACACCTTAATCAACAAGCACTCTTCATGCATGAACAAAGATGGATACATCGCTTGCAGTGTGATACGTTGGGTTTAAATGACGGGGTGCCCTGGACGACTCTCGCCAGATAGTCATGATTCTGGACACATTGTCCACGGTTATTTCCATAACTGTGCATCCGTTTGACTTTAACACATCTAACTCCGTTCCAAGATGGCGCTCACACTAACGCGCCCGAGGTGTGCAGTTCTTCACCGTCTTCCTTGTCAGCTAGGCTTTCCGTCGCTAAGCAACGTGACGGACACACCCTGTCTGTGCGCGCGCTACCTCCCTCTTTTAAACCCGGAAACGTTCTGTTCAACCATGCCGGCTGTCCAGACCTTGGTTTCCTGTGGGAGGGGTAGGTGCAGAGCAGCTTGCCTGCAGCGACACTAGAGGTAAGGTGTGGGGCGGGTTCGTTACCGGCTGGTTGTTTTGACGGTTTGCCGACCTCTCAGTATATCCGTAGCAACCTTGATCGGTGTTCATATCCTTCCCCACTGGGCACCTGCCCCGTTGTCTTCTTCCTTCGTAGGGCTCCCTCATCTCGCTGCTGGCCCCACTTGGACGGCCCGTGAGGTTTCAAGAAGGAAACATTAGGGGTAAGTGCGCCGATTGATGCACAGAACAATTATTCCCCACAGAGTGTCAAACTACGTTCGTCTTCGGTTTTCACTGTGTGGCTCTCTCATTTAAGTATAAAGAGTCGAACCTCTCATGGTTGGCTGACCAGTGTCACCCACCACCGCATCTCCTCGAGGGGTTTGATTGCACACGCGCCTGGTCACTAGATACAGGCGGCAGTGTTCATTTGACGACATGGTTCAATGTAAAAGCAGCACGCAAACCACTGTTTAGTGCGAGCACCTTCCACGCACTGATCAGAATCAAGTGGATTCTGTTTCTCTCTCTCTCCCGCACGGTAAATACTTGATGCTTCTAATATCTAGGCAAAGCCATTCACTGGGCACGCATGTTTGGGATAGCATGCACACAAACACAGAAAATAAGTCACCAGTAACTTACAGTAAAGGAGTCATTATCTGTGTTTATACTTTTGTTTCTCTTTTCTTTTTCAGTTCCAGAAGGTCCCCTCAGTGGAACCATTATGATACGACACTACCTCAGGTCGTATACTGGTGTCCTGACAAATTTTTAAAGGAACCAAGTAATTTATGAGCACCCAGGTCCTGATGAATCGCCCTTAGGGCGTGAAACATGTTGACCACTTCTTGCACATAAAGGGTTGAATAAGGGTTGGTTCCATTACTTGCCACCCCTTAGTACCCCTTTTCTTTTTATTGAAGCAGGGAGCCTGACCAATAAAACATTCACCAACAGGACTCCCCTGACTTCTTTTAACTTCACTACCACGCTCACGATTACACTCCCTTAGGCCCCTCACACGCACACACCCGCTGGCCCAGAATTAAAGATCTCCACCAAAAGTGCAGCTTTCACCGCTGCCCGACGGGCATTGCACCGCCAGCCTGCCGAAGGAGCAGGGTACCGATGATGAGGCTGGACAACTATCGACTGGGGCTACAGCTGTGGTCCTGTCGATAGCCTGTGTGAGGTACCTTTTCATTCTGGAATATGGGTCTACACTGCACACTTGAGACCCTTTCTTCACCCCTTGTCTAGATATCACGAGAGAGAATTATAGGTTGAGCCAAATTTCTTGAGCTCTCCCGGGGGAACTCTGTACACCATTTGTTGTTGATTGTTGTTAGGACAAGTACATTGGACCCCCTTAAAAATTGTCCTACCTCCTTTCCCCCTTTTTTGATATCATAGTCAGCGTGCCTTGTGCACGGGATTTGTTGAATTAGGTTACCAGGGGCGGTCTTTACCCGCCTTTTGGACCAAGCCATACAGTGAACCTCCTACGCACCCTTGACTAGGGTTTTTGTTTGACACTCTGCCCTGGCTCACGAGTTCAGGGCACCCCTGACGATACCCCAACATGGAGGATGTCCCTGGCCTCAGCTTCAACGAAGACACGATAGCCGAAGCATTAAGGAACACACCCTCCCTACTTAATAATCCACCGACAGCGGCATCAGGTACATCCGGAGCGACATCCAATGAATGGTCTATCTTGAGCGACATGAAAAAAGAACTGATCAGGATAACAATCCACGGATTGATGATGACTGAGTATCTTAGGAGCAGTATTGCCCCGCAGGGCCTTATTGTGAACATCGTCCCGAGATTGTTCCTGGAGGACAATCGCTTCAAGGTAGACTGGTGCCAGGTTTCCTGGAAGTGCACCAAGGACCTGTTATTCCTGATTAGTCAGACAGCGAAACGACTAGCTGAGGCACTCCAAGAAAAAATCTCTGCCCTAGAAACGACCATGAAAAATGCTACTTCAAAAAACAACAAATCAGCATACACGACTAAACTTACTGAGATCAATCAGGAGATGTCTGATCACCATGATTTTCTGCTCAAACAGAAAACAACCAAACTGGAAAAGGATATAGCGAAGTTCTCAAAGGAAAAGGTATACCCATACCTCAAGGATGGTTTTAAAGGGAAAAAGAATAACTACTCCTCGGATGATAACTCAAGCACTGACACCAGGCGTGGCTCTTCGAGTAGTGACTCCAGTGGAGGCTACCCAGTGAGAAATGCAAGAGCGACCCGCCCTTGGCAACAAGGATATCATCAAGGACCAATGTTCCATGGCCCACCCAATATACCTCCACCATGGCAATACCCTTTTTACCCCCAGGGCCCCCCGCAATTCTACCCCCTCAATCCGCCTCCTTTTCAAGGCAGAGGTTGGGGCAGAGGAAGAGGGCGAAAGCGAGGCGGGAACAAAGGTATTCAGTGGCAAGACCAGGTGCCAGAACCGACGGGGGTGGAAACCAGGAGCACGACGTCCAGGGGGAAAAGAGCCTGATTGTTAATCTCTCCAAGAGAACCCTCACCACTGCAGAGAAGACAGTCCTGGAGAAGGGACTGGGGTTTGTCCCTACTCCGACCCCCGACAGCTTCCATGAAATGATAGAACTGAAGCAATTCTTCAGGAAGATACGCCTCCGAGCGTTTTTTGACAACAAACCGGACATCCCCTGTGAAGACACTGGCCTCAGGAAACCTTCCACTTTTACTCCAACCGATGGGATGGTCCCCCCTGAGGTCTTGACATTCGAAAGAGCTGTGCTGAGAACCCTGAAGAACAAACCATCCACCAAACCGTTCAACAATCTCTCTAATGATGAGAGACGGGCAGCTTCCTCACTTGGCAATGACATCTCCATTGTGATAAAGCAGGCCGATAAGGGGGGAGCTACTGTCATTCTCGATTATGATGACTACGACCAAGAGTGCAGACGTCAATTGTCTAATTCTAACCACTATAGACCATTGACAGAAGATCCCACTAACCGTCTCATGACCACCGTGATGTCCCTGGTCATTGAAGCAGAGACCAATGGATGGGTTAGCAAAAAAGAGGCAGAATTCCTGGTGACCACAGACCCTGTAACACCGTATTTTTACATCCTACCAAAGATACATAAGGGCATCACCCCTGTCCCAGGACGACCCATTGTGTCTGGTATTGGTTCTATCTTAGAACCCCTCTCCCAGTTCTGCGATGCTTTCCTGCAACCCTTGGTTAAACGCATTCCATCCTACCTTCAGGACACTAGAGATGTGCTTCGCCTCATTAACGATATGGATGGGAGAGAGGACATCGATCTTCTCCTGACACTTGACGTGGAAGCACTTTACACGAACATCCCCCAACAAGCAACACTGGAGTCCGTGGAAACACTCCTCCGACAAGAGGAGTGGGTCTCACCAACACCGATTTCCCTCATTATGGAGTTGGCTCATTTGGCACTAACTGAAAACTTTTTCAAGTATGAGTCGTCCCTGTACCATCAGATACGCGGTACATCTATGGGCTCGACCTTTGCGCCGAGCCTAGCCTGCATATACATGGCATCGTTCGAGGAAAGGTGCATCTACCCCCCGGATCGAAACCCATTCCGTGAGAACATCACCTGCTGGCGTCGTTACATCGACGACATTCTGGTATTCTGGAAAGGTGACCGGATGACCTGTGAGAGGTTTTGTGTTTGGATTAACCAACAGGACCCGTTCCTCAAATTTACGGGCACCGTGTCAAGTGAAAATATCCCTTATCTTGACCTCACCATTGTGCTGGAACCCACGACAATAAGCACCACCCTCTACAAGAAAGAGACGGACAGGAACAGCCTGCTACCATATAGCAGCCACCATACTAAGTCCCTGAGGGATAACCTACCATTTGGTCAGTTTCTCCGCCTTCGGAGAAACTGTAGTTCTACTGATGACTATAAACGACAGGCACGCTCCCTCCAAACCAAACTCCTGGACCGGGGTTACCCCACCCGCCTCCTGAAAGATTCCACTAAAAGAGCTCTCAATAACAATAGAGAGGCCCTTCTCGAGGTGCACCCTAAGGTACCAGACGATAAGATCACTTGTGTGACCTCATTCACCAGGAACTCAATATTTATCAAAAAAACTGTCAATGCCCATTGGGGTATCCTGAACTCTGCAGGACTGGAGATGCCACGTCCACGTTTCGCCTTTAAGAGGACGGCAAACCTCAAAGATACTCTTGTACATACACGCCCCAAGAAGACTACTGTTCAAACTACCAAGACTTTGTGGGATCTCCCGCCTGTAACTGGACACTATCGGTGTGGCACATGCGTAGTATGTCCACAGACCATCCAGGGCAAGTCCATTACCCTGAACAACAATTTCACATGGACTTACAGCAAGCATACGAACTGCAACAGCTCTAGGTGCATATATGTCCTAATTTGCCCTTGCAACTGTCTATATATAGGGATGACCATGCGCCCTGTCAAGCAAAGGATAATGGAACATAACAGTAACATTCGTTGTCACAAATCTCACACCAAACTGTATGACCATTGCAAGGATAAGGAACACCCCCCTGAGAGCATTCGATGGACTGTGATTGAATCCCTACCACACCTTAATCAACAAGCACTCTTCATGCATGAACAAAGATGGATACATCGCTTGCAGTGTGATACGTTGGGTTTAAATGACGGGGTGCCCTGGACGACTCTCGCCAGATAGTCATGATTCTGGACACATTGTCCACGGTTATTTCCATAACTGTGCATCCGTTTGACTTTAACACATCTAACTCCGTTCCAAGATGGCGCTCACACTAACGCGCCCGAGGTGTGCAGTTCTTCACCGTCTTCCTTGTCAGCTAGGCTTTCCGTCGCTAAGCAACGTGACGGACACACCCTGTCTGTGCGCGCGCTACCTCCCTCTTTTAAACCCGGAAACGTTCTGTTCAACCATGCCGGCTGTCCAGACCTTGGTTTCCTGTGGGAGGGGTAGGTGCAGAGCAGCTTGCCTGCAGCGACGCTAGAGGTAAGGTGTGGGGCGGGTTCGTTACCGGCTGGTTGTTTTGACGGTTTGCCGACCTCTCAGTATATCCGTAGCAACCTTGATCGGTGTTCATATCCTTCCCCACTGGGCACCTGCCCCGTTGTCTTCTTCCTTCGTAGGGCTCCCTCATCTCGCTGCTGGCCCCACTTGGACGGCCCGTGAGGTTTCAAGAAGGAAACATTAGGGGTAAGTGCGCCGATTGATGCACAGAACAATTATTCCCCACAGAGTGTCAAACTACGTTCGTCTTCGGTTTTCACTGTGTGGCTCTCTCATTTAAGTATAAAGAGTCGAACCTCTCATGGTTGGCTGACCAGTGTCACCCACCACCGCATCTCCTCGAGGGGTTTGATTGCACACGCGCCTGGTCACTAGATACAGGCGGCAGTGTTCATTTGACGACATGGTTCAATGTAAAAGCAGCACGCAAACCACTGTTTAGTGCGAGCACCTTCCACGCACTGATCAGAATCAAGTGGATTCTGTTTCTCTCTCTCTCCCGCACGGTAAATACTTGATGCTTCTAATATCTAGGCAAAGCCATTCACTGGGCACGCATGTTTGGGATAGCATGCACACAAACACAGAAAATAAGTCACCAGTAACTTACAGTAAAGGAGTCATTATCTGTGTTTATACTTTTGTTTCTCTTTTCTTTTTCAGTTCCAGAAGGTCCCCTCAGTGGAACCATTATGATACGACACTACCTCAGGTCGTATACTGGTGTCCTGACAAATTTTTAAAGGAACCAAGTAATTTATGAGCACCCAGGTCCTGATGAATCGCCCTTAGGGCGTGAAACATGTTGACCACTTCTTGCACATAAAGGGTTGAATAAGGGTTGGTTCCATTACTTGCCACCCCTTAGTACCCCTTTTCTTTTTATTGAAGCAGGGAGCCTGACCAATAAAACATTCACCAACAGGACTCCCCTGACTTCTTTTAACTTCACTACCACGCTCACGATTACACTCCCTTAGGCCCCTCACACGCACACACCCGCTGGCCCAGAATTAAAGATCTCCACCAAAAGTGCAGCTTTCACCGCTGCCCGACGGGCATTGCACCGCCAGCCTGCCGAAGGAGCAGGGTACCGATGATGAGGCTGGACAACTATCGACTGGGGCTACAGCTGTGGTCCTGTCGATAGCCTGTGTGAGGTACCTTTTCATTCTGGAATATGGGTCTACACTGCACACTTGAGACCCTTTCTTCACCCCTTGTCTAGATATCACGAGAGAGAATTATAGGTTGAGCCAAATTTCTTGAGCTCTCCCGGGGGAACTCTGTACACCATTTGTTGTTGACTGGTCATCCAGGTACCTACCGGGCTGGAGGAATTCAGCGCTGCATACCTGGATGTCATTGCTGTGTTCCGCTCCACATGGAACACTTGCAACACCTCTGTGAAGTGTTGAAGGCTCTGCAAAGGGCAGGCCTCACTATCAAGGCCAGCAAGTGCCAGATAGGGCAGGGGTCTGTGGTGTACTTGGGACACCAGGTGGGGAGCGGCTAGGTGGAGCCCCTACAGGCGAAGATTGATACTATTCTGGTTTGGGAGACCCCCAAGCCCCAGACCGAGGTGAGAGCCTTCCTAAGTCTCACCGGGCATTACCGAAGGTTTGTCAAGGGATATGGCACCATTGTTGCCCCCTTGACAGAGCTGACTTTAAGGAAGCAGCCCAGGAGAGTGAATTGGACCGATGCCTGTCAAACTGCTTTTGATGCCCTGAAGACTGCCGTGTGCACAGCGCCTGTGCTCAAGGCGCCTGATTTCTCCAGTGAGTTTGTAGTACAGCCAGACGCTTCAGAGCATGGTGTGGGAGCAGTACTCTCACAGATCAACGATGAGGGCTTGGACCAACCTGTAGCTTTCATTGGTAGAAGGCTACTTCCCAGGGAGCAGAGGTGGAGTGCAATTGAAAGGGAAGCTTTTGCTGTGGTCTGGGCTCTGAAGAAGCTGAGGCTCTACTTGTTTGGGACTCACTTCTGGGTTCAGACAGACCACAGGCCCCTCAGATGGTTGATGTAAATGAGGAGTGAGAACCCAATACTGGGAATGGACTTTACGGTGGAACACCGCCCTGGCACAGAACATGCCAACGCTGATGGTCTGTCCAGGTTTTTCCGCCTTAGTGAAGAGAACTCCCAAGAGAGTGGGTAGTTCTCCCCACTTTCAGCTGGAGGGGACATTTGTTGGACTTGGCATCTTTGGTGTGGTTTCCCCTATCTTTTTGCATCTACCTCTTGTATTTTTGATGCTGTGCTGGAGTTCGTGCTGGTTTAGATGCTTTGGGTACTTTGCCACTGCTGATCAGTGTCAAAGCGCAAGTTCTCCCTAGGTAAATTGGTTTTGTAATTGGTTATCCATGATTGGCATATTTGTGTTACCAGGAAGTCCCTAGTAAAGTGCATTGAGTGTGCCAGGGCAGGTGATTCAAATGCTACTAGTGGGCCTGCAGCACTGATTGTGCCACCTACATGAGTAGCCCTAAAATGGTGTCTCAGGCCTGCCACCACAGTGCCTGTGCGCAGTCTGTGGACTGCCATGTCAACATGGCCAGTGTCCCCAGTGACCAGGCCTAACCCTTCCCTTTCTGTACACATTGGACAAGCCTATGGAAGGCCCAAGGTACCCCCCTGGGCAGGGTGCAGTGCATGTGAAAGGTAGAGCATGTACTAGTGTGGGTGACATGCTCTGGTAGTGAATTACAACCATTTTCGTTTTTCACTATTGTAAGGCTATCTTGCCCATAGGCTATAACGAGGAATGATGTGTACAGTGGTTACCTGCATATCTTTCCATAGGAGCAAGATAGGACATAAAATTCTGGTATCCCTGAACTCGGAATTTAATAACACATCTTTTAGGAAAGATGGTTTTTAAATCCTGTGTTTGAAAACAGCACTTTTAGAAAGTGGCTGTTTTCTTGTCTTACCTTTCTGTGGGCCTTGGCCTGTTTGTGAATTGACTGTCTGGTTTGTGAGTGACAGGGGCTAGGTGGCTCCCAGAGGCTGAGTGGGCCATCCCTGGGCTGAATAGCTCCATCTGCATCTAGAGTGGTGGAAGGGGATAGCACTTGGGCCTGAATAGGGCTGTGCCTGCCTTCCACAATGCTGGCTCCACCTCCTGCTGGGTGGCTGACAACTCTGCCCCTCTCTCTGAAAGGAAAGGAGAAGCCAGGAAAACAAAGTGGTCAAGGAACACCCAGAACTGGTTCAGAGCCCTCCTGCACAAAGGAAACAAAGACTTTTTGGGGTATAAGTACAGGACCCCAGACTACAGAAAATTAGATCATCCTGGAATCAAGAAGGAACCTCTGCCAAGGAGAAAGCTGGAAGACTGAAAAAGAGGGACTGTCCTGCTGTGTGTTTGTGGGCTGACCTGCAGTTGCTTTGCTGCCAAGGAGAGAGGAAGGACTTTGTTGTTGCTTAGTCCCTTAACTTGAAGAGATCTCCAAGGGCCTGAGGAAGAGCTGGCCTCCTGTTAAGAAGTCCCAGGAACAAAAGGAATTCACCCCCAGCTTCCCCCCTGAACTCTGCTGAGAGAGTTCTGCCTTCCTGGAGTGCTGAGTCCGACTGAAGGGCCTCTGGAAGTTGTGCCTGCTGTTAGAGAAGCTGGACAAGAAGAAACTAAGACAATCTGCAAGTTTTCATGCATCGCTCGCTTGCGGAGCGCATCCCCGACAGTGCGAGGATTGAGATCGTCGCAGCGCCTGTTGCCGCTGCAAGAACCGACGCATCCTTCGCTTGCGGAGCGCATCGTCGCTGGGTGAGATCGCCGCATCGCTTGTTTGCGGACCGCATCACGTTGCTGCGAACATCGTCGCAGAGCCATCGCATCGAGGGGCCGCGAGAGGAGAAGATTGATGCTGCGCATCGCCGCCACACCTAAGATCGCCGCCGTCCCAAAGATCGTCGTATCGTGCCTTTGCGAGACGCTTCCTACGGAACCTGCGCACCGGAATCGATACAAGGCTATCGCATCCCTCCCCATACAGACTGGATTCGTCGCAACACGCCCGCTGCGTCAAGTGGGGCTATCGCACTGCCTCGCCAGGGTCTCAGGAGCGACGCGTCACTTGTTTTTCAACGCTGTAGCTTCCACTTGGAACTTTTTTGCATCTAAAGGTACTTTTGGCTAAACGTGACGCAACTGTGGATTATTTTGACGCAAACCCAAAGAACACTTTGAAACCATATTCTTGAACTGTGTATGTTAGATTTTTATTGTTTAGTTTAGATAAAATACGTTTATTTTTCTAAACTGGTGTGGAGTCCATTTGTGGTGTTTTCACTGTGTTACTGTGAGTGTTGGGACAAATACTTTACACATTGCCTTTGATAAGCCTGTCTGCTTGTGCCAAGCTACCAAGGGGGTGAGCAGGGGTTATCTAAAGAGTGTATCCCCCTTAACCTGACTAGAAGCAAGGGTCCCTATTTGGACATTGGTACCTACCTCTGCCAACTAGAGACCCCCAGATCTAACAGGAAGCATCTCACACGTTTACATAAAAACTTATAGCACATTCGGCAATGGTGCAAGATGCAGTAATATTTATCCATTGTTGAGCTTGTTCACTTTGGAAATCGAGTTAATTTTTGTTTTTTCACGTCTTTTGTAATGAGGGCGCATACGATTTACATAAGAACCAATTTTAACACTGGAAATTATCAATAAGAATGTCAGGAGTTTAAATCAAGGTATCACTCTTTATAGAACACGAGGTGAGGGCTGAGAGTGGAGTTGCTGAGCAAATTTCAATTGGTAGACTTTACCATCAAGTGGCAAATTCATCATTTTGATGAGGTTGAAGGAATGGGTTGTCCATCTCATAAAGATGGGTTGCAGAAGCAGCTTGCAGGAGTTTTCCACATTTCTTTGATGTAAGATTGTAATAAAAAACATTTATGAAACGGGATCAGTAGTGTGACCCTTAACCAAAACGTTTGCATACATTTTGTTTTTCCAAGGACTCTCTCAGCATAAACTATACTACTACTCTGCCATTTCTTTTGAGCTGACCTTCAATTTCATCAGCCAAAAGCATGCAAAATATTAAGGGCCTGATTCACAAACTGCACATTTGTGTACGTTTACACTTTTGAGTAAGCTTACTACTTTTCGGTATTCACAACCTGCACTTTTCTAGTAACATACACTTTTGTAGTAAGTCCAGCACCACACATGGCCAACCACTGGAACTGAAACGCCCTGCCATAGAAAATGATGGAGGTATGGACTTAAAATAAAACCCCATAGGAAATAATGTTCAGTTAAATTAACTGATTTAAAATAGTTAAAAATATAGATTAATGTTAAAAAATATGAAAATAGTACACATCTATTATTCAATGATAAAATATTTAATAACCTATTTTGATGTAAGTGATGTCATCTGGGAACCTATCTTGATGCAAGTGATGTCCCCTTGGAAGTATTTATGGTCACAAAACATTTCAGCCACTTGTGTTCATCGCTTACCAGGCCCCGACGTGAGTCTCTGTTAAGGAGGTAAATAGCTCTCCACCATTTGGGAAAAATGTAATTGTTTCCTCCAGCCTTGGCAGATAATTTGTAGCCACTGGAACCAGATCACCTAATCACCATCTTCCCACAGGGAGCAAAAAATTGGAAGCCCCGGAGGCCATAGTTTGATGGGGTGCTGTGCTGCAGAGGACTCATCTTCTAACTTTGCCTGCCCAAGCCAGCGAAAGCAGGTATGCATAAAACAAGCTTCATTCTCATTGCACTACCAAGGGCCTTGGATTTTTTGACAGATTTTTTTTGTAGATTTCATTTTGTTAAAAATTATTTTATTAAATTATTATTTTATCATTTGCTTCAGCTGTGAATCAACATCACCCATTTTCCTCCCTATACCTTCCAATCTGAGTAGGGTTTTCCAGCAAAAGGGCATCACTAGGTAAACATATTTTCTGGTGGTCATATGTGGCCTAGAAGTAGCCCTACCAGTCTGCGACGTCAAGGGTTCCCACTGGAGCCAAGTCATCTATTTACCAAAGTTAGGGCACCCATTGGATCTAGATCATCTGACTAGGTGGTCTCCCACTGGATCTACGTCACCTAAGTGTTAGCAATAATGGTTCCACTGGATGTAGGTCACCTGAATGTTAGGGTACCCATTAAATGTAGGTCATCTGATTGTTAGATCTAGGCTCCCATCACTTGACAACTACGTATATCCTTCCTACTTACACAGAATTCTTAGGGCGTCCGGGTAAATGGCAAAATTTTTGGCCTGTTAGTGCCTGATAAGTGCCTAGGACCAGAAACTTTGCCTCTCCACCTTCATATCATGACGTATCACCACTACTGGTGATAACTGCCATTGAACCCTAAGGGACGAATATGTCTCAGGGAACAGCTCATCGTTTGGTACATTTTGATAGACGGATCAAGTGTAAGGGAAGTTGGAAGCTTAACACTCATTGGCGTGTTTACAGAGTGCAGGGAAATCAGTTGAATGATTGTAGACAGCTTTAATAATGGTGGGAACACTGTAGTAAACCAATTTACATCAAGCAATGATTAAACAAATTGTATACAAAGTTATGCTGTTTTACAGTTCTAAACGCAACATGATTGTACATGTGTAATTGATTCACGTTTTATTGTTCCCTATAGTGACCCCTGAAGAAGGGCGCTTGTAGCCCGAAATGCATTGGGTTTCTTAAAGAAATAAACGCTGCTTTTTTATGAACTCTGCTTCAATCGTATTTATGTAGAGAGGTCGGGATAGACACAGCATAAATATCAGAAACTTGGAAAATGGTGCACAATTCCACGTGTGGATGAGTACTTTAGATGAATTTGGATAAAAAATGACAAGAAGAAAGTATACAAAGAAAATTTTGATGACTTAAAAAGAAAAAGGATTGAGGCCGAAATGGCGCTATTGAGCTGTGCGAGTGGTTCAGGGGTGCATCCATGCCCCCATTACATGTCATTACAATGCGAAGCATCACATTGTGTGCTTTTACAACGCGGTTCTTACAACGACCGCATTGTTACAACGCAGTACCATTACAACGCAAGTCGTTACAACAACTTGCTCTAGATGGCACGCTGGACTTAGGAATAGTATAATTTACTATTCCAACTCCACTGTGTGCAATAGTAGGGAAGGTGTTGGAATAGTAAATTATACTATTCCTTAGTTTAGAGCGCCATCTAGAGCAAGTCGTTGTAACAACTTGCATTGTAATGGTACTGCGTTGTAACAATACGGTCGTTGTAACAACCACGTTGTAAAGGTAACAAGATGTGATGTCCGCGTTGTAAAGGTTGTTTCCCAATGGGACTAGCATGCCTTGGTACAAATCCCCATTTACAAGCACAGGGTGAGGATTGCTGTTACAGGGCTCCAGATGATAGTAACCTATGTCCTCTAACCAAGAGATGGGAGACAGTATCTGTAGTTTTTCTGACGGTCTCCTTGCCCACCCGTCCAGCCTCCCGGGGAATCACGCGATGCCCTGCTATGGCCAGTCTGGCCCTGCATGTGATGGTAAGACAATATGACGTTTAATAGAATCATGCTCTGATTTGCTGAGAGTGTCATTCTTTTGCCCATACCATATTAATCTTGTTGAAAAATGATTTTTTATGCATATTTGGGGGTCAATCCGAAGACTTTCCTGATTCTCTTGGGAACTACTAGGGATGCTGTCCCTTTTCTTATTGATTTTGCTGCTCATTTGAGACTTAATATTTTTCTGATTTTGCACTTCATGTTGTATTACTCTATTTATTAGAGCCTTCATGGCAATGGCATTATGCTTTTGTATTTACAATTTTCTGTACCATACCTTTTGAATTCTGTTAACAAATCATTAATATTTCTATTGTTGTCCTAGGTCTCAATTATTGAGTGTGTCCTTACTTCCCCAACTGTACTTTGATATGTTGTGATGTACCTTATCTTTGGGGTAAATTGCCTCATGAAATTGAGGTTTAACACTGTATCTGATTCACCCAGCCATGGGCATTCTGATGAGTTAGTATTTTAGGGTGTAAAGTTTTAGGGGTTCTCTGCACCCACACTGGTCACCGGAAGACTCTAACATAGTCCATCCTTGCAGGTCCCAAATAGTCTCATACCCTGAGCACCTATATCCTATGATGACAAAATTACGTTTTATAACACAGTGCCTCTTGGCAAATCTCCTTACTCGGCATCTCATTGTGTAAAGTAGGATACTAATGCAGTGTATCCGGGAAGATCTTTGATACCCACTCACTCCTTCTCCGCAACTATTACCTTGCTAGATCCATAAGATAATACATTGGATGGCCTCCTGTCTGAGCCTACATAGAAAATGGGATTGAGAGCAGAAAAAAAGAGAGATTACCACCAAAACAAATTGACCTGCAGAGATAATCAGTGCGACCAGCAGACTACAAACTATTACAAAAATGTTGCCTAAGTCTCAGCCTTCCTCATCCGTCTTTGGGGCATATTAACAATGGCCACGATAGTTATCGCTGGCCGTGCTTAGCGATAATTATATTATCGCAGGCTATCTCTGGTATTTATCGCCCTGGTAGCGCGTAATTAACAACGCGTTACTCCAGGGCGATAAAAATTCCAGAGATAGCGAGGTTATCGCCCTGTTGTAGGGAACATCGCTGGACCCACAGAGTCGTATCAGCATAATCCACCCCCTATGTTAGGGATGGCTAAATCAGGATTTTAGCAGACGTTAGAATTCGGCAAAAACTGCCATTTTCGCCAAAATCTAATGTGTGCTAAAATCATGTGGGCTGCCTGTAAATATTGTGATGCAAACATTAGCGATATTTGCAAGGTAGTCCATCTGGGGTAAGCCCAGTAACGCCCACTTTGCATCTCATTGGATATGCAAAGGGAGGCGTTGGGAAAAAGGGTGCCAACATGCGATTATGAATATTAGCCAAAGCGGAGATAAGGCCCTTGTAAATATGCCCCATAGTTCTGCCAAGCGCTACACCCCATAATATAATAATTGCCCTCTATAGTCATCACACAGGATATGAAAACCACATAGGCTAAAAACACAGCAAACTTCCGAACACACACCCACATGGTGTTGCATGTTATTGATGTAGATAAGCGCTTCAGCGCCCCACAAAAGGGTAATAAGTACTAAACAAATACTACAATATGCAGGAGCCTCAGCCAAACTCCTGAGATGGCTTCAACGCATTCAGAATGCCTCAGCACGCCAGATCCTCGACATCCCTCGCCGCAGCCACATCACACCCCTCCTGAGAGACCTGCACTGGCTCCCCGTCAACAGGAGGATAACCTTCAAGCTCCTCACACACAAGGCACTCCACAACACCGGACCAGCGTACCTCACCAGACGACTCAGCTTCTACACCCCCACCCATCAGCTCCGCTCCGCCGACCTCGCCACAGTCCCCCAAATCCAAAGAGCGACCTCCGGCAGCAGATTGTTCTCCCACTTCGCCGCCAAGACCTGGAACACCCTCCCCATCCACCTACGGCAGACCCTAGACCTACTGACCTTCAGAAGACTCCTCAAGACCTGGCTTTTCGAGCAGTAGCAGCACCCCCTACCCACCCAGCGCCTTGAGACCCTAACTGGTAAGTAGTGCGCTTTATAAATGATATGATTGATTGATTGATTGACAATACAATACGTTAACAAAGTTATAAATGATGTTTCTGGGGGGGCGTGGCTAAGCGCCCGTGACGGATGGACGCATCGGGGTGAGGCTCCGTCTCCACCGGAGATTTTCGGCGGTTCTAGCCTTCCCCTGCCGCCATGCTTCACAGCAAATGATAGCGGAATGCTCCGGGCACCTGAAGAATCACACGCTGCTATCCGGCTCCTCGTCCCTGCCCGGCAGCTTCAGTTTTGCTTCGGTTGCGGCTCTGCCACTGCCGCGACCGCCATCTTGATGTTTCAGCCGGCGCTTGTTTAAGGAGCGCGCCTGTCGCGTATATCGCCTGCAGCAGCGGGCGCAATTCACGAAAACAGCCTAACACTGCAGGAAATGACGGCGCTTCGTAAATACATCGAAAGGTGACTTTATTTTTCTTCTGGAATTATTTTTTTCCTTTTTATTCGACTTATAGCACTCTCCTCAGCTTTGGCGGCCATTTTGAGCTTTCTACTAACTTTGTTGATTTATCACCTCTGTTATTCACTTGGTATTGCTCAGCCTGCGAACGTTTCTTTCTCATTTGTTCCTGGCTTGTCCTGGACTTCACTTCATCTCCTCCTATAACTGACTCTGCTGGTCTTTCCTCATTCCTGTGGTGTATATCTGCTCTATCCATTACTGGGGATTCCCCCTCATTGTCGCTTCCATGGCGGAAGGTCCTGGCAAAACCTATAAACGCAACTTCGTTAAAAATTCAAAGCTATTTACTGCGTTGGCTCAATTAGAAGCCTCTGCAGGCCCCTCCAGTTGCGAATCTTCTCTCAACATGGACGCCCTCCCCCTGCCAGGAGCGAAAACCACCCCTAAGAGATTGAAACATAATCCTCCGTCTCCCCCGAAGTCACCGTCAGCTATCTCCATGGAGCTTCTCCTTGAGGAAATACGAGCACTACGCCCATTTATGGAGGAGACCAATTCAAAGCTGCAAATTCTAACTGACAACTGGTCGTTAATGGATACCAGAGTCTCTAATGTGGAAAAGACTGTGTCATCTCTCCAGGAAGCCGCTACCAAGTCGGTACATATGGATGTGCGGCTCTCAACCCTCCAGAAGCAGGTGGAGGACCTTGAAAACAGGAATAGGCGCAATAACCTACGTCTTTACGGCCTGAAGGAAGGTTGCGAGGGGAATGATGCCATCGCCTTTTTCAAATCCTTCTTGCCCAAGCTCCTACATCTTCCTGAAGGCACCTCTCTCAACATACAGCGCGCACACAGGCTTGGTAGAGCTCCTTCCAATACTTCTCCTGAGACAAAGCCAAGAGGCGTCATAATGTACTTTCTTGAGTATACAGATCTGCTGAAGGTTCTTTTCGCGGCTAAAGCAATACCTCATTTGAAATGGTCGGATTCCACCTTGTTTATTGCCCAGGATTACGCCAAAGCTACTGCCTCTCGCTGCAAAGCATTTCTTGACATGAGAGCAGAACTGCGGTCCATTGGAGCCAAATATGGACTTTTTCACCCTTGTTTATTCAAAGTCACTTATAACAACAAGACAATGACTTTTGAAGATCCTCTCCGACTCCGCAGTTTCCTCAATTCCTGTGGTCCAGCTGATATGGAATTCTCTGGCCCTTCTTCCTCATTTCCACCGTGACTCTGTTGCTAGTATTTCCTGACTTTCCTGATATTTATGATATTCTGTTGCTCTTATAACGTTATGTTCTTTTTTCCACAGATTCCTCAGTTACTGCATGACCTTATCGGTCTCAGCTCGTGCTGGCTTATTCTTGTTCTCCAACTGTTTAATCCTACGCTTTTTCCTGTTATTTAGTCGTTTGCATGTTCTAATCTCATTGTTTTTCTTTTTCTCACAGATCATCTCATTGTGTTCCGTCATGTCTCTCCGGTGGGACGTCCCGTGACCCTGTCTGCTTGTCCTCCGTTGGTTGGCCTTTCCTCCCTCCTCTCGTCTCCATTCCTTCCCTTCTGTTTCCTGCCCTTTGAACACACCCACCCCTCATCATTTTTTGTAAGTACTACCCCATGTTTTCTTTCTCCATTGTTGACATGATCCCTACTTTTCAGCTAGTTTTTGTCCTCACTGTTTCCCTGTTATTACTGGTTCTTATGAGATCAATCTTCTTTAGATTGCTCCTGCTTTGCTTCTCATTTTTCTTATCAGTTTCCTTCCCTGTTAGTCGATTGTCTTTTATCATTCCTCTTCTTTTTCTATCCTCCTTTCTCATTTTCCTTCGGACACCATTTCTATTTCCTTTATGCTACTTTTTAGGCCATTTCTACATACTATCTTTAACTTCTATTATATCAACTCCCTTCTTTACGGTTTTCTCTCTTGCACAACTTCCTCTTACTTTCCCAATACGATTTTTTTCTCTCTTCATTGCATTTTTCCATCTCATGCTATCCCCTTTTAGCACTTCTCTGCCTATTTTCTTCCTTACACTTTCCTACTTCTACTCCTTTTTTTATTTTTCCCCTCTCGAATTTTTTGAGGCTTACTTTCACCTTTGTTCTGCACTATCCCCTTTCCTTTCTTCTTGATGTCAGTCCGTATTGTCTCTTGGAACGTTAAAGGTTTACATTCGCCCATTAAGAGGCAGAAGATACTTTCACATTTAGCTAAATTCAATGTTGACATTGCCTTTTTACAGGAAACCCATCTATCTGATAGTGAGGCTGCTAAGCTCCAAAGAGGTTGGGTGGGTAAGGTTTTTTCCGCCCCTGGTGATGGCAAAAGAAATGGTGTTGTTTTGTTAATTCGGAAATCTTTTACTCATTCAGTGCTACATTCTGATTTTGACCCTGAGGGCAGATGGTTATTTGTCAAACTTTCTTCTAAAGGTGTCCCTTTTTCTTTGCTTAATGTCTATGCCCCTGCAGGTGGAAGTCCTACTTTTTGGAATGCGTTTGCCTCTCGTATCACTGATTGTATTGATGATAATTTCATTTTAGCAGGTGACTGTAACCTACCATTAGACCCCTTTTTGGATAGACGCTCCAAATCTTAATTTGTTCCTAATAAATCCCATAAGCTTTTTACCCACGCCATCTCCCAACACAAATTAATTGATGCATGGCGACTTTGTCACCCAACCGACAAAGAATTCACGTTCTATTCCCCGGTCCATCACTCCCAATCCCGTATTGACTATATATTTCTCTCCCACCATATCTCCCAATCCCTCACCCAAGCGGAGATTGGTCCCATAGTATTCTCTGATCACGCCCCTGTCCTAATCAACATAGATTTTTTACCTAAATCCAATGGTCCTAAAAGGTGGCGTTTCAACAATACCCTCCTCACTGATCCCAAATTTACTGCCTCCTTTATTGAATTTACTAATGAATTTTTTGTTATTAATGAGACTCCATCCTTGCCTGCTCACACTGTCTGGGACGCTTTCAAAGCAGCAGCCAGAGACTTTATCCTCAGACATGTTGCGGCAAAACGTAAACTTGCTCGTCAACGCACTAATGATCTTCTGTCTCAGATTAAAATCCTAGAGCACTCCTACTATACCTCTCATACTCAGGAGACTTTGACAGCTCTTATTACTGCGAAAATGAACTATAATAAACAATCCACTGATGATGCTTCCCTGTACCTCCTGAAATCCAGTTCGAAATTTTATGGTGGGAAAAATAAGGCGGGAAAAATTCTTGCCAATTATTTAAAAGTCAAACAAAACAAGTTGAATGTTGAATCTGTTTTTGATGTCAATTCCATACTGCAACATAAAGATGCTGACATCCTGGAGGTATTTTCTCACTTCTACTCTACACTTTACTCTTCTGGCACTCAACCTTCTGCTCACTCTATTTCCACTTTCTTATCCAGTATACATCCTCCTCCCACCTTTCCTGTTGATTTGGCCTCCCTTGAGACTCCCCTTACCATTCACGAACTCCGCACTGCACTTCATTCACTTAAAAAAGATAAGGCTCCCGGTCCAGATGGCTTCACCGTCGAATTTTACCAACACTTTGCTAACCTTTTACTACCCAAATTATTCCGCCTTCTTGATTCCTTCAAGACCAGCGATGCCTCCTTAGGCACTTTTTCGGATGCTTACATCTGCATCATACCGAAGGAGGGCAAGGATCCTCAACATTGCAAGAACTACAGACCAATCTCCCTTGTCAACATTGACTATAAAATATATGCTAAATCCTTAGCCATTAGACTTGATCCTTTTCTCCCAGATCTCCTTGGCCCTGAACAATCAGGATTTGTTAAGGGTCGTTTCATCTCCGACAATACCAGACTCCTCTTTAATGTCTTATCTAAGTCCTCACGATTCAATAGTTCCTTGGCTGCAATTGCCTTGGACGCCGAGAAGGCATTCGACAGGGTAGAATGGTCATTTCTTTTTTCCGTGTTAAAATGGTTTGGAATTGGCCCTAATTTCATCTCCCTCATTTCCCTCCTTTATGCAAATCCTAGAGCAGCGGTTTGTGCTAATGGTCTCATTTCTTCATTTTTTCACCTTGGTAGAGGCGTTAGACAAGGCTGTCCTCTTTCCCCATTTCTCTTTAATCTTGCCCTGGAACCTTTCTTATCCAGAATACGTCAAAACCCGAACATTCATGGCTTTCCTCTTGCTCCCTCGCAAGTTAAATTAGCTGCCTATGCAGATGACATTTTACTTTTCCTTTCGAATCCGTCTGTCTCCATTCCAGCTTTCCTCGCTGAAGTTCATACCTATTCCCATCTCTCTGGTTATAAGCTCAATAGCGATAAGTGCGAAATCCTGCCTCTCACCAAATTCACCTTTAAACCCGATTTTGCTGCATCCACTTTCACTTGGAGTCCAGCTCATATCAAATATCTCGGTTTACACATTACTCCTTCTGTTTCAGATACTATCTCGTTATGCCTTACTAAATGTTCTCAAAAACTGTCTGACCTTACTTCTAGATGGCACCCCCTATACCTTTCCTGGTGGGGCCGTCTCGACACCATTAAGATGATGCTCTCCCCAATTGTCCTTTACACCATTTCTAATTTACCGATTTCCATCCCTGCAAAATTTTTTACTAAAATTAATTCCATACTCTCCGTATTTTTATGGTCTGGAAAGAAACCACGTATGTCCTTATCACGCCTCCGCCTCCCCAAATCGGAGGGCGGGGTTAACTTCCCAAATTTTCCTGCTTATCACAAAGCCTTCCTCCTGAAACAAGCAGCCGTTTGGCTTACAGATCCTGCTGACCCCCTTCCTCTGTGGGCTGAACTCGAGCGTCTTTCTCTTTCTCCTTTCACCTTTGCTGAGTACTTATCCTTTTCTCGCAAGCCCCAATTCCTGTCCAGTCCAATTCACAAATATACTGCGAAATTACTTTTAGCCATTACTCCGACTCCTCCCTCTTCTATTCCAGAACTTCTCGCTACCACGATTTGGTATAATAACAGCATTCTTATCAAATTGAAACCCTTTTATTGGAAAACTTGGCGGCAGCGTGGCTTAATCTGGGTCTCCCAACTTTTCACTGGATCTGCCTTCATACCTTTTCCAATTCTTAGTCGACACTTCTCTCTTCCTGCCTCCTTTGTTCACAAGTACACCCTACTCAAAAATGCAGTTATGTCTGTCTATGATTCTCTCTCTAACTCTACTTCGATTGTGACCTCTATTACTCCCGTCTCTTCTCTGCACACTCAACTACGCTCCAACCCATCAGCGTCTTCCATATACCACTCCTTTTACAATCCTCCATCACCTAGGCCTAAATCCAAAGTTGAAGAGCAATGGGAATCTGATCTCACTGTCTCATGGCCCACATCTCTTTGGGACAAAATATGGACTAAGCTTCGCAAATCTTCCAGGGCAGCCTCCCTCACGCAAACACTTTTTTTCCTTTACAATCGACTTCTTTACACACCATCTCTCCTTCACCAACGTTTTCCCCTGACTTCGGACCTCTGCTGGTCTTGCTCCACCCCTAATGCCACACTTTTTCATATGCTTTTCACATGCCCTCTCACGCATGCTTTCTGGACTAAAGTCTGGAATCAAATCAATTCTATTTTCCAAACCTCCATCCCCTTTTCTATCACTGACATTTTCCTTGGTTCACTTTCCTCTTCTTGGATTGATGTTGAAGCAAATGTTCATATCGTTGATTTATTATTGGCTGTTGCGTTTCAGCAAATTACTGTTAACTGGAAAGACTCCAAGGGCATTACTTTTAAAGCTTGGTGGTTCAATGTATGTTATAATCATAGACTAGATACTGCATTTGTTTACCCCACTTCCCTAGCACCGAAAAGACTTGCGTTATGGCTCCCCATCACCCTTTACCTAGATGCTTGTGCCAAGCGCTCCTTTCCTCTATCCCCAATTCAACAAGAAGTTTCGAAACCCCCTTGAATAACCTTTTGTTCCTTCTTATTCATTAATGTTTATTTATCTGCATATTTGTGCAATGCTTCTATTGTTATGTAGCCTCAATGATTGTAATTTTTAAAGTTTTAGCCTCATAGATATCTCCCTTCCCTTTTTCTTTTCCCTATTCTCCTTTTCTTTTTTGCCCCTTCCCCCATTTTATCTTATCACACTTTTTAATGCTGTTCTCAGTTTATTATCCATACTATTCCTGCTGTTTTCTCTTTGTTTATTGTACTGCCATTACTTGTTTATCTTAATAAACTTTTCTTTGAACTAAAAAAAAAAAAAATGATGTTTCTCTCCAGTTTTGCATCCTCAGATTGCAAGATATCTGAAAAATTCACTCTGAATTCCTAATATCCTGCTTGAAAAATAGCTCTGACTTAAAGCTATTGATTGTTTTCCTCACCTTTATATCTGTCGACTGATCCTCTCCTTATCTTCCATCCTCTGCAAGCCTCCTCCATTTGAGTGCAGCCTCCTCCAAGTTGCATGTTTGTCTGCCTTATTCTCTAATGCTGCATCTCTGCAAATTTCCCACACCTAATTTCATAGATCACACTGTCTACTCCTCCTTTCCAACCATATCCCTGCAACCCAACACTATTTATCCTCCTCATCCTATCTATTCATCCCACCAGCCATTGGCATGAACTCATTTACCTCCCACTAATGAATACACTTAGCTTCATTTAATGTATTGTATCACAAAGAAACTGCAGTAAATGTATGGACTGGTTTCATTGCGAGCACAAGGCTGATCCAAATAACCAGCAATAACCAATAACTACTGGATTATCACCTAATCTTGGGGTCCGGAGTAGCTTGTTAAACATTGTGAATCACTTCAACGCCTTGTAAGGTGTATTAAGCACTAAATGAAAGTAATCACAATACAATATAACGTGGTAGCACCCACAAAGGATTCCTAAAAAAACCTTTGGACCCCCCTTAATTCATTTAGTTATATATTTTTGCTGCAAATAAAGCACTGACTGTGACAAGACTAGGGGTCCCTCGCAAACTGCACCTGCAAATAAAATACAACCCTTTTTTGTGCCTCTTCCACATTACAATGGTTTCAACCAATATGCCCCGTTATAGCAGGATCGAGGGGGAGTAAAAGGCATGGAAGCAGGCCCGTTTGGAGCTCAATTGCTCTTATTTGTGATGTATTAAAAAAAGCCTGTGCACTGCTTTGGGTGTGGGTCAAATTTAAAGGGGCTGATATCTTGGTTTAGAAATTACTGCATCATCAGTGTTTCCTATTTTGCAAAGAAATAGTTAAAACAAAACTGTTAACCGGCTGTGCTCATTTCCCTTTAATAGTCTTCTAAAACTATTCTGGGGAGCAATTAGGAAGAGAGAATAGTGCCTGCTGTCTGTGACATTATCACAGTGGCTAAGATCGAGGAGAGACTAAACAACTTTGAACAGAAGGTCATGACAAATCACAGTACTATAGAGGGTTTACTGACTCAAGCCAACCGATTATCTACATCTTAAGAGCTGAAAAATGCGGTAGTAACCAATTCCAAATCGTCAAATCGACCGGCAACTAGGTTAATGTCATTGCCGTCCGGGAACAATGGTACTGTGCCCATTAACCATGAAGCTGGGGTAACGAATGTGGGAAGTGAAGTGGGTGAAATAGGGAATGTGCTTAGTGGTCTTGGACTAGCTAACCAGGGTGCCCGGAGAGGGGAGAAAAGTAGACCATGTATAGGGCTGGTAGGTGAAACTGTACATCAGCCAATTACCCGTGCACCAGTAAATCGGGTTAGCTCTATACCAGGGCCACATGGCCGAGAGTACCCCTGGATGCACGATGGACTAGACAATAGCCCAGCGCTAGAGGGCTCTAAAGTCTTACACCTTCCCCCGGCCGCAGCCCCTTTGGTTGTGGTTCTGAGGAATGTCCCAGTATTACAGGACGGTCAGATCGAAACCACTGATCAGCTGATAGCTAACACCATGCCCTGCCTTACAACACAACTGAAGGAGGCTGGGGTAGGGAATTGGGATATCCATAACCAGATGATTATGGCCAGACGATCATCATGGTTAGGTTACTCTACAAAGGACGGGAGTGGGGACTGTATAGTTGCTAATTTTAATAATGAGATTGTTGTAAGATTTCTTTTGGACCACCTAGGTAGCACTAACTTAGAGTATGATACAAGAATAATCTCTCTTCTGCCCCGAGGGTTCTTTTATAGACCCCACCACACCCCCATGATGGGTTGGGCTATTCCATGTGCAATGAACCACCCAAGGGCACCCAAACAGAATCATACATAGACCAGCTGACTTAAATTTAGTTAATAGATTTGCTCCTCTTTCTGGTTTAGATGCCTGTGATTGATTACCAACCACAAACTTGCCCCTGTTAGAGAATACTGCTGCTCGACCTGTTCCCTCCCCTGTGAATGATATGCGTCCCCAGCGAGCTTTACCACCTTCCCCAGAGAGCAGTGCGATTAGGTCTTTTTCAGATAGGGGGGGTTAACATTGCCCCCCCCCCTATTAAATATAATATCATGGAACATTGCTGGTCTTCAAACAAAAACTATCTCTAGTGAGTGGTCGTGCTTTATAGAGAATCAAGATATCATTGGGAGAGAATGCCTCTCCTACTATCTCTAAACTTGATCTATTCATCAAACCATTGAAGGGGGCAAACCACCTAGTAGTAGCAGGTGATTTTAACTGTACTTTTGAGCCCCTGGGCATAGAAGATGGAAGCCTGTCCAGGGATGAAGATGCGACCTGGGGTATACCATTGCTAGAGCTCACCCGATTAACAAATGGTCAGAGGCAGTCCTCCAGCTAAAAAGTTAATCTCTGGAATTAGGCCTGAGGGATGTAAACGGAAGGTCGAAATCAGACTGTGAGGGTACTCATACTTTTAACAATAGGACAAGAAGTAGCAGAAAAGACTACTTCTTATCAATTTGGAACTGTGGGTAAGGCTAGGGGATATGAAGGTCCAGAGTAGACCAGAGAGTGATCATGACCCCTTAATTTTAACTCTTAAAACTATTGGTCCATCTACGGCAAGGGCAGACATCGAAATAGCCACAGCTGAAGTGACTATGTCCAATGATGGCTGTAGATTAAAGTAGGCACTGGTCTCAGAGGATGAGGGTACTATGGACCTGATAAAGTTAACCCTTGAAGATACCTTATTAGTTCTCCCACAGCTTGATTTGCATGAGGCTTCTCTTCCTGCCCTTACAAAGGTCCACGAGGAGCTATTCATAAAGTTGAAAACCTTTTTTACAAAAAATAAAAGGAGCTCCAAGCAGGTCATACAGAAATCCGCAAAATGGTATGATGGGGCATGCAGGGCTGCTTTTAGTCACCTCTCCCAAGCTATTAGGTCAGGTTTGACGCAAGAAGTTAGGGAAGTTAGGGTTGCACATAAGGAAACCCAGCGAAGGGCAAAGAAGATCTTCGATGAGAAAAGATGGCAGGATTTACTAAATGCAAGTAAAGGGAAAAATTGGGTGCAGTTCTGGCAAACAGTGAAGTAGGGCAGTGGTGAGACAGGGCCCTTACCAACTAATAATGTCCCTCCTGAAGCATGGGTCATGCACTATCAGACCTAGTTTTCCTCAACAAATAGTAGTCCAAGCCATTACCCTAAAGTAATGTGTGACACCGTGTTAACTTTTGACATAGGAGAAATTGAGAGAGCACTGGATAGCGTGGCCGCAGGTAGGGCCCCGGGCCCGGACCTTTTCCCAGCGGAATTTTTTTAATTTGATAAGATAAACTGGCTCAAATAAATACATCATATGGTCAATGGACTAGCAAGAGGTGCTAGTTTAGGTAAAGGTCTATAGCTAAGTCAATCAAACATTTGACAAAAAACAGCACATAGTTCTAGGTTCAAAAATTTACGAAATGTGCCCCCCGTATATCAAACTTATCACACATAAATGATAGAAAATATATTCATTTATTTATTTATTTATTTATTCAATTTATATAGCGCAATTATCACCAGTAGGTCTCTAAGCGCTTGTAGTGTGAAAACTGAACAGTACAAAAGGATAGGTACCCAAATTAGATCAAGCCCCAAGCTTCTCGGAAGAGGATCGTTTTTAGCTTCCGCCTAAAAGGCAATAGATTCGGTTCTTTCCGTAGGCAGAGAGGTAATTTATTCCAAGCTGCCGGTAAAGTAGTTGAAAAGGCACGTCCACCACAGGTAGCCATGCGATAGCGAGGGCAGATCAAAAGCGAATCCTCGGATGAGCGCAAAGTTCTTTTTGGAGAATATTGTACCAGCCTAGCTTTAATATAGCTGGGAGCATTGCCATAGACTGCCTTATGCGCAATGCACATACCTTTGAATAAAATCCTCTGCCTAATTGGAAGCCAATGTAGTTGGCATAGGAGAGGAGAGGCATGTGCTCTTCTAGACTTTCCAAAAATCAATCTCGCTGCATCATTTTATTAGTTGATATCTCTTTTTAGATTATAGAATTGTTATGGGTCATATATCTCTATTTTAATCTCATCTATGTATTTAAAAACGAATGTATGTCTGCCTGTTTGTCTGTCTGTCTGTCTGTCTGTCTGTCTGTTTGTCCTTTATGCATTACTACACCATTCATCCGATCGCCATGAAAGTTTGGGAAGTTGTTGAGTACATCCCGCAAAGGTTTCTGGCATAATTTTTTTTAAATAAAGCAAGATTAGAGCTGTTCGAATACAAACTGATCAAGCCCGTTCTTCTCAAACGAACGACCATCGAGAATCGCTCCGAAGTTGAATTCCTCTAATGTAACCCGGGCCTCCCCGAGCGCAGCTACGCGCGTTGAGGGGGCCGGAGAAGCTGCCCAAACATGTCGAATCAGTTTTCGTTGTGCCAAGACAGAGTGTTGGTGAGACGGTGCGGGATCGGGAATGAACCCGAGTCGTGATGGGGGCGCAAGGTATGAGCGTGTAAGCGATGTGCTCTCGCGCTCAAAAGTATACCAAATGCGATTAGGCCTAATCCGGTTCAAAATAGAACCGGAGGGGAAGTAGTCTAGGGTGAAAGACACAGGGGCCAATATTGAGTGCGAGACACAAGTATCATTAGAAAGCATGCACAAACCAGAGAAAAAAGTTTAAATTTCACCTTAAAAGGCCAATCTGAGGTATTCAGAAGATATAGGCCAATCCCAGAAAACATAGGAAACTTTTAATACTAAATAACATCCTATTTACATATATAGAAACTGTTAATACTAAATAACATCCTATTTACATATATACAAGTATCAGATAAGCAAAGCAGAGTAAATCAATAACAAGGATGTCAGAGAGATACTTATCTTTCTGAGCAGCAGCAACATTCCTTTCTTCTGAGATCGCAGCAACGCGCGACGGGTAAGCTAGTACTATACATATATGTGCAAATTTCATCTCAGACATAGTATTTTTATAGACATTTATATATACATTTCAGAAAATATTATTTGCCATATTAAAAACAGCCAAAATAACCATAGACATGTATTGATGGAGGCAATGAAGTAGATGGGAACTACGCGCGTTTCAGCACATGGGCCTTCATCAGGTTACCGTCTATTGCACTGAAACTGAACAAAAACATGTGACAGCCTGTTATAATACAATTGTGGGGACATATATTTATATTACATTCATACGAACCTAGAATAACTTAACACTCCATAACGCAAATGATTGCTATGACCACAAATAATTATATTATCCTATATACATTATAATTAATTCTATGACCACAAAATATACATATTGTCTTATATACAAAACTGACAAGTCTCCAGTAGCACAGGGCTATGAGTAAGGTCCAAACCCGTATATTATGGCTATGGTTCGAATGCCTAGTAGCAATCTAAATAATGAAAATTACATCAAAAGGACAATCACTAATATATACAATTTATTAATCTAAGAAATAATGGAAAAAAGGATGGGAAAAAGAGAAATAGATAAACATTCCATCATAAATATAACAACTAATATATCTTAATCATTATCATATTCGCGCCAGTGGACAGACTCATATATTATGAGGTCCATTGAAGCGAATAATGATACTAGGAAGAAAACACTTGGTACCCCATGCGGCAATTGTTTGTGTAAAGGAGAAAAACACAACATATGTATATATACAGAACACATCATTATTGGATGCGAGCATAAGAAAACTAAGCCAACCTACTGATATAATGAACAGTTGGGTTAGAAAGCATGGATGAATACCAGATATGACACAATTGCCGCATGGGGTACCAAGTGTTTTCTTCCTAGTATCATTATTCACTTCAATTGACCTCATAATATATGAGTCTGTCCACTGGCGCGAATATGATAATGATTAAGACATATTAGTTGTTATATTTGTGATGGTATGTTTATCTATTTCTCTTTTCCCATCCTTTTTTCCATTATTTCTTTGATTAATAAATTGTATATATTAGTGATTGTCCTTTTGATGTAATTTTCATTATTTAGATTGCTACTAGGCATTTGAACCATAGCCATAATATACGGGTTTGGACCTTACCCATAGCCCTATGCTACTGGAGACTCCTCAGTTTTGTATGTAGGACAATATGTATATTTTGTGGTTATAGAAATAATTATAATGTATATATGATAATATAATTATTTGTGGTCATAGCAATCATTTGCGTTATGGAGTGTTAAGTTATTCTAGGTTCGTATGAATGTAATATAAATATATGTCCCCACAATTGTATTATAACAGGCTGTCACATGTTTTTATTCAGTTTCAGTGCAATATACAGGAACCTGATGAAGGCCCACGTGCTGAAACGTGCGTAGTTCCCATCTACCACATTGCCTCCATCAATACATGTCTATGGTTATTTTGGCTGTTTTTAATATGGCAAATAATAGTTTCTGAAATGTATATATAAATGTCTATAAAAATATTATGTCTGAGATTAAATTTGCACATTTATGTATAGTATGAGGTTAAAATAGAGATATATGACCCATAACAATTCTATAATCTAAAAAAAGATATCAACTAATAAAATGAATATATTTTCTATCTATCTATATCTATCTATCTATATGTGTGATAAGTTTGATCTACGTGGGGCACATTTTGTAAATTTTTGAACCTAGAACTATGTGCTGTTTTTTGTCAAATGTCTGCTTGACTTAGCTATAGACCTTTACCTAAACTGGTTTTTTTCCCTATGTGTAGCGAGTCGATTAGATATATAGGGGTCCCCATTTTTCAAATAAAAATAGCAAGAGGTGCTCCCTTGCCAGAATCCTGGCGCGGGGCAGAGATTATCTCTATTTACAAAAAAGGGGACCGTGCCAGCCCAAGTAACTACAGGCCCATAAGTCTCATAGACACCATGCAACAGGTTGTTGCCAGACTTGTGCTGAGTAGGGTAAATACTTGGATAGATGACCAAGAAATTCTATCCACTTTCCAAACTGACTTCCACCCTCATGTCAGCATTATCGATCAAGTTTTTAGATTCATGATGATTTATTGGAATACTGTGGTTTTAACAGGGGGGACTCTACGCTGCATTTATAGATCTAAAGTCATCATTTGATCTGGTGTCGCTCTCTAAGTTGTGGGATTCACTTAAGGAAGTAGGGATGCCCCCTGCGATTTTAAATTTCATCATTAAACTTCATGAGTCTAAATATGCTCGGGTTCGGTGGGGCCAACAGGGAGAGATAACAGATCGGTTTCCTGTGACCAAGGAGGTACGGCAGGGTCGTGTTTTGGCCCCCACCCTCTTCTCTCTGTTTATAAATTATGTTATCTCATACTACTCTGAATATCCAACTGATGCTCCTACTCTTGCTGGCGTGAGGGTTCCACTTTTAATGTTTGCAGACAACACCCTAATTTTATCCAAAACACAATCAGGTCTGCAACGAGCCCTCGATAGATTCACTTTATTTTGTAATGACCATGAGCTTATAGTTAATGTTGACAAGACTAAGTTCATGGTGCTGCACAAACACAAAAAAGTGAAAGGCAGAGTTGTAATGAATAACGCACCAATGGAGCAAACTGATACCTTTACGTACCTGGGTGTAACGATGGGCAAGAGGATGATTTGGAAGCCTCAGATAGATTTATTAGCCCTCAGGCTAATAAATAATCAATTAGCAGGGGCCCTTTTAAAAGAGTACCGGCTGTCCTATACTAAACCTGTAGGTTCAGCACTTGCCATATACAATGGGAAAATCAAGGCCTCCATAATGTATGGTGCAGAACTCTGGGGCTTCGATAACCTAGGCCCTTTAGTCCTGGCCCAAAACAAGTTTCTGAGATCTCTAACTGACCTTCCCCAATCGTTCCCCCTCAAACCCCTACTTTTAGATCTGAGTTGTATTCCTATTGAGGAGGCAGTGGGCTTTAGACCCCTTGCGTATTGGAGATGGCTTTGTATTGTATTGTACTGTATGTATTCTTATATAGTGCAACTGCCACCCTACGGGTATCCTGGCGCTCAGATATAGGAACACAACCATCAAGTGGAGGAGTCAGGAAAAAAAGATAGCGAGGAATCATACTTACGGAAAGAGCCATGTTTTTAAGCTCTTTCTGAATTCAGTTAAAGAATCAATCTGTCTGATGCTCTT
Organism: Lissotriton helveticus; assembly: GCF_964261635.1. Taxonomy (NCBI): domain Eukaryota; kingdom Metazoa; phylum Chordata; class Amphibia; order Caudata; family Salamandridae; genus Lissotriton; species Lissotriton helveticus. The sequence continues at coordinate 139,497,761 of NC_136071.1, read as the reverse complement.
TGGCAACTCATTCCAGAGGTGAGCAGCAGCCATGCTGAAAGCCCTCCCCCCATCCTAGAACGCTTGAATCTCGGAGTTACCAACAGGCTGGCGCCAGAGGAGCGAAGCTGCTTCTGAGGCCCCCAAATACAAGGAATTACAAGGAATTACAGTAATCCAGCTTTGGACAACCCCTGAGTTAGTACCATATTCCAAAGCAGTTAAGCATATCAGAGAAGCTGATATGCCTTCAAAGATTACTTGGTTAAACAAAATTAAGGGCAAGCTGGTCGATATGGGGCTTAGGCACTTGTGGGAGGACCCAGAAGGGAATCAGTTCCCATCTAAAAGCGATTTTAAATCTCTTTATTGGGACATGGTTTGTCTCAAGTCCCTGTCACAGGTGGATAGTGCATCCCTGACAGGCCTCTTTTTAGATCAAAAGTATGAATGTAGGTTGGAGGCCTATTGGGATGTCATCGCGAGACCTGGTGACAGGAAACTGTATAACCAATTTAGAGTGGATACCCCCCCCCCCTTGAACACCTTTACGGCAACATGGGGAGATGGTGATACAAAATGCACTGTGTGTACATCTCAGGATGAGTCCATACTCAATGTATTGTTTGTGTGCCCTGTGTATAAGGGTCCCCGTAATAAATGGATTAAGCCGATCTGCCACTAAATTGGTACAAGATCATCCCAAACAGCATTGCGTATCTTAAAGATAGACACAAGGGAACCTGTAGTCATAGCTATGGCAACATTCTTGAGCTGGTCATGGGCCCTTAGAAGGGGTAGTTTGAAAGATAATGCAGGCTTAATTTTGCATTAATGAAGAGGATTTTGCTTGATGTTTTTCCTCTGATGGCTATGTGGGAATATTGTTTCTTCTTTTTATGTGGCTCCCTTTTGACATAATTATGCTTTGCAATGAATGTAAATTTTACTTGTTTTTTTTAATATAACTAACTTATTTTGTTGTAATAATAATTGTATTCTATAAAGTGTGGCACATTTGGTTTTATATAATGATTTCATATGTGTCTTTTATGATTGAAACATTATCGAATAAAGACAAATTGAATGGCTAAGAGACTAATTTAGATCTCGGGGGACGGGTTACTCCATGACAATGGTGCTGGATATCCCATCTGCCGAAATATAATTCCCAGCGAACATCATTGGATTTGTATTTTGTCGGACAGGACATCCGTCATCGTTGTTCAAAATCAGGCACTAAATCTACTGCTTATTGATGGAACAGCACCCTCTACTGGACAATGTAGTCCAAGCAGATAATCCTACCGCACCCCCTTGTGGTCGACCAGCCGATTGCAGCATACATGTTCTATTCACTTATATTTTCCTCAAATGTTCTAGGTTTTCAAGGGCCGTCGGTCTGTCAAATAGTATGAAAACGCTATATAAATACCATTAGAACATTGGAATGTTGGGAGCTTCATTGCAGACAATGGAGTGCTCCCTGCTTCTACGGGCCGGTAAAGGCCCGCAGAGCAACACTCCAATGTTCTACAAAGGCTTCTCGAAGTTCGAGGGGATTTATATCCCCTCGAGCTTCGAGAACCCTTTGTTTAATTTGTTAGAACATTCTGCCCTCTAGTGGCAGAATGTTCTAATAGCCTTATATCCCTTCGTAGCAGGGCTATACCGGCTATCAATGTCCCGCTGTTTCGTTAAAGTCCCTCGTCTTCGGCTCGGGCCTTTAACGATTCAGCTGGCCTTTAATAGCCGGTATAGCCCGCTAAAGCGGGCTATAAGGCTATAATACAACACCAATTTAGACTGGGTGTGACTTGGTAGAGCAGGCCTGTGCTGCCAGGCTCTCTCATTGCGCATAGATCAAACGCCTTCTCTGTTTCACTCCTTTCCCAGCAGAAGGTCTTCCATTACACCGGAAGGCACCTCCCCGAGCCCACTTCTGATTGGTTACACAGAGATGAGGGCTCCCAGCTTTCATCTTCAAACTCCTTTGCTAGATTGAGTTCTAAGAGGCAGTCTCTGCTGTTCATTATCAGCTGATGAAAGGAAAGTCGAGTTATTCCATAGAGCTCGAGTGCCTTCCATTTACTGCTTAATGGCTCTGATTAGCTCATGCAGCCGATTACAGGGGACAAAAATGATTTCCCAAACCAAATATATTAAATTTAATACTTCGCTTTTATTGCCTATAATGGACAGAAACTTCCGCTGGAAGAGGCATTTTGTGTCCATTTACAAGTCAGTGTTGCTTTGGATTTGCAAAAGAGGGAGGGAGTCGTTTAGGGGTGAGTGACAATGGCAATTACGCTAGTTTTAAAGCCTTCCAGGCACTTGGTCAGCCTCCCAAACTACTCAGCAAAAGAACTTTAAACCTCATGCCAGCCAAACATTCAAATAACGCTAACAGTAAGAGTACACGGCAATGTTTCTATTTCAATTAACACTGAAAATGGCTCTCTGTGTGCAGATGACTTGCACGCTGACACGTTAGCCGGTTGTGTGCCATTTCTATAGCGCCTCATACCACCGAGCAGACCGCTAAGTGCCCCAATTTACCTTATTTGCACACCATGCTCATATACTCTGATTGCTCGCATAGAAACCAGGCCACATTCTTTACTGCCTCACTCCAAGTGCCTCTTAAGCCCGAATTGCAATTTGAGCGCATAGGGGCAGATTTACAAGCCCCTTACGCCTCTTTTACGCCGCCGTTGCTTCACTTTTGGGACGCAACTGCGGCTCAAAAGAGGCGCCAGGCTGCGGGGTATTTACAACGTGATGCATCTGGGTGATGCGTCACGTTGTAAAGCCCTGCGCCAGAAGTAGGCATTCAGGCGCGGGGGGGCGTTCCGGCGCAGGAACGCCTCCTAAAAGTGGCTTAGTAAAATCTACAAGATTTCTCTCAGTCACTTTTAAGCCCATGCTGCGTCAAAACCCTGCGCCTGCTTGAAGCAGGCGTAAGGATTGATGCAGCATTTAAAAGATAGGGCACCCCCGAAGCCTTGCTGGAGCTGCGTCCAGCAATGCGCCGCCTTTACGGCACAGATGTGTCACGTATCTGTCCGTTTGTGCCCCATGGTGCGCCGCATTGTAAATGCGGCGCATCCATGGTAATGGAGCCCTGACGCACAATAACTGCCGCATCCCTGCTGATATGCAGGGATGCGCCAGTTATTGTAAATCTGCCCCATAATTCCCACAGACACTTTAGTTTTTCCTCACACTATTGTCAGGTAAAACGCGGAGTTTGCGCAGGGAAAGACTACAAGGATTGCGTTATCGGTCATTCAGTCCGGTTGGATTTATATTGGGGAGCTAAATCCGTACCGGAGGACTTTGTCACCATGGGGTATTTTTATTTAATGCCTGTGGGTGTTACCGCCACACCTGGAAAGACAGCCCTATTCCACGCTCCATTGGCGTAACAGAAGCCCCCACACCCCCAGCAGAGAGTGTTCCACAAACTCCCCCTCCCCCGCCCCCACACCCCCTCAGCAAAAGTGCTAGGTGGTGGGCCTGGGAGGGCAGCTCCCTCCGAGTACTTTGCAGTTTCTTTACGCCACATTCTGTTAAATACCTGCTCTGCTCGGCAGGAGGCGCTGTTTAGTCTTACAGAAGGTACCACAGGCCCTTCAGTAATACCCATCACACTCCTGCTTTCTGCAGCAGGGGTACACTCGAATAAGGTATTGCTAAATTTGCTTGTGGGATTTGCCCAAGGGTAGCGAGGACGACCCTTTGCAGGTTCAAGTGTTATACATTATGGCATCAAAGGAGCATAATTAGGAAAGATCAGAGCAAACACTCACAGGTTTTGACATAAAGCTTTATCTACCAAGATAGCTACTCTGGGTTTGGTGTCAAAACTAATGGCTGCTTGAAACTGGTGTATACAAGCAAAAATGTGTTCATGTCTCAAAAACATACACATTGCATGTGTGGTGCAGTGCATATCACACGTCGAGTGTGTAGGGTCCTTCCCAGGGGCGGCTCCTCCACTAGGGCGGAGGAGCGTTGCCTCACTGCTTTCTCGCAGTGCGAAAAGCAGAAACATAAAATGGTAATAGGTACCATTTTATGTTTCTGCTTCTCGCACTGCAAGAAAGCAGAAGGGTTTGGTTGGGGCGGGAGGGGCTGCTCTGCAAATAGGGCTCGGCAGGGGAGGAGTGGTGTGTGCACTCCTGAGTGCGCATGACTGGTTTGTTCGGCCCCAGAGGGCTGAAATGCAGCCTACATGGAGGACATGGCAGGGCCATTAGCCCCTGGCTGAGCAGCGACCCGACCAATCACAACACTGCTTGCAGTGTTGTGATTGGCTTAGGGGTGGGAGCCTGGCTGCCTGCTTCCTGTTCCTGCCAGAGGTGGGAGAGCAGGAGAGGAGCAGGAGCAACGCGGGACCCGGCAGGTGGGAAGGCGAGTTACATTTTTTTTCACTATTAAATTAAACCCCCCTGCGCGTGACCCCCTCCCCACGCGACTGACCGCCCCCACCCGCAAGTCATGTCGGCTGCGTCTGGTCCTTCCGGGTTTGTTTAGACGTAGACATTTGTTATAAAGGGTATGCTTCTAGTGCAAATCCTATGCTAGACACCACAAGTTCATCTCTGCACCTTGGTGAGCGGCTGTGCATCACGCAAGGCAGTCCTCAATTTGTAAAAAACGAAGAGCCAGGGCCCCTGCCAGGAGGCCAAAGCAGCTTGCATTGCCCATTGCCCCTGCCAGCGCTGCCAATGACTGCACCAGTACAATAGCTAAACATCTCACTCCTAAAAGTGTGACAGTATTGGCTATTCCGGGCCACTAAAAGCTATCGGATTGCCTCAGGCAGCAGGTATTTGTCATTGTAAATGCATATTTAATATAGCCTTATAGTCATCCGTAGAGGGGTATACCGGCTATTAAAGGCCCTCTCCAGCGTTAAAGGCCCCAAGCCAAAGGCGAGGGCCTTTAACAAGGGAGAGGGACTTTAATAGCGGTATAGCCCATCTACGAAGGGCTATAAGGCTATTAGAACATTCTGTCACTAGAGGACAGAATGTTCTAACAAAAAAAACAAAGCCTTTTGGGAGCGTGAGGGGATTGGAATCCCCTCAGGTTCCCTGAAGCCTTTGTCCACAGCCAGAGCTGTGAACAAAGAAACATTGTAATGTTGGAGCTCCAGGCTTATACCAGCCATTATAAGCCCAGAGCACTCCATTGTTTTCAATGGAGCTCCCAACATTCCAATGTTCTAATAACTGTTATGCTCATTTAAAAAGTAGCAAACAGCGCCCCAAGTGGCTGACTGCCATAAGAGCCGGTGTTCACTATTAAGTGCCAGTGCCCAGCACAAGAAACCACCAGCATAAATTAAGTACTGACGCAAGGCTGCCTTGTTAGAACATCTGCGGAGGGGACGGCTGTAGGGCAGTCTTTGTTTATATGACTCTGCGCTGTTTTCCCCCTTATGCATCACCTTACAGTTAGTCAGGCTGCTGCGCTACTTTGTGTGAATAAGTAGTAAATCTTCCCCTGACTGTGTGTCAGTATCTGCCTAAAGGTACCTTGCTTAATGATCCGTCTGGAGGGCTCTAAAACCCCTGCTGAGGATTGGTGTAATATGTCACTGTATCCAGTCTCATTGGGGTCTTCAGGATCCCGCACAAGTGGTATCCACATGTAAACAACCTCAGAGCGGTGTGGGAACTGATGCTCTGAGTTTGTTTGGTAGCGTCTCACTTTTCTGAACACGTCCTAATTGACTTGGATTATCCAGAAGAGGTATGTGACCAATGGAGTGTTCTGCTGGACACGTTCTGGTATCTCAGCAGGCACCAGTTCTACCAGCCACTCCTTTGAGGACTGGCCATACACCCACCCCACACCCATTCAACACAAGTGCCGTGAGTGACGTGGACCTGTTAATAAAAGGGTTCGAGTGCACGTGCTCATGGCCAGTTCTACGTACCATACACACTGTGCCTGTGTCACTGTTTACTAAGTATGTGGGCCTAGGACCCAAGACTTTACAACCTCCACTCTTATGCTGTGGGCCCTGCATAGCATTGCTAACCCCCTACATCATCGTTCAGAAGATGCACAGTTCCAACGTTTGTGCACATTGGACAAAAACACCAGCTGACAAAAATTGACCTTTTCCAGGTTCCAACAGCAGAGATCCCCTGCCGTCCACACAACTCCTCATAACAACATAAAGCTGCACCTGCCAGAGGGACCCATGAAGGTTGACTTCATAAAAATCGCAGAACTTTACCAAATCACAGGCAGCCGCGGCCCATGCAGGTAAGAGCGGTGAGGCCAGGTGGGGCAATTCCGACAGACGATGACAAGGGAAAATCAATGATTTATTTAATTTTCCCTTGTCATTGTGTGTCAAAATCCCCCCACCCGGCCTCACCACTCCACCGCTCTTACCTGCATGGGCCGCGGCTGATCACAGGAGCCATATTTTTGAGTTCTCTCATAGACTTTATTGGACTTTAGGAATGGTCAATGGTGCTGAAGACCAATAGCATGTCGGTGGAGAAGTGTGGCTCAATGGTTAGAGCGGCAGACCCTGATGCAGAGGTCTAGCCCGGGACCAGGGTTCAATTCCCCGCCTCGGCGGGTCTTGGGCTCAAAAATTCCACGGACCTGATAATTCTCGCCTCGGTGCCTATTCCAATCATGGAGTCCCACTCTGCAACTCTGGGCAATAGCTTGCTTAATCTCCACAACTGCCCCCACAACGCTAAGGATGCCTGGCCTCCACCTTGGGGGTGCCCAGGAGTGGACACCTCACAGGGAAAGCCAGGATGGGTTCCACAGCGGTATTCGTACAAGCGCCTTGAGACCCTTGCGGGTGAGTAGTGCGCTATACAAGTATCAATTTACATTTACATTTACAGTGGTCAATAGGGTACAATACCAGGCACGCAGCCGCCTGGTGCTTGCGTACATGGGGGTTGTTAATAAATCAACAGACAGGCCTGGCAAAGTATCTCCCCAGTTGGTGTTACACTGTAGGTGCAGTTGGTGCCACACTGGAGGTACATCAATCCGAGCCTATTATGTTGATTAGTTGACTGCAGATAAGATTCTCCATTTTTTAACTGAGGCATGGACAATTTCAATCAGAAAGAAAGCTGATCTGAGGATTTCTCATGTAAATATAGTACATTTATTTCAGCTTTTCCCATACTTTATGCTAGGCCATGAGAAGTTTGATACTATTGTTAGCAGCATTGTGCATTCAAAGGTGTATTTAAAATAACAAGACTAGATGTTCAATAAAGGTGCCATTTAGAATGAGTTTAACAGTGGTGTATAAGGGGCCACCAAAATCCCCTGTTATGCTGAATTAGACAAGAGCACTGGGTAAATTTAGACTGAACTCATTAGATCTGTGTTTTGACAACACAGCTATCATGCAGGCCTATTGCTAACAATGTATATAGAGTGGACTTTGGGTCTGCTCCTTTCAACCATTGACCAGCTTTTTTTAGCCATTAGGTTGAGATTTTATCAATCACGTCTTGGCTCAGGCCAGTGGAGTATTAGGCCCAGATTAACTAGATTATCCCGCAGCACAATGTAGCAGCCTCAAATGCTGCACTGACTGAGAAGGAGAGAGCAGGAGAGTGCCATATTTAAAATAATATATCACTCTCTTCCCCTCTTTCTAGCGCTGAAGCAGAAATGTGCTGCTGTATGGCACGGACACACCGCTGCACCATAGTGCTAGGGTGTCTCCATGAGTCTAGCATAGGTTTATTGTCTGGAAGAATACCCTTCCAATTTAAAATACTATGCTTAGACTAACTTTGAACCTTTTCCCACTTTGTATGTGTGCTGTACAGTGCAGCACACATGCAAAGTCGGAGAAGAAAGGAGAACTGAAAGCATTTCTCCTTCATAGCACTTATTTGACATGGGTGCAGTTTTTTTCGGCAAAACCCTGTCTACTATTTTAAGTAAATAGGGGTTTCCATCAAAACATATGGGTGGTTGCATGGGAACTCCCCAGTGGTGTACCAAAACATGTGGGCCCCCCTTGCAAAGTACATGGAGGGGCCCCCCTCCAGACCTACTCAGAATTGCTCAGGCCAGGGTACTGTGCTGAGGAGGCCCCCTGGATCTCGGGCCCCCCCGCACTGCAGGGCCTTTGTTATGCCACTGGAACTCCCTTGGAGCAAAGTAATACAAGTGAAAGTGCCTTGGAAAGTAAATAGGTAAAAACATATTTTGTGTTGATTAGCATCACTTTTGTGATGCACATATGGTGTAAAATCTTAGTAAATATACCCCTTCATCTCTTACCTTAAGCTGTTGAATATGTGAGTGCATGTATTTGATGCCATGCAAGTAAGTGCTTGCCTGAACAGCCTGAGGCACTACTTTATAAATATAGACCTCTGTGTCTGCTCCTGCTGGCTCCCTGCTGTGTGTTCTGCTTATACTGATGTCCTCAGCATAAACAAGCAATAAAAAAGAATGGGCACCTGTTGTAATGAAGGTAGACTGGTCCATGCAGTTTCTTATGTAGATTTATTGAGGTAAGATGTTACAAGATGAGAGCCCCACCAGGAGCAGCTTCACTGCTGCTCAGCCCATCACCAACTGACTCTCACACACATTCTCCCACACAGAAACCCAGGCTGAGCAGTAGTATAACAGCACCACTTCAAACTTTCTGGCAATACCGCATTGGTAGTTTGGACCTAAAATGAGTGATATCAGATGAGAAATGACATACCTATTGTGGGTGGGACCCTAAAAGTTCCCTGAGAAAACCTAATTTAGATACGATGTCTTTTTCAGTGTATAAGTGTGTGTGTGTGTAGTGTAATATGCTATTTATTACCCTTGTTCCTCGTGGGGAGGGGCCATGATTAGTGACAAGTGAAGCCTCAAAACGGTCATGATGACTCTCCCACAGGAACAATGGAAATAAAAAGCATAATATACTCTGTGCACGTGCATATATGGTTTATGCTACGGCAATTTCCATGTGCATTTGCTTTAGCAAAATGTATTTCACTGAAACCAGGATGCAAGGGGTTACATTTGTGCTGTACGATAAAACCACTTTGTAAAAGTATCATGACTATTAGAAGAGCTGCTTCCCTATGTAAGTAATTATTATCTGGGATCTGTGATTCAGTAAACAGTGTTTTTGCCCTGTCAGTTTTGCTGTATTGTGCTAATAAGCTGTGCTAATAAACTCGAATTTGATCACTGTACTGTAGCAAAAAATATGTGAATGCACATTTACTAGTACAATTGTTCTAAATAACGTGCCATTGAGCCAAATTTATTTTCACTGCCATGGCATAAATAATTATTTGTGTATATAGGGTCAATTACATACATTAGGATATACAGATATCGTAATTCCTTAATATCATCAAAAACATTGTGACTACAAAAATATTGTGGAACAGAATATCGAAGCTAATTATTTTGTTTTTTTGTTATTAAATATTGTTTTAAATAATGTATTTATTATTGTTTACTTTAATATAGTTGAAAAAAAGTAATTTAATATGTATTAGTTACCTCAAAATGTAGGTGTTAGCATTGTTTTCATAATTGTTTTAAATATATTTTGCATTTTAAATGTGTCATTTTCGTAATAAATTATTTTGTAGTTTAAAATGTAGTTTACAATTTAGTATCCTGTTTTTCTGTTTGAAGGAGATTAGGTTGGGAAATGAGTTACAATATAATTAATACCATTTTATTGGTAATTATTTTGTATTTGTAGGTTAAATATTAAATTGATTATTATTTGTGTAAATTATTTATTCTATTCATTTAAATATTAAGAATTTAAGTTTTATTTGAGTGAATTTAATTTTATATTATTTTCGAGTAAGTTATATTTTAGAAGCAGGCTGTTGGTTTTTAAAGGTTGGGAACAAAGGGAGAAAAAAAGTGACAAAGTAACAGTTACATTTACAGTTCACATGGAAACAAGGGTTCAAATCATTCAGAACATCATTAAAACAGTTAATCATTGAAATGAATAGCCAATTCTTCACTTGAATTCAAACATTGGGGTACCTTGGGTTTCAAAATCAATAATGTATCTTGACTCGAGTTTACGTAGTGAAAGTTCGCGATTGATATTATCTTGTGGATTTATGCAAATTGGGGCTGGATTTTGAGTGCTTCATTGCCGAATTGCCAGAAGTGCCACTTGGGCTCAATGAACTAAATTGCTAATATTGAAGGCATTGTTGAAATCATCTTGTGTCAGGATCAATTTGGCGATATTCAATAGATACACTTATATGCGCTATGGTTAACATATAATCAGCATTGCAATGATTGATTATTTCAAGTATTGAAGCACATTATATGGATATTATTTTAATAATGCTTATATATTACTGTGGTAATTATCAAATGTTCAAACTGTAAGCTACAGTACATAATACATATTGTTGTGTATAGTTATCATGTAACTTTCACCTTGCTAAAATGGCTGCCATAGTAGTCCTTTTTGTGAACACACCACACGGGTGAAGTCCTTTTTCTAACTTTGAACACTGTTTATAATGATTCACCATACCATTATATGCTTATGAGCGTGATCAAGGCAAAAGCTGAAACGCGTCGTTTGGAGTCATTAAAACAACTTTTTGAAGCATGCAAGGGTGTCTGAGTATTTTCTGCTGACGCGACGGAGAAGCAATATGATTGAAGGGTTTCCTGTAACCTGACTCGGACCGCCCGTTTTTTGACAGCTCTAAGCCAAACCAGGACTGTTGTTGCATATATATATATATATATATATATATATATATATATATATATATATATATATATATATATATATATATATATATATATATTCAACAATCCCCCTCAAGAGGTGAACGAGTCGCAACACAAACTTGCCTCCATCAATTTATTGCGTGCAGAGCAACGGGACACGGCATCATTACCAACATGTTTCGTTTCGGCTTGAAACTTCTTCTAAGGTGTGCCTGCCCCAAATCACGCCGTTAGTTTGCCACAGGTAAAGTTTTCAATGTCTTTTTATCTTCCGATGGTCCCGCCCATTTTGGAATCACTTCCTTTTTAGTTTGTTGCATTATGGGACCTGTGGTTTGCCAGCGGCTGATCTAATTTTAACCCTCCAGTGGGTGGTGCATATTTGTCCCGTTGTGGTTGCAAACCCTTTTGCCATCTGCTACGATATTGTTCTGCAAGTTCCCTCGCTGTCAGCCAATTTTCAGGACTGACCGAGGGCCAATTAGCGGAGTCCAGTCCCCGGGAGCACCGCAATCCCTTTAGTACGTGTGGCGGTTCCAACAAATGTGGTTCAGGTCCGGGGCTGCCTGGCGCTTCGTTTGGCTGTGCGTTTCTCCTCGGCAGAACCAAGCCGACATATATTTCAACAATCCCCCTCAAGAGGTGAACGAGTCGCAACACAAACTTGCCTCCATCAATTTATTGCGTGCAGAGCAACGGGACACGGCATCATTACCAACATGTTTCGTTTCGGCTTGAAACTTCTTCTAAGGTGTGCCTGCCCCAAATCACCCCGTTAGTTTGCCACAGGTAAAGTTTTCAATGTCTTTATCTTCTGATGGTCCCGCCCATTTTGGAATCACTTCCTTTTTAGTTTGTTACATTATGGGACCTGTGGTTTGCCAGCGGCTGATCTAATTTTAACCCTCCAGTGGGTGGTGCATATTTGTCCCGTTGTGGTTGCAAACCCTTTTGCCATCTGCTACGATATTGTTCTGCAAGTTCCCTCGCTGTCAGCCAATTTTCAGGACTGACCGAGGGCCAATTACCGGAGTCCAGTCCCCGGGAGCACCGCAATCCCTTTAGTCCGTGTGGCGGTTCCAACAAATGTGGTTCAGGTGCGGGGCTGCCTGGCGCTATATATATATATATATATATATATACACACACAATTAAATTATAGCTTACAACCACTCACATATTTATTTATTGATAGCAAGTTAAAAATATATTACTTTAAATCAATAGATATTTAAAAAATCCTATTCTTACCTGTTTTTTGCCAATATTTTGTTCCGTGATATATTTGGAACAATGTCATGCAACCTTATATCGAGATTAACCAGATGCCATAGCGCTGCTCCCGCTGCTGACATCTAATTTCGTAATTTCATCTTGATAGTTTGTGATGCCATCTTTTATCAACGTTTCCACATTCTTATCTGGCACTGATAATCTTTTTCCTCAAGATTTGAAGTTGCTTGTCTTTGCTGAAAGTTGTCGTTGTGGTAATAGTTATACTGATCATTCAACTTTTGTGCTGTCTGCGCGCTGTATTGTTTGGTTCTAAACATTATCTACCATCTTCAACGAAGTTTGTTGTTGCACGATAACGTTACCTGCTGATGAATTGCTGTAGTACTGTTAAGAGACTGAGGGCATGATGCATGACTGCCAATTTACATAATAATTTCACCGTTTGAGTAGGGGGTGGGGCCTTGGAGGGGGTGGGGCCTGGTGCTGAGAGCTAACTCAGAGGTACTCTGCCCCTCGCCCGCCCCACCCCCCCCACATGAAAAAAAAAACAAAGGGTCATCAAGGCTGTCGTTGATGTCCTTGGGCGTTTTCTCACCTTTTAATGCTTATTGCCTCAAAAAACGAGCTGTGTTCTGCATGAACAGAGCTTCATTCTGCACAGTTCATTTCAAAATATGCATTACCTGCTTCGTTAAAGAGCCTAATATATTCAATGTTTGCAGGAGGCATAGAAAACCTAACACCTCACCTCAAAGGTGCATTCTCTTGAATTGATTGGTGCTTTTTTTAGGTCAGAGCATGACCATCCAACATAGATCTTCTTCATGCAGATCCCACATTTTCAACAAACATAAGTCACTGCAAGGATTATGGTGGCCATGTCATCACCAGCGAGTGATTTCGCGATTAGGCTTACTCTTGAAGGAAAACATGAAGACAGAAACTACTAAGGGCGACAGCCTTAAACTAGAAGAGTTTGTGGAAGCAATGTAGCTAATTTGTCAGGAAATCAATACAACTGCAAATCAGTGCACATGCGAAGGATATTACAAATTTAAAACCAAAAAAAAGATAAAATGACATCTTGCAAATAATGAGATGGGCAACATTTGTGACAAGCTAATCATAGAAACATTGAGCCAGATGCATCAAAGGGTTTTGCCCATTCTGTGTCTATGGGAAAATGTGTTCATGCATATGGCCCATTATGCCCATATGGAATGCGGACCCCTCTTCATTAGAGTAGTTCCACTCATAAAGGGGGACTTCACCAGCAGCGAATAGGAGTAAGGGCCGGATGGAACAAGATGATGTTCACAAAAAGTGGTTATAACCTGCGCACTGGCTTTGTGAGAATTTAACCTGGTTTTGCAAACCAACCTTTGTACTTATAGGTCATTTCACAAAATGCCGAATCGCAGGGGGTTGCAGAAAGACACCTATCTAATTAATATTCATTAGGTAGGTCGCAAATTGAGAACCAATTCGATTGGCAACAATCACAGGGATGGGGCCCTGAAAGGGACAGCAGAGCACAATCCCTGTGATTGATTTCCAAAATGGAAACCTTTTTAAAAGCAGTCTGAGTTTCTTAAAGAAGCCGATGTGCATTAAAAAAAAGTTTCCTTTGTGGAAAACAACAACGAGAGCAGGCACGGCCCGTGCAGGGCGTTATACCGGGGCGGTGATGTCAGGCGGGGGAGGGTCATGGTGGGGGGTTGTAAAATGCGGGATATGGACCATTACAGGTGAGTACCGAAAAAAAAAAAAAAAAAAATTTCGTTACCTGCGCTGCATCGCCAAATGTGATGCAGCGCGGGCAACAAAATGCGTTTTTTTTCCCGGTACTTACCTGTAATGGTCCATATCCCGCATTTTACAACCCCCTACCCTGACCCTCCCCCGCCTGACGTCACCGCCCGGTATAACGCCCTGCACGGGCCGTGCCTGAACGAGAGCAGACTGCCACCCCGATTGACAAAGGGAAGCGGTCCAAAGTTGATCCCTTTCAAATCAGTTACCACCCCAACTTGGGAGTCAATAAAATGGTCAATAGTTTGTGACTGGAATTAAGGTAGCAAACCACTGATATATCAGGGTACAATTCTAGTTTGGGAAAAGACACCCCAAAAACTCTCCTTCCAAATAGAGATGTGGAAACCATTTTTAAACCCATTTAGCAAATCGTAAAAATCTTTCTGAAATGTTAAATGGGTTTAGTACATCAGAAAAAGCTTTTTACTGGTGGTAAAACCTCTGATTTTGCAAATTGGTGGCAGGGCCATACTGGCTACTGGGCGTTTTGGTGTGCTGCCAAGATGGGGGCTGATTTCATTGATGGGGACCTGCGTGTGCTTAAAACCATTCGTTTGGCTTTGTTTATTTAGAAGCACACGCAGGTCCCCATCAACGAAATCAGCCCCCACTGCAGTGAAATAAGCCCCCAGCTTGGCAGCACACCAAAACGTCCGGTAGCCAGTCCGACCCTGATTGGTGGTTCTGTGACCAATGAAACGCTCTGTACAGCAGGCCTTACGTGGCTAGATGGGGTGGGTAGCTGAGCTCTCTTTGCCAAAGATTATTGTCTGTTCCTAACCTCACACTGCAGCGTCTGAGTTGATGGAAACATCTCCCTTGCCAAAAGACATGGCTTCTGAGTATCTGTGTTCATAAGCATCTTCAAATGTGTAATTTTACTCCCTGGGACCACGCGCCATCAAGAAATAATCTGGTGGCATGAGTTGCTGGGAGGGAATATTTATTAAGTGGGCGTTCCCACTTAAAATTACACTATACCTACTAGAATTCACATAATGGATGACCAAATGCATGGTCATAGTTGGGTCACGTGACAAATTCCAAACATTAATATTACTTCAGCGCAGGACTGCTAACAGCTAAGCTATGGAAATTATATTGGTTTAACCATATATATAGGATACTATTTGATCAATGAAAATGTTTATTTTATTTTATAAAACTCTATTGGACACTAATAATGATAGATATTGGTAAATTTAATTATGATAATTCTGTGTTTTTTAATGTAAAATGTCAACCTCTTTCAATCTCCGTTAACCAAGCCGAAACGACTGGGGATGCAGTTTAACATGTCTGAGTCTAGGTTTATCAACTCCAACATTGGCTCCCTAGAGACCCAAGAACCTAAGCGAGGCCACTAGGCCCACCACGTAGAGACTCCCTTCTCGTTCACCTTGATCAAGATAAAGATGAGCAATCCTATCTAAATAAGAGGATAATAACTTAGAAATTGATGGAATAATACAAATCCCAAACCAAAGCTTTAAACCATGTGTTCATATTCAGGATTTCATTCCTTATTGCCTCATATTTCCTTTGTTCTTGGAAAAAGAAAAGTTGGCGCCCAATAGAATAGGAAAGGACTGCTGAAGTGTTGAGTTAAAAAATTCCAGATCCATGCAGCTGATGCTCAGAAAAACATCGCCAGAGAACTGTTTGGCGAAGCAGACCAGCATTGTTGAATGCCCAAACTATGTCTATTTTTGGGTGAGGGAGAGGAGATTCACTTTTGACTGAACAAATCAAAGTCAGAAATCCTGCTTGAAGGAAGAGTGGGTTCAAATGCCATTGCTTTCTACTGGCCCTCCAACAAGAGTTTGCCACTTCTTCCCAAAAGGCCAGAAAATTAGGGATCATTTTGTAGATAGACCTCCACTGGCCGTCACTGTTAGGTTCCACCGATACCGAGCCAGAGATGTTCTTTCTAGATCTTAAATTTCTGATTGCTGAAGAGTTCCTGAAAGTTGGAGAGAATCTGCTTAACACACAGACAACTTAGAGGAACTGAGGGGAACACAATATGTTCACCAGTAACTGTGCAACCGCAGTTGCAGAAGTTAGAGCAGTGCTCTGAAAAGTATAATTATCTGTTAAAGTGCAAATGCGCAGGTGCAATTCCCTTTGGTTACATTAACACAAATTTATGACAACAGGAAAAAGCATGTAGTAAATAGGCACTAGGGTTAGTGTAGTACTGAAGACTTCACACATTCATAGCAATACCAGAAAAAGATGCTCTAACAGGCTAGTATTCAAAATCTTCGAAGGACATTTAAAAGAAGTCTGAGGTGCGATACAGACGTATTACATAATGAGATGTACTTTATAGGCGACTGTAGCTACACTTAACCATTGGATTACTTATTCTTGTGCTGATCTAAAAAAAGTCTGACTAACTGCATCATCATTCAAGGGATCTTTTGCTTTGCTCGGTGGCTTACCTAATAAGCTGAAAGCCATTGGGATTACATATTTCCCTTTCTTTAGAGCACAACTGGTTATATTGGGTGTTAAAAATTGGGTTACTGGTTGACTGGGGTGTGAATGCTAGTCAGGGTAAGGCACAAGCAAACCCCAGATTAACCTGTGCTCAACCCCCTGGTAGGTTGGCACAGAGCAGTCAGGCTTAGCCTAGAGTAAAGTATTTGTGTAACACTTTAAACAGTGAAAACACCACACAAAAGGTGTTAGTTAAAAAAATAGGTTAGACAAATAGAGTTTAATTTTATTAATCAGTAAACCAATACCAAAATGACAAAAATCCAATCAGTAGAACCAGAGTTATGCATTTTTAAAGAATAAACTGCAATATGGTGCCTAAAAGCATAAAGTTCCAATCACGGCGATCTGGTCACGCTGGATGAGGTCGAAGTTAAATGTTCAAGCCGGCCGTGATGGAGCACGGATTAGATACAGTTCCAGATTAGCCCCACTGAAGGTTTACCTTTCCAAGTTTTGTGGCAAGAGTCCTGTTCACATTGAAGAGGGTCAGGAGGAGAGAGGAGGGTGTTGTGTTAGGCAGTCAGTGTGCCACAAAAAGCAGGACTAGCATTGCAGATCAGCTGGCTGGTGCTTTGCATTGGCAGGTCCCGTGAGCATCCGATGCTGGTGTGGAGATGGGCTGGCGGCGACTCGCAGTGACTTTCAGTGTGAGCATCATGGTTCTGGTTCGCAGTTGTGCTGAGCCCAGAAACGTGGTTTTAAGAGCTCAAGAGCCACACCGCGCATCCAGGACTTGAGAGGCACCACTTAAAGTCAGGAACCCGCTCAAGATGGATACAGGAGCTATTGGGGAGTCTGAGGCTCAGATCAGGAGGCCAGCATACTAGCCTTTGGCGCCACTTCGGTGTCCTGGTTTCAATATGAAGTTGCAGGTCGAGGTCTTCAGGCAAGAGGGCAGCATGTCAGCACAACAGGGCAGCAGTTCCTTTAGAGCAGCAGTCTAGCAGAGTGGCAGTCCTTGTAGCAGCACAGCAGTCCTTCTTCCTGGCAGAGTTTCCACAGGTTCAGAATGTAGTGAACTGGTCGTGTCTGAGGTTCTTCTTTTATACACAATTGTGCCTTTCAAGTGTCAAGAAGCTTCTAGAGGCACACCTTTGAAGTACATAGATGCCCTGCCTTCCCTGCCCTGGCTCCAGACTAACTACAGGTGGTATGCAGCTCTTTTTGTGGAGACAGCCTATTCAAGTGTACTTGAGGCTGGGCCCAGCTCATCCCTCCCACCCTGCCAGCGATGGTCCATCCAGTCTGTGTGTGTGGCTGTCTAGGAGGACTACACAAAGCATAACTGCCAATTACACCCAGTCATGTGTCAGAGACAGGCTGCAGACAACAAATGGCTAAGGCAATTAAATTCCAACTTTATAAAAGTAGGATTTTCAGAATTGAAATTTAAAATCTGAATTCAGCATAAGTGAAGATTTAAATTAGGTTTCCAGAGACACTAAACCTGAACCAGTTATCTCTTCCCATTTAGAAATTACACTGTTAAAATTGAATAAGGCAGCTCCAATGTTATCCTAGGCGGGAGATAGGCCTTGCAGCAGCGATAAACACATTTGAGAGTTTTTCATTACCAGGACATGCAAAACTTAAGTGTACATGTCCAGTTTTTTAAGTACACTGCCCCCTGCCCTCTGGGCCATCCAGGACCTACCCTTGGGATGGCTTATATGTATTAAATAGGTAGGTTTTGGTCTGGTGAAAGGTTCATTTTGCCAGGTCAACATGTCAGTTTAAACTGCACACACAGGTTTTCAATGGAAGGCCTGACATTTTTATACTGCTACTTCATTGGGTGGCATGATCAGTGCTGCATGCCCACTAATAACATTTAATTTACAGGCCCTGGGCACATGTGGTGCACTTTACTACAGACTCATAAGTAAATTAAATATGCTAATTGGGTACAAACAAAGAGCACAGGCACTTTAGCTATGGTTAGCAGTGGTAAAGTGTGCAGAGTCCTACAGCCAGCAAATAGAAATCATCAAAAACAGGAGGACTGAAGTCAAACTGTTAGGAGGAAACCACACCAAGGATGCCAGGTCTAACATTGGGTCAATTTTAGTATCCTTCTAGCAGTTCCTTAGAGTTACACACTCTGTCCTTATTTGTTCAATATCAGTGTGACACCCCTTGTAGCCATTATTGGATCATTTGTCTGAAATCTTTACACTTAGATGATGGCATCCACCGTACTAGCTAAAATGAGCAGTCACTCCAAAGATACCTTACAATTGCAGGGGTGTTTTACATCAGTGGACAACTAGGTGGACATACATTGGCTCAAACTGACGATGAACCAGGTTGAAATTCATGTTAAAGAGCTGTCCTGTATACTTGGCAATCCGGAAACTTTTGCGTCTTGCTCTAAGGCACCTAAAGCAAAGTTAAGGTGTGAATATCGATTCATCACTCCAAATTGATTGGCAATAAGCCTTAACTGTTTACTCATAAATTTTTGGGAGTAAAAATTGATTCCGCCCTTGCTAGGTGGTCTCAATTCTGTCTGCCTGTATCTTCTGCATGGAATGACTACGCCACATTCTCTTACTTTCATCTCCAGGAAACATATGCTTTACCATCATGGCTGCCAATGGGTCCAGTTTAGGCGACTGCAATAGTTAGTAGTATAATATGCAAGCCTCTCTAATAGTAAACTTGCATCTTAGTCAACATCAGGCACCAAGCTTGTGGTAGGAACTCCTTGCTTTATCTCCATAAAAACATTACTGCAATCATTGCACTGGTAACCATTTCCTTTAAACCCTATGCATAGCCACCATGTTATATATGGCATGTCGATATATTTTCTATATATGACAAAGTGCATTAACTTATATCCAAATGCCTGCCGAGATATTCCCTAAGAGAACAATCCGTTCCTCCAAGACTGTTCTTTTGTCATTACATTCAATGGTTTTTGAAAGGCCCATTTGAGTGGCCTTCTCGGTTCATGCATCTACCCTCAGGAAAAACCTTCCCAAAGAGCTAAAATTGATTTCCAATAATATGTCTTTTTGGAAGTTTCACAAAACCTGACTTTTCTGATAATGCTGTGCTTCTTCTATTTTACCTTCTCTTTGCTCTAGCACCAGAGCTCTAGGGGTGACAGTGTGGTCTATCAAATCCTAAAACTAAGGTATTATAGTTCTAGTATCAACATACAAGTTGCCAGGACTAGGGAACAACAGAATATAAACATTGTTGGTTACGTTGAAGCTCTGCAAAAATCAAGTAGAAACTATAACTCGTCTTACACAAAAATGCATAGTGATGAAATAGACAGTGCAACGGAGTACCTTCTCTGCCAAAGCAAAGTTCCACCTGCCTCATTTAGAGTCGGCCAGACCATCAGTAGTTAGATGGTGGTGACTACTCTGTCTCCACCGCCTACATACACCTCCGACAGAGTAAGGGCTGTCAGAGGTTCGGCAATGTGTTCACTCACCCTATTTGGAGTGAGTGAACATGTGGCCAGTTTTCGTTTACCTTTACCACCAGGTAAAATCTGGCAGTAAGGGGCAGTGCAAGCTGCTAAATGACCTTCACACCATAAGAGAAAACCCCCCTGGCAAGGGGGGTATTCTTTTTTATTTTACAAAACAAAATGGTGCTGTGGGATTTTGTTTTTTGAAAATAAAAATGAAACATTGAAAGTGTGACGGTTGCTCCGTCATGGTGACAGAGCCATCTGTCAAACTTTCAATGCATTTACAGGAACCACTGTGGCAACAGTTCCTGCATATGCAAATGATGTACTCTGAGTCAGCAGACATCTCTAAATTTCGCGGGCAGAGTACTGTCATGATGGTGGGAGTAAAAGCACCCGTAGAGAAAGGAGAGATTCCCTTGAACAGGACTAAATTACACTTGAGCTTGAAGGTAAAAAACAGTAACAAGATTCACGTGTATAAAAAGAATTCTTACAGTTTATTGGTAAAACAAACATTTAAAATAGTGGACAATTGAAAGACCACTCAACACTGGTTAAAACAAGATGGTGACAATAAAAGATACAATTAACATTCAATATTGACCAGCAAAATTGAAACAAAAAGACAGAAAATAGTAAGACATTGGACTCGTGCAATACTGGGTGTATATTCGTTCTCTATTCTTGACACCTAAATTATGTATACCGTAATATAGTATATCAACAAAGATGTCCGAGTTGTGAATTATACTAAATGGTGCGTCGACGCGTTTCGGTGGTTTTCCACAATATTCTCCACCTTTGTCAAGACTACATATGATATCTGTCGTAGTATAGGGGTCAAATAAAATCACCACCGGGAGTAAAAGTACTCCACCATGGCTATGGTACTTAGGGCCATATGTATCAACAACCTGATTTGCGATTCTCAAATAGCGATTTTTTAGAAATCGCTATTTGAGAATCGCAAATAGGGATGAATGTACAAAATCTCAATTTTTTAGCGATTTCTTACTATTCCCTAATTGCGATCAGCAAATTGCGAATTGCAATTAAGGAATACTTTCCCATTCGTTTCTATGGGCCAGGAGGCCCATAGGAATGAATGGGAAGTTTTTCTCAATTTGCGATTCGCAATTTGAGATTCGCAAATTGAGAATAATTTCAAGGGTGCAGGGGTGTCCAAAGGACACCCTGTTGCACCCCTGAAATTAGCATGGGTGCACATGTGGCGCACATACATGCCCTAAGGGCATGTATGTGCTTCACTTTGCACTTTGAAGAATGCAAAAAGGTGAATTTTTCAAGGAATTCGCAAATTACCACCAACTTGAAGTTGGTGGTAATTTGCGATTCCTTAAGGCCAATTTGCATTTTGTTTTTGCTTCTTACATTGCATTTAAGGAATCGCAAAATTTGCGGTTCTTTAAATGCAATCGCAAAATAAGGAATCGCAAATTTTGCGATTCCTTATTTTGCACACAGTTTTCTTTCATACATACCATTTAGCACTAATGCATTCGCAAACGCCGAAATTCTGCTTGATACATATGGCCCTTAATCCGTTCAGAGATTGTTGTTTCAGCTAGTAGCAGATTAAATCTCCATGTGAAGCACTGGGCAATAACCAATAATTTTAACAACTGTAACTTTCTGTTAGGACACAGAACGAAGACACAACGCCGACGGACAGATGAAGGAACTACAACCCTCAGAGCGCATGGTTCGAGAACTACGGGACCCAGAATGCCGAGCGGAGTACCGGCGATATTCAAACACACAGCATAAAGCCCACAACGGACGCAGAGGAAGGCGTCAGTTATTGCCGTTCGTGGACCGAAGTGACAACTCCAACAAGGTGAGACCTTGAATCCTGTATCGTGCCACAGCCTTGTTTGCACGCGAGGCGTGTTCCGTATTCCTTTGAGAGAACCGTTGTTCTCAGCCCCAGTCCCCGCTCGAGGGTAAATCGAGCCTGGAGACTCGCGCTAAAGTGCTACTTACAGCAGTCCCCGCTCGAGGGTAAATCGAGCCTGGAGACTCGCGCTAAAGCGCTATTTACAGCAGTCCCAGCTCGAGGGTATTTCGAGCCTGGAGATTCGCGCTAAGGCGATATTCACAGCAGTCCCCGCTCGAGGGTATATCGAGCCTGGAGACTCGCGCTAAAGCGCTACTTACAGCAGTCCCCGCTCAAGGGTAAATCGAGCCTGGAGACTCGCGCTAAAGCGCTATTTACAGCAGTCCTCGCTCGAGGGTATTTAGAGCCTGGAGATTCACGCTAAGGCGATATTCACAGCAGTCCCCGCTCGAGGGTATATTGAGCCTGGAGACTCGCGCTAAAGCGCTATTCACAGCAGTCCCCGCTCGAGGGTTTATCGAGCCTGGAGACTCAAGCTACAGCGCTACTTACAGCAGTCCCCGCTCTAGGGTATTTCGAGCTTGGATACACGCGCTAGGAAGAGCTCACAACAGCAGTCCCCGCTCGAGGGGTATCGAGCGTGTGACTCACGCTAAATATTGTTTTGCTTCACTGTTTTGTTTCAAGAGACTAACCGATTGGAGAAACCGGGCTAGGGAAAGGCTTGCAGGTAAATGCCCTCCGTTGGCTGGTGTTAGGAGTAACATCAATGCGGAGGACGAAACAGGAAAACAACCTTACTCCCCCATAAACAATCGAGTGGCATTGTCGGCCACTGCTTAGCACGGTGTCCTCTGTTGGAGAGTGTCGGGACCGACATTCGTGCAGAGGACGGTTGGAAGGACGGGCAGCAGCCCCTACGCTCCTCCGGATTTGTTAGTCTGATGTTCTTTGTATGCTGTGAATAAACCTCGGTTAACAGCATCACTGATTCTGTTACGTCATTTCAAGGTACGGAAGTGGGGTGGTAGTGTTCTATACTCAATCCTGAGGACACAAGGATTACATAATAACTGACCTTCCAAATAAATCACCCTCCCGGTTGAGTACTGAACCATGGCTGCTATGGATGACGTATTGGCCGCCTTACTGGACGAACAAACGGAACTGGCCACGTCCCGACAAGAAGCAGCGGACCTGAGGGCACGGATGGACCTCCTTCAGAGGAACCCATTCAGCGCAGGAACGCCCAGCACCAGTCAACCCACTGCAGTAACAGTAGAAATGCCAGTTGCCATTCCTCTGGCCACACCAGAGAGGTACAGTGGAGACCCCTCCACAGTACAGGTGTTCATTACACAGGTGGCCCTTCACTTCTCCTGCAAACCGAAATCCTTCCCTACCAATCAGGCACGGGTAGCATTTATGATTTCGTATTTGGCTGGAAACGCAGCTCAGTGGGCTGTGCCTTTGGTGAGCAGAGACGACCCACTACTGTACGATTGGGAAGCGTTTCAAGAGGAATTTGTCAAGGTGTTTGACAGAAGAGCTGACTCGTACACCGCAGACCGAGAACTCCTGGAGCTGAAACAGGGGTCCACCGGGCTTGTCAAGTATTTAAACGCTTTCAGGCGTTTGGTCGCAGAGACCAAGTGGCCACCCGCGAAACAAACAGCGCTTTTCCACTAAGGATTGAGCGAAGAGCTGAAGGATGTGATCGCACAGATCGATCCCCAACCAGCGCATTGTGAAGACCTGATCAGCCTCGCCCTTCGTCTCGAACATCGGTTAAGCGAACGCCGTGGTGGTGGCCCAAGGAAGGATAAGTCGCTGCCCGCTCCTGGACATCAGGGGTCTGTTGAACCAACTCCGACTACTCGGAATGAACCAATGGATGTCGGGGCGGTGAGAGCCAGTCTAACGGCAGCAGAAAAAGAGTCTCGCAGGAAACAAGGCCTTTGTCTTTACTGCGGAAAAAAGGGCCATTACGTTCGGGAGTGCCCAGCGAAACCCAAGACAGGACGTACACGACCAAGCCGTCTGGCATCTGCGCTTGTGGACAAGGAGGCGGAAAACCAGTGGGCTCCCCGAACAAAGGAAGGGTTTCAGGGAGTCAAGGATACATCCCTTCTATCCAGAAACCTGCATTGACAGGTTCTAGACATTTGTTTATTCCGCTGAAGTTACGGGTGAGGGACCGGTGGGTCTCAGTCTCAGCAATGATAGACTCAGGGGCCACTGGGTTGTTTATGGATGAAAAAGAGGCTTCCCGCATCGGGATCGCGCTGCTGCCCTGTTTAATCCCAGAGGACGTTTATGCAGTAGATGGGCGCAGGTTGGTTTCAGGACCCATTAGCCACCACACAGGGGATATCGAGGTGGGGTACGGAACTCAACACAAGGAGATCATGGACTTCAACGTTATCTGTGCTCCTCAATACGGGATCATCTTGGGGCTGCCATGGCTGAAAAAACACAATCCGTCCATAGACTGGGAGTCACAGACGTTGAGAATGAACTCCCCCTACTGTTCCCAGTTCTGCGGGTGGTCCTCTGAGCCTCCGGAGTCCGGAGACTCAATAGGGCAGGCGGTATCCACTGCTGCGGAGAAGGCGGTGATCCTTCCTCATGCATATGGGGACTTTCGAGACGTCTTCGACGACAAACAAGCAGAGACTCTCCCCCCCCACAGGGTTTATGACTGTCAGATCGATCTAGTTCCCGGGGCAAACATACCCAGCGGGAGGCTTTATGCGCTGTCCGAGCCTGAGAATATCCACCTTCGTGCTTACTTGGACACGATGCTGAAGCTGGGGTTCATAGTGCCATCGAGATCTCCTGCTGCTTCACCTCTGTTTTTTATCCCTAAAGCCAATGGGGAACTTCGCGCTTGCTTGGACTTCAGGGCGCTCAACGCCATTACAGTCAAGAACAGATACCCGTTGCCTCTCATAAACGTGCTTCTGGAACAGGTCAAGAGCGCGAAGGTATACACCAAGCTGGATCTGAAAGGGGCTTACCACCTTGTCCGCATGAGGCTCGGGGATGAATGGAAGACCGCCTTCAAGACGCGCTTTGGCTTGTTCGAGTATAAAGTGATGCCCTTTGGGCTTTGCAACGCCCCTGCGGCGTTTCAGTTCTTCCTGAACGACGTGCTAAGGGACATCTTGGATGTGTACGTCGTAGTCTATATAGACGACATTCTGGTGTATTCCGACAACATGGAAGAACACGTGAAGCACGTGTCTTCAGTCCTACAGATACTAAGGGACAACTCTTTATTTTGTAAACTTAGCAAATGTGACTTCCACGTAACCACTGTTGAATTCTTGGGGGTCATGCTAAGCCCAGTCGGACAAACAATGGCCGAAAGAAAAGTGAAGGCAGTGGTAGCCTGGCCTGCCCCTACCAATGTTAAGGAGGTGCAGAGCTTTCTTGGCTTTGCCAATTTCTACCGGAGGTTCATCGAAGGGTTCTCTGGACTAGTGGTTCCCATCACCCAGTTGCTACGGAAAGCGTCTTCATTTTTGTGGTCCTCTGAAGCCCAGGAGGCCTTTGAAGCCCTGAAGAGATCATTCACGGAAGCTCCTGTGCTGGCTCACCCTGATCCGGATCTCCAGTACGTTGTTGAAGCAGACGCATCTGATCTGGCGGTGGGGGCCATCCTTTCCCAAAGGAATCCGGTGTCTGGGGTGCTCCATCCGGTGGCATTTATGTCCAGGAAACTGAACGATGCGGAGAGGAACTACCATGTTGCCGAAAAGGAACTGTTGGCAATTAAGGACGCTTTCGGTAAATGGAGGCATCTACTGATGGGGGCCAGACACGTGGTGGCCGTGTTTACTGATCACAGGAACCTCCAGTTCATGACGGCGGCCAGACAGCTGTCTCCTCGTCAGATGAGATGGATGTTGTTCTTCTCCGGCTTTCATTTCACCATCACATTCAGGCCGGGCATCGAAAACAAGAAGGCGGACGCACTGTCGAGACAGTCCAACGATTCGGGACATCCATCGCCCACCATCAAGTCCATCATTTCCCCTAAGGTGGTGGTTGGAGCTATACAACCAGGGGCCTTTCTCCATGGCATACAACGAGGCATCTGTTCCTTTGAATGGAGGACATGGCTACGCCGACACGACGAATGGACCGTGAAAGACGGAATCCCAGTTCACGGTGGTTGCGTCCTGGTCCCCACGATTCGTCTGCGGAAACAGGCATTGAGATGGTGTCATGAATCACCCAGTGCAGGGCACTTGGGACTGGAGAAAACGGTGGACTACGTGTTGCGTCAATTCTGGTGGCCGTCTGTAAGGGCAGACGTGAGGGAATGGATCGCCGCGTGCTCGATCTGTGCAGCCATGAAGTCGGATCACAGCCGTCCTCAGGGGCTCTTACGACCTTTGCCCACCCCAGCAAGACCATGGGAGCGCATATCTTTGGACTTCATAGTGGGCATGCCAAGGGACCAGGGGTGTACGGCCATTCTTGTGGTGGTAGATTACCTGACTAAGATGGGTCACTTCATCGCCTGCGCAGGAGTACCAACAGCCGGTCAGTTGGCGGTTATGCTCCTGAAGGAGGTGGTACGCATCCACGGCCTGCCCAGCGTGATCGTGTCGGACCGTGGGTCGCAGTTTACGGCGCGGTTCTGGAAATCTTGGTGTTCTGCTCTACACGTCTCTACGGCCTTATCCACCAGCTACCACCCACAGACAGACGGCCAGACAGAACGTCTCAACCAGACGTTGAAACAATACCTTCGCTGTTTCGTAGAACAGGGCAAGGAGGAATGGGTTGACCACTTGTGGCTGGCTGACATCGCGTACAACAACGCCACGCACAGCTCCACCAAGGCGTCACCGTTTTACAGCAACTATGGACATCACCCCAGATTCCTCCCTTTGGTATATCCTCGGGCCCAGAAGGACATGCCTGCAGCCAAAGCTAGGGTAGCCCATATCAAGGACACAGTGGCAAGAACCAAGAAATGCCTGGAGGGGGCCAAGGAGGTGTACAAGGCTTACGCAGACAGGAGACGAAGGCAGGGTCCTTTGTACAAAACGGGGGATTATGTGTGGGTTTCCTCGAAGAACCTACGGTTTCGCAAACACAGCGTGTTCCACCCACGTTTCATCGGCCCGTACCGTATCAAGGAATGCGTGAGCCCGGTGAACATGAGGTTGGCATTGCCGGACAGCATGAGAATACATCCGGTGTTTCATGTGTCACTACTCAAACCGGCGAGGTCGGCAGAGCGTACCACCCCTTCTAAGGTGGTGGTGGATGCGGAAGGGGAATACGAGGTCGATTGCATCAGGGACTCCAAATGGCGCAGGGGCAAGTTGTGGTATCTAGTTGCGTGGAAAGGCTATGGGCCGGAGGAGGACTCGTGGGAACCGGTGTCTGGGTTGTGCGCGCCTCGGTTGGTGGCAGCCTTTCACCGAAAACATCCATCCAAGCCTGGGCCGGTGGAGGGTAACGCGGGTGAGGAGGGATGTACTGTTAGGACACAGAACGAAGACACAACGCCGACGGACAGATGAAGGAACTACAACCCCCAGAGCGCATGGTTCGAGAACTACGGGACCCAGAATGCCGAGCGGAGTACCGGCGATATTCAAACACACAGCATAAAGCCCACAACGGACGCAGAGGAAGGCGTCAGTTATTGCCGTTCGTGGACCGAAGTGACAACTCCAACAAGGTGAGACCTTGAATCCTGTATCGTGCCACAGCCTTGTTTGCACGCGAGGCGTGTTCCGTATTCCTTTGAGAGAACCGTTGTTCTCAGCCCCAGTCCCCGCTCTAGGGTAAATCGAGCCTGGAGACTCGTGCTAAAGCGCTACTTACAGCAGTCCCCGCTCGAGGGTAAATCGAGCCTGGAGACTCGCGCTAAAGCGCTATTTACAGCAGTCCCCGCTCGAGGGTATTTCGAGCCTGGAGATTCGCGCTAAGGCGATATTCACAGCAGTCCCCGCTCGAGGGTATATCGAGCCTGGAGACTCGCGCTAAAGCGCTACTTACAGCAGTCCCCGCTCGAGGGTAAATCGAGCCTGAGACTCGCGCTAAAGCGCTATTTACAGCAGTCCCCGCTCGAGGGTATTTCGAGCCTGGTGATTCGCGCTAAGGCGATATTCACAGCAGTCCCCGCTCGAGGGTATATCGAGCCTGGAGACTCGCGCTAAAGCGCTACTTACAGCAGTCCCCGCTCAAGGGTATTTCGAGCTTGGATACACGCGATAGGAAGCGCTCACAACAGCAGTCCCCGCTCGAGGGGTATCGAGCGTGTGACTCACGCTAAATATTGTTTTGCTTCACTGTTTTGTTTCAAGAGACTAACCGATTGGAGAAACCGGGCTAGGGAAAGGCTTGCAGGTAAATGCCCTCCGTTGGCTGGTGTTAGGAGTAACATCAATGCGGAGGACGAAACAGGAAAACAACCTTACTCCCCCATAAACAATCGAGTGGCATTGTCGGCCACTGCTTAGCACGGTGTCCTCTGTTGGAGAGTGTCGGGACCGACATTCGTGCAGAGGACGGTTGGAAGGACGGGCAGCAGCCCCTACGCTCCTCCGGATTTGTTAGTCTGATGTTCTTTGTATGCTGTGAATAAACCTCGGTTAACAGCATCACTGATTCTGTTACGTCATTTCAAGGTACGGAAGTGGGGTGGTAGTGTTCTATACTCAATCCTGAGGACACAAGGATTACACTTTCATGTCCCTGGAATTACCGGGACCCCTGGCAATGGTGATTTGTGGGGTCAGACTATAATGGGGATTATTCTGGATAATATGTAATCTGGCCTTATGTGTCTGTGTAGTGTTTGGAGTTGAACTGAACCTGACACCGATCAACCTGAGATTTGACTTTGGTGAGACATAGTAGTACCCAAGTATCAGTTAAAGAGGAGCTTGAAGAGATATTCTGACACCAAGAACAGTCACATATATACACCAAGAGTCTCATATACCAACGTACCTGCTCATATGTCTAATATGCAGCCTCAATTCCCAGATAGAGTCTTGCTCCATCCTTCTATGTCCAGGAAAGCTGTTGACGGTAATTTATCAGATAATCTTAAATTAAATCCCCAAGGCAGAATTAGGGGCGGTGTTGTCATCAAGAACATACGAGGAAATGTGATAGATATAGATATATTGCCAGCAAATCGAATATCAAAATCAATCAAATAAGCCTTTTTGAGGTATAAGTTAGAAACCTTATAGTTTTTTTTTTTATACTCAATTTTATTGAAATTTTGAGAACAACATATAAGTTCATTTGTTGCAGTTCAATAATCATCAGGTAAGCATGACAGTACATACAGTTGACAGAGAAAAGGGGCGCTCCATCAGGGTATAACACGGCAGTCCATACGGTAGGTACAGTTGTACATGTAATAAACTAAAATAAAGGCAGTTCATTGGGGGGAAGCATATTAAACCATTTACCCCACACTTTACTGAATAAGTCAGGGCACCCCCGGGCTTCGAATAGGGCCTCCTCCTGGATCCCACACCAGTCCACTCCTCTCCTCCAACCTGTAACAGTAGGCGCCTTAGCCTGGGACCAGTGCGCAGCTATATCTCTCTTGCAGTACAAAAGGGGGTGGTGATGGACGGAGCATCTGAACCAATCAAACACTCACACCCAGTCAAAAGATCTGGGTTTGATCCATCACCGTTCTTTAGCCCACTCTGCCACCACAGTTCAGACATGGCTATATACAAATCAGTCTGACCCTGTGCCTCATGGGAACAGTCCAGCCCGAACTGCCAAGCCCTGCCTTCCCTAGACCGGAAACAAGCTTCCGAGGACCGGTTTCTGGCATTACAGCCGTCTTCAGCCCGGCTTGCTTGAATCCAGTGGCAAAGTGAGCAAGGGACTCACGTCCGAGCATACCCTGCCACACTTATGGCGGCCAAAGCAGTACAAAAGGGGGTGGTGATGGACGGAGCATCTGAACCAATCAAACACTCACACCCAGTCAAAAGATCTGGGTTTGATCCATCACCGTTCTTTAGCCCACTCTGCCATCCCAGTTCAGACATGGCTATATGCAAATCAGTCTGACCCTGTGCCTCATGGGAACAGTCCAGCCCGAACTGCCAAGCCATGCCTTCCCTGGACCGGAAACAAGCTTTCGAGGACCGGTTTCTGGCATTACAGCCGTCTTCAGCCCGGCTTGCTTGAATCCAGTGGCAAAGTGAGCAAGGGACTCACGTCCAAGCATACCCTGCCACACTTATGGCGGCCAAAGCAGTACAAAAGGGGGTGGTGATGGACGGAGCATCTGAACCAATCAAATACTCACACCCAGTCAAAAGATCTGGGTTTGATCCATCACCGTTCTTTAGCCCACTCTGCCACCCCAGTTCAGACGTGGTTATATGCAAATCAGTCTGACCCTGTGCCTCTTGGGAACAGTCCAGCCCGAACTGCCAAGCCATGCCTTCCCTGGACCGGAAAAAAGCTTCCGAGGACCGGTTTCTGGCATTACAGCCGTCTTCAGCCCGGCTTGCTTGAATCCAGTGGCAAAGTGAGCAAGGGACTCACGTCCGAGCATACCCTACCACACTTATGGCGGCCAAAGCAGTACAAAAGGGGGTGGTGATGGACAGAGCATCTGAACCAATCAAACACTTACACCCAGTCAAAAGATCTGGGTTTGATCCATCACCGTTCTTTAGCCCACTCTGCCACCCCAGTTCAGACGTGGCTATTTGCAAATCAGTCTGACCCTGTGCCTCATGGGAACAGTCCAGCCCGAACTGCCAAGCCATGCCTTCCCTGGACCGGAAACAAGCTTCCGAGGACCGGTTTCTGGCATTACAGCCGTCTTCAGCCCGGCTTGCTTGAATCCAGTGGCAATGTGAGTAAGGGACTCACGTCCGAGCATACCCTGCCACACTTATGGCGGCCAAAGCAGTACAAAAGGGGGTGGTGATGGACGGAGCATCTGAACCAATCAAACACTCACACCCAGTTAAAAGATCTGGGTTTGATCCATCTTGGCTTGGCAGTACGGGCTGGACTGTTCCCATGAGACACAGGGTCAGACTGATTTGCATATCAATTTGAACTGGGGTGGCAGAATGGGCTAAAGAACGGTGATGGATTAAATCAAGATTTTTTGACTGGGTGTGAGTGTTTGATTGGTTCAGATGCTCCGTCCATCACCACCCCCTTTTGTACCGCTATATCTCTCTTGGCCACCGCCACAGCTGTCCCCAACAGGCGCTTGTCTGCCCTAGAGCCATCTAAGCCATCAAACACCCCCAACAACATACGCAGCGGATCATGGGGAACCTTCCATCCCAGGGCCCGCGTGAGGTCACGCTCCACCCCCCCAAAACGGCACCAACGCTGGACAGCACCCTACCATGTGATAAAAATCGGCTTGGGCGGAGGCACATCGTGTACATACTGGAGAGGATTTCAACCGGACCTGGAATAGGCGTGTCGGGGTGAGATATGCAGCGTGGAGTTAATAAAGTTGGACCAGGCGCAACTTGGAGGATGTGGTCAGGGTTTTTGGCACCATAAGGGCATCCCTCCAGTCTGCCTCTTCTAGGGGGCCCAACCAGCCTTCCCATTGAGCCCTGAGCCGATCTAGGGAAGCGGGACCATTGTTCACCAGGGACCGGTAAATACAGGACACTCCCCCCTCCCCAGATTTCCCATCATCACCTGAGCCTCCAGCGGGCTGAACTCTGGAAGGTAGATAGGTGGTGAGACATGTGTATGAAGGGCGTGTCTGAGTTGTAGGTACTTATAGTGTTGGGAGTGTGGAAGGGCATAGCGCTGCTGCAGATCCGCAAATGGGCGAATGTGGTCCCCCACCCAGACATCTACGAGCACTGAAACTCCAATGAGGTCCCATCATCGGAACCCCTGCAGGGACGAGACCTCCTGCATCCAGGACCCGTGCCAAAGTGGGTTCTGCCAAGTGAGTTTCCAGTCCCACCGCACGTGGCGAAGAGCCGTACGCCAGGCCAGAAACCCCGTCCTGGTGACCGAGGGCAGGGCCTTTGGCACTGGGCTACCATATAGAAACGCCTGGATCCGCGGGAAGTCCGACGTGCTGAGTTCCATGCGGTATGCCGGGTCGGACCAGCCGCCCGCATACCAGTCATGGATGACAATGAGTTTCATGGCCAGGTAGTAGAGGTGGAGATTGGTTACCCCCATACCTCCATCAAAGGGGGGAATACGACAATGCGCCAGAGATAAACGTGGTCATGCCCCTCCCCAGAGAAACTGGGTGAGGAGGACACCGTCAAGCTTGCGGAACCAACTACCGGGAGGTGGATAGTAGTGTTTTGCATTATGTAAAGCAAACGGGGGAGGATCATCATTTTGCCCAGGGGGTTAAGGTCAAGGGTCTGCCACCTCTTGAGATCCGTCTTCATCCGACGACCAAAGGCGTAACGTTTAAAGCCCATTGAGTTCTGGCAGAAGAGCTATCCAAACGCCAAGGTATTTGACAGAGTTTCTTCTAAGGGGAATGTCCGACTGCCAGTCATAGCAGTCTCTGGAGGGATGCAGGGGGACCAAAGTTGACTTTGCCGGATTAAGGCGGAGTCCGGAGACCCGCACAAAAGCGACAAGAGCCCCCAGGCACCTGGGGCCAGAGCTATCTGGGTCTGCCAAGTAAAGCAGAACATTGTCTGTATATAGGGCTATCTTATCCACCTGGCTCGAGTCCCAGGTCCAACCTCGAATAAGTGTGTCTTGTCGGATAAGGGCCGCCAGGGTTCCATCACCAGCGCAAATTAGAGTGGCGAGAGCGGGCACCCCTGACGCGTACCTCATCGGATCGGTAATGCCTCAGAAAGCTCCCCATTAATGAGTACTCGGGCTCTGCGATTAGTGTATAAAACTCTGATCAGATGGCGGAACGAGGGACCGAAACCCATCCTGTCCAGCACATCTTGCAGATACTCCCAATTCACCGTACCGAAGGCCTTCTCAAAGTCTAAGAAGAGCAGTGCCAAGTACGGGGTTAGGCGCTCCAGGTGGAGCCGACGAATGCAGTGGTGAGTGCCCCAGGCAGGCATGAACCCGCATTGGTCGGGGTGTGCAAGGTCCTGCAGGAGGGGTCGAAGTCTCTGAGCCAAGACGGTGGCCAAGATCTTGATCTCCGTATTGATCAGTGAGATCGGGCTGTAGTCCGCACGTTGAGGGAGGGCGGCTGAGAAACCTTAAAGGTTTACTAAATATATAAAGTCCATTACAGAAGGCAAACTATAGCTATTTTCAAAATCAATCAAAATTCATATTACATGATATATAGAGAATTAGCATACAGCTCCAATAGATTGCTGAAATCGATAATGCAACATGAGGTTTGACTTAGGGTCTCTCTCAATAGAAATATACATTTTTCTAAGTCCAAAGTAACAATACAAATCTAATTAGGTATAATAAAATGAGGTTTTCTCTGCACATATAAGGCTAAACTGCCTTATATATTCATCTGAGTGAATGAGGTTGTGACTTGGTATTCATTTAATAAAAATGAATACCAAGTCACAACCTCATTCACCCAGATGAATATATAAGGCAGTTTAGCTTATATGTACAGAGAAAACCTCATATCCCCAGGCAGGTCTTAATGGGTACATATATATATGATTAGGTACTTTTTTAAAGGCATTGTACATCATCATAGCCACTGCCCCTTCTAAACCAACCGTTGGCACCTATTTTACCCTGCCCCTGCAATTACCGAGGCCTGAGACGGTCTTATGACCCGATTACGAGTTTGATATAATAACTCGTATTACAGTGGATGAGATATCCGTCACGTTTGTGACGGAGTATCCCATTCACCAAACTTGTAATCAGGCACTTAGTTGGCTGGAGGAGCTGGGCCTACAGGAGAACGTTGCTCCTGTTCTGCCGCATCCTGCAGTGCTGAACGAGGCGTTGGCGAGTGTATGATATGATAATGTAAATACTGTTTCTGGCTGATCTCCACTTTGTCTGTGTCTTTAACACTAGGTCATGAGGCAGGAGTACTGAAATGCTACTGTTGCAGGGAGAGAAGAGTCCTCAGTGAAAAGTCTGAGCTTCCTCTGAGTCCATCGCCATAAGTAGGCCAAACTGGAGCCGGTTTGGGTTTCTTGCGGTCATGTTATGCTGACTTCCCAGCTCATTGAGGGTAAATAGAGACAATCCAAAATTGAGTGGAATAATTGTAGAATAAGAGGGTGAGGCTTGTCTATGTGCCCTGGTAAGCAGGCGGGCCTAGATGGCCACCTAGGGTTTTGCTAGAGGTCACACATATGACTTCTGATGATCCCAAATGATGACCATAAATATATACGCGCCAATGAAGTTTGTATACAATAATTAGGAAATAAAAGGGTGGCATTTGGGTAGGTACTAGTTTGCTGGAGGTTATATTTATGAGCACTGACGGCCCCAAAATGGTGTGCATCTGGACTGCAACAACCCTGTTCTAGTTTAAAGAGGTGCAGGAGCACCTCTTTAAAGGAAGCCACATCACATGCAGTATCAGTACAGATTTGCTCTACAAAACCCATCTACCCCTTTATTCACTTGTTGACTGTATCTTTGCCTTTGGCCATGTAGCCCTCTCCGATACCTGGGGCTGTATTATAGAAGTGCCCTGTGGATGCAACAGTTGTTTGTGCCTGCTCCCGGGGCACTTTGGTGTTACAGAAGGGGCAGCAGACGCTTGTATGTCCCCGTCTGTAATAAGGAAAGCCATGGAGCACATACAGCACCAGCGCTTCCTCAAGGGCATGGCCCCATGCAAATGAGGGAATCCCTTTGGATCTGGGCCGGCGCTGTATCACAGGGACAGCGCAGAAGCAAAGATGGTCTAAGGTGGCACACTGATAGTGCGTAACCTAGAAGGTGGCGCACTGTCTGTGAGCCTCCTGATTGTGGCCCTCTAGTGGGGGGAAAGAGGGTCCCATGGTCCCCTCCAAACATCCCCTTGTAGGCGGGTACAGTCACTCACGGAACCCGCCTGCAAGGCGATCTCTAATTCCCTTTAAAAGTGCAGGATGGTTCCACCTGCACTGTGAAAACACGGAGCAGCTTCAAAGCAGCCTCTCCGTTTTTCACCTGAATGCGTTGCCCTAAGGGCAGAGCGAGTTTGCGGCAGCCCTGAGGGCAGCACTTGCACTCTAATACGTCGCACTTTCCTTAATTGTACCAGGCTCACTTTTGAAAAGGTGCGCCCAGCGCAATCAAGGAGATTGTGCTGTTTGCATAAAAGGGCCCCTCGTGCACAGGTTGATATGTGGATAAGCTGCACCTATATAGAAAAACAAGCATGTTCAGATTGTCAAGCATGTTCATAGTTTACAGGATGAACCTGTAAGTCTTGCTTTTACTTAACACAGGCAAGGGATGTATCACATCAATGAGAGATGGGGGTTAAATGAACGTGGCCACAGTGGAAATGAAGATGATTTATGAGGCACTGCAGACCTTAGATCTAGACCCTTTCTGATCTGTATTGCCCAGTAAATCATAATCACTTCAAGTACATCTATTCTTAAGTATAAAGAAAATCTATGATATGCCTGACACATGTGCACCTATTTTCATCTCCCTTTTCATAATTACCCTACTTTATGTTCACGATAAATCCAGTAGAAATTCTTGTTTTCCTGTAAAATCTGTGTTTGCAGTTAGTCTAGGGACTGCCATCTCACATTCTCACAGTCACAAATCAATTCTGTAGGCATTTTTGCACCTAATTATAGGAGAGACAGAAGACTGATATTGTTTCTTTAATTCAGTGTCTCACTTAGAAAAACACTATTCACTCATTAAGAGTGTTATAGTATTTCTCACATTCTTTTATCCCTCCAGGATACCTCCATGGGATGCCATCTTTCTAGGTTTACTGCAATCCATTGCTTGGTGCAGCAGTACCGTTCATCGTGTGGTTATATGTATGACTTTTTCCAGGTGCAGCAAAATTATAATATCACTATTTCATTTCAGATCTGCTTTTACAGCGAAGCGTCCCATTTTAGGGGTACTTGGGATGAGGCCCAAACTATTTGATGAACGAGTTGCATTTATTCCGGATAGATGTGTAAATATGAGGCAACTTATTTTCATGGCCTGTGAAAATGTTCTGTACTGTAGTTATTCCATTTATATAGTGCTTACTACCAGTGGCGTAGGAAGGGGGGTCCGGTGGGTGTGGGCCACCCCGGGTGTCATCACTGAACGGGATGACAAAATGGCAAAATATGTGTTTAAACCGTTTCTTGCGTCAAACGTTCAGCGGCAGTGCTGAACGTTCTAAGAAACGGGTGGGGCCGCGTCGGCCGTTGGACGTGCGCAGCACTACGGAGGTAGTGCTCGCAATGTCCAACGGCCGACGGCAGCACTAAAGGGGTTAAACACATATTTTTGCTATTTTGTCAAGCCGGGGGTGACGAGAAATTTTCCGCACCGGGTACCACCTGACCACTGCTTACTACCCCTGAAGAGGCGTTGCAGCACTTTACGAGAGTATATACCTTCTATTGTTACTGCAGAGTGGCCTAGTATAAACGTTTTACAATGGGCAACAATGGAAGAAATGGAATGTGTAGCATTTGTACAGCGCCTTTCTCCATTTGAAATATAGTTGTATCGAGCAAACATTTCATGTGATTAAATCTATATCACTTAAAGATTTCTCAGTAAAGACTGGAGCAGGAAAATTGTGACTGATATTTCAAAGTATAGGTCGCCACTTTACAATGGGTGATTGGCAAATGGTGCATAATCTGTATTGTCTTTTAGTGTCTGTTAAGCCTATGCAAATTGGTTCAGAGATACTGAACACTTGTGCCCACATGCATCAAGGTAAATTGCATTCGCAAACGGTGCGAATCGCAAAATTCGGCCATGCGAATGCAATTTCCTTTTTTGGGATGCATCATGTTTTTTCATTTTTTTGCAATTTAAGGAATCGCAATTATGTTGCGATTTCTTAAATTGTGATTGCATTTAAGAAATCGCAATTTGTGATTTCTTAAGGAATCGCAATTATGTTGCGATTTCTTAAATTGTGATTGCATTTAAGAAATCGCAATTTGTGATTTCTTAAATGCAATGCATGAACATTTTTTTTTGCGAATTCGCAAATAGGAAGGGGTAAATTACCATGAAGTTGCACTTCATGCTAATTTGCGAAAACTTTAAAAAATGCACAAAAGTGCATTTTTGAAAGTTTCATTTTACACACACACACATGCCCTTGGGGCATGTGTGTGTGAAAAATGTTCTTAAAGTTAAATTTCAGGGGTGCAGGGGGAGGGTCCTTTGGACCCCCCCCCCTGCACCCTTGAAATTGCATTCTCATTTTGCGATTCCTTAATTGCGATTCGCAAAAGGAGAATGGCTTCCCATTCATTCCTATGGTCCTCTAGGCCCATAGGAATCAATGGGAAGGGATTCCTTAATTGCGATTCGCAAATTGTGAATCGCAATGAAGGAAAATTAAGAAATCGCTAAAAAAATTGCGATTTCTTAATGCATAGCATTTTGCGATTTCCTAATTGCGATTCCTTAATTTTCGCAATTAAGAAATCGCAAAATGATACAATGATGCATGTGGCCGTTGATTTTTTGCCAATTCTAGGGACAACGATATGCGCAAATAATCTTAAATTAAGGGCCAGATTTATCAAGGTATTGCCTGGTCCTGCAATGTGATCCAAGTGCGATGCAAAACCTAAGTGAGATTTATCAAGCCTCGCAAGGCCGCCTTGCATGTCCCTGCATGGCTTGCTAAATCTAGAATAATGCAAGGCAGCGCCAACTGCTACCTTGCATTCCTCTGCCGCAGGGAGAAGTTCAATGGGTGAAATGTGGGTGTTCCCATGCAACAGCCCATGGATTTTGGTGCATTACCAGATTTACTATTCGTGGTAGACCTGGGCATTGAAAAAATGCTACGCCTTCCCAGATGAGGCATAAAGAGGAGAAATATCTATATGTGTCCTTGTTGTTTCTTCTTTCTACGAGTGCTGCATTCTGCAGAACACATGGAAAGAGGAAAATGCCTCTCAGGATTGATTTTTCTCAGGAAGGTGCTTCTCTCTGCACAAAAACAATCCAGCTTAAAATGCATGCGCCCTTGCACCATGCCGCAATGGTGCCTACGTTGGCGCTTGGCAGCCAAAAGTGCGCCAGTCCTAGGAAAGCCACGGGAAGAAATGCTTGCATTAAGTCCAACCTTTTGGGAATTGCTTGAGTAGCATTCCAACCCACCGTTCTTTTCTCTACCATACCACCTCAGTGTTGGTGACTTGCCTTTGTTACAATCCTCATGCCTGGAGGATTGGAATGCATGTCCGAATGTTCAAAAGTGAATTGAGTGGTATTCCGAGATGAGCAGATGCTGCCTGATGCTCAGTGCCAGAACAAGGCACATCATGACAGTGTCTTCCTTTCAGTGGCATTGATTTCAGCACTGAGGTACCCAGGATGTATGACATTACAATGCATGCTTTTACATCGCATGCTTTTACATCGCAGTTTTTACAACGCATACCATTACAACGCATAGCGCGTTGGGGTGCTGGATAGTGAATAGTTTAATTTACTATTCCAACTCCAGTCCCCGTGGATAGTAGGGAAGGTGTTGAATAGTAAATTAAATCTATTCCCTATCCTAGAGCGCCCCCAGCGCAATGCATTGTAATGGTTTGCGTTGTAAAAGTTGCGATGTAAAAGCACTGCGTGGTAAAAGTTGCG
Organism: Lissotriton helveticus; assembly: GCF_964261635.1. NCBI lineage: Eukaryota > Metazoa > Chordata > Amphibia > Caudata > Salamandridae > Lissotriton > Lissotriton helveticus. Next base: position 139,459,413 of record NC_136071.1, on the reverse strand, counting down.
TTTTAAAGGATGTTTCCCAGGTACCCAGCATGAGGCCATCCTCGAAATGTGCTGATCTCCATTCTTGTAGTTTCTACCCCTGCCTGATGCTTCACCCAAGTATCCTTCTTCTATCCTTCACTGGAGCTTCTCAACACATCTTGGCATAAATCATAGCAGGTACATTTTTTCTTCTCCACATTTCATGCTGGAATTGGAGGAGCCGGCATCCTAAATCTTTTGTGAAAATTCACTGCATAGCTGTGACGCGTTGAATGCGCGCAATAAATGCTGGCCATTTTGGGTGTGGGCAACCCCTGTCATCCCACCTGCAAAGCATCTTGGCACCCGCGGCCATCCTTATTATGGGCAGTCCCTGACACACCGGCAATTATTTAAATTAATTTTGGCAGCAATGGTGGCCAACTTGATTTTAGGCAATGTTTGACAACGAAGCACATGACAGCAACGGCAACCCATTTGGCTGTGCGCATTCTTCTCATCTCAAATAGCATCTGTTATTTTGCTCAATATTTTTAACAGCATCAGTTATTCTGCCGAGTTTTCCCTCGCTGAGCCCCAGCGGTTATTGCCACACCTTGTGTGTGTTATGTTATAATATTTTATAAAGCGCACAGCTGCCCCGGGAAAGGGGCGTCCTAGTGCTGATAGCAGAAATTAGGAGGCTACTAGTAGAGAGCAGGGCCTATAGCAGAGGGAAGAGGTGTGTTTTAATTGCCTTACGAAATGCCAGGTAATTATTCATGCTGCGGATATGTATTGGAAGAGAGTTCCAGAGTTTGGCTGCCAGTGTACGGAAGGAGCGCCCACCAGCAGGCACCATCCTCACCCGAAGAACGACCGTCAGATGTTTACCATTAGAGCGGAGTTGGCACGTGGGTGTATAAGGTGAGAGTAAGTTGGCCAGGTTGCCAGGAGAGGAAAAAGTCAAAAATTTAAAAGCAATGCAGAGTGACTGAAACTCTATCAGTGGCTCCTGCAAATAACATACATCAGCAGTGAGAATTTTCTTGGCTTGTGGACTTTTTCTGGCAGCAACTCTGACATACTTAAATCTTTGTTAGGCATTACAGAAAGAATTGTAGCACCATCGCTATTTTTGGAATTCCCTGGCACACCCCCGGCTAGTTAGGAGCAATGGCATGAAGCGTTCGAAGCCTGCTTGGAGGTCATTGCCGGTGCCACTTTTACGTCAAAGAAGAGGAAAACCTTATTAACATATAACGTAGGTTCTGAGGACAGAAGCATTCTGAAAATGCTCCCCTTGGAAACTGTTATGCAATGGATAGGTACTGGGGAAGATGGAGACGGTGAGTTGGCGGATGAATATTCTTCTCTTTCAAACACTTTCCAAAAAAAGATTCAATCCTAAGAGGAATGTGGTTTTAGAACCCATAGATGACTTTGCAGCTGCATTAAGTATGTTAGCCATTACATGCACTTATCGCTATCTAAAGGATGAAATAATAAAGGATCAGTTGATTGGAGAAATCCATATAGAAAAGTTCAGGACAAGTTATTGGCTATAGAAGACCCAGTTTAGAAACAGCATTAACTATTGCTGAAAGTATAGAACATTTCGAGCACTGTATGAAAGATTTGAGAATGAATGCAACAGCGCATGAGGTCAAGTCCATTACCAAACAGGTAGACAAAAGAAATGTCAAACCTTCTGTTGACAAGTCACACACTGTTAACAGTCATGGCAGTGCTAAAGTGTAGAATGACAATAACGAAATGCTGTATTTCAGGTGTGGGAGAAGGTTGCATGTAAGCTCATACAAAAGTTATCCAGTATCAATCAAACATGTTTCAAGTTTGGAAAAAAGGATAATTTTTCCAGGATATGCCAATCATACAAAGGTCAAAAAAAATCACAATAATCTTAATCATTTTGTGATGTTAGAAAGAGTAAACCTAATTTGTGTGATAATACTATTAACAGTGCTAAGGTGAAGGTTATGGCAATTTCTGGCTCGCCTTTCACTTTGATTGGTGAATGAGAGCTTGCCTGGTTGAACATATCAATATTTTTTGCTTATGGTTGGAAAAAAGTGAAGGTGATAGGACAATTCGATACCATTCTGGGCTTCGACAACAAAACATCCAAAGGCACCATATATGTGGCCAAAGGTAGGTCCAAACTTATTAGGGTGGAATGAGCAAGGTGATCTGGACATAATTCTCAATCCTAATCATCCTCAGCTGGTATTATCCACACAATGCCTCTTAGAGACATGAAATGGGGAGGTATGCAAATTGGATGAATAAAATGGGCCATTAGATATCATAAGGTTTTTAAGGATTGCCTTTTGAGGTTGAAGGGTTTCAAACATCACATCATTTTAAAGGAGAATGCCAAGCAAAGAGTACATAAACTATGGCATGTTCCTGTTAATTTGAGGAAGGAGCTTAAGTCAGAACTAGAAAAACTGTGCAATCTAGGTATCATTGAACACATCAAAGGTTCAGAGTGGTTGGGCCCAGTTGTGTTGGCACGCAAATGTGACAAGTCTTTACATTTATGTGTCGACTTGCGCAACCTTAATTCCAACATTTGGGTCCATTGCCAACCACTCCATAATATTAATGGGTTATTGTCCACCTTAGAGGGAGCCGTCATGTTCACTACACTCAACATGTTGGCTGTGTACCATCAAATAGAGCTGTGTGAGGAGTCGGGACACCTAACTTTATTTGTTACCCCTGAAGGGGCATTCCGCTATAAACATATGCCAATTGGGTTAGCTTCAGCATTCTCGGTATTTCAGAGATTAATGAACAATCTGTTATGGGGGTTGCCTGGGGTGTTCTGTTTCCAAGATGATGTATTGATTTATAGGAGGCATAGCTGTGAACATAATGAGAGGCTTGTGAGAGTGCTGGAAATTTTCAGAAGTTCAGGTTTGGCTTTAAAGAAAGGAAGGTGCAGATTTTACTGTGAGGGGGTGTATTACTTAGGGCACCATGTGTCTAGCAAAGGTACTGAACCTAAAATGAAAATTCTGAAAGAAGTTGAGAAGCCACCTGCGCCCAGCAAAAAGGATCAACTCAGGTCTTTTCTGAGAATAATTGAGTACAATGATAGATTTGTGAAGAATTTCGCATCCAAAATTGTGGGTTTGCATGATCTGTTAAAATAAAATGTGAAGTATGTGTATAGTGATGAATGTAACATAGTGTTTGAGTCAATTAAAATGAACCTAGTCTCTGGCAAACCCCTGAAACCATTCAACACACATGGTCTATGTATCATCACGACCGATGCAAGCAACCATGTTCTTGGAGCGGTCTTCATGCAAAACAGAGAGAACTGTAAAAAAGAAATCATTGCCTTTGCACCCAGGGAAGGAGGCTTTATGGTGGGTGCCGTATTTTAGGAATTTTATTTGGGGATGCCCATTTATTCTTTGCAACGATCATAACCTTTAGTGGAATTATTTAGTACTATCAATGGTGGAAAGACTACCCCTCCTATTGTAAAATGGCAATATTACATGCCAGAATACCAATACAAGTTGTATTTTGTTCCAGGAGTGCAGCTTACCTATAGGGAAGGGTGGAAGACATGAAAAAGAAGAGGAAGAGGAAGAAGAAGAAGAGGAAGATGATGTGGAATTTGTATGTGCTGTGAGCGTGTTTACTTCTGGTATGTTGCTTGAAGAAGAATGGTGTGCAGCTGCCTGCAAGGATAAAGTGTTGATGGAAGTGATGAAGTGCGTCACCCATCAAGGGCCAGGTGTGTGTGACATGAATAAGGAGTTCGTTCTATTTTGGAGCTCTGTCAATGAGTTGTCCATCATTAATGGCATTTTGTTAAGATGAAAACCTTTGGTGGTTCCATGGAGATTGGATCGAAGGTCCTCGAATTGGCACACAATTAGCATGTGGGCCTGCATGCAATGAAGCGCTGTGGCAGAGAGTATTTTTGTTGGCCTTGAATAGACAAAGCAGTTGAACATTGTGTGAGGGACTGTGGTGCATGCATTTTAAGCTACAACTAGCAGGTCAATATACCGTCTCCTGTTACACCGGTAGTCAGTAATGGGGTACCATGGCACAAACTATGATTTGATGTATCTTGCTCTTTTGGAGTTTTTGGCATTTCACCTAAGTATGCCGTAGTATTAATCGACTATGGGCCAGATGTAGGAACCATTTACCAACCGGTAACGGCCGATTTCGGCCGTTACCGACCGGTAAATGGGTTTTTGGGATGTAGGGGCACATTTTTACAGAATCGGTAAATTTACCGGTTCGGTAAATTTACCGATTCTGTAAAATACTGAATCGGTATTTTTACCGATTCGGTAAATCTCAGATGTAGGTGGGACTCTTCTGAGTCCCAAAGGCCCTACAAATTCGGTATTTTACCACCAAATCCAATTGGGTGTTAAAATACCGAATTCAGGTGTGCATGCACATGTGTGCATGCACACCTATGCCATGTGACAGACAGACATGCCCTTAGGGCATGTCTGTGTGCCACATGGCGCACATGTCAATTTTTGGGGTGCCAGAGGGTGTCAAAGTGACACCCCCTGCACCCTTGCAGAATTCGGTATTTACCGATTCGGTAATTACCGAATCGGTATTTCCCATTGATTCCTATGGGCTTCACAGCTCATAGGAATCAATAGGAAATACCGATTCGGTATTTACCGAATCGGTAAATACCGAATATTACCGATTCGGTAATTCCACATCTGGAATTACCTACATCTCCCCCCCCTATTTTACCACTTCTTAAATACCTGAATCGGTAAAATTCGATATTTAAGAAGTGGTAAAATAGATTTACCTACATCTAGCCCTATATGTCCAAGTGGACTGAGATAACATTTGTCAATAGTGTTAATTCAAAGGAAGTCATTAATTGTTTCCAAGACATTTTCATCAGGGAAGGTTTTTCGGAAGAATTAGTGGCAGACAACGGTAGCCAATTGGTGTCCAACGAGATGTGTGATTTCTTTAAATCTAGTGGACTCCTACATATAAGGCCGTCATTGTATCATCCCCATAGCAATATGGCCTTGTCAAGAGAGTGAATCCTGTAGTGTAGGTCCAACTTCAGTTGGCCCTAGTTAGTGGTTTAAATTGGGAGAAAGCTGTGAAGGACATGTTGTGGGCCATGAGAACCACCCCACATATTAGTACAGAGGTATCTCCCTTTTCGTTGTCGTTGTCCCTTTTCGAGTTGCCTTTATGCGTTTGAACAGGGAATGGTGGAATAGAAAGAACCTAGATAAAGAGAAGATGAGTAGTATTTTGGAAGTGTAAAGCAGTGTACAAAAAAGTATGCTTTTAAAGGGGGTGAAAAGAAGAATCATATGGTTCAAGCCGGTGACGTTGAGAGGGTACTTTTTCCTCACCATGTTTGCAAGGGTCATTCTAGGTTTTCGCCACCGCATTTAGTGAAGGAAGTGAGAGATTGGGTTGTGATTCTGGAGAATGGCAAGCATGGACAACATTGGGAGTAGTTAGGGTCGCAGCTGCAACCTCTAACTTGCTCTCTGCTACTCCTGACACTTCCTTTGTGACCCCTGGCCTCAGAGGAGGCAAACGTTTTGCCCCCTCATAGGCCAGGGGTCAGCAGGAGTAGGAGGGAGCAAGCTAGAGGCTGCAGCCTAACTACTCCCAAAGGACGTCCATGCTGGCAAGATCTGACACAAGAGCCAGGTGGGTGTGGTACTGAGGGCAAAATCTGAGTATGATTGTGAAAAGATGTGTACTGAGGGACCTAAGAGACCAATGGGATCCATTATTGTTCGTTAATTTTCTTCTGGTTCAATGCAAAGAAGATATTTGGCTCAGAAATTCAACGATTTTGTAATGTAGATGGTTTAACAAAATTTCCTTCTACGAGTGTCAATATTTAGTAATGTAGAATGAGTGTCAATATTTAGTAATGTAGAATGTTTCTTACTTTATGTCAGACCTTTAGTTGTTTTGTATATAATGTATTAGTCAATGATTTAGTAATGAAGAATGTTTCTTACCTTATGTTAGTGTTTTTTATTTTGTATATATGTTTTGGTGATGTAGTATGTTTCATGCTTTTTAGGTCGAGCCTAGACGAAAGCAAAAGCGAAGCTTTTGCTTGCTGTCTAGAGCGAGACAACTTATGTTATCACTTTTGGGGGAATGTGGACAGCAGACTGCCACGCGCTTCTCCTGCCGGAGATTTGACCTCGTGGGCGCGCTTTGGCGCCCTGGCTGCTTGTAACGTGCATGGCTTGAATTAGTTGCAGTTTCATTTATGCGCGCGCACAGAGCCACACTCACACACACACATACACACACTCAGGCAGGCACGCAGGCACGCACGCACGCACACACGCACGCACGCGCACACACACACACACACACACACACACACACTGCATACACACACGCTCCCCCCTTACCTCACCGGGCTCTTTTCTTGCTGGAATCCCTGTTTTCTTGTGGGCTCTGATGGGCGGGGGCAACGCGGCCAGGGGCTCCAGTGCTGCTACGGCAGTCCCTGCGGTGCACGAGCTGGGCAAGACGGCGGCTGCGCAGGATTCGGCTGGATGACGTCAGCTTCCTTCAGTCCGTCCTCCGTATTCATTGGCAACTTCAAAGAGTCGGAAGTCGAGTCTTTGCCGAGTGTGGAGACTTTCTGTGCGCAGCGAAGCATTTCAGTCGAGCTCAGGTCAGGTAAACAATGGCGGAGTCCTAATTAAGGGACATGCGCAGGTTTGCCGACATTCGTTATTTTATTTTTATATAGGCACCTCTGATGCTGCGAACGAACTGACAGGTGAGGCTGTAATTTGCGGAGCTCCGTTAAGTCACACACCATTCTCCAAGAGTCTCGCTGCAGTCCAGCTCCAGCCACTGCTTTTAAGCAGCGAAGTTAAAGCAGGTCTGCTGCTTGTTTTTTATGTACGCCACACTGCTGGACACCAGTTTGATTTTTTTTATGTACGCCACGCTGCTGGACGCTAGTTTGATTTAATGTATCTGTCCTGCTTATTTTCATTTTTTTTTACGTCCAAGTTTGTCCTTATTTGCCCAGGCAGCTCTTTCGCCACAAAAGGAGATCACTGCATGCTGTAAATTGCAGACACCAGCTGCTTTGGTCACGGGCGGCGCTAATGTGTTCCCGGTTTCTCCTCATTGGGCGAGTGCATTTACTAATGCGCATGTTGCTTCCACCTTCTGCCCTTTAGTTTGTTATCATTTGGACGGGTGCAGTTTTTGTGAATTTACCTGACCCGTCCACTGCTTTTCATAAATTTTTTTATTTTTAAGTGTACTTCGATAACATATTGAGTGTCAGACTCCGCTCTCAGTGGCTTCACACTTTGTGACTCCTCGGTCTGCTGCTCCAAGTTTGTGAAACCATGTATGTGCAGTACAGTTTTGGTAATTAAAGTCTTTCCACGGACACTCAGAAACATACACATTCACGCTGACTTCACAAGCGCACGCTCTCCACTCACTTCTCTCACACACACACACACACACACAAACTTCAAATACACCCTCACACATCACACACGCACAATTTCTTCCACAAACCTGCCTTTCCCAGCTGGACATCCGTGAATGCACTTTTTACCCACAAACATGCATTACTACAAAAAGACATTGAACAACGTTTTCAAAGACACCGACGGATTGCACTCGTGGGACCCGAGGGGGCTTTTGCCTTCTTAAGTTACTGACACGAGCCCTGCGTTCCCGGGCGTGCCTGGAAAATGCTGTCTGCCTATTTAACCAGCACATCCCTTTATTTACTTTGGACAGAAACTTAACACCTTGCCAACTCCTATAAAATGTGATTTATATTTTTTGTTTTATTATTATTATTTGTATACTACACAGTAAATATGGCTTCTAGGCGCTTTCAAGAATAGATTTCGTACAATGAAAGAGCTAAGCTCGATGCACCTCCTACAAGCAAACAAGCATTTGCAATGCAATAGGTCTCGCTTTTGTGAGAGTTTAAGCTATTAGCATTGTAAATGACAATGCCCTTTATTTGTTTTAACAAAACAAACAAAACATAAATAAAAGGCATTGTCATTTACAATGCCAATAGCTCAAACTCGCGTAAATGCGAGACCTATTGCATTGCAAATGCTTGTTGTAAGATATTTTATTAGGAGTATTTTTATTTCATGTAATTATTTTTCCTTGTTGTTGTACATTTTGTACACGTAATTATACATGATAGTATTGCATCTTGTTTCTTCTTTTGTGGGTATACTTGTATAGAGTGGGGATATGTTGGGGAGTTGCATTCATTCCAATCCTCATGCTTCGAGGATTGGAATGCATATCGGAATGTTCGAAGGTGAATTATGTTGTATCCCGAGATCAGCAGGTGCTGCCTGATGCTCAGTGCCGAAACAAGGAATAAACTTACCTCCCGCAGCATGACAGCATTTTCCTTTCACTCAACTTGCATCCAGCCACACGCAAATCACTTCCAATTAGAACAGTCCAGCCGAACTGTTGGGCTATTTCTGTTATCTACATAAACTCCTGACCTATCTTACTACAGACAGTTACTTTAAGAAGAGGTTATGCCTAAGTACAGGTTATCTTGGACTCACCTTTGCCTCAATTATTTAACAACCTATTGGTACTTGTTAGAGCCAGCGGTTTTGGGCTGGCTGGGACACATCGAAGCCAGAGTCCACTATTCCAAATAGGATGCGTACGATACACTTGTCCGACAACCTGTGCTCACCCACTGGTACCTTGGCACCGAGCAGTCAGGCTTATCCTCAGGGCTCGAGTGTAAAGCATTGGTACAACACCACTCTCACAAAACACTGTTTATGCCACAAAAAGACTGCAACCGTATAAAAATGTAAATTGATACTTGTATAGAGCACTACTCACCCGCAAGGGTCTCAAGGCGCTTGTACAAATACTGCTGTGGAACCCATCCAGGCTTTCCCTGTGAGGTGTCCACTCCTGGGCAACCCCAAGGTGGAGGCCAGGCATCCTTAGCATTGTGGGGGCCATTGTGGAGATTAAGCAAGCTACTGCCCAAAGTTGCAGAGTGGGACTCCATGATTGGAATAGGCACCGAGGTGAGAATTATCAGGTCCGTGGAATTTTTTAGCTCAAGACCCGCCGAGGCAGGGAATTGAACCCTGGTCCCGGGCTAGACCTCTGCATCAGGGTCTGCCGCTCTAACCATTGAGCCACACTTCTCCACTACCGTATGTATGAAACACTTGCCTTTGTATTACACACACACACACACACACTGAAATCAAAATGAGATACACATTGTATATACACTCTACAGTTATATGTGCAATTGTCAAACTTCTCTATTGAAATCAAAATGAAACACACATTGTATATACACTTCACAGTTATATGTATTTGCCGGCCTTTCCCATTAACAGAAAGGTTAGACAGTCACAGGTCTTTGACTACGCTTCGTAACCCATCCCCCCAGTCCTTCAGTTCCACCAGCCAATGATACATGTTGCTCCGGCTAACCCCCGTTGACTAGGCAGTCATTGTGACCCAGGAAGCTGGCGGGCTTCCAAGTCTGAATTTTTTTTTCCCCTCAAGCAGAGGTGTGACCTGCCGTAGCCCCGACAGTCAGGTGTAGGTGCCCACAAGGCACACAAAAACCCATGGGGCCTCATCAGTGTTCTTCACAACAAAGTACCTTGTGGCGTGGGTCCAGGAAGCATGAGCTAATGACCTTGGACAGAGGCTGTGATGTCAGGCACTGTCAACCTGGAGGACAAAGAAAGTCTCAGCTCCCGGTTCAGGTTCCCCCAACACCCCTCGGAAACCACACGCTCTGGAGAGCAAGGTAGCACATGTCTCCTTGGTTGCAAGCACGGGTCACTCGGACTCTGCAAGCCTTCCCCATACTTTTCACGTCTTGGCACCTGAGGTGGTTGTTGATCTTTATGAGCAAACTCCTCTGCACAGGGTGATGATGGTGTACGTCAGGATGGTCCTTGTCCCAACCACGATCACGTCCACCTGTCTCTGCCGCACACCCCGTATGGTCCTTACAATCTTGTTGCGACAATGAGATCCTTTGTGTCCCTAGGATATCATCCTCAGGAGTCCAGCTCACCGCCCTTGGGGAGTACTTTGGGACCCAGCCACGACAGTTGGCACTTAACTGCCAGCCAGCAACGTCCAGGCAAAATCCACCAAGTGGCAATCCCCTTCCTGTAGCACAAAAAACTCCAGGCCACCACAAGTCTGCTCTTAGTCAAGTTGCAGTCCCTCCTGCCCTAATGATTCCTCGTATTGATGTCCAAGTGTCAAACCTGAGTATTATGGTTTCAAATCCAAAAGCATCTCTACTTGCTGAGGCCAGAGCCCTAGTAGTTATATCTACAAATGCATTTGAAGATACAATTAGTTCTAAAGGCCACCTATGAAATGCACAGACCCTCTCTAAATGTTGTCCTGTATGCCATCCTACCCCAGGAGGGTTGATCACACTTTTAGTGGGGCCAAGACCCTGCCTCTTGGAATGCAGGCGCCAATTCCACCCCATGTAACCATCCCAGAAAGCCCTCTCTGAGTCAGAGTTCCACAGTTTCCTTTGAGCTCCTAGCTCATGGCCTTCTATTAGGAATGCACAGATGTGGCTGTCCCCCTAGCACCCATGGGTGAGTTAGGAGGTGGCCGATAGTCACACAGAGCCACGAGCACCGAAATGCCCACTTTCCCAAAGTGACAATTCCATCACCATAATGTTGAACCCTCTGGCACTACAGGGGAGGAATTGCCATTAGAAACTCATCAACACCAAACACTACATTGCTACTATTCAGCCTGTAGGAAATTCTGCTCGATAGCCTTTCCCTGCACCCTCTCATGCTAACCCAATGCAAGAAACAGGCCCTGTCGTACCAGACACGCCACCCAGTGCTATTCACAACCCTTGCAGGTAATGCATACAAGCACATGCCCAACCTCTTCCCAACACTGCACTCTGTCACCAGGGAGAAATCCAATATAGCAAGAGACATGCAGAACCTTGGCAAACAGCTTTTTAAATGCCAAGCCAATGTAACCCGTGCACACAGGCCCCACCAGTGCAAACTCGTGGCACAATCAATGAGCTACCTCTGTGGATGCACAACCAGTGCTGCAGTCCCACGGAGGAGCATTCAAGATGCATGCCCTGGGTATATGTCTTACCCTTTGACAAGGGACTTTCAGTTAACTCGAATCAGCCAATCATGTATATGACGAGCACTGAATGGCAGTGTTAAACACGCTCAAAGTCCTAAGACTAGCATCCAGAGCAACAGAAAACTGGGAGGGAGAAAAGCAAAAACAGTTGTAGGAAATTACGCTACAAAGGGCCACTTCCAACAGTACTTTTCCTAAACTTTCATCTTTGTTAATCTAAAATTTTGTTATTGGGAGTGGCATCTTAATTCTTGAGGTGACGATAGTTAGAGATAACAAAGTGGTGATTAGTGGCTAGTAAGCACATACCTTCTCCTTTAACTATTTTCGAAAGACACTTTTAATGGATGACCTTGCAAATGATGCCGTTGTTTGTCTACTTCATCCATCCTTTCATAAAGAGCAACCATTAAGAGAAGAATGCTGCATCCATCCAGCTTCACTACCATGTAATGAAACTGAGATGCCAGTTTGCACTAGATGAAGCCAATCAATCAGGAGGTCTTAGACAGCCTGTTGTATGAACTTATGAGGAGTGACCAAATTAAAGGCCTCAGATTTTCATCCTTCTGAGGTCAATAACTTGAGTACCATTGAGTTGGGTAAGAATAAACATCTGTTCTTCAGCGCCAAAATGCTCACGGGTGAACGTGCGCTTTACAAATATACATCTTATGTTATGTTATGTTGTGAAGCCTTTGAAGTAAAAGAAACGATCAGGAGGGCACAGCAGCTAAAACGTAAGTACAACCAGTGGCACACTACTCTTGTTTATTAAGCGCTACAAACAACTAAAAGGTAAACAACAGGGATTTTCTCCTGTAAAAGGACGCACTCTGTTCTTCTCTTTTTTTTCGGGGACTTAGGACTAGAGTGTGACGAAAGGGGCATGCCTCCACCTGCCCTTACAAAGTGTGCCATTGAAAATAAATTCCTAGGCAACCTAACAGTATAATACATAAACCAATGTTAGTGGACTCAGTGTAAAAGATCAAATTTGCACAAGTATATTTAGATGAAATTATGTGGGGGCATATTATCAAGTACGGCGTTAAAATTATCGCCACTTTAGCGGCAGGAAACGGCCGCTAAAGCAGCGCTAATGGGCTTGATAATATGCCCTTGAGAATTCCCATAGAAGCCCATGTTCACACCAGAACATTTTCCCGCCGCTAAAGCGGCAATAAACGTTCTTGATAATATGCCCCTTAATCTTCAATTATCAAATTCATATTAACACATTCATTATTTTAAAATCCCGATTTAGTGACATAAAAAACAATATTTATTCAAAACATAGTTGATAAAATTACAATAAAAAGACCAAAATGTGGCTTACAAAGTGTGCCTACATACTGACGAAGGGTAAGAACTTGTTATAACTTGACTTGACATACTCCCTCAATTTACTTTGCAATGTTTGCAGTGGTTTGCAGTGTGACACTACGGGTGCCCCCTCTTTGCTTTTAAATGTGTGTCATAACGTAATATTAGATGCATGGTGACTACACATGATGCATCAGTGGTGCGTAAGTGTAAATAGTATGTATTATGTCTCTGCCATACCTATCTATCAGGAATATCCAGACTAGATCATGAACTCTGCCTAACACGATTCTCTCATTACATGCATTAAGCTATGCTCTCCAAAGAAAACAGGCAAGTAGGCATGTTTATGTATTTTATGGTGCATGTTGTCCTACAGATCCAGACTAGTTGGAACAGGAGGAACATATTGCACTACACAGGGCATGCATATAGGTCTCTTAATGAAAGCTCTGGAGCCTTAGTGGCCTATCAACGAGGGCTGAAACATATATTAGCGAGTAAGGGCACTTTATCCTTTAAAACACCTGCCTTACCTTCATTTAATCATACTGGAGGCAGGCATCCAATATTAAAATTATACTGGGGTGCTCTCCAGCTTTTTTTATTAACCCTGGTGCACCCCATCTGATAAACATCAGAAATGCTCCCTGGAATATGGTTGCGCCCATCCTGCTTTTTATGGACCACAATGAGATGAGACCAATGATGAAGCATGACACTAATTGAGTGTGTGAGTGTCAAAATGTTAAAAAACCTCATTTAGTTTATTGATTAAGGCTTAGAGTCTCCAACTATAGTATCCAACTTTGAGGGTTACAGGGTACCTTTAAGTGATACTTATTAATTAGAGAGATAGTATCCTGTATTTCCTAAATGTCTCTCTCCCCTTACCAGACTATCAAGGAATACTCTGGGAAAGTATTGAAAAAGCAGGCACCAAATATGCCATGGTTGGATAAGTCCCCATGCATAGGCAGCTACCCAGAATACCTAGGATCATGTGCTGTGTGCCAATATTTTGTTTGCATTCCCTTATGTTTGGATATTCCCCGGCCTGCAGGTTCCGGGGTTCACAGTCTCAGGATAGTTCTTTGTGAGATATAACTGAAGGAAAGCCATCTCATTTGGCTCTTGTAATCCTTAACCTCTTCTGTCTGATAGGCTAGTAGGGCCAGGGTGGTTGGAAGTGAGAGGGTTCCCTGATTTAATGTTCTTGGGATTCATCTATGGTTCGCAGGCCTGGTCTTGGTGGGACTCATGCCCCTGATCAAAGGGATCTCTTTAGTCACTGTTTTTGTGAGTGCATTTCACACCCATGTTACACTCTCCTGAATAAATTCAATTCAAATCATCTTTATTTGAATGTCAGAGACATACATACAAGTGCCAAAGATCATCATTAAAAAATAAATGCCATAAAATCAAAATCACAAATTGCCAACTACAGTGTGCAAAAAGCAAGGTAATGTGCAAGGTATTCTTTTAGAAAATCATCGATTTCCGGCTGCCCACAGCATATTTGAGGAATCATTCCACTTACTCTAAAATAGTCAACCTCTTCACTTAACAATTGCACAAAATTGAGAGCAACTGTGCACTGTCAGTTTTTGCTTTTTAAAAATGTACATTAAAAATGCCCCCCACCCTTTTTTTCTTTTCTTCCATCTTTCTCTCTCTCTTTGCTACCACTGGGCCAAGTATACATGTAAAAGCAGCCCAAGAAAGACAACTGTATACAATGTACATGTGAAACTTATTCAATTCAATAAAAAATTTTGAAAAAAAAAAAATAGCTTTGTAAAATTAATATAACATTTACTAAAAAAAGGTAACGTGTAAGAGATTCAGAGTCGACACATCACATGGGCAAATACAGGTGCTAAGAGCATTGCCATGTAGCTCTGAGGTGAAGCTGAGCTACTGATGAACAATACTTGCTCTCAATAGGGAAGACATTTCCCATTGTCCTGAAATGTTCTGGAGGTGAGGTTCCATCCCTAAGTAGGTTTTAAGAGGGATGTAGGTCCTAACAGTAATGTTGTGTAGCTCTGCATTTTCCCATGTCCCACCACCCATGGCGTAGCTAGACCTTTGGCCACCCGTGGCGGCCGTTTGTAAGAGCAGGGGAAGGCCGCCGCCTCCAAAACTTGCACCGCCCATGACTAACCACCCCCCTTGCTACGCCACTGACCTACGCGGCAATCCGAAAGTCTGCAGTTGTGCGAGGTCTCTCCCTCGGAACAGTTGTGTTCTTGGGACACCTTCCTGCAGGGCGCCATGTCGAGTTTACATCTATAATAAACTCGTTTTTGTTTCCCGTGTTGTTGGGATCCCCTCCACACGTGGTGATTCAATTGGAATCTCGTGTGATCAGTCATTTGGTACTTTGACCGAACTACGGTTTGACCAATAGCAGGACTGGTAGCGACATACGTCCTGAATAAGACCGGGGTGACCTCTTTGGCGCAGTAAGTCGGTCGAAACATGTTGACACTAGCGGTATCAGGAGGGTTGTTTTGAGAACTTTAATTTTCTCTTGGAAACATTACCCATCCTTCTTTCTCTTTTTAATCCTGGTTGTGGAACCTATTAATAAAGTTTTGCTCGGTATCCTCAAACCAGTTTTAAGCACTTCCCCATTAACTGCACTTGTTGTACACCAGTTCTAGTCACAGGGTGACATTCACTGATCACATTTGGTGTTGTTCATATATATATATATATATGTTGTTTGGTTTTGTATTGTGTCCTTTGGTCCTTTATGTTCATCCGCTCCCTTATGCTCCGTCCAGAGTGTGGCTACACCTGGGCGTATTATAAGCAGACCCGATGATGAAGCATGTCACACACTTCGGTGTGTGAGTGAGGGGAGTATTTTCAAAACAGTTATATTTCTTCTGTCTTGTGGTGTTAAATGTTGTCTTTTTGAGTCTCTACACCCCTCTATGTGTGTATGATTGTGAATTAGGGGGTTTGGGGTGTTAGAGTTGTGGATACGATTAACCCTCTCCCCTTATTTGTGTTGAATGACGCCACTGACCACGACATCTTTGAAAGAGCATTTGCTAGACCATATTTTTGTCTGCTGCACAAACAGCTGATGGTGTGTCAAAGTGTGAAGGCTGCCCTGTCCAGTTAAAACATTGTTGTACATAGGTGAGCCATGGTATTTTAAACTCATGTTCACAATAAAGGCAGACTTTAATTATGGATTGATTTAGTGTTGCTTCAGGATTGAACCAGACAAATATCCACAGAGAGATAGGAAATCATTCCCTCTTCTATATATGGAAGATCCTGCTCCTCATGGCATATAAAGTAAGAGGTGGATGGCAGCACAGCAAAGAGCCGCCTAACAAAATCTGGTCTCTTCCACCTGGAGTGCAGAATCAATTAGTATGCTCCAACAGCCCTGCACCATAAGCTGCAGGGGAAATACATTGAGGCTTGTCAATTTCCAGTAAAGGTGATATAGGTTTACTCCCACTTGTTCGCGGCATTTTGACCATAGTACCTATAGACTGACTCATTTTAGTCCAATACAAAATAGTCCAATACATCTCTAAGAGATTGTTGTTATTTCAGAAATTATAGAACACAGATTTTGGGTACCACGCCAAAGAGGTACATTATCGCTTTGGGGCACATCATCCATTGGTGCAGCAGGTGCAGTGGCACTTGAGTCTACAGGGCTGAGGGGCTCACTGAACCCTGATTATTGCTCTATTTTATAATTCAAGCGGCAGCCAGGGGTCCCATTTCCTTCCCTGAACCAGGACCCATCACTTACTGGCTACGCTATTGCTATCGCTCACTATCAGACGCTGTAGTCACTACAGGCGGAGCATGGAACCGACTGCCTTCCAAGTCCACACCAGGAGGCTCAACATATAGGAGGATCTGTGGCTCAATTAATAGAATTACCAACCGTGGAACTGGGGAGCCAGGTTTGAGTCCCAACACTGACTCAACATCCTTTGGTTCTGAGCAAATCACTTAATCTCCTCAAACCTTAACCCCTTCAGTGCTGGCCACGTTCAGCGGACGTCGCGTGCACTACCTCGGTAGTGCTGCGCACGTCCGCTGAACGTTCAGGCCCCGCTCGCGCAATAGAACGTTCCGCACCAGAGCGGAACGTTCAGCGTAGCGGAGGGGTTAAAAAACAGACACCTGACCTTGTGTGATGCAAGCTGGTGCTTAGGTAAAGAGCTCCAATGCCCTTGAGCCACATTCATGCTATATAAAAATACAAACAAATGGATACATAAATAA
Organism: Lissotriton helveticus; assembly: GCF_964261635.1. Classification (NCBI taxonomy): domain Eukaryota; kingdom Metazoa; phylum Chordata; class Amphibia; order Caudata; family Salamandridae; genus Lissotriton; species Lissotriton helveticus. The sequence goes on along the minus strand of NC_136071.1, from coordinate 139,442,643 downwards.
ATATACTGAGCTACCAGATTCTAGTTAATAGCTAGGAGTATATGAAGTCAGTATGTTCAAAGCAGCTGAAAATGAGTGGCTTTAAACAAAATGAACCACTGATCAGATACACTATGTATTCTGAATGTATATGAAGAATATTAGCCCCTCTAGCAAGGAAGATACCAATCCTCCTGTAATCAACACATAGGAAGAGTGCAAAGTGGGGGGGTCGGGGTAGACCATCAGGAGGGCTGGCAACATGGGTGGCTACTCACCTGGGCTGTAATGCCAAAACCCTAAACGTAGACTCAGATGATATCTTAGCGGTACAAATAGAATGGCATAATTCCCATAAACTTGTAATAATTAACGTTTACTCAAGGCCGGTGCCTGCATCAAGAGAGTCGAATACGATTGAAGAACTCTCTGTGTTTTTGAGTCAAATACCCAGGGAGCTCCCTTACCTGGTGGGAGGTGACCTAAACGTACATTTTGAGCCATTACCAGGCCTTCTTGATGGACCCTCCCTAGAGGAGGATTCAAGGTGGCTGGTGCCGGCTACCACGCCCCCCCCCCCCGCAAGGGCGTGGACCCCTCTTGCCCTGCAGGTAACAGCTCTCACACTTAATTATGGCCTCGGGGCATGTAATGGCCGCACGAAATCAGACGTCCCAAGCAAATTCACTTACAATAAAATTGGAATTGAATCGAGATTGGACTATGTCTTAGTCCAAATCTCATCTTGGTCGCATATCATTGATTTTAAGATAATTGATAGATGGGACAGCGACCACAATGCCCTAGAACTTGAATACGCCATACCAGGTATTGCGGTCGAGGGATAGATAAATCTAGGGCCAAAGCCAGGACTGGCCCTTGAGAGCAATAGAAGGAGAGTGAGATGGGAGAAACTGGCCTCATGTGATGATAAGTTGCCCAGACTCTACGATAAAATTATCCCAACTCTGGAAAAGGCAGCTGCTATTGGAGACAAGCCCTCTAATGAAGCTACTAGGGCTCTTCTGTGGCAAACGCATTAAGATCTCATTAATGTAATGGAGGCAGACCTTTTTACCAAGGGGAGCGATAGATGCGGCAGGACATGTAGAAAGACCTGGTATAACTCCACATGCCGTAAGTCCAAACGCGACCTTCTGTTAGCTGTCAAAGCAGGTTATAGCAGGGAGGAAATAGGACTGAGAAGAAGGACACACAAAAATCTCCTCTCAAATGCTAGGGTGGAGTGGGATGAAGCCCACTGGGAGAAACTCACGAGAGCTCTAGGGAACAGGGACTCCCGTAAATTCTGGAGAATTGTGAATCACGGTTCGGAAGATCTTCCCACAGCTATCGAGCCTAATATTGCCGCGAGCGTTTGGGAGACTCATTTTCAGTCCCTCTATGCCCTAGAGGAAGATGACTCGACGCATACCCCATATACCCTTGAGACTCCACCAGATGCCGAACCATTTATGATAAAAGAGGTCCAGGCTGCCATTGCAGGGCTCTCGGTGTCAAAAGCCCCGGGCTTAGACGGGGTACCCGGAGACCTCTACAAACAAGAGCCGGGGATATGGGCTCCATACTTGAGGCTAATGTTCAATGCGGTTCTTAGAGGAATGGGGGTTCCGGATACTTGGCTGGGAGCAGAGTTGGTCCCTATTTTTAAAAAGGGATCCCCTCTGCTTCCGGCCAATTACCGCCCAATCAGTCTGATTGATGTTTCCCAGAAGCTCTTTGGGAGGTTGATGCTAGACAGGCTACAGAATTGGCTAGAGGAAACCAACACACTGAGCCCATACCAGGCGGGATTCAGGAGGGGGGTCTCAACGGTTGACCAAATACTCAGGCTGAATCTCATTTATTGGAGGACGGCGCTGATCGAGGGCGGCACCCTGTACACGGTATTCGTGGATTTGCGTGCCGCCTTCGATCTGGTGCCTAGATCCAAGTTATGGAAGGTCATGGACGACATGGGTGTCCCAAAAGATATATTAGCAATCCTTATTAAATTGCATCAAAACAACTTTGCACAAGTCAGGTGCGGAAAAAGTGGTACACTAACTAAAAGATTCCCCGTTCGCAGAGGTGTAAGGCAGGGCTGTGTGCTTGCACCGACCCTGTTTTGCCTCTTTGTGAACGGGGTAATAGAGCACCTGGCTAGGATTCCTAACATTGATGCCCCGAAAGTGTGCGGCAGCAGGGTCCCCGCAATAATGTTTGCTGATGATACCCTGCTGCTGTCCAAATCCCCTATGGGCATTCAGCGGGTGTTAGATGGGTTCCTGGAATTCTGCGGGGAAAGGGGACTTGAAGTTAACCCACAGAAAACAAAATTTATGATCTTGAACCCAATGCCGACCAATAGACCTAACCCAAGGTTAGGAGATGTAAGCCTGGAAAGGGTGAAGACTTTTGAGTACCTGGGGATAACCCTGAATCAAAACCTGACGTGGGGGGCACACCAAATTAAATCCACTATGAAACTAACCCAGAGGGCGGGAGGTATCCTAAGAATTGCTAGTAAATCATCTTACCGCCCGCTTGGTCCTGCAATACAAATCTACAAAGCGCAGGCCCGTGGGGCAGTTGTCTATGGAGGAGAGCTCTGGGGCCATATATTTTCTCAAAGCCTCTTAACTGCCGAAAACAAGTTCCTCAGGCAGTTAGCAATCCTTCCTGGAAGCACACCACTGCTCCCTCTAAGACTGGACTTGGGCGTGAGGCCAATTACTGAGGAACTTGGCCTCAAACCATTGACGTTTTGGCGCCGCCTGTGGAGTAGTCAAGATCTGATCATCTACAGAGCGGAGCTCCAGGACTTTCTACTAACCCCAAAAGCCAGTAACATACCTTGGCTAAGTTACATAAAGACTATGTGTGAGTCCCTTGGAATACCAGGACTATGGACAGACCCGGAAAGAGCCAGCATTAGCATTTCAAAGAAATCACTTTCAAAAACCTATTATGATTTTATGCTGGCTCGAGCTCTTGTGAACGTCCATGCGGGATCACTAACTTCTCATTTCATCCAAAGCAAAGACACTTTTAACATGGAATGTGTCCTGAACGACATCATGCCCCCTTTAACAAGAAAACTGTTCTTACAGTGGAGGTATGGGACTTTACCTTGGAGGTCCTTTACAAAAGGATGGATGAGTCAACCTAGCACTTCGGCATGCCCTGCATGCGACAATTTACAGGAGGATGATGTGCATGTTGTGTTTTTTTGTAGAGCATATCGGAACAGTAGAAAGCATTGGATCATTCCTCTGCTTAAAAATCTGGGTTTTAGACAGCTCCAACCGCCATACAGAGTCTTAAAAACTGACTTATCTCCGATAATTGTCTTCGCAATGTCAAAATATCTAACTGCAATGTGGTTCATACGCGCAAGGCTTTTAAAGGTGGCCAGGGAATAATGGTAATAGAGTCCCCTTCCTTTAATTATTACTGCTTTTAAACTCTTTTGAAATCTAAATTGATTTTAAACATGATTGTAATATGGTTTTATTGATGTAATATTATGTGTCTATCTTTTATGGTCTTGTGACTGAAATAAAGATTTGAAACTGAAACTGAAACTTTGCTTCAGCCTTCAGAGTGTCAAACAATTGGTTCTCCAGGAAAAGCTACCCGGGTAAGGGCACGCTGTCCCTGTTTGTGCCGCAGCTCACCTTTAGGTGCATGGGGCACAAACATGGTCAGTGGATCCTATTACTACTATGCACGGCCCTTAAGGCAGTGGCGAACTCTGATTGAAGCAGACACTCCACTTTTCACAGTGCTCTGAGATCCACCAGGGTCTGATCGGGTCATTTTTAATACACATGTGAAAACCTTACACTCCTCTCATACAATGCAGGGTATCACATATAGGAAGACAATTCTCAAGTTATCATCCTCCTACATAACAACCCAGAACAAGATGCTGTTGAATTAAACTGGACCATTAACCTTGCACCAAATGGATGGATATCAACTAGCTGGCTTTTAATACAGAATATCTCTACAAGCTCAAGGCACATGGTCTCCAAAGTAAAACATCAACATCTGCTGATGGGAGACACCTTCATCCAGGTAACTAGGAAGGGAAACCATCTTCGAGTTTTGGTCAATTCCTCCTTAGTGTGGAGACTAAGTAAATCGCATAACCAAAATATATTTTTCAACCACTCCTCACCTAAGGCAACTGCACTAGCTTCCGGTCCAGAAATGTTGCCAGTTCAAGCTCCTCACACATGCATTCAAGGCTCTGCATAACACCAGATCCTCCGGCCTCAACCACTGCCTCTGCTTCCATCAACCCACCAGATATCTTCGCTCTGCCTCTCTCTCTCTCTTGTTCAAGTACCCCGCATACGCAGCAGAGCCGGAGGCAAAGTCTTGGAACGTCCTCCCCATCCACATCAAGGCCTCCATGTTGCTGCTGGAATAACAAGCAAAACTAAAGGCCTGGTTCTTCAACTGGCACTCTAGTCCCTCCTCCAACCACTGCTAGACTCAATTTTTACCTGCCTAGTGCCTGTATACCCCCACAGGTGATAGACTACGCTCTACAAATCCACTAACATAACATAACATTTAAAAACTTGTGTTAAAATCAGACCCTTTCTGAAAGAAAAAGAGATGGCAACCATCCCAAGAGTCATTGTTGAGATTCATATACATTTTATTTATTTATTTATAATTACATTCATACAGCGCAACAGCTACCCAAAGGTTTCCCGGTGCTAAGAACGCAAAAAATGAGAAGACAGATGGATCAGTCTGGAAGATGAGTCTACTGATTAAAAAGCCAAGTTTTAAATTTTTTGCGAAACTTGTGATAATGTAGTTCCGTGCGTAAATGATAAGGCAGAGAGTTCCAGAGTGCTGGAGCCAAGTGGGAAAAGGAACGTCCACCATTTTGACTCTTTTAATCCTTGGAATTTGAAATGTATGCTGATTAGAGGATATACATGATTGTAACTCCATTTCATAGGGAGTCTGAAACAAAGACTTGACTTGCTGAGACCCCTAAAGTTACAGACCCATGTTGCCGGAGTATGTACTCAATTCTACTTCCCACAACACCCCCACCCCAAGGAGTTTACACTGGCTACCTTTAGCATCTAGGAAAGAATTTAAAAGCCATGCAGCAATTTTCAATGCACTTAACTAGATGGTCCTTCACATTAAATACAAATATTGCATGGACATTTCCCATAGATTCAACTCTGGGAAAAATCAAGACCATTTCTGGGCATCCCTCACTCTCTGGGTGTACTTTGGGATTTGAAAGGCTGCAGGAGTCGATGCCCATAAGCAGAATTTCCTTCCACTTTCTCCTTCCATCTGCCATCAAAAAATCTCAAACTGAAGGTGTTTTTGGGAAAAAGCAAAAGGCACACTTGTTTATCAGCATCTATGTCTAGTTATAGTGTTTGAAATGACTTGACACCAGATGTATTAGGTTCTTTATAAAATGATCTGAACTGGACTGAATGAACTAGCTCTTGATATTGTTTATGCAAATTTTTAGATGTGAAGAATATGAAAACATGGAATTAAATTAAAATAGAATTTGATTAAATCCAATCTTCAAATAAAATATGCTGCAAATCAAGGTCCCTGCCACTTTGAACATTCTACTATTTTTGACAAACTGGGTCACAGAACAATCCCTAAAGTATGAACACTTAATAGAGACAGAAGAGATGACCCAAAAGTTGTTCAGCGCTTTCTTGTAAAAACATACACCAAAATGTAAAATTTGAATAATGAAAAAATCCGCTTAGATACCCCCACACTATGAAGTTTCTCAAGGCATTATATTCACTCACACTGCTGTAAAACATTTTCTGGAATAATTGTGGCAAAATATTGCTATTGCCGATGCTATCACTACTTTTTTCAATGATGAGAGTAAGATAAAAGGGCCTTTTTGTAAGGATGGGAGGAACTTGCTGAGTTTCACTCTGCGGAATTCTGCAGTTACACAAATTCTGAAGAAAATATGCAGCTCCCACACCAGTTTAGCGCCGGTAGCACAAGCGGCGCTGTAAAATCAGTGTGAACGGCACCATGTGTTGCGCAAGAGAGCGCAGCCCTTCAAGTTGATTTTGCTGCCGCTCAAGTAGAAAATCAACTTGAACTGCAGGAAATCTACTCGAACAGCAGCCCTCTGATCACGACTGCTCACGACCCAGACCGTAATACCAAACCAAGAATGCAGTTGAAGGATGACACACCCCAAACACCTCGCTGAAGGTATGCCTCTGCCCATCCCACCTGGGCCTCGTAGTTTTTTCTGGGAGCTCATGACTATGGTCGCATACAACACAACAGCCTGAAGTCCCTGCCCTGGGATCACATATTTTAAATGTATTTTCACTGCATGCACTCTTCTTTGTCTTTGCTAAAAGAAATCCTAGTCCTTGGCTTTCACAAATAATTTTATCAAATCACTGACAACTCCATGTACTAAGCTGGAGTCTCAAATAGAGGAAGGTGCACTGGCAAATTATTAGGATGAGTGAACCAGAGCTGAGCCATGGATCTGGGTTATCTCTAAGAATCCGTGCACGAGCCGAGCCATGAAAACATGCGGCATGTATGTTGTGCAACAAACATAATGTCAAAATACTATACAATATCTTCAAAACTCAAAAAAGTGTATGTTTTAATATATGGGAGAGTTTCTCATTAGTGGATTTAGGATATAGGATTTGTATAGCGCACAATTGCACGGGGCTTCTAGGCGCTCAGCGGAAAGTGAACCTACATCTGGATTATAACGTGGAATTGGGAAACATCCTTTACATCGCAACTTTTACCACGCAGTGCCTTTACTACGCAACTTTTACAATGCAAACCATTACAACGCATTGCACTGGGGGGCGCTCTAGGATAGGGAATAAGTTTAATTTACTGTCCAACACCTTCCCTAATGTCCACGGGGACTGGAGTTGGAATAGTAAATTAAACTATTCACTACCCAGCACCCCAAAGCGCTATGCGTTGTAAAGGTTTTCGTTGTAAAAATCGCGTTGTAAAGGCATGCCTGGTAAAAGTATGCATTGTAATGTCATACATCCTGTGGAATTAGCTAGCAAATAGCCAGGTTTTCAGTGATTTCCTGAAAGTGAGCAATGTCGGGCTGTTTTTGATTTCGGTTGGGCGTAAATTCCACAGTGCATCAGATTATATCACTGCATAGAAATACACTTATGAAAAGTGATAGTTTTTAGAACCATTCAAGACTCCCCTCTAACTACAATACTATTAGTATTCAAAGACACAAGTCAGTAGTCATGTAAACCCTAAACGTAACCTAAATTCTTTTTATAGATGGAGCAACATTATAGTTTATTAAATCAAAGACAAGAGGTGCTTCTGATAGAGATCGTAGGTCATCCGACCAATAATTTCGCCACTCTGGCTTCGGGCCCATATATTCCAATTTACCATATATACATTGATCAGATGACCTTACAATCTCCTACCAATAATCATTGAGTCCCTTTCGATTATTTCCAGTGTACCCGACTTACCATCCACCGTTACGGGTACCTATGACCTCGATGGGTCAGGGAGCTAGCTGTAAAAGGAAAGGCAGAGAAAAATACAAAACCCAACTTCGTGTATACTTTAAATATCTCTGAAATGACCACGGACAACTGAGAAGTTTTAAGAGTTTTATCTAATGTTCAAGTTCTGTGAGCAGACAATTTATTGCGAGCAGACAATCGATAACTAAGATGACAAAAATAACATATCCATATAGGAAAAATGCTAAAGCAACCATTTATAAATGCAAATGTGAGGAGTGGGAAACAAGGATATACTAAGTGGATTCAGAGGTGAGATCTAGGAATGGACATTCATAAACTTATGCACTTACTAGGATTATACTATTGGAAAGATGCTTATACTAAGGGTAAATTCAGAGATCCTATACATCTATAGGAAGAGCGAGAAAGAGAAACACGTTATGCATCTGGGAACTACTTCAGTCAGATTTATATGAGAAAATTATAGACCACATCAGCAAATTGTAAACAGCAATGGAGAAAATGATTTCTAAAAGGTAGGGTAACATAGGAACACGCTATGAAATTTAATGCAAATAACTTCACGATATGCAATGGTTGCGGAAAGCATGGAAAATTATCATATGCAAAGGTATGTCTTTATTGAAGCAAAGACAGAAAATAGAAAGGTGCAGTTTAGAGTTTTCGGCAAGATATTTACCTAGACTGGTGTGTAAACCAACCCTGGCCACGGGTCAGTTAAGGACAGGAAATACCCCCAGGAAGGACAGACATCAACGGGACAGCAGGTGCAGAATGGACACCCCAGGACAGGACAGGACCACCAGATTAGGATCAGGACAGGACCACCAGGACACGACCAGCACCCGCAGTTCGGAAGCAACGCCTGCGCTCCACCCTCTCTTCAGCTATCGATCAGAACCCCGATTGGGTTAGCGAACTTCCCAGCAAAGTGCTCCGCCAGCACTTAAGGTTTAGTAAAACCTTAGTCTATGGTCAAAATTCGGACAGAGTGCTCCGCAGCGCTATGTAAAGTCAGTCACCTATTGAGTGCGTTGGGTCAGTGACAGGTCAGCTAATTCAGACAAGTCGGACAAATTCCCTAGGTGAACCTAGGCTAGATATACTCTTTTGGGTCAGTGTACCACCCCCCAATTGTTGCAAAGTGTCAGAATCCCCAATTTCGATTAGTCCTAAGGTAGGATGGGTTAACACACCAATCAGAACAGACTTTTCTAAGGCCTAATTTGCATTCTAGGGTACCGCCTAGCAAGATTGGGGTTCCCATGAGAGAATATGCAGAATACAATAGGAACAATATCATTGTAACAGTTTTAGAACATTTAACTCCATCTTGCTGGGTTGCAGGTCAGTTTCTCTTGAGCATCTCGACTGTGGCTGCCAGCTGGCTGAGTTCCACTGTTCAAGGTTGTTTCACCCGGGCGTTTGCGCTCATGCGCAGAAAGGACCTTCAAGATGGCTCTCGACCCATTCGGACCCCCCGTGTCCCATGATACATGAAAAGTAAGCGAAAACAAATTAAAACATAGAAATAAATGAATGTATTACATATCATGATTTCGTACTTCAGGATTATTATTATAAAAATATACTATGCTATTAAGGGTAAGTGCTACACATAACAACACGATGAGCAACAGCACGAGCTTCACCTCGTTATCACATTAAGCGGCCATTTTATAGCCATTACGCATGCGCACCCTTTCCCTCCAGAACTACATCTACGTAGAGTCACGTGAGTGTGACTAACGCATGCGCAGAAGCGAAAATTCAAGTAGCGGCCATTTTAGGTACAAGGGTTATTTGTATTAGTAGAACACATAGGCAAGCTTCACTAATACACACGTATATCAAAAATAAAGGAGATTAGTAAAACGTACAATTTGGATTACGGGATTATAACAGATTTCGAGGTTCTTGACTCGAGCAAGTCGCGATGCGAAATCTTGCTCTATCACTTCTACAAGGCACATCCTGTCTTTAAAAGTGTGCTCATACGTGATAATAAAGAAAAAAGAGGCTCTGTGAAATGAAATATTTGCCTAGGATCACACTATTTGGACGAGCAGGGAAGTTGGAATCATTACAGGTTATCTGGTTTCACATATTGAAATTCAGCCACCAGATGGGTATCTCTGTCTCTTTTCTCCCTCTCCCCTTTACATTAAAGGTCATTGTCTTGTATTTTATTCTTGGCTCAATACTAGAAAAACTGACAAAAAGATAGCCGACCCGACAAAAGGCTCCCAAAGCCAACTAACAAGCCAAGAATGCATTTATTTGGGGACTGTGACACCCCCCTTTACCCGCCCATCCCCTGACACTACACCCCTGTAATCAAGTAGGTCTTAGCGGCTTCTTAGGCCGGCAATATTTAAACATGAACAAAGTGTCCCTTCCACCGTCGCCGTTGTTGTCACCTTCTCAGCCACCGGCAACACAGAATCCCAGGCCACCAGGCATAACTGTGAATTTGTAAGGACTCACTGGCATTGAGAATGCAGTTTTCCATATGACGTCAGTTGTGGTGTCAAGGCTGTCCCTCCGACTAGTTCCAGCTCGCCACTCAGTCATCACCAAGGGCCACCTTAAAGCAGACAGAGTGTGCTTGAGTCTATGGACCTAATTTATCTGTCTTGAGCTTCTTTCCATGCACACCTCTGTACAAGACTTTCCCCAAAAGGTTCACAAGAATTTAAGTGTGGCAGGATGAGAATAAAGTAGGGAAAGATCAGCTACTCTCAAAAGGATACAATCTTTTAGACAAGAGGCCGTATTTATGAATTTTGTGGCGCAGAGCACCTTCCTGCACAAAAACAATTCTGAGAGGCTTTTTCTTCTTTCTATGCGTGCTGCCAAGGGGTATCGTTTTGGTGCATGCCCAGGTTTCTAAGGTCTTGAAAATCTGGGAATGATTAAAAAACCATAGCAACACCCTAACAATGCCCATGGAACGCCTACCCGGGGCAGAGTAACGCAACACAGTGATTTGCGCTGCATTGCGTTACTCCAGACTTTTTGAGCCACGCAAAGTGGCTTTAGCATGGCTTCAAAAATCTGACTTACGGTTTGTGTCACTCTTGCACCACGTTGCATGGGGCAAGAGCAATGCAAATGAGAGCAATGCAAATGGGTAAAAAATATGACCCAATGTGTATATGTAATGACATATGTATTTTAATTCTTCCCTTTACAGTCAAATGGTGGCCATGCATGGCTTCTGAGCATTTCTACCACTGCCAGGGTTGAGACCCATTCTCAGACAAGGCAGATGTAAGGGATCCACCTGGGTCACGGGTATTCCACTGCGAATCCCTTGCCCATATTCACAAACTGCACACGTGAGACTGCTGTAATTGTCAGATCAAATCCAAACTCAAACAGATACGTATGCATTCCCCAAAAAGTGTGTACGGAATATTTTTAATTTAAAGTCCACTGAATATGAACTTGCAATGAAATATGATACAGTAGTTGAATTTGCATGTGTAACTTTTGATGGCATAGCTAGTCAGTCCTTGGCATCTCTGGTCACTAGGAATCACAGATGACTTGTATGAACCTCTGGAAATGACCATAGCCTATTAGTAGAGGTGAAGCTATTACGTCAATCTTTTCTGTCAATTACAGAAAAGGTTCTGCCTCAAATGTGAGGTTCTTAAAAAAAAAGGGCCCAAAAAATACACTGATAGAGGACATACATTTGCAAATAGACTGGTACCAGCTAAACTGATTGGCTAGTGGCAAAGGGTTATGAGAGTACTGAGCTGGGTGGAGCAAGCAACATGCTTAATCTGGTGGGCCAACAACTAAAATAAATTCTGCTGCTCCTGGGTTGTACTTAGCCTCTTGGTGGCACCGGAATACCTGGTTCAAGTGCACGCGAGCATCACATCTTGACCCTGACAGACTTCCTTAACGTGGCATCCAGCTGTTGGTTCCTTGACTCGACTACATAGCCACCGCAGGGTGCTCACACCCCCATCTGCCTGAATGAGAATGCAGTTTTCCATATAACCTCAGTTGTGGTGTCAAGGCCGTCCCTCCGGCTAGTTCCAGCTCGCCACTCAGTCATCACCAAGAGATACCTTAAAGCAGACCGAGTGTGCTTTATTCTATGGAGCACCCCGGCAAGTACGATTCGTGTTAGGTACGCACCGTACGACCCTTTTTCTACGGGAGCTGAAAACAGCCGTAAAAGCAGAGTTCGCCCCGAAACAGGTACGGAACGCCCCCCCGGTACGGTGCGTACCCCCCCATGATCGCAGGGGTACGGTACGTACCCCTGCGATCACGGGGTGTACGCACCGTACCCCGCGATCTTGGGGTGTACGCACAGTACCCCATGTACGCTGGGTGTACGGTGCTTACCCCATGTCCCCTGGGTGTACGGTGCATACCCCCCATGATCGCAGGGGTACGGTGCGTACCCCTGCGATCACGGGGTGTACGCACCGTACCCTGCGATCTTGGGGTGTACGCACAGTACCCCATGTACGCTGGGTGTACGGTGCTTACCCCATGTCCCCTGGGTGTACGGTGCATACCCCCCATGATCGCAGGGGTACGGTGCGTACCCCTGCGATCACGGGGTGTACGCACCGTACGGTGTGTATGTGAATGTGTGCTTTTCCGTACGAAATGCCCTTACCTGACGTGGACCGTCCGAATCGCGTCCTGATACCCCGGTCCGGATCGTACTCATCGCGTCGTACGGTGTGTGTACGAGTTGTACGGAAACGGCTCCAGATGCGAATCGTACGGACGAGAATTTTACCGGATCGGAATCGGCCCCCAGATGTCCAGATTCCACTGTGATTCAATAGATGGCTAATTTGCCTATTGAGGCTAATTATGTTCAACCTGTGGGTTACCTATTGCAATATTTGCGGATAAATTCCCCTTCAGAGTGATCTGTTGGTACACTCCTGTTATACTCCAGGTGGGTTAACACAGCCCAGCATTCACAATTTGAGCTCTCTTTATCAGCCGTGTCATTACAAAATAAAACATGAAAGGATTGAAAAAATACATTCTAAAATGCTTCATTATCATGCCCAAACTCATCCCAAACTCCTCCACCATAAGCACTTACTTTACTCCATTCCACCCCCTTGGCTCTATCCATCTTACTACAGGGCTCTTGGCCTGATGAGAGAAAGGGATTTTTCCAATCTGTGCCTATGGGAAAATGTGTTAGTGCAAATGGGCCTGGTTGCCCTAAATCTGCAATTACATCCGAGATGAATCAGGTGTCTCGGGAAATACTTTCATTAACTCATTAGCACCCGGCATGTTTGGTGAAATTAGGGTGTTTGACCTGCAGGGTGCCTACGTGATGTGTTTGTGCATCACGCCTGTTGGATTTTTTTTTCTACCGCCTGTTATTACAGCAGATGTTTCCCCTAGTTTGTACTTAACATAACATGGAAATAGAAAGGTTTTAAAAGAAGAAAATGTACCATGCGTGAAACACTTCCCTTTAACAGAGGTCTCCTGGGAGGTCCAGTCATGTCACGTGGCTGGCTGTAAACAGACGCATCAATTAACCCCTTAATCTCCTGGGGGCCATTAGAAGGTGTGGTGCCCACAGAAGATGCATATGGCTGCAATTAGGCCTACAAAGCGCAGATGTCAATAACTGTAGTTATTTGTGCTCTGTGTTATTGATCTGCTCCGTTTTTCAGCATTAAACAGTCTTTGTGACTTCATCAATTAATTAGGTGTTCCTAGATATGGTCACTTTTCCTATTACTCTACTGTAGAGTGTCTGGCTGTATCAAGGGCGTGTAGTGTGCCTAAAAGCAGGGATGATATAAGGGCAGAGGGTAGAATGAATTCAGGCAAAGAGGCAGGTGGGCCTGAAATATGGGTGGTAATAAAAGGCATACTGGGGATCACAAATGGATCCCCCCTTTGCCCAGAACATACAGGAATCTGAGTGTGTGCACTGAATCCTGTCTTTGACATTTTAATGCCAATCTTTTGCAGAGGTCAAAGTCCTACTAGTATATCCTGGAGGATTTGTCTCTGTTAAAAAACACATGCAGGATTGTGGTAGCTGGGAATAGCTGGTGCAGTAATAGTGCATGCACTACTTGTGATTCCTGATCTGGCTGTTGATTGCTGCTAGTGAATCGACTTGTTTGGACTTCCTATGAGACAAAGGAAGCCAGTAAATCAGAACTTGCTGATTGTGGTTGGCTTTTCAATGGTACTTCCATGCTAGTGGAAATGTTATGGGATCTTATCTTAAAACGCGTGGCTTTGGTAAAACGTAAAACAATAAAACAGTATCTGATGGTCCCAGGAACCAACTTATTTAGGGTAAGGGCTACCAGAGAAGCTACACATTATTATAATGTTCCAGAATACTTGTAGCAAAGGAACTAAAGGAGCGAAAAACAGGCGTGAGCCTAGCTGTACCGACAACCTCAGTAGTATAATCAAGAAAAAAATAATGTGGGTATAATCAAAGGCCTACAGTTCACCTTCTAGATGGAGAGTGCCACGAAGAGCGCACAAAAGACGCATGGCGCTTTATAAGGTCAAACAGCAAAGACTATGTACTTAGTCAAAAGCGCCAGTCTCTTAATTTGGTCTGTTGTTAGTACTCAAACTCATATGAAATCCAATGTTTATCTACTAGACAAAAAGTTATCCAGATGTTTGACTATGGGCTAACTTCCCAAGTATTTAATGCGTTCTTGGTTCATCGGGTTTATTATAACTGTGTCTAGTAGCAGATTGGCATTCAGTGAAAAGATGAATAGGAGCTTGGGGGCCTTCTACCACAACATTGTTGTTGAAATTCAGGGAACCTCAGCAGTTTGGCTCCAGATACTAATTGTTCACCAACATTTTAGTAAGGTTCACCAAGAGGGAAAGTCAAAGTCTGTGGGAGCAGTGGAGTTGTAGTGCCTGTTGCTGCCCACAACCCCCAGGACTCAAGGGTGCTTGGGGCTAGGTTTTGGGCACCTGTGTCTCCTGGCTATGATTTAGGTCTTCTCATTTGGTGTTACTCTTCCTGCCAACCCCTTTACCCCTTCCTCATCCCTATCCCTCCACTCAGAGTAGTGAGGTTTGGTGGTATTTGCGTCTATGAGCCACCATTTTTGCTTGTACTGAAGAATGCCTACTGTGCTGGATGATCTTTTTGCTGATGTTTTTTGGTCTCTTTCAGTTCTTTCCCAGCATCTTTAGCTCTGGGTTATTCTTGATGCTTTTGGCTCCTAAGCTCTCTTGTTGAGTCTTGTGCTTGCTATTGCAGTTGTTCTCTAAGTTTGAGTCCCTGTTAATCTGAGTGCATTGGTTGTGCCCTCTGACCTTTGAGCTTCTAGTACATGTTGAATTGATTTGGCACTGGATCTTGGGCTTTGTCACCCTCCTAAGTTTGGTTCTTCCTCATTTGTGTCTAGACTTTTTCCCTTTCTGTCTGACTATCACAGTGGAAAATTGATGCAGGTCCTGCCTGCTTTGGTAAGGACTGGGACAAGGAAGTGATGAAGAGGTAATGCTTCAGCTACTTACCAGTAATCCAATTATTCCAATTCTTTTTCTTCTTCCCAGCCTTCATGAACCGCCCACCCTCAATGCTGTGTCCCCACCTTAGATTTCAGTCAGTTGGCTTGCTTTGGTAGTCAACACAGGAGGCTTCTGTGTAGAGGGGGTACTGTATAGGACTACCTGAATTGGGAGGAGCTTACATTTTTTCGTTTACGTAGGCAACAAACTGCTCCTCTACTGGGTGTGAACACACTTCAGGACGGAGGACGTAAGATGAGGAAAAAAGAAGTTAATGCAGCTCCAGCTTATCCAGGGTCAGATGCAGGGAGCGCTTTAGGTTCACCACATGTGTGATATTAACAACAATAGTTCATGCTAGTTCGAACATCACATTTCCTGGGATCCGATGATCAAGTCCCCAGTTTCTATTCCTGGAACAACATACCTGGAAGAATATGTTTTCATAGGCATGACGTGAGACTCCCAAGCAGATTACCAACGGGCTTAAGGCTCTGGGGATCTCCAAGTGTCCTGGTGTATCTGGGCCTTGGTAATCCTGGGTCTGGAAACACCGTACCTGGTTTTACTGTGTGCCAATCTGTACCCAGGGAAACCTCGGATGATTCCATTCAAAGTCTGTTAGAACAAATATGTCTCTTTACAACGCGAGTCATTACATCGCGTGCTTTTACACAATGACCTTCTTGTTATAAAACAGTACCATTACAACGCAAGTTGTTACAATAACTTGATCTAGATGGCGCGTTGGACTTAGGAATAGTATTATTTACTATTCCAACTCCAGTGTGTGCAACAGTAGGGAAGGTGTTGGAATAGTAAAATTATACTATTCCTTAGTTTAGAGCGCCATCTAGAGCAAGTCGTTGTAATGACTTGCGTTGTAATGGTACTGCGTTGTAACAACCGGTTGTTGTAACAATCGCGTTGTAAAGGTATCGCAGTGTAATGACTACATTGTAAAGGTTGTTACCCTTTAGAACAGGCACAGCCTTGACCTGACCACCTCTCTCTTGCCTGCATGATAGGGGAGCACATAACACTTCCGGGGCGTTGCCCTATCCTGCTGTGCCCTCTCCCTGACCTCTGACGCTGAACACTCCCTGCTGACCTTTAACAAGAAGGGCAAAGGCATCCAATCATTCAGAAGGAAGCTGCACCAACTCCCAACAACACAGGATTTCAATTGGTTGGGTCTCTCTCTGAAGGAGAGAGGTACCAAACATGGGACACATCTCTGCTGTGTACACCGCTAATGGCTTGATGATATTCATGTCCTGATACAATTAGGACCCGACTCTGGAGGTTGAGCAGTGGAAGAAAGCATCTCCCAGTAATATGTGGCCAATACCGGCACACAGTTCATCATGAGCCTGAAGGGTGAGCTTTTAACGTACAGATTCATTTGCAAATATTTATGTAACCTTCCAGTGAGGTATTTACTTTTTTTTATTTTATTTATTTTTTATTGAGTCAATGGACAAAGCCAGGGATAAAAGTAAAAAAACTGCTTTCATCGGTTTACGCTTACATTTGGACAGATTCCTGACTTGTTAGGTTTCCAAAAGTCTACATTTAATGTAGTGCTGCTGCAAGGCGTAACATTTATTCATACAGATGTTCTACCTGGTGCAAAATATGGATGGGTAAAGGTGAAGCAAACTGGCTTTGGCATTTATACCTTTCAGTACACTTTAACTATGCTCTCTCCCTATTCCCATACATTTATCGAGAAGAAAATACCATACCATTCTGAAAGAGTCAGGCAGAAATAGGATCACACATTTATAAAGTGCTTTTTTGTACACCTAAATTCCACTTACCTGTGCAAATGACTTTGTCAAACGGGAGCATATTCAAAGATTCCGGTATATGATGAAATTCAAAAGTCAAATGTCTAAACGTAGAATCTGCTCTCATATTAGCTACATTAGAAACTCAATAAGAGCGATCAATGAATCAGTTAATCAATCTCATTCATGTTATAGCACGTCCGACCTCGAGAGACAGTTTCCAATCAATAACCAATTACATTTGATTTATATGAGGCAATTAGGTGGCGCGGGATCCTGACGATCAGACATACTGTCAATTCGGGAAAGAGAATAGAATCTTGAAACTGCTAATTAATTCTAACTCACATGATGTAAGCACTGAGCTCAACCACGTTTATTGCTATGTTACCAGTGTACTCAATCGAACACCTGTGTTTTGTTTTCTCACAATACTCTCCAAAACATTGCCAGCCTTTGGGATATTCACAGGGGGAGTAAATAGGCTATTGAGAACTTACTCAGAACACTGTCAGGCCCTTCCAAATTCCCTCGGATTTTGGAGAGGCTATCAAATGCAAGCACAGAACACAGATAGGCCACTTAATAGTCAAACAGAACATTGCCAGACCACTGACTATTCGCACTGATCATTGCTAGGTTATTCGTCTGTCGTACACTCACCCTACTCGTGCACATAAATACTAAGCCATACAGCACATGGTCCGTCCAGGGAGTACTTTTATATTTGTGTATTTGAGCCCTGTGCCCTTGTGTTCGTGGTTCTCATGGCGTGAGGATGTGTCCCAAGGGGAAGAGCGGCAGACTCTGGATCTGAGGAACCAGGTTTGAGTCTCTGCATCGGCTCACATCTTGTGATTCTGGGCAAATCACCTAGGGCCCGATGTAGGTAAATCTTTTTTACCACTTCTTAAATACCGAATCATACCGAATCGATATTTAAGAAGTGGTAAAAAAGAGGAGGGCAGATGTAGGTAATTAATTACCGAATCGGAAGGAATCGGTATTTACCGATTCGGTAAATACCGAATCGGTAATGCCCATTGATTCCTATGCCCATAGGAATCAATGGGCATTACCGAATCGGTATTTACCACATCGGTAAATACCGAATTTTGCAAGGGTGCAGGGGGTGTCACTTTGACACCCTCTGGCACCCCAATTACAGGCATGTGTGCCATGTGGCACACAGACATGCCCTAAGGGCATGTCTGTGTGTCACATGGCACAGGTGTGCATGCACACCTGGATTCGGTATTTCACCACCCAATTGGATTGGGTGGTAAAATACCGACTCCTAAAGCCCTGTGGCACTTTTTGCAGTGCCACCTACATGTGAGATTTACCGAATCGGTAAAATTACCGATTCGGTATTTTACAGAATCTGTAAATTTACCGATTCTGTAAAAAAGGTCCCCTACATCTCAATGACCCATTTACCGGTCGGTAACGGCCAAATTCGGCCGTTACCGACCGGTAATGGTCACCTACATCGGGCCCCTAATCTCCCTGTACCTACCCAAAATTAATGTGTCCTTGTGTAATGTAACTGATGTTCATGTAAAGCTCTCCAGTACCTTCGGGTCAAGTTTGCGCTATGTTAAACTGCAACAAAAAAAATGTAGATTTAGTAGGCATTCCATAATGAACAAGGATCAGAGAACACTGGAAGCCTTTAGGGGTTGCTTATTTACCAGAGCTACATGGTAAACTCTTTTTTACTCTCACCGCGTGCCCTCATAACACTGGTGTCAAGCTCGCATAATACCTGTTGCCGAGTGGTGAGTGTTAATAGCGCATCAATTGCTGTGCAATGCCGCCTGCATACCGTTGCCTATGCTGATTGCCTCCTTACCTTGTAGTCTTGAAGGAAGACAAGGGAAACCCTACTCACATAGGAACCAGGGCAGACAGTTATATCAAAGAACAACGGTTCCTGTGGTATAATATTTTTTAATATAAGCTTAATGTGTAGCTTAATAGCAATTGGCATTAACACAGAGGGTTGACAGGGATGGCGGAAAGGAATACACAACCAAATACATATATTTCAAGAATGTTTACTTCATCATACCAATCGTATTCAATTGTATTTAAATTGTCACACAGTCATGTAACACAAGTAAGGTGCACAGTGTCCCAAGTGTACATATAAAAACCAAAATAACACTACATACAACATAAACTATATAAGGGCACAGTGGTTTCTTATTGGATAAATGAACAAAGAAAGGAAAATGACCAAGCAAGACATAAATAATTATTATAGTGGGTCTACACAATCGTAGGCACTATTGTAATGGTTCAATTCCTTGTGGAGTCAACAGCGTTTCGACCCTCAGGGATACGGGTCTCGTCAGGACAGGGCAATGTGGGACATCTGGATAATATCTTGTATTCACCCATGCATGGTGAAGAATAAAAACTCACTTACAGGTAACCCAGCCGGGTACACATGTAGTGGTCAAGGAACAGGGATGAAGTGTGTATATACAATGGCGCTTTCAATATTCTCACAGGACAATGCCTGAACACATGGGAATTGAGCCAGATAACAGAGATTACATCCGTGTCTTGGATAAAGATGAATTCACGTATATTCAACAGGACGATGCCTGTTTAATGTGGCGCCCAATAGCGTATCACAGTTGTCTCAATCGATGTGTTCAAGGAATTGAACCATTACAATAGTGCCTACGATTGTGTAGACCAACTATAATAATTATTTATGTCTTGCTTGGTCATTTTCCTTTCTTTGTTCATTTATCCAATAAGAAACCACTGTGCCCTTATATAGTTTATGTTGTATGTAGTGTTATTTTGGTTTTTATATGTACACTTGGGACACTGTGCACCTTACTTGTGTTTGTATATATTCACATGACTGTGTGACAATTTAAATACAATTGAATACGATTGGTATGATGAAGTAAACATTCTTGAAATGTATGTATTTGGTTGTGTATTTCTTTCCGCCATTCCTGTCAACCCTCTGTGTTAATGCCAATTGCTATTAAGCTACACATTAAGCTTATATTAAAAAATATTACACCACAGGAACCGTTATCCTTACCTCGTAGAGCAGCATTGGAGGCCATATAAGCAACGGCATTGTTTCTGGTCTACTGTACTGGTTTCCAACCAGATTTATTTCCAATTTCATGTCAGGAACGGAGGTCAGTGTTATGCATTACTTTCTTCATGTTATTAAATCAGCAGCCTTCAAAGAACATATGTAAAGAAAAAATAGCCAAGACTACATATCCCATGAACTGCTGGGAAATGAGTCTCCATAACAACCATAGTTCAATCATAATACAATCCAATGTATATAAATGTGTGACTTCTCTTCCTTTTCCACTTCTTCACTGGAGGAAATTAACCTTGAACGTCTGTCCTATTCAAATTTCTGATACAAAAACAGAGAGGTAACCCATGTTATCCAATTCTTTACAACTGTTATGTACATAAACTCTTTATCATGTCTGTACGTCCATTGTATTTACCATTTTATAATGTGGATCATAATTTGTTTTTTAAAACCTCCCAAATTAATTGTCAGAAAGGGATGTATGACATTACAACGCATGCATTTACATCGCATACCTTTACAACGTAAGTATTACAACGCAGTCCATTACAACGCATAGTGCTTTTGGGCGCTGGATAGTGAATAGTTTAATTTACTATTCCAACTCCAGTCCCCGTGGACACTAGGGAAGGTTATTGGATAGTAAATTAACCTATTCCCTATCCTAGAGCGCCCCCCCAGAGCAATGCGTTGTAATAGTTTGTGTTGTAATGGTTGCGTTGTAAAGGCTCTGCGATGTAAAAGTTGCGTTGTAAGTGTTGTTCACCGTCAGAAAGCATAAATTCTTCTCACGAGAACAGTCTACGGTAGAGTCAATTGATGCATACATGGCCTCTTTATGAGTTTTGGAGGCTAAATGTGAATTATGAACTTTCACAGACCAGTTTATCAAAGATCAGCTTGTTGCAAGGTGTTACAATAAAAAGATTCAGGAAAGGCTACTATCATGCAAGTATCCATCACGATGAAGTAGTGGATATCGTCAACAGCATGCTTGAAGCAAAAAAGCTGGTCAAAGAACTAAACAAGGATATAAGGAAAGCTGTTCTTTTTGTCAAACCAAACCAATCTGTTTCTAACAAATGGGTGGATAAGAAAAAGAATCAAAGTGGTAATGGCATTCGTTATCATTGCAGATCCAAGTTTTACATTGCTACATTCAAACAGTGTCCGGCATTAGGCAAAGAATGTCTCAAATCTAGTACATCTTGAAATGTTGCTAGAGTTTCTCATTCTCAACTATGAAAAAATGCTGTGAGTGTTGTGAGTGAGGACACTGAAACAGAATTATCTCATAGTATGGACAATATGCTTTTATGTGCAAGAGTTAAATGAGTTTCTAAAATGTAGAGTTCCTATAGATATTTTTCTCACTGGAGACAAAAATGTACTTTTTTTGGCAGATTCAGGTTCAATAGTAACTATTATTTAGAAAGATGCGCTTCAGACTAAGGGTCTCACATATTAATTAGACTTACCGGACATAAATCCCTTAGGTTATAATGTGAGAACATTGATTTGGAAGAATGTTTTGATTCAGTAATACAATTCAAAGGGTGAGAAGGTCAAGGTAAGATTTATGTTTCTCACCATAGACCACAAGTCTTGGGTTGGCTTCACCAGGGATGTTTAGGGATCTTGTTGAGGCCAGGTAGAACAGACCAAATATTATCTGCGGAAGGGGATAGTGTACCTATTAAGAGTTGTAAACTAGAACCAGTATTATCGGTGCACAGTGAGATTGTTTAGGAAAGGCATGGCAACTCAATGAATTTGAGCATGTCATCAAAATCAAGGATAGTATTGTACCTGTTAAACTTAAGCTCAGATTTGTTCCATTGAGCATTAAAAGCAATTTGGATAAACATCTTTCCCAGTTTGTTTCAAGATGGTATCATTGACCCAATTGTGTCATTTTTATGGTTATCCCCCCATTGTTGTTGCCCGTAAGAGGAAGAATGAACTAAGGATGTGCATTGACCGTAGGAGTTTAAATAAAGCCATTTAGGTGGATGGACATCAGTATTCAGACAAAATATCAAAGTAAAATATCACCATACCAAAACAATGTGTCCATAATATAGTGATATGGAAATATCGTCAACAAGAATATCATTGTCAAGAATATCGATTTAAAGGTAAGTTATATCAATTTTTAAAATATCAAAGTCATTTATATCGTTTGCAAAAATATTGTTGTTTAAAATATCGTTATTTAATTATTTCTATGTATTTTAATATGTATTTTCAATGTATATGATGTAATTTATTTGTAAAATGATTGATTATGCTTTTTAATATATTTGTTACAGTTTTAGTTGTTATTAAATTTAATTTATTATTTAGTGGGAATTTTAGTGCTGTAGTGGGCTGTGCGTTTTTAGGGGTATAGGGTGGGAAATAATTTAATGATGATACTTTAGTGATTATTTTTTATTTAATATTATTTAATTGATATTTAATTATGTTAATTGTGCCGTTAATTTCTTTCATGTACATTTTATGAATAGGTTGTGTAGTTTATAGGGGTAAAGGGTGGAAGTAATTTATTTTTATTTAATTACTAACTAGATATAAATAAACAATAATTAATTAATTGATAATTAACTATGTTAATAGTGTAAAATCTTTGTAGGTGCAAGTTGTGCGGTTTTTATGGGTACAGTGTGGGAAGTAATTTCTTTCTAATTAATTAATAATTAGCTGTTAATATTAATTAATTCATAATTAATTATGTTAATTGATAAATTTTTCTTTTTAGGGTGCAACTTCAATTTCAGGTGGGGTTGTGGGATTTAAAGGAGTTAAAGGGTGGGGGGTGAATTAGTTTTAATAAACAAATAGTGAGTTTTTAAGTAATAATATTTGTTTAATTGATAATTATGTTAATTGTGCAATTGTTTTTTTTTAGGATTTAGGTTGTGGGTTGTGGGCTTTTTAGAGATATGGGGTAGGAAGTAAATACATTTTAAGCAATGTTTTTAATTAATATTAATTATCTAATTGATAATTAATTATGTTAATTGTGTAACTAATTGTCTTAAATTTTATGAGCGTGTTTTGGGGTACATTTTGGGAAGTGAATTCATTATAATGAATCAATAATTAATACTCGATTAATGATAATTAGTTTGTTGATAAATATTTATATTAATAGTGTAAATATTTAGCTTTTTAAAGTTAAGTTTTAGGTGAGTTTTGTGGGGTAATGGGTGGGAAGTAACTAAATTAAATATATTTATTAAGTGAATCATAGGGGAAGTGCTGAAAGGAGTCTTGTTTTTCCAGGATGACATTTTGGTGTATGATGAAGTTTATGATAAGCATGTCACGAGACTCAATGCTGTCCTTTCTGTGCTTGATGCTAGAGGGTTTAGCCTAAGAAGGGATAAATGCAATGTAGGTGTGAGCAAAGTTGAGTATCTTGGTCATGTTGTGTTGGGAGATAGAATTTCCCCACTCTCTGGTTTGCTTAAAGCAAGTGAGAAAGTTCCAACACCGGCTGACAGGGAACAGCTCCAAGCTTTTCTTGGGATGTGTGAATTGTATGCCATATTTATTTATAATTTTGAAAATTTAGCAGAACCCCTTATCAAGTTATTAAAAAAAAATGTATGGGGTGAGTCTCAGGAAACTGCTTTTCATACTAGCAAAAGGGAGCATATCAATGCTCTTTTATTGTCTCCTTACATTCCAGGAAAGTACTTGTTATTACAATTGATGCAAGCAGTGTTGGCCTAGGAGCGATTCTTTTTTCTAGGGAAAGATAATTCTGAATTTATCATTACTTTTACATCACACACACTTAAACCCAGGAACACCTCTATTATGTCATTGAGCATGAAATACCGGCTTGTGTGTGGGTGGTGGATAAGTTTAGAACCTATGAAAGGGGGGACCTCATTTCTGCAATGTACTGATCACAAGCCCTTGGTACCAGTCATAAATAACTCTAATGTTTATTCTACAAAGACTACTGCCAGATTGGTTAGGTTAAGTGTAAGACCCCAGGAATCTCACTTTTATGTGGAATACATTCCTGGTGGCAAAAACCAAAAAGCAGACTCTCTGTCTTGTCTTCCATGGTCAGGTAGGAATCTGGAGGAGGTGTTTAATGATCAACAGGATGAAGATTGTTTGATAGCGAATGTTGTGTGGGGAAGATCGAGTGTAATAATGAAGATGAGTGCAGAAGAAAATTAGATCAGGGTTTTATTTTGAAGAAAGTTGTGGAATACATGATAAAATGGTGGCTGAAAGAAAGGAATCTATCAGTCACATTGCAACCAAATGGTAAACTACAGTCAGAGGTGTCTGTTGAAGCAGGTTTGTTGTTCAGAGGGGACAAATTTCTTCCACAAAACAATATTAGATATAAAGTATTACAGTTGAGTCATGAAGGTCATTTGGGAATGACTCTAAATAAGAAGAGGCTGAGAGAAACATATCGATGGCCAAGGATGGAGAAGGATGTGTAGAGGTATGTTGGAAAATGTTCTTTGTACTTGCAAAATGACAATAGTCTGAAGTGTGTGACACCACCCATGGTGGAAGTTGGTAGTTCAGAAAGATTGTGGGGTAAATTCAGTCTGGATTTTCTTGGTCCCTTCCGTTTACTTCTCAATGGTCAATATTTCGCTATAGTGCTTATTGATCATATGTCCAAGTTAATGGACGTTAGATTTGTGAGTGATGCTAACACTAAGGGGCACACGCATCAAGGTAGGCTTTTGCGAGTCCTTAATTGCGATTATTAAGGAATCGCAATTAAGGACTCGCAAAAGCCTATGCATGTAGGAATCGCTATAAAAATAGTGATTCCTAAACATTCCTTAATTGCGACTCGCAAATTGCGAGTTGCAATTAACCACTTGGCTGCTATGACATGAACTCCATTTTCAATGTAATTTCCATTGAAATGAATGGGCACTCCATGACGAGTTACCCTTGTCATTAGCACTGAAGGGGTTAAGGAATGGTTTCCCATTCATTCCTGTGGGCCTACCGACCCATAGGAATGAATGAGAAATTGCATGTGCAATTTGCAAGTACCAATAGGTACTCGCAAATTGCGCATGCAATTTCAAAGGTTCAAGGGTGTCAAAAGGACACCCTGTTGCACCCCTGAAATTGTGATGTGCAGTGCACCCATGTTGCGCACACACATGCCCCAAGGGCATGTGTGTGTAACATGAAACTTTGAAGAATGCACTTTAGTGCATTTTTCAAAGTTTTTGCAAATTACCGACTAGTTGAATTTTTCGGTAATTTGCGGCCCTAAATAGCGAAATTGCTATTTCAAAGTGCTTCTTGCATTGCATTTAAGGAATCGCAAATTGCAATCCCTTAAATGCAATCGCAATTAGGGAAATCGCAAAAATTTGCGATTACCGAAATTGCGCATCACAAATACTTTCATGCATCGCAAAAGGCCATTTTGCGATCGCAAATGGACGATTTTTGCGAATCGCGAATCGCACTGTTTGGGATCACAAAATCCCTTGATGCAGGTGCCCCTAAGGCTGTTATTGACTTTTTAACAGATATGTTTTCAAAAGAAGGTTTTACATCTGAAGTTAGCTCAGTTAATGGTGTGCAATTTATTTCGGTAGCGATGGTGAGGGTTTTGAGAAATGCTTGTATCAAACACAAAAAATGTAGTCTCTATCACCCTCAAAGTAATGGTCATGTGGAAAGAGCCAATAGATTGGTAAGTGAATGTGTGAAAGGAGCAATTATTGAAGGAGTGGATGCAGTATATGCAGTCTGTGCTATGTTATGGTCTCACAAGTACGCTCCTTATAGTACTACAGGTGCGTCGTCATTTGAGGCTTTGACGAGGAGTTCCTCTCAGGATTTTCTTAAACTGCATGGCTGAATATCTTGCCTAAGGTTGAGTCTAATTTTGATGTCAAGCAACACATTGATGAGATGCATTTAAGAATTGAGAAGACTCATATCAAAATTAAGGTCAGGTATGATGTGTATAATTTGTTCCTTTTGCAAAGGGAGATTGGGTTTGCATCAGATTACCATAGGCCAAGATTGTGAAAGGCTATGTGAAGTGTGGCAAACCATGTCAAGTTATGGAAGTAAGTCAGGATGGAAGTGCAGTAAGATTCAATAATTGGCAATGGTGTAATGTGGCTCATGTTGCCAAGGTCTCTGCAGCTTTCAAAAGAGAGGTGTTCCCTGCAAAGAATTAATGGGAAGGGAGTGATGTTTTGATTTGTGTGAAACGTATATCGAAAGACCTTCAAAGTTGAAGGATTTTGTCATGGGATGATATTGCAATTTTGCTCATCCAGTTTATATTGCTCATTAATACGTTTACTCTCTATATTTATTTTATTTTGCTATGTATTATGTTTCATCTATGTTTTTCTCTTTTGTATGATTCACTCTATTGTTGCTACTTTATTATTGTTCATTGTAATGACTTTTGTGTATTGTTATTAAGAGGGGAGGTGTGTTATGTGTGTGTATTCTCTGCCCTTGTGCCCTTGTGCTTCTTGTGCTGTCTTGGAATGTAGATTCGTTAAGCATTCCAAAGCGGACGAGGAGCGTGGGACGCAAGAGAGAGGACGATGGAAGCTGTTGGTGGTTGCTTATTTCCTAGAGCTACATATTAAACTAATTCCCCTCTCAACTCTCGCTGTGTGTCCTCATCATAACAGTATTCACACAGTAAATGGCCAGGCCACTGTGAACTAAATCAGACCACTACCAGGCCATTGCTTTTACACACTGAACACTGCCAAGCCATTGAATTGTCATAAAGCCACAGACAGGCTATTGACTATGTATGCAGGGCATTGCCAGGGGTCAGGGACTTTACACTCACACTACACACATGGTGCAACCCTAAGCCCTTGAATACCTACAGAGAACACTGTCCGACTACCACGTTTTCAAAGCGTACACTGCATTGAATAGTCATAAAAGCACTGAGAGGCCACTTACTAGTCTTGCAGAAAGTTCCCGGCCAACAGGTAAAGTCTACTCGCACAGAGCCTTGGGCTAACTCTTACACTATTGCCTACTTGTTGGTGCCCCATAGTGCTCTGTGATACCCATTAATACCTCTGCAAAAATATTGCTGGATTTAAGTAAGTGATAAGAAATGAAGGAAATCAAAACTAACATATAATTGTATGCACCTTGAGCGTAACTATGTGTGCTAGAATCAATGTCAAAGACTGTGCTGTCTCTGGAGTTTAGCAGGATATAAGGTAATGCCAGAGGATCAGGAACAAAGTCTGGGATTGGCTAGTGTTTAGTAACAGGTATAGTGTGTGATTTCAGCTTATAAAATAATTATTTGAACTTGGTGATAGCCCAGATAGTCATGTTCTCAAGCTCCTGAGATATAAAAGCTGGGTGGACACCATCATTCAACCTTCACGTCAGTGACATTACCCCTAGGCCAGTCACCTGATATGAATACAAATCACTCCCATTGACCATTGCTCTCCAAAATAAACACCATAACACGAAAAGGGCCACCTATACTTTTCTGCTCAACAAAAAGAATGACCACTCATAAATTTAAACCCATTCTAATAACAAACTTCCCCGACATAAACCTATTAATCCGAACCTCTCTTGCGGTCCTTAGGAAAGTCACATGCATAATTCTGGACACATGTGCACCACACCAAAAGGTAAAGCATTTTACATGGAACAATCTTTGGCCCACAGACACATTCAGAGCTCTCACAAAAGAATGCCAAGAAAAAGAGTACACATGGTGTAAATGCCCAAACACCATCCAACAAGAAAGGCTACATAACAAAAATTCAACCCTGAAGCCCAAAATAGATTGTCCAATGAAAAAACAACACAAGACACTGACGTACGTAGCATGGTGTTCCTGATAATTCATACATGTTAAACATAAACCAGACTAATTGTATAACAAACATGAGGCACCAACCCTTCAGAGTGTGTGTGTGAGACTTAGGGCATAGAGAACTAATATATTGAATAGTAATGATAACTAATAAAAGCATGCAAGAAGGCATATTAATATTATTTTTTTTAAAGTTTTTATTGAAATTAAACAAACATACAGAAAAACAAACAAAATCTCACAAGGCAAGGACATAGTAGTACAGTATCATGAGTCCGTGCGGGCAGAGCTCAAAGGGTAGATGAATACATCGCAATCGGCTAGTACGGGGTAAGGAGCGGACAAGGAAACCAATGAAATCATTGACAATAAATAAAAAGTGAATGTCAATTAGGGGGATGAGGACACATCAATGGGTACATCGTGTGGGGGAGTACATATATTACCACGGTAGGCGTTCCATTGGGACCAGATTCTACCCCATTTCTTGGGCCGTCCCCGGGAAAGGTTCACAGTCTTCTCCCGAAACATGCACCAGTCCATGTTTTCTTTCCACTTGGATAAGGTGGGCAGTCTATGTGAACCCCAGAGCTGAGCAATGTCCCTTTTTGCGATCATATTTCCAAGGGTCGCCCATACAATCTGTGCTGAGCCGTAGTCATTGGGCTCCCAAACATTCAGCAAGCAACGCCTGGCCTCGGGCAGCATGGAACACACCCGTGACACCCTCCATGACATCATGCACTCGGGACCAGAACTTAACCATCTCCGGGCATTCCCACAATATGTGGAGAAAGGTACCAGACATCCCACAGCCACGCTTACATAACCCATCCAAGGAAAAACCCATTCGAACCAGACAAGGTCCTGTGACATACACTCGGTGAAGAATCTTAAGCTGGACGAACCTCAAACGAGCAGGAATAGCGACCTCCTTGGGAGAGGACAAAGCAGTCTGCCAGTCCTCATCGTCCAATTCCAGTCCGTCCGCACACCACGCGGCCCTGAGGCGAACCAGCAAGTCTGCTCTGTTATTGATGAGCTTTTTATAAATCAATGAGATCGTGCTGTCGGGCACATGACCATCCAAAATGCGGTCCTCCAGAGGGGAAGACTCAGGGATATCATCACCCGCAGCAAACACGGACAACAGGGCATGATGGACCTGGGCATACCTAAAGAATTCATTGTCACCAAGTTCATACTCCACTCGCAGCACGTCAAAGGACTTGACAGTACCCTTCTACCACAAGTCGCCCACTCTGCCGATACCAATCATTTCCCATTTATCAAAGCCTTTCGTTTTCCACAGATGACCCAAACATTCCGAATCATACAAAGGGGTGGCCCGAGTGAACCTACCACACCAACCCAAGGCCGCATTCGCATCACGCCACACTATCACTGCAATCCTAGTGGGACCAGTCAGTGTTCCACGGAGCCTCCCAGAGTACAACACTCTGCTGAAGGTCCCCCCTGGCAGAATAAATTTGTCCATGGAGAACGCCGGGGCAGGGCCTGGAGCGTAGGTCGCAAGATTAATCGCACTTAACTGGGAAGCCCAGCAATAACGCTTGATGTCCGGGAGGGCAATACCGCCATCGTACCAAGGAAGCGTGAGCTTAGAGAGAGCAATACGGGCACGCCCGCCCCAGACCAATTGTCTCTGTAGGCTCTCCACTTCACGAAAATAGCCCGAAGCAATCGGGTCAAAGGAATTCTGGAGCGCGTATAAAAATCGAGGTAGAGACATCATTTTGAAAAGCGCCGCTCTACCGAGGGGCGACAGCGGCAACCTATGCCAGCGAGCCACGTCGAGCGTGAGCCACTGAAGGGGGGTAGTAAATTAAGCTCATAGCGCCTAGAGGGGTCCAAGGAAACATAAATCCCCAAGTACTTGAAACCGGTCTCCGTCATGTGAATCGGAAATCTACGCGGCAGTGGAGGAAGATCTCCCGCCAAAACGCAGACGCAGGATTTAGCCCAATTAATAACAAGACCGGAGTTCTTTCCGAAAGAGGTCAGAACATCAAAAAGTACGTTCAGGGACTTTTTAGGGGAAGTGAGATATAGGAGGATGTCGTCCGCGTATAGCGAGACTCGATCCTCGAAATCAGGAGACCATCGGATGCCCCGCATAGACGGTTCCCAACGGAGCCACTCCGCCAAAGGTTCCAGGGCGAGAGCAAAAAGCAGAGGAGACAGCGGACAGCCCTGCCGGGTGCCCCGTCCAAGCGTAAAGACACAAGACACTCTTCGATTAACAACCACCTGGGCCAGGGGAGTCTCATAGAGAAGCTTCACCCAGGCTATGAAGCCCGGCCCAAACCCGAATTTCGAGAGGGCCGCCCAAAGGTAGGGCAATTCGATAGTGTCGAAGGCCATGGTAGCGTCAAGAGAAGCCAAAATGGCCGGTTCAGTGAGCGTCCCGGCTCTCGCGAGAACTCCATGGAGTCTGCGCAGATTCAAAGCAGTGTAGCGGTGAGGGATAAAACCGGATTGGTCTGGATGGATCAAGTCCCCGATCACAGTTACTAAGCGATTAGCCAATAATTTAGCCAGAATCTTGGGTTCGGCATTGAGTAAAGAGATAGGGGTGAACAGACATAATATCGACCTCAAAAATATCGACTGGACATAATATCGAGGTAAAAATATAGACTAGACAAAATATCGACCAGACATAATATAGACTACAAAAATATCGATTACTATCGATATTAATAGCCAAAATATCGAATCAAAAATATAGACTAGACATAATATCGACTAGATAGAATATAGACAACAAAAATATCGAAAATAAGGTAAGTGTTTTATAATTTGTAATAATTGTGTAATATAAATCTGTAGCGGGTTGTGGGTTTATAGGGGAATAGGGTGGGAAGTAATTTAAATATAATTAATTAAATCTGTAATATAATAGTAATTGTTAATTAATTATTAATTGTTAATTAATTAAAATATAATTGGTAATTAATAATAATTGATTAATTGATCAATAATTACATTTTCGTAAAATATTTTCTGTAGCGGGTTGTGGGTTTATAGGGGAATAGGGTGGGAAGTAATTTAAATATAATTAATTAAATCTGTAATATAATAGTAATTGTTAATTAATTATTAATTGTTAATTAATTAAAATATAATTGGTAATTAATAATAATTGATTAATTGATCAATAATTAAATTTTCGTAAAATATTTTCTGTAGCGGGTTGTGGGTTTATAGGGGAATAGGGTGGGAAGTAATTTAAATATAATTAATTAAATCTGTAATATATTAGTAATTGTTAATTAATTATTAATTGTTAATTAATTAAAATATAATTGGTAATTAATAATAATTGATTAATTGATCAATAATTACATTTTCGTAAAATATTTTCTGTAGCGGGTTGT
This sequence comes from Lissotriton helveticus, assembly GCF_964261635.1. Classification (NCBI taxonomy): domain Eukaryota; kingdom Metazoa; phylum Chordata; class Amphibia; order Caudata; family Salamandridae; genus Lissotriton; species Lissotriton helveticus. The sequence goes on along the minus strand of NC_136071.1, from coordinate 139,411,444 downwards.
GGGTTTATAGGGGAATAGGGTGGGAAGTAATTTAAATATAATTAATTAAATCTGTAATATAATAGTAATTGTTATTTAATTATTAATTGTTAATTACTTAAAATATAATTGGTAATTAATAATAATTGATTACTTGATCAATAATTACATTTTCGTAAAATATTTTCTGTAGCGGGTTGTGGGTTTATAGGGGAATAGGGTGGGAAGTAATTTCAATTTAATTAATTAAATATGTAAATTAATAATAATTGTTAATTAATTATTATTTGGTAAATAATTAAAATATAATTGGTAATTATAAATATTTAAAGAATAAATAAATAATAATTAGTAAATTAATTTCTGTAGTGGGTTGTGAGTTTATAGGGGGATAGGGTGGGGAGTAATTTAATAATAACTAATTAAATATGTTAATTAATTAAATTTGTTAATTGATTAATAATTGACCATTAAATAAAATTTACTTTGTAAATAAAAGTAATTGGTTTTGGAAATTAAATTTATATTTTGGGTTTTTGGGTAAAGGGGTATTTTTAGGGTTCAGGGTCAGTTTTTTGGTTTTTGGGTAAAGGGGTATTTTTAGGGTTCAGGGTCAGTTTTCAGTTTTTGGGGTAAAGGGGTATTTTTAGGGTTCAGGGTCAGTTTTCAGTTTTTGGGGTAAAGGGGTATTTTTAGGGTTCAGGGTCAGTTTTCAGTTTTTGAGTAAAAGGGTATTTTTAGGGTTCAGGGTCAGTTTTCAGTTTTTGGGTAAAGGGGTATTTTTAGGGTTCAGGGTCAGTTTTCAGTTTTTGGGGTAAAGGGGTATTTTTAGGGTTCAGGGTCAGTTTTCAGTTTTTGGGTAAAGGGGTATTTTTAGGGTTCAGGGTCAGTTTTCAGTTTTTGGGTAAAGGGGTATTTTTAGGGTTCAGGGTCAGTTTTCAGTTTTTGGGGTAAAGGGGTATTTTTAGGGTTCAGGGTCAGTTTTCAGTTTTTGAGTAAAGGGGTATTTTTAGGGTTCAGGGTCAGTTTTCAGTTTTTGGGGTAAAGGGGTATTTTTAGGGTTCAGGGTCAGTTTTCAGTTTTTGGGTAAAGGGGTATTTTTAGGGTTCAGGGTCAGTTTTCAGTTTTTGGGTAAAGGGGTATTTTTAGGGTTCAGGGTCAGTTTTGGGTTTTTGGGGTACAGGGGTACTTTGTAAAAATAAAGTAAAATAAAGTAAAATTCCACTTAAATTAAATTAATTAAATAAAATTAAATTATATTATAATAATTTTCATTAATTTATATTAAAAAAATTATTATATACTTACCAATACTTACGTTGTAATGGTATGCGTTGTAAAGGTATACGCTAAAAATTTTATATATGTTTATTTAATAATATGTTTGTATATATATATATATATATATATATGTTTTCTTTTTGGTGATATAATTTTTTTAATTATATTAATTATTTATTAATACTACATTTATTTAATAATTATTTCTAAGTTTATATTAAATATATTTATTACTATATTAGTTTTAACTTAATTTTAAAACATTTAAAAAAATCGATATTTTGACTGTCTATATTTTTGTAAGTCGATATTTTGGAGTCGATATTTTGGTACTTACCTGTTTGAAGATAGGGAGTCGATATTTTGTCTCTCGATATTTTTGACTCGATATTTTTGTATCTCGATTTTTGTGAGGTCGATATTATGTCAGTGATCCGAGATAGGTCTGTACGAAGTACAACGATCCCGTGGCTTACCCTCCTTAGGAATGACTACAATAGTAGCGAGTCGTTGGTCCAAGGGGAGGGAGCCAGACTCCAGAGCCTCGAGGAACATGTCCCTTAAGTAGGGCGCCATTTTGTTGGGTCGCAACTTGTACAATTCAATGGGCAAACCATTACGGCCCATTGCCTTACCCGAACGGAGGGAACGAATAGCCACCGCAACTTCATCCACTGTAAGCGGAGCATCCATGAGGTCTCTGTCAGCGTCACAAAGGCGAGGCAAAGCAATGTCCCGCAACAGCAATCGGGAGTCCACCTCATCCCTATCACAAACAGAGGTGTACACCGTCTCAAAGTGGTCCGCGAAACACTGGACGATCCCAGCCGGATCAGTGACACACTCACCATCAGGCCGCTCAATCACAGGAACCACACGGTTAACCCTCTCTTTCTTGTCCAACCACGCAAGCAATTTACCCACTTTGTCACCCACATCATACAGTCGTCCCTGCTGCTCCCTATACATCACTTTCGCAGCATCAGTTACAAGAGCCTTGTAATCAGCTTGTTTCAAAGCAAGGGAGTGCAACTTCATATTAGAGACGCCCAATCGAAGATCGTCCTCCAAAGCGGCTATCTCAGATTCCAATCGCACCACCTCCCTATTTGCAGCCTTCTTAGCAGCGACAATCAAGGACAGGGACTGACCACGTACAACAGTTTTAAATGCTTCCCATAACGAAACAGCAGAAGAAACAGACCCCACATTTTCGTCAAAATAATGCTCAATAGCTTTTACTAGTTCCGAACGGGTCTTGGGGTTGCGAAAGTACCATGGATTAATGGGAGCAACTCTACCCTCATCGCCCGCCCCGACCTCATATCGGAGCCACAAGGGGGAGTGATCGGAAATACCCCTAGGGAGCTGACGGATTTCTCTGATGGAGGAGGATTGGACCGCTGGCATTAAGAAATAGTCCAATCTAGAAAGGCTGCCGTGTGCCCCAGAGTGGAAGGTGTAATGCAACTGTGTAGGGTGGAGTAGTCTCCAAGCGTCCACCAGCCCGAAGGTCTCTAGCAGGTCACTCAACCACATTTGTGCCCTGGGTAAATCTCTGGGAGGATGACGATCAGAGGTGCCAGAAACAACCGAATTGAAATCCCCACCCAAAATCAAAAGGCCCTCAGGGAGGTCCAAAAGGAGTCTACACAGATCAGCATAGGTTAAAGCCTGCAAACCCGGGGGGACATAAACTGAAAGTATGGACAGTGTCTTCCCCTCCCACCTACCAGTGAGCACCGCATAGCGCCCCCTGTCGTCAAGTTTCACCTCGTCAACTGCAAAAGGGAGAGAGGACCGAATGAGAATCCCAGCCCCCCTGGACCCAGAAATAAACCCCGCATGGGCCACCAACCGATAACCGCGCCTTTTCATCGCCTGACATGCATTGCCTATTAAATGCATCTCCTGTAGGAGGACAATGTCGGGAGAGTGACGCCTAAGGAATCGCAAAACAATACTTCGCTTAATTCTGTCCCCTAACCCATTGACATTCCAGGATAACAGTCTCAACTCGCCACCCCCATCCCCGAAAAGTAAACAGAGCAGGACCCACATAGAACCCCATGATCAGTACAGATGAAGAAAACAATACGATGCCTTGCGAGGAAACAGAAACACACACACCCCACCCACCACCCCCCAACTTGAACTCGTTACTCCCCCCACCCTGCACCCCTGCGTACGACTAAAAAGCCACCCCAACTTGCAGTGTGCCTGTCGCTCCATTACTAAACTAAGCTACGCAAATAACCCAGGAGGAGGAAGAGTCCCCATTCACCCCCCGCCACCCCCAGGCTGATATAGGCCTAACAGAAGATCCAAGTCCAGACTCAGCTGAAACAGCAGAAAAGTTCAGACGCCAGGATCCACAGGTACAATCCTCACTCCGCCACACCCCCGTCGGCGCCTTCGGGGTACCCAGTATGTTCATCTCTTATAGGTAGAGAGTCGAGCCAGTCACTGACATTTTCGGGTCGATCAAAAAAGAATACACGTTCCCGAAATTCAATCCGGAGCCTGGTAGGGAACAACAAGGCGTACTTGAAACCCAAGTCCCGCATCGTTTCTTCACTCCCTGAAATCCAAGTCTTTGTTTTTGGACAAGCGGTGAAAAGTCAGGATAAAAAGAAATGGAGGCATTCTCAAAGTTCACCGGGCCCTTGTCCCGTGAGGCCTGCAGAACAGCCTGGCAATAATGGGCCTCGGGGGAGCACCCGGCTTAGCCTTTCCGCCAGGGACACGATGAGCGCGCTCAACCGCAAAGAACTTGCTGAGTCCAGCGGGAGATAGATAGTTGGTAATCAAGTCCTCCACCAAGAGGTCAACCCCCAGGATCTCGGGATTCTCCGGGACACCAATAAGGCGCACGTTGTTGCGACGGGCCCTGTTTTCATAGTCTTCGAGACAACGAGCCATCAGGGCATGCGAGGAACGCAGATTACCGATCTCAGTCTGTGCCTCCGTGACATCCGCAGTAAGACTAGAAGTCTTCAAGCTCAATGACTCGACCCGCTCATTAGTCTTCGCAAGATCCGCTCTAATCAGCGTAATGTCAATAGCCACCGTGTCGATCTTAGAGGCCAGGGCCTTGTACTGCTGTCCCATAGAGGCCTGCATGTTGGCAATGGCACTCATGACGTCCTGCAAGGATGGGTCCGAAGACGCTGGAAAGACGGTCTTAGGATTATCCGAAGCGCGGCCCGCAGCACCAGGCGACCCCTTGACCTGCGAGTAGTGATCCATAATGTTCGTCTGAGTTTGACCACCACGGAGAGGTGCCTTGGTCTTGTGCTTCTCAAGAGGCGTTCCGGAGGCCATATTGGAAAAGGGACCCCAAAGGGGTCCTCGCGATCTGGTGAAAATGGCCGGTCGTGGAGTGTCCAGGCAGTCAACAAGACCAGATCAGATTGTTGTAGGCACAGAAGGCCGGGAGGCTGGCAGTCAGTCGGGCCAGCACCGAACTGCAAAGAGACAACAGGCCAGCCGAAGGTGGATCAGCGATGCAAAAGGGGATGATGGACGGAAAGTTTAAGCAAATCAAACACTCACCCCCAGTCAACTGATCTGGGTTTAATCCATCACCATTCGTTAGCCCACTCAGCCACCCCATTTCAGACATGGCTAACAGTCTGACCCTGTGCCTCATGGGAACAGTCCAGCCCGAACTGCCAAGCCATGTCTTCCATGGACCGGAAAAAAGCATCCTTGGACCGGTTTCGGATTCATAATCCTCATCAGCCAGGCTATCTTGAATCCAGTGGCCAAGTGAGCAAGAGACTCACGTCTGAGCATACCCTGCCACACTTAGGGCGAACAAAGCGATACAAAAGGGGATGATGGACGGAACGTTTAAGCAAATCAAACACTCACCCCCAGTCAACTGATCTGGGTTTAATCCATCACCATTCTTTAGCCCACTCAGCCACCCCATTTCAGACATGGCTATATGCAAATCAGTCTGACCCTGTGCCTCATGGGAACAGTCCAGCCCGAACTGCCAAGCCATGTCTTCCATGGACCCGAAACAAGCATCCTGGGACAGGTTTCGGATTCATAATCCTCATCAGCCAGGCTATCTTGAATCCAGTGGCCAAGTGAGCAAGGGACTCACGTCTGAGCATACCCTGCCACACTTAGGGCGAACAAAGCGATACAAAAGGGGATGATGGACGGAACGTTTAAGCAAATCAAACACTCACCCCTAGTCAACTGATCTGGGTTTAATCCATCACCATTCCTTAGCCCACTCAGCCACCCCATTTCAGACATGGCTATATACAAATCAGTCTGACCCTGTGCCTCATGGGAACAGTCCAGCTCGAACTGCCAAGCCATGTCTTCCATGGACCGGAAACAAGCATCCTCGGACTGGTTTCGGATTCATAATCCTCATCAGCCAGGCTATCTTGAATCCAGTGGCCAAGTGAGCAAGGGACTCACGTCTGAGCATACCCTGCCACACTTAGGGCGAACAAAGCGATACAAAAGGGGATGATGGACGGAACGTTTAAGCAAATCAAACACTCACCCCCAGTCAACTGATCTGGGTTTAATCCATCACCATTCTTTAGCCCACTCAGCCACCCCATTTCAGAAATGGCTATATGCAAATCAGTCTGACCCCGTGCCTCATGGGTACAGTCCAGCCCGAACTGCCAAGCCATGTCTTCCATGGACCGGAAACAAGCATCCTGGGACCGGTTTTGGATTCATAATCCTCATCAGCCAGGCTATCTTGAATCCAGTGGCCAAGTGAGCAAGGGACTCACGTCTGAGCATACCCTGCCACACTTAGGGCAAACAAAGCGATACAGAAGGGGATGATGGACGGAACGTTTAAGCAAATCAAACACTCACCCCCAGTCAACTGATCTGGGTTTAATCCATCACCATTCTTTAGCCCACTCAGCCACCCCATTTCAGACATGGCTATATGCAAATCAGTCTGACCCTGTGCCTCATGGGAACAGTCCAGCCCTAACTGCCAAGCCATGTCTTCCATGGACAAGAAACAAGCATCCTGGGACCAGTTTCGGATTCATAATCCTCATCAGCCAGGCTATCTTGAATCCAGTGGCCAAGTGAGCAAGGGACTCACGTCTGAGCATACCCTGCCACACTTAGGGCGAACAAAGCAATACTAAAGGGGATGATGGACAGAACGTTTAAGCAAATCAAACACTCACCCCCAGTCAACTGATCTGGGTTTAATCCATCACCATTCTTTAGCCCACTCAGCCACCCCATTTCAGACATGGCTATATGCAAATCAGTCTGACCCTGATTTGCATATAGCCATGTCTGAACTGGGGTGGCAGAGTGGGCTAAAGAACGGTGATGGATTAAACCCAGATCTTTTGCCTGGGTGTGAGTGTTTGATTGATTCAGATGCTCCGTCTATCACCACCCCCTTTTGTACCGCTTTTGGCCGCCATACGTGTGGGAGGGTATGCTCAGACGTGAGTCCCTTGCTCACTTTGCCATTGGATTCAAGCAAGCCGGGCTGAAGACTTATGGAATGCCAGAAACCGGTCCTCGGAAGCTTGTTTCCGGTCCAGGGAAGACATGGCTTGGCAGTTCGGGCTGGACTGTTCCCATGAGGCACAGGGTCAGACTGATTTGCATATAGCCATGTCTGAACTGGGGTGGCAGAGTGGGCTAAAGAACGGGGATGGATTAAACCCAGATCTTTTGACTGGGTGTGAGTGTTTGATTGATTCAGATGCTCCGTCCATCACCACCCCCTTTTGTACCGCTTTTGGCCGCCATAAGTGTGGCAGGGTATGCTCAGACGTGAGTCCCTTGCTCACTTTGCCATTGGATTCAAGCAAGCCGTGCTGAAGACGGCTGGAATGCCAGAAACCAGTTCTCGGAAGCTTGTTTCCGGTCCAGGGAAGACATGGCTTGGCAGTTCGGGCTGGACTGTTCCCATGAGGCACAGGGTCAGACTGATTTGCATATAGCCATGTCTGAACTGGGGTGGCAGAGTGGGCTAAAGAACGGTGATGGATTAAACCCAGATCTTTTGACTGGGTGTGAGTGTTTGTTTGATTCAGATGCTCCGTCCATCACCACCCCCTTTTGTACCGCTTTTGGCCGCCATAAGTGTGGCAGGGTATGCTCAGACGTGAGTCCCTTGCTCACTTTGCCATTGGATTCAAGCAAGCCGGGCTGAAGACGGCTGGAATGCCAGAAACCGGTCCTCGGAAGCTTGTTTCCGGTCCAGGGAAGACATGGCTTGGCAGTTCGGGCTGGACTGTTCCCATGAGGCACAGGGTCAGACTGATTTGCATATAGCCATGTCTGAACTGGGGTGGCAGAGTGGGCTAAAGAACGGTGATGTATTAAACCCAGATGTTTTGACTGGGTGTGAGTGTTTGATTGATTCAGATGCTCCGTCCATCACCACCCCCTTTTGTACCAAAGGTGGATCAGGGCTACACCTCTGCCAATTAGAGCCGGGAGCAGAAAACAAACCCGAAAGTCAGGAGGGGTCGACCAGAGGGGACCTCCTCAGCCGTTGTTGATCAGCTACTCCTCGGCCTGCCAAGCAACCGAGCCCCCGGGCTGCCTAGGGGTGGGCCGCAAAAAGTAGAGACGACACAAAAGTGGACCCCAGCGTCCAAATTCGATTTTTCAAAGGGTACGAAGATCAGCAAGGATGTACGAACAAAAGTCCGTACTCGGAATCAGGATGTAGTCAGGATATCTGTAAGGGGGCGGTGCGGGTCCCGGGAGCTCTGTGCTCACGCGACCATCTTGGATGCCCTCGAAGCTCCTCTCAAGGCATATTATTCTAGTAGTGGATTAACATTAGTTGTGCTAACAATATGCAGAAATGCTGCAGTGAGGAAGCTTCCGTTGTGTGGCCTAGCGAGCTATGTGTAAGCGATTAACATTGCAAGCCCATCTTGCCATGCATAGAAAAGATTTGGAAGGAAGGAAGGTTAAATATACTTGCACTCTTGCTTGCCTTTCGGACATGCCTCTGACTGAGATATTGTTTTTTCTGTACAGTGCATATATACAACTGCATAGTAACTGCCCCTCCCCTTTACAAAGAGCATTATTGGAGAAAAAGTTATAGAGAGACCTGAGGGTTTGGGAGGAGCTGACATGAAGACTGGCTGCTTGAGGAGAGATGCCCGAGTGTCATTATCTGATTGCAGGCCCAATAGCTTTCTGAGGTAAGTAGACATAAGTACATGCCTTGGCATAAAATAATTTGTGAAATTACTAAATATTTCTCCAACATAAGAATAATCATGAGGTTGATAAGAAAACCGTATAGGTGTACAGTAATAATTCGACTAATTTGTTAAAACTAGTATGAATGTGTGACGTAAAATGCTTCAGTTTTTTCTAATGATTATTTTATTTGATGTGACTGCTGAGATTACCATAGTAATTACTATTATTGTTCTACATAAGATTTAAATACTAATTGTACATAATACATATTATTTTATTGTAAAATACAAACAGCTGTGTGAGTCTACTATTTCCCGGGTCCAAGGCAAGGGTTCCTGCATCTTCAAATAACCCTAACAAATACGAGTTTCTCTGGTAGGGCTGTCTGACTCATAACCCTCTGACTCTAGAAGAACCTACTCATCACAGGGAAGAGTGAGAGACACTTGCCTGCTCTATTCTCTTTTGCAGGAGGTGAAACAAGCATTACCCCCTTTGACTAAGGAGATCTAACCAGATGTTCCCCCTCCAAAATGGAGAGGTACACAACATCACAAATAGATTCACAAACCTACTATCAGTTCTCTCTTACAGCAAAAGGACTGCAAGCCATAGAAACCTGTGGGGTCCACAGAAGACTCCACTATAATGGATTAAATACTAGTGCTCCTGATCAAAAACCAACTCGAGGTTAACCTGAAGAAAACGCATGTAGTTACATTTGGTAAGAAACGATACACAGGGGGCGGTTGGTCATTCAATAATGTCAGTTTAGAAATTGGCCAGTCCTATAAATACCTAGGCGTCCACCTGAACTAAAAATGTGGCTACAAAAAACAGCGCCGAGAGATCGGAGCCAAAGCAGTGACCCTAATGGTGTCACTAGGCAAACTTGCAAAAGATCTTTCCGGCCCAACCTTAGCTCCCCTCTTGGAGGTAATGAGAGCAAAAGTTGGCCCCACTTTATCCTACGGCATTGAGATTTTCAGTGGTAAAATGAACACAACCTTGAACCAACAGACAACCAAAATTTATAAAAGGGTGCTTCGGCTGTCAAAGACATCCTCCGCAGCACAGATTAGGTTGGAGATGGGGCTGATAAACTACGAGGCCTCAGCCACTGGGGCATACCTTAACCTGTGTCACAAGTTAAGACAAGCAGAGCCAGGAACTTTAGAATCCCTAGTCTGGCAAGAAATCAGCCAGATTAACCTGGGGGGTTTGTACGGACTACTTTTTACAGACGCCATTAAGCAAATGTCAGCTAGCGATCTGTGGGCCCTAAACCCTGGCCAGACAGCTTTTAAAAAAGCCATAAAAAAATGTGTGAGAAAGACTTCTTGTCTCACTGATAAAGCACTTTTTCTGAAATGTAGCCACGCCTGGGCCATGATAAATTCCTACAGACACCCAGCCCCAGTCTGTTATTTGGCCAGCACATACCCATTATACTTGAAATGCGGCTTCATTGCCATCAGACTGGGCGACTGGCGTTTCTTGCAGGACTTACCATCATGGCGACGTACATCGGAAGATCTCTCCTGTAGAGGGTATGGGAAAACAGCGGAAACCATGTTGCATGTAAGTTGCCTCTGCCCAGCCCTTAATACAGAACGCAGGTCCGGACTAAAATTAGAATGGAACAGGCTGGGGGTTCAGACCTGCAGGCAAGCCATCATGGCAACTTTAAACCCGGAAAACATAGTGCTAAACATAAAATTTACAAAATTTGTTCAGCGAGCATATCACACCTTTAACTTAAGGAGACCATGTTAAAGTGCTTAATTTTCCTTTCTCTCTCACCGAAATGAGTAACAACTGGCATATTCTCAGTAATGTTAGACATAATCTGGTGATACCCAATGCAAGCTGGTGCCCTGTTTCAATTTATGTGATTTTAAAATATATTATGAGACAAAATCCCTGTTTTTTTAAAGATTGCCAATGGATTATGTTTTTATATCTATATTGTGTTGTTATTTCCTAGAAGTTTTTATCTTAATATTCGGTCAGGTTGTGAATTTGTAAATTCTTTTAATGATATGTTTTATATCTAAATAAAGATTATTATTATTATTATTGGTGCTCCTGTCAATGTTCCTTAGTACATCATTAAATGGACTCCCTATGCCCTTCAACACTCTTTGGTCATACTCTCACCATCACATCCAAAACATTTCTTGAAGTCATTTTGGACACTGACCTCAGCCATAACTTTCACAAAGTGGTAGTAGAGTCATAATTTTTCCAAATCAAGCCACTCGATAAACATCCTATGCATACCACTTGAATGCAATGCCATGTTTATAGGCTGAATGCCTCATATTGGAGCTACAAATTGCCAAACTTGGTGGCACAACTAGAAAGCTCTTACAACAGACAAAAATATAATTTACAATTCTGTGAATGACCTGCAGACACATGGAAGGCTCTTTTTCAAAATACCCCCCGGCAAAATAAAAAATATAGAAACATCCTGATCACTCAGTTTCTCAAGAGATAACCTCCTCTTCACACCAAGGACAAGACACAGATGACAAAAGATTTGCTGTGTTAGAACCCCAATCTATAGAAACACAAAACACTTATTTTCCAAGTTTGCACACGCTTCCACCTTGCCACTCCACTGGGGCATAGTTCAACACCCCACCACAGAGCAAACAACCCTCACGCCCGCTGACCCTAACACAACAACCGTAGTTCTACTCCATCCACACCAGCAATGATTGCATTCATTTATTTATTTTCTATTCCAGCTTTCTGGATTATGCTTCAATGCCACTTTAACTGCTGTACTGAAAATTCGACTTCTTAGTGTTCTGGATGTTACTGTCATTGCGGTTCCCACCCACATCCTATAGTACTTGGCCAGTCTTTGTACCCAGAACACTAAGGTCTAGATGTAAAAAGCCTGTTTGTGGTCGCAATCGAGCCGATTCGCATCAATGGGTCGTTTGCGAACCGAAATGGGGCCTTTTCAAATGTACAAAGCCCTAATTGCGATTCGGTAACCCGTTACTGATTCGCAGTTAGGGTTTGCAGGTCTATATTTGGAAGGGGCATGTTTACGGCTCCCCTTCCAAATACTGATTCACATTGGTATGTATGAATGTTTTGCGACTAAAATGCGGTCTCAAAACATTTGCACTTTACCGGCAACTCAAGGTTATTGGTAACTCATTCGCAAATGGGGAAAAGCCACTGGACCACTGCCTGCTCTTAAAAAAGGAAACTTAAACATTTTTTTTTTCTTTTTAAACGCATCACATTTTCCGATTAGGAAAACAGGCAACATTAAAAAAAAAAAGGATTGCTTTATTGAAAAGCAATCACAGTCATGGTGGTCTGTTGACCCCATCAGGCCACCATTCCTGTAGGCATCAAATTGTAGGGATCACAAAGTGCGACCTACCTCATTAATATTCATGAGGTAGGTCTATTTGCGAGTCACTATGAATCGCTATTTTAGGAATAGGGGCTAAATAATTCCTTTGTACATTAGTGATAGCGATTACCAAATAGCAATACACAAAAAATCGATATTTGGTAATCGCTATTTGTATTGTTTGTAAATCTACCCCTAATACAATAGAAGCTAACTCTCTCAAGATCCTGGAAGCAATTAGGTTGAGCAGTTTGTGCTGTACTAACATCTAACTCCCTCCAATGCTTAATTTCAGCCAGTAGTTTCCGATCTCAGCACCAGCACTTAATTGTCGGCATTGGCACTTATGACAAATGCCACATGGTGGAGCTGTTTCTATAATTTAGAGATGAGCAGACCAGAAATTACTTATTCAGTATGCATTAAAACAACTAATACCTGCGGCCCAATCTTTTTTTATTGCCTTAGGGGCCTGGAATAGTCTGAATAGTCACACTTGTAGTAGTGTGCTGATTAGTAGTTGTGTAGGTACTGTCATTGGCAACACTGGCAGTGGCAATGGGTGGTGCAAGCTGCAGAGGCCTCCTGACTGGAGCCCTTGCACTTATTTGTTTTTACAAATTAAGCACTGACTCCCTCCCTAACCTTGATTGACAGTTTCGTTCTCAAATTATAATCCTTTGCTCTTCCGCTACCACGACCACCATGGAAAAACAATTCCTATTTGCTATACCCAATACAACATTAAATTATTTCCTCCTTATTGGCGCAGTGGTCATGATCTCAAGTGTTTCTTGAGGCTAAGCACACATTAAACCTTGCAAACAAATAAATAAACAATGAATCCTGATATTGGCCGGCACTGTTCTGACCGGTGTGAGGATATTAGCATTTTCAGTTCATGGCAGCGACGCAGTGTTTGCTGCCAGTACTTGCAGACTTTATTTAATTTGAAAAAGAAAAGCAATAACTGATGAAATTAGTCTGACGCGTGCCCTGCAGACAGGGTGCCAATGAAAAAATGGCGCGTGAATGCAGTTCTAATGAGCACTTTAAGTAAACTTTGCTTGGAAAATGATTTGTATATGTAGACTAAAGTCAGCGCAAGTTAAAACCACAGACGTGGTACAGCTATCGGCTGAGATGCTAATGCAAGCAATTCACCCACTTTATATCAAAGTGTTTGCACAGCGTGTAAAAATCTGCAGAAACGAATAAAAACATTTTCACTCATTGATGTCACATGCAGTGCTGCAGAATAGAAATCAAAAAAGCAAGGCCCGAGAAAACAACATACATACAGGCCCAGATTTACTAAGATTCTGCATTGGGATTGCGTTACGTATTTCCATTTTGGGATTTACATAGCCTTACAACTCCCGGTGTGCGTGGCTTTGGTGCTGCCTTGCGTTACCTTGCGTCAGGTAAGCATTTCATGGGTGTTACCGTGCACCCACCTCTGTATTATGAAGCAAACCCATATTTACAAAGACTTGTAAATATGGGTTTGCTTCAAAATGGTACTCCTACGAAAAAAAGGAAAATATCTTTATTTCTCCTCGTTATTTCCCCTTTTGCTTGTGTGCTGCTTGCAAAATAGCCCCAAGGTAGTATTTGTGTAGGGTGGTGTCCTTTCCTGCACAGAAATTATCCTGATCACAATGCAGACACCCATGTGCCATGATGCATGGGTGCCTGCATTGGCGCTTGCCAGCCACAAGTGCACCAGCGCTAGAAAGAGCAGAACTCTGCCATATGTTTTAAAATATAGCGCTGTTCTGCTCTCTCCTGTCACACAAAGAAGCGCAGCAATTTCCCTTGCATGAAATGTAAGTATATACACCACACAGGGAGGCACAATCTCACTGCACAAACGTGCCTGCAGGCAAGTTCAAATAGGTCTGTTGGGGCCGATTCACAGAACTAACTTACGACAAAATCCTAAACTTATTACTTTTGGTATTCACAGAAGGCATTTAGTAGTCTTAAATTAGGATTTTGTCTTAAATTAGGATTTTGCCCTAAATTAGGATTTTGTTTTAAATTAGGATTTTGTCTTAAATTGAATTTAAGACAAACTTAAATTAAACTTAAGTTTAACTTAAGACAAAATCCTAACTTAAGACAAAATCCTAATTTAAGATAAAATCCTAATTTAGGACAAAATCCTAATTTAGGACAAAATCCTAATTTAAGACAAAATCCTAATTTAAGACAAAATCCTAATTTAAGACTATTAAATGCCTTCGGTGTATACCAAAAGTAGTACGTTTAGGATTTTGTCGTAAGTTAGTTCTGTGAATTGGGCCAGTTGTGCATAAGATCATTTTATTGGCTGAAAGAACATTCAATTGTGGACAGAGGTGGTCCTTCAGGGTATGTATGCCCATGCTCTCATACCTTTATAAAAATACGTAACGAATCTAAGGGTGTGTGTAATGTAACAATAAAGATGGCATATTATTATTTTATAAGTTGTTAGTGAGTACTTATTAGGAACAAGGGGATAACCTTGCGTTCCCTAAATGAAAGGTGACACTAAAGATCAGAAAACAAGAAAATAAATCCACCAACAAAGAGTTACATAAAGAAATACAATATTTAAATTAAGTGGCAGATTTGGATGCAGTTTAAAAATATGTTTACACTTGTGAATATGGAAAGAGAAAACTCAAAATATAATTTACAAATCAGCAAAAGTGAGATGCGTACGTATATCGATTTCCAATCACAGATCTTGCCATATTGCAAATCAGAGACGTTTTAAGGCAAGGCAAAGTAGGCTCTGGCCCAGGGCCCCAGTCTTTCAGCCCCCACACCTGATAGAGCCAGCTCTGTTCAGGAGAGACTCTTGCCCTGATGACCTTGTGCAATTCTTAAACAGATTGTTTTAAATAGCGTTTTCCTTTAATTTACTTTTAATGTGGAAGATACGTGAAAGTCTATTGCAGATATTTTGTAGTGTTTATATTTGATACAACATCCATAAAACAGTTTCTTTTAGATAAAAACAGGACCTTACATATGAGAAATGGGAGGGTGTCACAGCAATTGTTTCCAGTAATAATAATGAGATGCTTCTGTGTTACAAATACATTTAGAATTTGAACTAGTGTGCCTGTGCACTGTCTGTGACCTGGCCAGAGAGGGCATGAAAGAGCTGAAACTGGATCATACATTTAAAGCTGTTCCGAACAGGGGACCCCAAAATGTGTTTGGGCCAGCCCCCCAAAAATCCTTAGGATGTCCCTGCCCACAATGTGTGCTTCTGGGGTGAGCCAAGGTTGAGTCAGGCCCAGATCTATCTCCACCCCTCGATCACAGAGCAGTTCTCATGCAGGGTAAGGTGCAAAGCACTGGCAGTATCAAACGCTTAAGTAGAGGTAGAAATCAAGCATGGGTGCTTAAGGCCTGTGGAAGGATGTGTCCTCAATGACTCACAATGAGGGACAGATAGATAGGTAGGAAATCCCAGGCCGGACAGGCCTTTTATTCCACTGGCAGACTTGAGCCCTTGGAGGCCCGTTGGAAGGTCCAGGGTTCCTCCTGGTACCTCTTCACTTCCATGAGATTAATTTCAGCAAGCACATGGAGGCTTCAAGAGAGTGAGAAATGGAGGGAGGAGGAAGGTAGATAGAAAGTGACCAGAGAAGAGAAAGAGAGAGTACACAGTGAGACCTACTCAAACAAGCCTCAGTGAGAGGCCCTTGAAGGCTCTGTGTGTTCCAGAAGCCTGCCCCCTGCAGGCCAGGACTAGAGACTGCACCCAGAACCATATTCCATACTGAGGGCTGGGTACCGCTAGAACAGAGAGTAGTCTTTTAATCCTCTAGGGTGTTGAGCTTGTGAAGCCAGCTTGGATGTGGCCTGGATTCTGGGCCAGGAATCCAGGCACCAACTGCACCAGGGGATCACCTTGAAAAAGCCCCAGTGTAAGGTTTGTAAAGCACATGCAGATACCCGGGGACTTGTCCCCTAGGACAGGGCTCCGGGCACTGGCCAGAGCCACCTTCCCTATCTATGGTAGGAGGCTACCAGACCAGGAAGGATGCTTGGGCTCCTCCAGGCAAACCAGCTAAAATAAGGGTCAGTGAGAGACAGGTGAAGTCTGTGCAGATGTCTAGGCGCTAATCCCCTGGACCAGTGCTCTAGGCACTGGAAGAGTCCCCTTCCCTATCCAGGGCAACGTCTTGCCAGTCCTTCAGGTTTTCAAACTAAAAAAACAATTACTTTTGAAAGCTTGTCAACTTCAAAATCACATTTTGCCCAAAACGTCACCAGTGATGTTTCATTTTCAAGCCAGATCCAGCCAATGGACAGGTATGAGTTGCCAACTCTGAGGTTCGCCCATGAACCATATGTTTACTTGGATACAAAACGTCACCAGCCAAAAAGACGTAATAAGTTGTGCACACCCCTACTCATTAGTGCATATTTATTTCTTAAGGTAAGAGTTTTCCTTGACTTGGGATACTCTTATACAGAATATAGCTTTTTGATTCTTTTCATCAACAAATATCTCAAATACTTGATGTAGTGGCATATTTTGACTCTAAAAAAACACAATGAGGGTAGAGAAGACAGCCGACAAGTAGCTCATCTCAAAAGTGCACGGCAGAAGATTGGAAAAATACTAAAATAAAACCCAAGTTAAATGTGATAGAGCACGCCTAAAGCCAGTGCCATGCCATAGCTCATGTAATAGAGGCATCTAGAATGCAAGCAAAAATTAAATGCAACCCAACTCAATCAAGAATCATCCCAAACTAGAGATTTATGTGTTTGAGGCGTGACAGACGTGGAAGCAGTAAACAAAGCATCTTTGGTCTCTGGTCAACACCACAAAAACTCCTGTTTTTCTTTGCAAGAAAGTTCCAGTGCAACTAGGTGGAGATATGAGAGAAATCAGGTTCATATCTAGTACGGGATCAATAAAATAGTTTTCCTTTTGCAGTTCTAAGCCCCACCCATGTTAGTAAAATAGCTAGTAAAATGAGAGACTTGAACATTCATAGCTCTGAATGGCCAACACAACAAAGTACATTTTTTAAACGATTGGGCAAGAGATAATATGCATTATAAATGCTTTGCTACAAGATGAAATGATTCTAATACCTTTTAAACAATCTGTAATCAAACCGCTTCTTGAAAGATCGAGTTGTTGTTCTGAACTATACACTAAAACAAAACATTACATCCACTAATGCAAAGCTCCTTTTTCAGATCAGATTCAATTGAAAGACCCATAGTAAGAAATCAGTTAGCTCCATAGGAGCTCATCTTTGGAGCCCAAACCTCAAGAACCAATTAAATCTGACAATTTTCAATTTTAAAAACTGAAACATGTCTCTATAGAAGTTTTAAGAGATTGGGTTATTGGTAGAGGTGGGTGAGAACCCTTCTCAAGCAACAACCACAATTTTTGTTAGGGTGAACCACAACAGTCACTACATTAACCTGTGCATAATCCTCTTGTAGCCTGGCACAAAAGCAGGCTTAACATAGGGGCAATGTGTAAAGTATTTATGCAACACACAAACAGTAATAAAGTAAAAACACAACACAAGAAAAATCCCACCCCAAGCCAGAAAAATAGTCTTTTTTTAATATGCATGAATTGATACTAGAATGACAAAAATCCAATCAGGAGAAGTGAAGACATGCAATTTCAAAGTCTTAAGTAAAAGTAGCACCAACAAGCACAAAATAGCATCTGTGGGTATCTGGTTGTGCCAGATCGATTCAAAGTCACAAGTTCAGGCCAACTACGATGGAGCACAGGACAAGCACAGGACTGAGTTCAGCCCGCTGGACAGTGTAACTTAGCTGGGTGTACTTGGGTTGAGATGCGAGGTCCTGTGTCACATGTCATCTCACGCTGTCAGTTCCGCATGAATTCATCCTCATTCTTGGTAATCCAGAGACCAAAGTACTTAAATTTTTCCCTAGGGATCAACTCTGAACATGCCGATGATAGGGGCGGTAGCTCTCCCGTCAATGAGAACACCAGGGCTTTATCCCAGTTAACGCAATATCCTGAATAAGTACCGAAGGATTGCATAATATGTATGAGGCGATGAAACGTTTGTCGTGGGTTGTGGGCATACATCAAGAAGTTATCTGCGTAGAGAGATATACTCTCCTCCCAGCCACCCCCCAGGTCTATACCTCTCATTATTGGGTCCCCCCGTTCCCACGCAGCCAGTGGCTCCAGTACCAGTGCAAAGAGCATCGGCGATAGCGGCCATCCCTGCCCGGTGCCCCGATAAAGCGCAAATGCTCTAGAAATGTTGCCTATGACACTTAGGCGTGCCTTCGGACCAGTATACAAGAGACGTATCCATTGTTGTATATTAGGGCCAAACCCAATTTTGTCTAGGACAGTAAACAGGTATTCCCATGCAATACTATCAAACACCATCTTCGCCTCAAGGGACAGTAGCACGGCTGGTCTATCCGCGCACCTCTGAGTCATCTGCATCACTCCATACAGGTGGCGTAAGTTGAACCTGGTGCTTCTAAGCGGCATGAAACCGGATTGGTGTGGGTGGATGAGGTATTGGATGACCGAGCCTATACGGTTGGCTATGACTTTGGCCAACACTTTGGCTGCCAAATTCACCAGGGAAATAGGCCTGTACGAGCTGCAGAGATCGTGGGGCTTCCCTTTTTTAAGAATTACCACAATAGTCGCTATTTGTAGGTCTTCCCGGAGCACACCATCATCCCTTGCTACATGGAACATGTTGAGCATGTGTGGGGCGAGTTTGCCTGCCATGCATTTAAACATTACCGTCGGAAGCCCGTTAGGGCCCGGCGCCTTACCGAATTGAAGATCCTGAATAGCATTTTCGACTTCCTTCACCCTCATGACGGAATCCAACGCTGCTCTATCCTCTTCCCCAAATGCCCTCATGTTCAGATCTTTTAGAAATTCCGTAGACTCGCCCTCCTCCCGCAGAGTCTGCGATCGATAGACAGATTTGTAGTAATCCACAAACACCTCTGCCCGCTCGGCACCATTTCTGCCCCGTACATCCTCTTCAGTTCTAATTTCGATACCCAGTTGCGACTCCTGTCCCGCCGCTCAAGCAACGTGATAAGCTTATTGGCCTTGTCCCCTAAATCATCGACCTTCCTTTCCATTGCTAGCACATGCCGGCGAGCAGCGTTTTCTTCCAGGTCCCTGAGCTCCTTCTGTTTGAGTTTATGTATATAATTGGCATCGGACACAGGGTCCGGGTCTAGCGTCTTTTCGAGGGTAAGGATCTCTATCTCCAGGGAGTCACATTGTGCACGTTTTTCTTTGTGCCTAGCACCACTGGTCGCCTGCACAAAGTCCCTGGCCACTGCTTTGTATGCTTCCCAGAGTATACAGTTGGACTGGACCGATACAACTTTATCAGCAAAGTATTGGACTGTGCGCTCCTCAAACTGATCCCTAAAGTTGTGATCTCTAAAGAAGGTGGGAGAGATCGCTATCCTCGCGGCCCACACATCTGAACCTCCACTGGCGAGTGGTCTGAGATGTATCGTGCCCTGTGGCATCCCTCCCCTGAAGAGCCCCTGAGGTAGCGTGTGTGAAAATATAGTCTATTCGCGAACTACTCTCGTGGGCTGCCGATATGTGTGTGTATTGTTTCAGGTCACAGTTGTGGCTCCTCCAGAGGTCTATCAGTCCCAGTGCATGTGTAAACATAGACAAAAACCGCGAGTCCGTAGGCCTGAGTGAACATGACTCCCTGTCCACATCTGGATACATGGTATCATTCATGTCCCCCCCGAGGATCAAAGTCCCCTGTGGTAGGTCCAATAGCAGTCCATTAAGGACGGGGAGCGTAGTGTCATGTAGCCATGGTGGGATATAGACGAGCAAGCATTAAGTATCTTCCCCTCCCACATCCCAGAGAGGGTCGCATAACGATCCATATGATCAGTCCAAGTGCGCGTTATGGCAAGGGGGAGTGAGTTCTTAATGAGTATAGCGGTGCCTCTGGATCCAGTTGTAAAGCCGGCGTGTGGCTTTAGTGTGTAGCCATAGTGATTCATTGCCAAATAGTGAGTGCCTTTGAGGTGGGTCTCCTGAAGTAACACCAGGTCCGGGGAGTGTCGACGGATATACTGAAGGACCATGGTGCGTTTCATCTTATCCCCTAGGCCATTCACGTTCCACAAAAGAATTGTTACGGTCCTCGTATGTCGTGTCGCCATATAGGGTGTCTCATGCGATCCCTCCCTCTCTTCCCACCCATCCCGGTCTCTGTCCCTTTCCCGTTCGGATAGTCCTACCGATTGCACAATCACTAGTCTCATCCTTTCTGAAGCGTAAACAATGTTCTGAAACATGCACAACCAAAAGAAAACATAGTACCACAAACAAAACCCCATAACATCCCCCTCCCTGCAACCTTGCATTGTAGGTCTGGAACCACCCATATCCCCAATAGCAGCGCGCCTGTCGATCCAATAACAGTGTGGCTAATGTAGGGCTGCCTGGCACCACCACCCAACAACATTCCCCCCCCCCCGAGCCCGCAACTCAGCCCAACCACTTGTGAGAGTTCAGATATCAAGTAAGTCCGTACATCGCCCGGCCCTGTTTCTGTCCATATCAGCAATAATGGGAGATCACCAAGATTGACAAAAACCATACCTTGGGCCTGGAAAAGAAACAAAGAACAAATCTACCAGATAAATCAAGTCTTTTCACTTCACAGTATAAGCTGCACCACCAGCGGGGCTCGTAGAGCAAGAACTTCTGGACCTGGACTCAGGGCTCATTCTCTCCCCGCGCCGATTCAAGTATCGGTAGCCGTTGCCCTGTCAATCTGTATCCTCTTGCTGTCTAGTAGTCCGGGGAGGGCCTTCATCCAGCCATCGCTGAGCCTTCTCCAGGATTAATCGCCCTCCACGACCTTGAGTTTGGCAGGAAAGAACATCATATACTTAAGTCCCTTGTCTCTGAGGGAGCGTTTCACACCTTCAAAGGAGCGTCTCTCTCACTGAACTTTCAATGTGAAGTCTGGGAAGAACCGAATTGTTGTGTTCTCATACAAGAGGTCACCTTTGACCCTTGCCATTTGCAGAATGGTGTCGCGATCCCGGAAGTTCAGGATGCGCGCAATGATGGTCCAAGGAGGGACCCCAGGTTTTGGTTTGGGGATCTGGGCCCTGCGAGCCCTTTTCCCTGAAAACAATGGTGACAGTCTCTTGGGCTTAAGATGGTTTAGGACGAGGACTTTGAGGACCTCCGCCCCTTCCGGCACACCTACCACGCAAATATTGTTTCGGCGTGCCCTCCCATCTTGATCATTCAGTTGCAGTGCCATTGCCTTGTGCTGATGAGCCAATTTTTGGACCCATTCCTCCAGTTTGCGAGTCTTCAACTGGAGCTGCCCTATATGCTCCTCCATTTCCGTAACTCTTTCGGCTGTTTTGCGCATGTCCGCCCTCGTTCATCTTGATCGTGACCTTGTCGGTTTTGGTTTCCAAGTTAGTCCCCATTGTCTGGATCACCACGGTGATAAAGCTAAGGGACGGCTCTTTGCCAGGTGAGTTGTTGTCCTGCGCCCCCTCCTCAGAGTTTTGCTGTCGCTGGACCGCGTACTTGTCCATTTTGTTGGCCTGCACTGTGGCTGTGTACCCCTTTTGCTTCATCAGAGCGAGCAGTGTCACTGGGGGGCCACAGCAAACCAATCACCCCCTTGCCTGATCTCTCCTGGGCACCCCATTTCTATTCCAGCCTCCGGATGTCGGCAACACACTGCGTCGGTACAGTGACCCGCTCCTCTTCCTGTGCCCCCCAAGTAGCGCTATTGGTGTTCACCCCTCTCGGGTCCATCCCTCTGGGGCTGGGCATGCTGCGGTGTGGGGTCCCGGCTTGCTCTATGCCACTCCACTCAAATCACACCTGCCCCCAATGGCTGTTGACCAAAGGCTCAGGGCTCCCTAGCCCACGAGTGTCCACTGGTGGATGTCCCCTCAGGCATGTGCCCCGCACTCAGCAGTCTTGGTATTGCCTCAGAGGGTGAAGGGAGCCCAAGGCAAGTTCCAAGGTCGCAGTCCCCCCAGCAATGTGGGACAGCACCACCCCACCTCCAGATCGCAGGAGGCAAATCGTATCCCCCAACTATGTATTCTGGGATAGGGGCACCTCGACTGGTGTCCAGTCCCTTCCCAGGGACACTCGTGTTGCGCCCTCCCCACTCGAAATGTGTGGCCAAAGCCCGCAGGCACCGCGGGCCGAGCACCGCATGGCCGCCGGCTACTGTCCGCAATTCCAATGTCCCTAGCACACCAACCTGGAGAGCGGCACAGTAGCTGGAGGGGGCCCACAGCAGATCTCAGGGCCTTGGCCCCTCTCGGTAAGGCTATAGGGCACCGCCTCACCTCCGGGTCGCAAGAGGCCGGCCGGGTCACACAGCTGTGTGCTTCGCGGCGAAAGGGTCGCCTCAACTGGATTCTGATCCCGGCTCTGGGGGGCATCCAAATCAAACCTACTCCGCTCCGTGTGACATCAACGGAGTCCGTATCTGTTGGAGGCCGAGCACCGTGGCCTCCAGTAGCTGCGCCTCCCAGCCGCAGGCTTTCAACCCTGGCTGTTGCACAATGCAACTACGCCTCCTTCATGCCGATGGCTCAGAGCCGTGACCATCGGCTGGCAGGGCCCTGCCCGGTCGCGTCGTCAATCTGGCAGTCTCAAGCCGCAGCAATGCCTCCCTCGCTGTGAGGCACAGTCAGGAACACAGCACCGGCACTTTCACTTCTCCAGTTGCCGGCTGGTGTACCGATATTGCAGGTTTTGTCGCAGGCCCCCGGCTTGAGCACAGAAGCTACGCTGCCATCACGGCTGGTGCCAAGCCACACCCCCCAATTTTGACAACTTTTAATATTCAAGTCTATGTTGTTACAGTCTTCTTAATATAAGAATGAAATGTTATGGTATTCAAACCTGAACGCAAATGTAACCTTTAACATATGGCTCTCAATGAATAGTATTTTTTCTATGTCAAGAGCCCTCCGTACCAAGGCACTTTTCACTTTAAATAAGTTTAAAAAAAAAGTGGTTTCAAAGCTTTACTCCTACTGTGAGGCGTGTCATGTGACCAAGGCCCATGGGGTCGAAACGCGTCATGGCTGCAGGTCGTGAGAGCAAAAAATAAACTCACTTTCTGCACAATTTAGTGGTTCCTGGCTCTGGTTCTTCAAGGTGACTGTGGAGGAGAGCGGAGATTGTTTGACATATATATATATATATATATATATATATATATATATATATATATATATATATATATATATATATATATATATATATATATATATATATGGCTTCATTGAAATGGGAGGAGGGGTAAACTATGCTGGTGTTGGATATTACTAGCCTATACACGTCAATCAAACACAATGATGGTCTTCTAGCCACGAAATACTTTCTAGACAAACGTCCATTGAAGTATACACAGCATAGTGCTATGGTTTTGGAGTTTGTTGAATTCTGTTTGTGAAATAAAATTTTTCTTTTTCAGAAACAGCTGTATAAACATCTGTCTGGGACAGCGATGGGCAACTGCTTCGCCCCCAGCTACGCAAACTTGTTCGTTGGCTGGTGGGAGGAGCAGGTGGCCTGGGGGATGGCAAACAAAGAGTGGACGGAGCAAATTGTGGGATGGTATCGTTTCATAGATGACCTATTGGTCATATGGAACGGACCGCCAGACG